>NC_060214.1:16892500-18092500 GCF_021130785.1 Homalodisca vitripennis
GTACTGTAATAGCCTTTGATACCAAGGAAACTCCACCAGTCCACCCTTGCACCCCAGAATCTCGACATTTGCGGTTAGTGATGTGCTACTCCTGGACATCCCTAGGGTTCCCCAGAGTTTTGTGACACGTCGGTTTTTGTTGTACCAAGTGTAGGTTCAACTGGAAGATATTAATCAAGCAGGAGGGAACCTTTCTTCTGTGGAGTTACTATTACTTACATACATATGGACAACTTCTTGTTAAATTTATTACAACTGTACTTTCTAACTGTTAGGAGCAGTGTGAATGATATGTTCAGCTGCAGTTCACCTTCCTCTAGTGCAGCGTCTGGAATCTGATGCTGTCACAGAATTGACTCCTGGAATCTGGAGTCAAATTTGCCTGAAGAGATAGATCGAAGTCGGTGATGAAAAATCTCTTTACATCGTTTAGACATCAGAGACGCCTAGACCACTAAAGTAAAGTAAAGATGTCTTATTTTACTAGGCGAAGTTAGGGCTAAGAAGCCCTCTCTGACACAACCTAAATAGTGTAATCTAAGTGAAGAGGCATTCTCTGGGCTTTGAGGGAAGCACACTGAGGTGGTTTCAAAGTTATCTCAGCGAGAGATGCCAGATAGTCGAGATAAAACAAGTGCAGTGTGGATTTGAGAGAACTGTAAGGTCCAAACCACAAATGGTCAAACGAGGTGTCCCTCAAGGTTCGGTTTTGGGCCCGGTCTTGTTTGTACTTTTCACTTCAGATTTGCCAAAATACCTCGAAAATCAATGTTATCCAATCATGTTTGCTGATGACACTGTCCTGTTGACTGGCAGTAACTCTTCTGAGCTCTTAGATATTAACACCTATATTTCAGTGAGCATGGCACAACAGTACTGTGATAGCAATGATCTTGTTTTTAACTCCTCTAAGACAAAACTCCTAGCACTGGGAAGGCTGAAAGATGAGTTGACTGAGCCTCCAGACTTACAACGGGTTGGGACAACCAAACATTTGGGTGTTATACTGGACGAATGTCTTTCCTGGAAAGATCATGTAGATCAGTTATGCTCTTGACTCAATTCTGCAGTTTTTGCATTGAAGAGAATCAAGGCAGTAGCCACATCAACTGCAACAAAAACTGCATATCATGCGATCTTTGAATCCCACCTTCGTTATGGGATAATCCTCTGGGGAGGCTCTACAATGGACAACCTTGAACGAGTCCTTATTGCGCAGAAGCGTGCTGTTCGGGTCATGGCTGGTCTTCAACCTCGGGATAGCTGTAGAGAAGCCTTCAAGTCTCTTGGAATTCTCACAGTGGTGTCCATCTACATCATCGAGGTCATCAATCACGCAGCCTCACATGGGAACTTGCCCAGAATGAGTGCTGTCCATGATCATCATCACACGCGACATGGTAATGACTTCTCCCTACCGATACACAGGACAGCACTTTTCTCCAAGAAACCTTGCTACGCTGGGGCAAAGCTGTTCAACTTACTTCCTCAAGACTTCAAAAGTTGTGACACCAAAACCTTAAAAAAAGAAGACTGCTAAATTGGCTCAAAGACAGATCCATCTACACCCTTGACGAGTTCAAGACTTCAATAAACAGTTTTCATTAAAACATGACATGTAATGTAAATTATTTCATATTGTAATACTTTGACACCTATTCTTTTCTTGATGAAATTGAATAAAGTTTTCTGATTTCTGATTTCTCATCAGGTACACAATTGAGTATACTATGATGTTTCTGACGGTGGAGTAACCGAGTTTTTTACTCATGGAATGTTGAGTTTCCTAAACTCAACATTCACATTAATTCAAACCTTCCCACCATAGCTATGTTATGTACATTAGAAGTTGTAATTATGAAAAAACAAATTGTTCTGCTTTTTTGTACGATTCAAAACTTTTGCCCAGAACCGTTACTTCTAGGAGTGAAAGTGCCATATCAAGACCAGGATTTGAACCCCTCAAGGATGTGACCAGTTGAGACAATTGTAGTTCAATGGTTGAAGAATTCAAAAATCCCTGTGCAGTTCGTGCCTGCCATTGGTGACAGAAAACTAAACAGAAGTTTACAAACTGCCAGTTCTGAATACATCTCAAACCAAATTAAAACCGATTTTAGGTCTAGAACAGTTACAGGCAAGGTCTATACCATTAAAATATCTATTCAAATATTCATAAAAAATTTATTGTAATTTAAAATCACTAGGAAATAGTACACTCTCTTCGTGCCTAAGTCTGAGCATACATGTTTGTTCTTGTGCAATCAAGTTTACTGACCTTCACTAAATATAATACTACAACAGTAAAAACCCTTGTGACATAGGTTTTTGGCTGCAAGTTTTGAGATTCATAATTAGAGAAATAATTCAAATTAAGTATTAGAGACATGGAATTGCTAGTCTGCGATGATTGTTTTAGTACAGCTGTCCAGATGCAACTGGAATTGGCAAATGTCATTTAAGCCATATTCCAAACAGTTCAAACCTCATACTTAGAGCCCTTCATCTATTAATTGTAAAACTGGAAAGGTTTCTGGAGAAAGACAAGTGACACGAGTAACCAACAAGGATATCATCTCTGTACAAAGATATTGCCAAAACAGAGTACAAATTGTGCCATAGATATGCTCCTGTGGAGGGGCCGGTAAGAGAAGAAAATTAATTCCACGTTCGAGGGGTTGTTGAGGTTTAAACAATCTTAAAGCTTTTCCCCTAGTCACAAGGATGTAGCCAGCAAGGGGGTTCAAAGGGTCCGGGGACACTCCCCAAATTTTCAACTTGTTAAAAATGACCTTTTTAGTAAACGATTATTATTATTTAAATAATTCAGTATTACTGACATGTACTGCTGAAAGATCGTTCTCAGTAATGAAACGGATCAAGAACTTTTTAAGTAACAAAATGGGGAATGAGTGGTTGACTGTACTTGCCTTACTTTCTGTCCACTACGGGAAGGCACGTTCTTGCTAGACAGGTAATTTACCATGTCAGTTTTCACTACAGGTGGTAACACTGAGTAAATGTTCAGTGTCGAGTTCTGGCACCTTGAGTGTGTAAGACATTGTTCTGTAGATTGTATTGTTTTGATGCCATACTCCCCACCTTAATCCATGGTCGCAAGTCCTGGGCATGGAACTATTGTTTATTTTTAATGATAACAATGGATTTTCTAATTAATGGTATCTAATCTTATTTTACTTGCTTCGACTAGTTTTACTGAGCCACTTTACTGAAGTTCCTTCAGGCAAGTACGAAAGAAAGGTTGAATTCATGGTATCTGATATCTCGAAATAAAAACTATGGATGCATTATTATTGGTTTTTAAGTCGGTTTATTTGTAAAACACTTATGGTATGATGACTTCTTATTAGTATGTCAATAAACACTTTCAGAAATTTAAAAATTTCATAATCTTTGAATCTTGCATGATCAAGATGTTTATAACACATGTACACAAATGAATCAATGTTATAGTGTACGTCTCAAAACATTTTACAGCTATTATTTTAACACTTTATAAGATATCAAAAAAGTGTTTCAAAAATAGAATACTCCAAGATGGCGGACTTACTAAACTCAGTGTTTTTTAGCTCCCATAAATAAGTGCATTTTTTAGTATAAAACTACTAAGGACATACCTGGACTTCTAGCAACATCAATTTAGAAGTACTGTAAGTCTTTTTTTACTAAATATCTCAAGAAGAAACATTATTTATATCAAGAAACAAGCATTATTTACCAAGATTCATGACAATTGAAACCATTTCTACTGTTAGTAAGCTGACTCAATGTAACACAAGTTTGATCATATCACTGAATATATAACAATTAACTAAGCATACAAACATTTAAAAATCAACAAGCCTGACTTATTTTATCAGGGAAAACACTTTTTAATGAATTAATAAATATCAACAAGAAAGTGCTGAAACATATGTCAATCACTGACGTCACAGCCAAATCACAACTGTAAGAAACACAATAGTTCCAACTCAGCTCCAACAAGTGACAACACACTTAGAGTGTTTGCTGACACCTGCTGACAATGCAACCAGTGCGACCGACCTCAGACACAAATACCATATGGCAGCATTTTTTCTGCCGTCTTAAAGAGCAAGATTTTTTATAGTCATTGCAATATAAGTAGACAGATAATTAAACCTGTACTGCAATTTCAAACCAAATTACCATGAATAATTCTGAAAAAGTAATAAAGTACCCCTGTGGTGTTTGTTCTATTGGAGTCAAATATTCGGCCATCAAGTGTACAGGTCACTGTCACAACTGGTTTCACTGGAAATTTTTAAGTGGGCCATAAATAAATTTTTAAAAATTAAACAAGTTGACTAAAGAGGAAACTGACACTTGGAAATGTAAAATATGTAGAGAAGACTTTGTAAAAACTGACCAGGTAAATAAAAATAACACCTCTAGATCTACCACTGTGACACTTGTCGAAGAGTACTCTCCAACCTCTGCCAGGTCTTATACAAGTAGGACGGACTATCCTGAGGTGGATAAAATTAAAGAAAAAATACAAAGGTTAGACAACCTTGATGACTTTGACCTAGAAACCTCACTTTCACTTGCTGCTGAAGCAGGAAATGCCCTTCTAACCTAAAATGAAAAACTCAAACTAACATTAAGTGACATAAATTAGAGGTTTGTGCTCCAGAATCGAATAAAAACTTTAAAAAAGTGAAACATACGCACACAACCTGGAAGATCATCTAAACTCCTACAGACACACAAGCCTCAAACGCCATACTTAACAAAAAATATGCTACAATCAAACTTTTATAATTCAATTGAAAGAAAGAAAAATCATTTTAGCGTCTCATTACAAGTTGCTAAAAGTAGAATGACACAGAATACTGACAAGTTTGTTATTGACAAACAGCACAAACAAACTATGCAATGTCTCCTGACACCAACCACTAAATCTAGTTTTAGTAAAGGACCTCCACACACTGCTAAGCTGCTAGGAGAAAAATAACCTATGAAGAGTTCTTTGAAAGAGAGATCAAGAACTACAGACTTATGGAGACAGACTTCTTTTTTAGAACAAACGACCCTACTGTCTGCAAGATGAAACCATAACTACAGTTTCTTTCAAACAAAAAAGGGCACAGCAAAAATTGACATTACTCCATCAGAACGTACGGAAACTTGATCAACAAGTCTTAAGTGAAAAAAGCCCTATTATAGTAATACTCACCGAACATGGTCTAAAAGAGGCCAAATTTAAAGCTTCAGGACTACCAGGATATTGTTTAGTTTCACACTACTGCAGAACTCAACATGATTATGGAGGTGAAGCTATATTCCTAAAGGAAGATGCTACTTTACAATTAGAACCAATAATTGCTGAAGTTAACAGTAAAGAACTTGTCTGCAAGCTTGCTAGTGTCACAGTTAAAACAGGATCTACAAAACTGACCATCATTGGAGTTTATAGACCTCTTCATGGAAACCTGGAAGAAGCTTTAAACACGCTATCTCAGCTAATCGATGGACATCACCCCCATAATAAAGGACTCATAATTATAGGAGATATAAACATAAACAGCTTAAAGCCAAATATAAACAGCAAACTGGAAGAGGTTCTAGCCGCACATGATATTACAAGGTTAAACCTACCTGCTACCAGAGTGACTCATAGATCATCTACCTCCATAGATTGCATCTGTACTAACCTACCCCATGACAACCTTATAGTAGACATTCTGGAGACAGATTTGTCCAACCATAAAGGACAGTTTTGCACACTAAATAGTGCAATAGACCAAACAATCAACCAATCAAAATTGAAAAGACAGATAACTCCACAGCCACTAGAGGTGCTCAGAATTAATCTACTAAAACATGACTGGAGAAGAGTCTATGCAGCAGATTCAGCTGATGATTCTTACAATTATTCCTTCCTCCATATCTTGACAATGGAACTCAACAATGCGTGTCCAGTTATCAGTGACCACCTTTCTCTGGAAAACAAGCAATTTCTGACAAAGCTAAAGGCAAAATGCAGTGAAGTGGACTACAAGTTCGCATGGACCAGAGATGGTAAATTCTTTGTGAGAAAGGATGAAGGGGACAAATGTCAAAAAATTGATACTGTTGAAGACATTGAGAAGTTGAAATAAACTACTAGGCCTGTCCATTTGATATTTTCATGTAAGTTTATTTTATGTTATGGAAAAATATTTTCTGTTTTAAATAACTATGTCCCTAGAATAACATTTTCTAAATAATATAAATGACATCACAGAATTTGCAAGTAAGCCTTGATTCCTTTTTCTTTTCTACTGTTAATAATGATGGTTATGTCAATCTAATCCATGTCAGTATAAGAAGTCTTAGAAGAAATTTCAATAGTTTTCTAGTAGAGATTCATTGTGTCAAGAATAATGATCATTTCATTGTATTAAGTGAAGTGTGGATTGGGTCCGATGAGCTAAATTTGTACAACATCCCAGGCTATACAATCTTAGCAACTTGTAATGATGACTGCAGGGCAGGAGGGGTTGTATGCTATGTGAGGATGGTGTACAAGCGGATAAAGTAAACTTAAGCATGGTAACTGCTGATGTGCTTATCATTGATATTAAAAGTGTGAATTTATATTTTAAATTGGTAGTATGCGTTTATAGGTTACCTACAATGATTTTATTAATGAATTGTCAAATATCCTACCAAAGCTTAGTAACAATATAATCTTGACAGGTGATTTAAATATTAATTTACTAAATGATTGTGTAACTACCCAGAATTACCTTAGTTTGATGGATGGTTGCGGTTTTCAGTCTATGGTCAATACTCCCACAAGAATTACACACAGTTCACAATCTTGTATCGATCACATTTTTATTAAACATAGAAAATTAAATATTTAAAAAATTAATAAAAAAAATATTTATTCGATATTGATCTGACAGACCACTGTGCCATAGGTTTGAAATGGGAAATAAACTGTAAGGCAAATAAAATTAAGGAAGACCGATTAAACACACAGGTTAGTCTGGATTATAACATGATTAGAGAAAAGCTCGGAAAAACAAATTGGGAACTTTGCTACAAATGCACTGATGTAAATTATTGTTATGACATTTTCAACAAAATTTTGACTGACATAGCAAATAGTAGTAGCAAATCTAATAATACAAATTCCAAGGTGATAAAGTCAAAGTCAATTAGTCCGTGGATGACAGCTAGGTTATTAAGCAAATTGGAAAAAACTATACAGAACTTACCGAAAGAGGCCTTATGATAATATATTTAAAAACTATTACATTCGATTCTGTACTAACCTAAAAAATGAAATTGAGAAAAACCAATATTATTCCAGGAAACTGAGTGACTGTAACGGTGATTCGCAACAACAATGGAAAAGGTCAGATTCCGTTATATGGTCCCAACGCTAATATACGGATGATTATAATGAATTACAATTAATTGGTTACTACCAGAAGAAAAAGCTAGTATGTGAAGAAAAAAAACTCAATAATCAATGAGTAATTTAATTCCAACACCAAAAAGAACACAACAAATTTTACTGAGAGTTCTTACTGAGGTGGCCGAAAAGCCGCAATGTCTTGAAGTATAGCTGTCCAGCAATTTCGAATCTACTTAACTGTACAGGTAACAGAGTTGAAGTGAAGCGTTGTGATGCCGCGCGGCCTGCCGTAATCGGGATTCTCGAGAAAGATAAGATAACAGCGACAACAATACCGACCGCAATACCTGGAAATGCTTGTTGATAGATGGAATGTTAGTTCTGTTTCTCAACTAGATCGTTTTATAACGTTTCAAGTTCATTGAAAAAAGTTTAAGCGTTGGGGGCATTTAACGGAATCTGACCATGGAAAATAATAAACAATTTGACGAGTAGGAATTTAAAAAGAGGTGTGAAACAGATCACTTTAGATAACGGAGTTGTAGTATCGGACGCACATGTTGTAGCAGATGAGATAAACAAATATTTTATTTCTGTTCAATCAGCTGACTATCACGGTTAAGAACAAACAACAAACGCTAAACGGTGCAAGCTGCTTGGCGGCCGCGCCGCTACCTGCGCTAGTATCGCCAGCGCATTGCGTTCATTCTTTTTTTATGTTTCCAACAACAGAAACAGAAGTCGAAAATATTACCAATCAGCTAAAGAATAAACGATCAACTGGATTCGACTCTTTTAGTACCAAACTTATAAAAGAAATTAAAATACTTATTATACCAGTATAACTTAACTTATAAATTGCAGCATGACTACGGAATTTCGCCAAATAAACTGAAAAAGAGTATCGTTGTGCCGCTGTTAAAAAAGCGGAAACTCTATACAATTAAACAACCTTAGACCGATCAGCCTACTTTCAATTTTCTCTAAAATATTCGAAAAAATAGTCAATATACGTTTAGTTAAATTCCTTAATAGAAACAATTTTATTAATATTAACCAATACGGGTTCAGAAAAGGGAAATCTACCAAAGACGCGCTAATAAAATTCACTAATAAGATCTATTTAAATTTAAACGAAAGCAATAAAGTTACAGGACTATTCATTGATTTTCGTAAAGCTTTCGACTTATTTAACCGCAGAATTTTATTAAGTAAACTAGAATAAATAGGAATCAGAGGAATAGCTTTAAAATGGTTTACAAGCTATTTAACAGGCAGAAACCAGCAGGTAAAAATTGAGAGCTGTCTTATTCCCCCTCTAACCATAAATTCAGGCATCCCTCAAGGTTCAATTTTATCTGTAACTTTGTTTCTTACTGATATTAACAACCTACTTGAGCAGACTTTTTATGGTAAAATTAGTGCATTTGCAGATGACATTACGATTTTTTATGCGGACAAAGAAATCGAAGTTCTGCAGCAAAGGATTACAACTGACATATCCTTAATGCAACGATGGTGCTGTAACAATGAAATGCAAATAAATGTAAAAAAAAAAAAAAAAAAAAAAAAAAAAAAAAAAAAAAAAAAAAAAAAAAATATTGGCTTTATATTTTGAAATTCTGCTTAAATATAACCTACAGGATTGTACACAAACTATTCTATGTAACTGCCAAGCTATAGAACAGGTTAGTCATTTTAAGTATTTAGGAATCACTATTGATGAAAAATTGAATTGGGGAAAACATATTCAGGAGCTGAACAGCAAAATACGATATACAGTAAGAACATTCTACTTTTTAAAACAATTCTGTGATAAATTTTTAATGCAAACCTCTACTATTCTTTAGTCCAGTCAAGACTTCAGTACGAATTAATCTGTTGGAGAGGTGCGTACAGAATTCTAATAGATAATCTTAGTGTCACAAAATCATATAGTGCGCATAATGCTAAGAAAAAAACTCAGAGATAGCTCGTCCCCCCTATTCCAACAAATTAGAACTCTACCTATTCAACATTTATATGTGTACAAAGTACTGAAACTATTTTATAGAAGAAGTGGAAATGAAGTTACAACCTTTCTTGTATATGGAACAAGAAACGTAAATAGAAGAATTTTTAAAATACCAAAAGTAAAAAAGGAATTATTTAGACTCTGCTTTCAGTACGCAGGTCCAAAATTCTTTAATAAATTACCTATTAACATTAGATCAATAGATAAATTAAACCTTCTCAGCAATAGTGTATTTGACTGGTTAATTATTGAGATGAATGATGTTAGATGTTTTAATAGTCATTAGATAAAGTTGAAAGTTACTATTTATTTTATATAAAAATTAATTTGGTTTCATGTGGCAATTGTATATAAATGGTTGTTGTATATATGTATAATGTACTATGTGTTATTGAATGCATGTACATGCATTTTGTAATAGTGAATGTGCTTAAATAGCACATTGATCTTTCTATGACAGAAGTTATTTATATCTTTATAATGTTGATTTATTTTTAATGTACTATGTTTGCTGCTATGTTTTTTAATTTGTTTGTTGTTTTTTTTAAATTAAAATTGTATAAAGAGGATACTAATTGTTATGTTGTTTTTATTGTTAATATTGGATAATTTTTATTCTGACATTATATGGAAAAGTAGTTAGAATTATCTTTATATTGGTAATCATATTTTTTTGTTTTCTTATTTTTAGTTTAGTTGTAGTTTCAGGCACCTCGGATAGTTGCCAGCATGTAATTTAATGTAACTGAACTCAAAAAGTACTGTATTAAGTTTATTTTATTTAGTTAAACCTAATCACACTATTGGACATGTGATTAGGCTATTCCTAAGATTTTTATTTTTGTAATGTTTTTGTACTTTTTTGAAGGAATAAATCATTATTTTCATTAAGAAAACAAGACAAAGGAAAAAGAAGCGGGCGTATAATTATACAGACTTAATGGTAATGCAACTAAAACAAGACTACCTCAAAGCCCTCCATAGATATGAACTGACTGGCTGGCAAGATGATAAAACCATTATGGATGAGAAAAATAAACTTTATGATCTCAGATTGAAGTAGGTTCGGCAATCAGCAGCAGGACAACAAATATTACAATCTGACAACAAATCTAAGACAGTTTGGCAAATAAACCATGAAAGGGCAGCAAATAGAGGGATGAAAGAAACTCACCCAATGAAACTGGTTTCGGCAGGAAGAGAAATAATCAAGCCTGAAGAAATTGCTGAAGAATTTAACACCTACTTCACTAGCATAGCAGGCAACATAGAGAATCTACACAGTTAAACTCCAACACAAAAACAGTAATAGTAACACAAACTCCAGTTTACCAAAACCTTAGTTTCAATATAACTAATGAAAAAGAGGTAAAAGATATAACATCTTAACTAAAGAATGAAGAAAAGTAGTGTTGACGAAATATCAGCTAAATTAGTAAAATACTGTGTAGATGCTATCCTTACACTACTAACAGCTGTAATAAACAAGTCTCTCCAAACTGGTTGTTTCCCCTCTGCACTGAAAGAAGCTAAGGTGTACCCAAAGCTGAAAAAAGGTGAAAATACCCCAACTGGAAATTACCGGCCAATTTCTATAATTCCCACATTCTTTAAAATAGTAATAGAAAAAACCGTATTGAAAAGACTGATGACCCACTTAATGGAATTTGACATTTAAACAAAAAACCAGCATGGATTCAGAAAAGGAAAATCCACAACCTGAGCAGTGACCGACCTCAGAATCAGAATCAGAACCCCTAACTTTGCCTGTAAAAATAAAGAATTTTTCATTTCATTTTTCATTTCATTTCAGAATCAGAGAGTAATAGTGGATGAAGCCCTGATGTTACATGCAGGGGAAATACTTTTTACATGTGCACTCGCAGAGGTCTCACAAGCTTTGTTGATAGGAGATAAAAACCAAATATCATATATAAACAGGACTCCCTGTGAGTTCAAATATTTCAACATCCTGGAAATAGCAAAAGTGACTCAAACTCTTAACCACTCGTATCGATGTACAAGCAGTGTGGCAGATCTTCTTTCAACCTTTTACCAACAAGGCATGACAACCAGCAATCTAGAGGGCAATGAAAAAATGTCAATCTGCCTAAATGGAATCAACAACTTGTCAATAAATAAAGACCAATGCAGGGTTATCGTTTTCAAACAATCAGAAAAGATTGTTCTGAGAAAATTGGGATTTAATGCAACATATACATGAATTCCAAGGAAAGCAAGCAGAGAATATTGCTGTGGTCCGAACATCTGAGAAAACAGGACAGATCTATGATTCCCTGCCACATTGCTTAGTTGCAATATCTAGACATACAAAATCATTTACCTACTTTACACCAGTAGTGGATGATTTGCTTAGTAGCTGGATAAGAAAAATAAATCAGACATTAATGTTCATAAGCATCTTCCATAGGATCATCGATTAGAAAAAATAATTCTTGAAAATTCAAAACTACCTAAAAAAGCTATAGCCTCCTCAAAAAATGATTTCACCTCAACCAAAAATAAGCAACACAAAACAGTTTCCAGATATTCAACAATACGCTGACGGAACTCATGTGGAACTACCAGCCTTCCTTCTAAAGAAAAAGCGTTTGATCCCTGTTGAGAAACTTCACAGACAAAAAGAGAATAAAATAGTACACACCATAGAAACTGATGAGACACCAACCAAGAAGACTTGCTTATAACTGGATCACATTCCTTTAAGGTTCACAATGGCCCACCTATTATTGCCAGACTACTGGGGAAAGATAAAAGTTTTGAGGATTTTTTCACTCAAAATATTGAAGAAGCCATCAGACTACATACACCTTTCTTACCAGTTCCAGGTAATTCTGACTTAACCTCTCCCTTTGGTGCAGAATCAGTTAACTACCTACCAGAGGACCATTTTTTAGGCCAACTTCAGAGGAGCACGCAACAAACAATCTGACCATCTTCCATCAAAATGTTGATTGCCTGTCTAACAAAATTGATTTCATGAATCATCTTTTGGAAAAAATTGACCCCCATATACTAGTTTTAACAGAACATGGACTGAAGGCTGACACACTTCACAACACCAACCTAATTGGTTACACATTAGTATCAGATTTTAGTCGGAAAGATCATAGAAAAGGAGGAGTAGCAATTTACTGTAGAGAATCTCTGACATCAAAATATGTAGCAGCAGTTCCCGTTACAGATCTTAGTCAAGAGCTGCTATGTGAGGTTGCCATGGTTAAAGTTCAAGCAAAACTACAGACAGTGTATATCTTAGGAACATATAGATCTCATGGTAATGTAGAAGAATCTCTCGAGGTCGTCTACCAACTTCTTCAAGTAGCCCCGACTTGGAGCTGCTCCACTATTCTTATGGGTGATATAATAAACATAAATTGTCTAGAGAACAACCAAGACAACAGCAAGCTTGAAGAGATGTTGCTAAGCTATAACTTGTTTAGAGTGACACTTCCAACTACAAGAATTACCCCCACATCTCAGTGTTTAATTGATTGTATATGCTCAAATGTTGAGGAAAGTGAATTGATAGTTCAGGTGTTACATGAAGGTGTCTCTGACCAATCTCCTCAACTGTGTAGCCTCAAATGCTTGAAAAAAGAAATAGCTCTATCTTACACACTGAAGCAGCACTTTACAAAAAAAAAAATTAAAAGAAATAAAATCCAGATTGGTGCAGGAAGTGTGGCAGGAACTGCATGATTCTACAAAATACATCTGATGCTTACAAGTATTTTAGTAATACAATTAGTATGGTAATTGAACATGTATCCCCATGTAAAAAAACCCAACTTAAAGGCAAAAAATAATAAAATATCAGATACTGAAACAGAAAGTCTGAGGGAGGAGTTTTTGAGAGCACAAGCTCAGTATAATCTCACTGGTATGCTAATAAGCAAGAGGTAGCTTTAAAAAAAGAACTATGATCTAAAACTAAAAACACTAAGGCACCAGAAAGCTGCTAATCAAATTGCTTGTTCTCACAATAAATCAAAAGCTATATGGGCAGTAGTAAACCAGGAGAGAAAGGGTAAAACTTCCAAAGATCCTACAGAACTGCTCAATCCGGTGAGGTCATCAGTGACCCCCTATTAATGGCTAATTTTTTTTAACTCTGTGTTCATAAAATTAGCGGACAATGCTCTTGCTGCAAATCCTAAACCAAACCCTATGACAATTGCCCCATACCAAGAGACTCCAGTTTCTTTTTTATACCCAGTGACAGTGAAAGAAGTAAATAAAGTGATCTCCTCATAAAAAAATAAAACTTCAGCGGGAATTGATAATGTATCTGCTAAGCTCCTTAAAGTTTGTTGTAATGAACTTGCCTACCCACTAACCCTAATCATCAACATGTCTTTTAGAGAAGGAAAGTTTCCAGTACAGCTTAAACTAGCCAAAGTTATACCCCTTCTCAAGCAAGGTAGTTCTAGGGAAGTGAGTAACTACCGTCCAATATCGTTAATATCAACATTCTCTGAGGTAATTGAAAAGGTAGTCCTATCCATACTCAAAAGTACCAGCATGGATTCATAAAAGGACGTTCTACAACCACTGCTGTGATAGACCTTGTAGAGTTTATAATCAATCAACTGGAGGATGGCAACCCAACTACTACTATACTATTAGACTTCAGTAAGGCATTTGAGTGTCTTGACCATGCACAGCTGCTGAATAAATTAGAAGCAGTCGGTATAAATGACATGTCAGCTAGATGGTTTGAGAGTTATTCGTCAAACAGGAAACAGCTGGTTAAACAAAAATACACAGAGAAGGGCATTAATCGAACAGTCTTAAGAGGTGTACCACAGGGATCCATCTTAGGGCCTATCCTTTTTATTTTATTTACTAACGACCTCCCTAAATACTTGAAGAATATTCAACAACCATAATGTATGCGGACGATACAGCACTCCTCCTCAGTGACTCCACACCTGGTAGCCTAGAAGTCTCAGTCCATGTAGCAATGGAGATGGCTGTTCAGTACTGCCATAACAACAACCTAGTGGTAAATGAGAGTAAATATAAGCAGCTTGTCATGGGTCGCAGAAAAGAGGAGGTGGGAGTGCTGCCAAACATTGAAGTATCGCATGAAGCCAAATACTTGTGTATTATTGTTCTTTTGGTGAACTAATTCAAACTTAAAATTAAATTCAAAAATACTCACAGTTATTGAGGGTAAAAGCACATGTTTTCTGACACAGTTGTAATTTAATTTTTACTACTATAAACAAGACCAGTTGTAGTGATAGCTGTGAAACACTAACTCTGTATAAAAAAAAAATGTGCTTTGATATGTTGCTGGACAGATTTTAATAAAAAATAACATTTTAACTCAATTACTAAACTGAACTGTGAATGACAGGAAGTGAACACTGAATTGACTCAGGTAGTAGCAAGCAAGAACCAAAGAAACTTGGAATATTGCAATCAGCTGTAATATTACAATCAGCTGTAACTGTCTCTGTCTGATTGGGCTGGAGGCAGCCACCTGCAGTGACAGTTCAAGGTCAGCTGGTCTTTCTGCTCTGCCTGCTTTGTTTACTTTATCTGTATTGTTGACACTATGGACTGAATCTGCACATCACTGATATGACATTGTCTCAATTCATTGCAGTTTTTTAATAGGAACTGTTCATAAATTTAAAAACATAGTGTGTTAATACATTGAGGTCAAATTATTCTTTACTATAAACGTTTTTATTATATTTATAATTTAATCAATCCATTTTCTTATCCTACTTTTCTTTATATTACAAATAAGAATATTCTTGACATATAATATAACAAGAGGAGTTTTATAAAGAAATAAACTTTTATTGGTGACTCAATCAATCACTAAATAAGTGTGTTTGAAATATCCTGCTAGTGTCATTGCTTACATTGAGAAATTGACAATCTGTGTTTAATAAACCCATTTAAAATCAATTACATTAAAGAGAAATGTTTTCAAATAACGAAGTTGTCTTTGCCAAAGTGAGGGGGTATCAAGCATGGCCAGCTTATGTTTCGAAATTTGAAAACAACAAAATACCACATTGTATTTTTTGGTACAAATGAAACTGCGTTGTGCAAGGAGGTAGATGTTCTTCCTTATAATAAATACGTAACAGAAACTTTACCAAACAAGAGAATCACACCTTCATTGAAAAATTGCCTTGGAGGAGGCCAAGACTCATCTTGAGCTCAATCCAATACAGAATGAAGTTTCTAGCGATGAGAACATAGAAGAAATTTTCTTGTATAATCCTGCTGAACAAACTTCGATGGAGATATGCGAAATAAACAGCCAGCTACTACATGAAAAGGAAAAAATGGAATCATCCCTACGCCTGGCGGAGGAAGAAGCTGCTGAAATGTGTGGGAATTTTTGAGAAAGAGATAGCCAGTCTCAGAAACCAAATAAAACTGCTAGAAACAAAATTATTTGAAAAAGATAAAAAACTGTTGGAACTACAAACAAAACTGACCATTTATAATAGTTCAGAGGAACTAAATTACTTTGTCACCAAAAGTATGCATCTCAACCAGCACACAGACACTAGAGGAAGCTTTAGGAAATGAAATGAACGAACAACTTCTCATTAGACTGGAACAATATGAAAAAGAACTTAATAGTAAACAAGTACTTATTCTACAACTTAGAGATTCAATTGATGAGTTAAATGAATCGGCTGAAAACGAAAAGTGTCTCCACTGCTACCCTCCTCTACAACACTCTGATTTCACAGATGTTAAAGGTGAAATCTCGGAATAAAACCAAAAACAACTCACCTCCTAAACAAAAATGTACTGTTGTAAGTGAAAATCCGTTCAATAGTTTGGAATTTGGAAGACAATGAGGACGATGGAAAGCTAACAAAGGAAATCTCAAAGCCTCGTCATGGAACCACCAAGAAACCAAATGCCAAGAATAACACTCAACAAATATCAACGTTGAATCAAAGACCCCTGTGGTAACTAACACAAGACCCAAACTAATCATTTTAGCTGATAGTCATGGGAAAAACCTAAGTTCTATGGTGGAGCAGAGGTCGTCTTTGAATGTATGTTCATATGTTAGACCTGGTGCGAGGTTTCATCAGGTGGTGGAGGAGGTTGAAGAAATCACTAAGAAACCTTACCAACGAGGACCATCTTTTGGTGATAGCTGGAACAAACAGTGTTGAAACAACAGGTGTCAATCGGCTAATGATGGATGTTAACAGTTTAATCAGCAGTGTTAAGCACACCAACCTCCTCCTAGCTACACTACCTATGAGGCACGACCGCTGCGAATTGGATATAAAAATTTCCAGAGTAAATGGTGAAATTGAGAGCATTAGTGAATTGAACAAAAGTACCGTGAAACTTCTTCCTCTCCACCTGCTACCTCGTCACCTGTTTACGACTCATGGCTTAACATATGAATAGAAAGAGGCAAATACCAGGTTGCCAAAATGATAAAGGAACTGTTGCAGAGGAAGGATATTGAACCTGAAGCCGCACTTCTAACCTCAACCACAGAGGCGACCCCCAGTGAGCAGTATCCACCAGATTCTTCAAACCCCAACATCCATCATCAAGTGATTGGCAACTTACTGGAAGAGATTGGAGCTGGTTCGGGACTTTCTTCTGGAACTGCTCTCCCAGCTGGAAGGGAAACTATCGCCCTCAACCCTGGTGACATCTCCAAATACAACTATTATTAATGCTGAGAATATTAGGCCTTGTTTTTTGTACCAAACAAATCAGTTAATAAAAAAAAATAACAGTTAAGAATAGTGCTCCCACCTTAAAGCAGCACAAAAGCCTCATAAATTTATTATATTTAAATGTACAAGGATTAAAAAACAAAATAGAGGTCTTGGATAGTTTTATTAGCGATAGTAAAGATAAAAATAATGATATTTCAATTATTTGCTTATCTGAACACTGGCTTAACGAAGGTACAACTGACCTAGCATGCCCAAAAAATTTCTATTGTGCCTCTGAATTTTGTAGAAAAGATAAGATTAGAGGCGGAACCTCCATTCTCATTGACAAAAAATTTGACTCAAAAAAAAATAGATATCTCAGTTTTTGTTCCGAATTAAATTTTGAAGCGTCTGTGGCTGCTGTGGATAGTATTAAAGTTATAGCAGCCTCTATTTTATCACTCACCTGCTGGTGACCCCAATGTGTTCTTGGAGACCCTAGAGAGATTTCTAACTTTTATTTCCTCATATCGTGGCTATTCAGTAGTTGTGGGGGGAGACATAAATGCCAGTTTTGACATAACCTCTTGCAAAAAGAACGACAAAGGAATTTTTAAATATTTTAAGACAGCATAATTATTTTTGCCTGAATAAAAAACCAACCCGGGGAAACCATTGTCTTGACAACATTTTTTAAATTGCCCAGACAAGTTATCTCATGTAACATCTTTGATTTTCCCTTTTCAGACCATAATGGTCTAATTTTAAATATTCAAAAACCACACCTTTTCAAAAGTATCTGAAAACATTAAAGAAAATAAAGAACAAAACAATGCCCTTTGTAATTAGTTTTTCGAAGTCATCAATGGCTGATCTGATTAACAGTTTGTCGTCACACGATTGGGGAATAATTTACTTAACAACGAAAAAGCATTGTGTGCACAACAATTTTTCCAAGCATTCTTTTCAGTTATAATTAATATAAATTGACATTTTTTTCCACATTAAAAAAAGCAACAATCCACAGTTGAAAAAATCCAAAGAAAGAATGAATGGTACACAGGAGAATTGACCCAAATGAAAGAAAGACTTTTATTTCTAGACAAACTGGTGAAGAATTCTGTCTGTGACAGGATTCATGCTAATTACACTGATCTGAAGAGAGTTTTATAAGAAGTCCATTGAAGACGCAAAATTAGCACATAATGCAGCAAAAATAGAAAATAGCAATAATAAATGTAAGGCTGCTTGGAACTTGATTAAAGAAAATATAAACAGCTCATCGTCTCAACCAGACATAAATATCACCCCAGATCAGTTTAACAACTTTTTTTGTCAATTCAGTAAAGCAAATAAAGGACGGTATTAAGAAGCCTAATATTGATAGTTCAAGCTTAGTTAAAAATTACAAAATTGTAAAAATTATTTCACTTTTACAGAGGTCTCAATTGTTGATGTTACCAAAGCAGTAAAAAGACTTAAAAAATTCAGATAGCAAGGATATTTTTAATTTATCTAACAATATGATTAAGAAAAATGTATCATACAATTTTAAACCCTTTAACTATATGTATAAATAAATGCATGAGAGATGGATTTTTTCCTGATGAATTGAAGTTGTCAAGACTGTGCACCAATTTTTAAGAAAGGGTCTAGAAATCTTACTGACAGCTATCGCCCTATATCAAATTGTTCCGGTACTATCTAAAATTATAGAAATTATAGTACATGATCAACTCATTGCTTATCTGGAAAGTAACAACTATCTAAATTCAACACAATTCGCATTTAGAAGAGGAAAATGTACAATTGATGCAGTTGATGCACTAATTAGGGAAATCCTAAATACTTTTGAGAATAAGGCCTTTTGTTCAGGTAACTCTCTGCGACCTGAGCAAGGCTTTTGGACTGCATTGAACATGATGAGCTAATCTCAAAACTAAACTATTATGGTATTACTGGTATTTCAGCCAAGTTCCTTAAAGATTATTTAACAAACCGCAAACAAAAAGTGTTTTTTAAATGGGGAATGGTCCAATGAATTAGTGATTGAGAATGGAGTACCCCAAGGGTCAGTATTAGGTCCCCTTCTATTCTTAATTCATATAAATGACCTCCCTAGTGCTATAAAGGCTAAATCTTTATTATACGCAGATGATACAACTTTCTTAAATGTTCACACAAAACTTTAACACACTACAAGACCTTGTAAATAAAACATTTACCGAAGCCTCATTGTGGTTCAGGTCAAATGGTTTTTTATTGAATGAATCCAAAACCCAAAACATTTTATTCAGCTTAAGGCAAATCCCTCCATCCGACATAACCAATGATTTCTTTTCTTGTGTTTAAATTTCTAGGACTATTTATTGACAATAACTTAACATGGACCTCTCATATTGAATATATTTCCAAAAGATTATCAAGAGTAATTTTTCTTCTTAAACGAATAATGAATTGTGTGCCTGAAAGCTATGTAAAATCTGCCTACTATGCCTTTTTCCAATCTATAATTAGATACGGTCTTGTAATATGGGGCAATAGCACTAGAATTAATGACATTCTCATCCTGCAAAAGAAGGTGATTAGAATAATGACTAAAGCAAATCCATTGGACCATTGCAAACCACTTTTTATTGAACTAGAGCTGCAAACTGTTATTAATTTGTATATTTTTGACTCGGTTTTCATACATCCTGAAAAATATTCCAGCTCTCACTTTTAGCAGCAACATACACAGCTACAATACCAGAAATAAAAACAACATTGCAATAGAACACTGTAGGTTAAGCAAAACACAGCAGAGTCACATTTTAACTTCTCAAAAGATTTATAACAAATTAAGAAAATGTAGTTGATAAGTATCCAACAAACATTTTCAAAGCTAAATTGTATACTTGGTTACTGAGGAATCCTTTTTATGATCTGACTGAGTTTTTTTGTATTCATGAAGTAAATTTCTAGTTTTTCCATTTCTTCCTGTTTATTCTTATTTCTTTCTTCTTATTTACTATACTTTGTTTCATGTTTTGTAAAAAAAAATATATATATACTTTATAGGATTGGAATATGTCTAAACATGTTAAAATTAAGGAACATATCTACATGTAATAATTTGGGTACTGATAGGATATTGTTTTTGACTCTTGAGATGTACATATACACTACTTATTTGTCAATGCTCTTTGAAAAATGACAATAAATATTTGTTATTTATTTATTTATGTATTTTGATGTTTTAATTGTATAATATTTTAATGTTTTAATTATATAACATTGTAATATTTTTAATTGTATAATATTTTAATGTTTTAATTGTATAATATTTAATGTTTTTAAACTTTCTAGATAGGTGCTAATATTATAGGTTATAGTTTTATTTACAATTTTACAGTCCATTTTAAATAGTCTGTAATAGGGATTGATTAGGATGTTGGTTTAGTACCTTAGTTTATTCCGTTGTGTCATTTATGAAATTGTATTATTTATTATGTATGAAGATAGGTTGGAAGAGAGAAATTCTTGGCAAACTTTTGGTAAAAAGTGTTTATATGTTTAATAATATTTATAATTAATAATATTGCCTCCAGACTATACCACTTAGGTGTATATTTGACTTTGCTGATGCATTTTGTAAGATGGCAATAAACATATATTTATTTTATTTATTTATTTATTTATTAAAATTGACAACAGCCTAAAATGGACCATACATGTTGACAATCTCTATAAAAAGCTGGCCACAGGACTTAATGTTGTAAAGAGAATTAAGTCTATAAGTGATCTAAAAACAGCAACTATCGCTTACTATGCAGTTTTTGAGTCTCACCTCATCTACTATCTTTCAGCATGGGGCAACTCTAGTAAAGCAAATCTACAAAGAACCCTTATTCTTCAAAAAAAGTGTGTCTGCATTTTAGCTGGTCTACAACCTAGAGAAACTTGTAGATATGCCTTTATTGAGCTCCGCATAATCACTGTGGTGTCTCTATACATACTTCAAGTGATAATGTACGCATTCTAAAAAACTTGACAAGGGGTAGGGACCTGCACACACACACACGCACACACACACACACAAAACACCTGCCAGGCTGCAGATTTTACCTTACTAGTACACAGAACGGCACTGTTTTCAGAGAAGCCATCGTACATGGGATCCAAGCTTTTTAATGTCCTGCCTGAAGACATCAAATCACAGAGCAGTAGTGATGCCATGAAGAGAGAGCTAAGAAGATGGTTGCAGCATCATCCATTTTACACAATTGAAGAGTTCTTATATTGGAAAACTCAATGGAATCTTGATGCTTAAAACTATATGTATTATTCTTGAATTATATTTTGTTTTGAGGCAATGGTAATTCTCTAAGAATGTAGAAATAAAGCCTATTGTCCACTGTCTATTGTCTATCAAGGCTTAAAAATGTATAATAATCTGCCTGCTTCATGGCAAAATCTAACAGAGAAAATATTTTCAGTAGTGTTACATGACTGGCTATCTAGAAAACCATTCTATAAATTAGGCGAATATTATAAAGCCATCAAAGATCTGATATGAAGTTGTAGCCTATAAAGTAGTACGAAGTTGTACAATATTTAATCTGAATAGTTAGTAGTATTATAAATACTTTCTAATCCTTGAATGTATCTAAGGATAAAAACGGAGAATGCCTGTTAAAACAAAATGACAATATCTACTGCAATGCATGTAACATGGTGAAGGATAAATAAAATGTCTTATTGTCTTACTTCCTACTGTAAATTGTCATCCCTTTTTCCTATTACATCCAACTCAAAACTATGTATAGACCCGGTTTTTAAATGTCATATTTAAAAACAGAAGAAGAAATATTGTTGTTAACTGAATGAACTGAATTGTAAAACACTTTTAGGCAGATTTCATACAAACCTGTTTATGGCTCACATTATATTCCATAAGTCCATACATATTGTACTTTGTATTCTTCCAGATTGTGGTGATTTTCTGTTTAGAGTGTAGTGATCGGTGAAAGTTCAAACAATCTCCTGGAAAATCTGTCAGGAAAGTAATTGTAGGAATTCTTTTCAAAAAAATAATTTTAAACAGTAATTTATGAAAACAGGACGCTCGGAGAAGAGGTTCTATGTCGTATATAAGCACTGTAAACAACACACTTCCATGCAATGCCAGCGCAGTCGACAATAATACACGATTATTTTGATTAACCACTTTGGAGAGGAAGGTTTCATTGGTGCACCCAGAAATCTTCTGTGGAGGGTGTCCAAAACACCGGAGAGTTGGTCTGGAGGAAATCTTTGAAATACTACATCCTAATTCCAAAGTTCAAACATAACTGATATTTTTAGTCGAAAAAAGACTATTATGTGATCGGTTATTTTCAATAAATGCTCTTGGGGGACCAGCCCCGTTCGTCCCCCGCGTTGGTATGCCTGTGGTAGGTTGAAATAAGTTTTCTTTACTGGCGCAGTCTAGTTGATTCAAAATAACAGGTTACCATAACCTAATACCACTCAATAACACATTAGGATCAAACTAAACGTTTTTCTGAATTCTCCAGAAATTACCCCACGTTTTTCATTAATTATTTAAGTACATAAAATTCAAAATGTGTTTTTTAGTACTTATTTACAAAAAATTTAATAAATAAACTTAATTTGATAAAACACAGTTCAAATAAACCTTCTTAAATACAAATTGTCTACAAAGATAAAAATAAAAATAATTTTTACTCACCAAATATCCAAGTTATATTGGAGTGAGGTGGTAGTTCGTAAAAAATATTTCGCATGTTGAACTAATTTTAATTTTAATGTGGGAAGGGTTTGAGTGGTTTCCATAGTTCTTCACAGTGGTTCAGGTCCAGTTCAGAAGGCAAACACAATGTCCTGACTCTGTTATGTGCCTACTACAAACAATGACGTAGCCAGGTAAAAATTTTGGGGGGTCCAGACAACTGATATTTTTCCATAGTGGGCAGAGAGTAAGGTCCCATTTTGTTCTTCACCCGTTTCTTTGTTGAGAACGATCTTTCAGCAGTACATGTCAGTAATACTGAATTATTTAAATAATAATAATCGTTTGCTAAAAGAGAAATTAAAACATTTTAAATTTGGGGGGGTCCGGACCTCTTGGACCCCCTCGCTGACTACGTCCTCGACTACACTAGAGGAATGTAGTAGGTATGTTCACGAGAAGAAGCCAGCGAACGCGTAGTTGAGTTTCCCTTGGAATATTTGCGGTTAGTCCAGAAAAGATGGTAATTCCAGTTTTCGGTTTTTGGGGTTATATTTTCGTATCTTTTACCCTTAACAAAAATGGGGTAATTACCCCATGATTGAGACCACTCCTAATAACATGAAACAATGATAATTCCCATCTGAATGAGGAAGCAACGAGAAAAGGACCTAATAAAAAGGAAAATCAAACCCATGCTAAAATACTTCAAAAATGTATGTAACCATTGTAGATTGAATCGTTTAAGGCGTTATTTTCGTGAGGAGATGGATAAATTGCCAAGTTACTATTTATAAAACACGCTGCAAATAAAACAGTATTATACTGATTCACAAAGAAACTTGTTGAACATTTAAAATAAACAGTTGCGGTGAAATTGTGAAACCAGATCAAGAGACTTATCCTTCAAGACGTAAAAGTATCCAGAGATCGAACACCCAATGAAACTAAACACTTAAATGCCCTAAGGGATCAGCTTAAAATCAGGCAGAGTAGTGGTGAGACCGATATTACAATCAGATATGTCAATGGCATACCTACAATTGTTAAATCTAAGCCAAAAACGCTTGATTTCCAACGGTCAAGACCAACTCTGCATGCTTTTCCAAAATGTTAATGGTCTAAGAACAAAGTTTTCACTACTTCGCCAATCTCTAAGTCATTCGATCTACGATATTGTTGTTTTAGTTGAAACCAATCTCACACCCGATGTCAGTGATTCTGAACTTGGATTTGACAACTATACTGTGTACAGGTGCGATAGATCATCTTTATCGAGTCTCAAAACTGGTGGTGGGCGTCTTGGTGGCAATCAGAAAGGATCTCGATTCTTGGGAGCTCCACCCGTCCAGTGGCTGTATTGAGTGTGTCTTCACAACCATTAAGCTCAATAACTCCTTTTTCTTCCTGGGCGGTGTGTATCTACCCCCCAACCTGAACTCATCTCAGTACATTGAATTCTCCTCCCTACTTGAGGAACTCTTTGTTGCCAATCCTATCTTTAACATCAGGTTGGTGGTGGGGGACTTCAACCTACCAAATGTTGATTGGTCTAATCCCTCTTCTTGCCTCTTGGATCTATCTGCACAGACTGTTTACGATGTTATGTCCTTCCTAAATCTCAACCAATATAACTACATCAGAAATGAGCGAGGTGTTCTTCTCGATTTGGTCTTCTCTTCTGAAGCCTTACGCGTCCTAAATGCCTCTGACCCGCTCCTTGCAGCCGAATGCCATCATCCTGCTTTGGAAATGGAAATCTTCGTGCGCCCCAAAGAAGAACTGAATTATGGTGGCTTTACTCCCAATATAAGAAAATGTGACCTTAACTTCGTGTTTGAATGGGTGCAACGCCTAAATTACCCTCTACTTGATGTTACAGACTCTGTTGACCATAGGTTATTTGAATTTTGCTCACAGTTAAGTTGCACTATTAGAAAAGCAAGCCCACCCAAATATATGGGAATCAAGCGCTTCCCTGTTTGGTTTTCTCCCGATCTCAAACAGATGATAATCAAAAAGAAGACTTTACATAGGCGCTTCAAACAGAGTCTTGATGATCGGACTTATCTTCAGTTCTGTGGTGCTCGTGCTACCTGCAAAAGACTGGCGAGAGAATGCTACTCGACATACATCCGCACTGTTGACTCGTCTATTCAAGGAAACATTCGTGCCTTCTGGAATCATATAAAATCTTCTAAGAGGGTACCGTCTCTTCCCTCAAAAATGCAGCTTGATGATGAATCTGCGGACAACCCGCAGGGTATCTGTGATTTGTTCGCCAAGTTCTTTTCCTCGGTCTACAGGCCCTCGTCACAAAATCCACCAGTGTACAACCTTGAAGCAACATTTTCTATATTTTCATGTCAATCCACCTGTGAAGAAGTGGAGGCTGAGTTGAAGTCGCTCGACACAAACAAGGGTGCTATCTCTCCTATGATCCTGAGGCATTGCAGCGGTGTAATATCGCCTCTTATCACAGTTTATTTCAACGCTCTTATGGCTGCTGGCATCTTCCCTACTAATTTAAAGGTTGGATATATAACACCTATTTTAAAGTCTGGATCTCCTTCTGATATTAAGAACTATCGCCCTATAATTATCCAGTCAACCTTGGCTAAGGTCTTTGAATCGCTCGTCCTTCGAAGATTGATGTTCAGCCTCAAGAATGTTATCAACATTGAACAACATGGTTTTGTCAAAGGGCGTTCGACCACTTCAAACCTCTTATCTTTTCAAAATAGTATCCTCAAAGCGTTTTCTAACTCACACCAAGTTGATGCCATCTACACAGATTTCTCGAAAGCATTTGATCGAGTTAGTCACAACCACCTTGTTGCTAAGCTCAGAGCTGTTGGTGTCGGTGGGGTGCTCTTGCGTTGGCTGGGATGTTATCTACGGGACCGTTTTCTTCAGGTGCGAGTGGCGGGCTCACTATCCCAACCTTTCCCAGCTGTTTCTGGTGTACCTCAGGGTTCCCTACTGGGGCCAGTGTTGTTCACAATCTTCATTAATGATCTGGTTCAATGTGTGGGTTCAAATGTTCTACTTTTTGCTGATGACGCTAAAATTTTCAAAGAAATTGCATCTGTGGAGGATTGTGTGTCCCTACAGGAGAGTATTGATTTGCTTGCAGAATGGTGAGACGTTAATGATATGCTTCTGAACATTTCCAAGTGCTCTACTGTGACATTCTCTAGGTCAGATACTCCTATTCTTTATCATTATAACCTTAATAATCAACCCCTGGCACGTTGTTCTAAAATAAAGGATCTGGGTGTCATACTTGCTTCCGACCTAAGTTGTCATGAGCATATCAATCACATTTCTAAAAAGGCTAATGCAGCACTCTATTTTGTTATTAGGACCAGTCGTGATATTTTTTCTGTCCGAGCTCTGAACATCCTCTACGTCCACCTTGTTCGACCCATACTTGAATATTCTTCTACTGTCTGGAACCTTACCTTGTTGGTCACATTGATAGGCTTGAGAACATACAGAGCCGCTTCATTCGTTTGATTGGGCTGCGGCTGGGCTTTGAGTACCGTAATGTGCCGATTGATGACCTTCGAGTTCAGTTTAACTTGGAACCTCTCCATTCAAGACGTACAGTTCATGATCTGCTTTTCTTGAAGAAGTTGATCTGCTCTGTCATTGATGCATCTGATCTGCTCGAATTGCTGGACTTCCGGGCATCACGTCATCTTCGTCACCCCCAGCTGTTTGCAAGGCGGCACTACACCACACAGTACATGTTCCACAGTGCTTTTCCACGTCTTCAACGCCTGGCAAACAACCTTCCCAGACATCTGGACTTCTTTAATATGAGCTGTGATGCCATCAGGAGAGAGTTGAGACTAGCCTGTCATGACTTACATATCGTCTGATAACTTTTCCCTCATTATTCTTGTTGTGTTGCTCTGTTATTGTTTCTGCTTGTTTTTTGTTACACATTTATAATTACGACTGTGCCTCTTGGTTATATATTTACATTTTATTGCTTGCATTTGTTGTTTTTCTAGTTTTTTTTTTCTCTGTTGGTACCTATATATATTTTACTCTTGTTATTTATTTACAGTATTTTCCCCATTGTTGTTTACTTTATATAGTTTATTTGCACTGTTATTATTTATCTCTTTATTCATTCATATGTCACGTCTTAGACAGTAATGTGCATGCATTTAAATTAAATATGCTTTTAAGTTAAATATTTTTTATTTTTTCAGTTTTTTATTTACCACTATCAGTCATTAATGTTAATATTTTTTTACTCTTGTTATTCATTTAAAGTTTATCTTTCATTGTTGTTGATAATTGTATAGTTTATTTGCACTGTTATTGTTTGTCTGTTTGTTTCTCCATATGGTATCACACCTTACGGTAGTGTATTAAGTTAATATTATCACTAATTTATTATATACTTTCACTAATTTTTAATATAATTTATACTTTCTTATTACATTATTTATACGTTAATTATGCCTAGATCTGATTTAGAGTCCAGTTGCATGTTTGGTTTGGCCCTTTTGTTTAAGTATGATTTAATCATCTATTATAAGTTAATAAATAATGTAAATTGATTTTTGACCGTTGGAAGGAAATAAATAAATAAGAGACGAACAGTACACAATTGAGGTTGTTTTGCGCGAGCCACTCAGCTGATGATGTTGGACCAGCTGTTTGTACTCGTATTACAATGAGTGACAATTCAATCACAATATGTATGTTACACACAAGTTGTGACAGCAAGGCTACATGTGGTAAGGAATATCTATGCTGCATTGCATTTCGTGTACTATAAAAGTAGACAATTAATAATGACTAAGCCAATAAGCATAATGACTAATAATGAATATCATTCAACGCCCCTACGATATATGATACCAGAAATAGAAACACTGTTTTGGGTAAATAAAAATGCTAATGAATATTTTAGAGCATTTGTAATGAACGAGGTTAGGCATCGGTATTCTTTATTAGCTATATTGATGCCGTTTTAGTTTGATCACAGAGAAACAAACCTATAATCCTTTGTTTGTGGTTGATTTAGCATTAATTTAGAGCGAGGTAAGGATACGCTGTAATATTTTTACTTCCTTAAAAAACAATTAACAAAAAGTAAAAAAAAGTGTATGAAGTGCGTGCCGGTCCAAAAGGAAGTATTAGAGTTAATGTATAGAAAATAAATAATGAACTTTCTTATTAATGAATATACATATTAATATTAATGAACTTTTAGAAAATAATTAATGAAAATAAATAATTAGTATTACTTTCTTTATTTAGCCTTAATAAATGCCTTGGCTATGTATTCAGAGTTTTTCAAAAAGTCAACAACAAACTTCAAGACATTAATTTACAGATCAAAATGAAACAAAAACTAAATTCACGCAATGGTATATCTTCTTTGGTTTACTGTATGTCTGTCAGTATGTTTTTTATTAAAAAATAATATTTTTAAAACTATTCAACCATCTTTAACGAAACTTTGGTACACTTTTTATGTTGACATAGGGTCAACAAATTTCTAAAAAAAGCATTAATTTTACCAGAACATGTAAAAATAATTTATTGTTTGTAAAGAATTTTACAACAAATAACGAGACTTTTAATATTGCAATCTGGTCACAAATTACTAACTTATTGCAAGTTTAGTGCAACCGTACATGTTCTGTCTAAAGATTCTCCACACAGTAAAGTAACAGTTGAATAGTGTGACGAATGAGCTGTTAAGTTATGTGTAACATGTTAATTAATTTACACTCATCTTTGCTGTTATTCGGTTCAAATATTGCATGTTTACATATTTACCTTTCTTCCTGTTTTGGTCCATAGAATAATATGTAAAGTCTGTAATTATAGTTATGAAACTCCCCGATTTACTGCAAACATTTCATGGTGCAATTGCTGTACATGTAATTACATAAAACGAACGTTTTCATTAATTGTCTTGTAGTGGTATGTTTAAATAATTTAAACTAGTCTATTAATAACGATACCGCTTAATACATTGTGTGCAATGATCGGCGTACGTTTTGAGCTAAGTATATTAAAGAAAGAAATGTATTTTCTTACTCCAACACAGTACAAAGATAATAGTCTTAATATATTACACATCGGATTATTGTACATGACTATAACAATGTCTGTACTAAATATCCAAAATCGTCTATTTATAAAATATTAACATAGATATTTCTTTAAAATCAAAGAATACAGCATATAATAAAAACTAAAAGATTATCACTATATTTCACATATTTTTACAGTTAGATGAGAAAATTTAGGGCCTCAAATGCTAAGGCTAAGGGCCCGATTTGAGGTTCCGGTATATGGACATTAGGTTAAAATAAAGATATATCATATTTGTGACTAGTGTAAGGACGGTGAGGAGGAGTGGATAACACTTCTGTTTATGTAAATTCTTCTAAATAAATGATTGGTGTGTATTGGCAGCATTGTGAAGTCGATAACGAAATAAACATCCCGCTTGTGTGAAGCTTTCACCCCACATATTATGCCAGATTTCGCAATGAAAAGTGACTGATGTGTTGTTGGAAATGTGATGATGTTTCGAAAGAACGTTTTCCGCTGTTTCTGCTGGTGGAAAGTGATTGCCCTGACGACACCACCACAGCTATGCGGGCGAGCTGGTGGGTGGCCAGAAGCAGCGGGTTGTGGGCATAAGGCCACAAACGATTTCTGCTTGCTGGCAAAGACATTTATGTGGTTGTAAAATCTCAGCCTTCAGGTGGCATGGACCAGTCGCCAAGCGTTCTCGTTTCTTAGTTTTTAATACTATTAGGACCGACATGCGGGTTGGTTTAAACTTTTTTTGGCAAGTCCATTTTTTGGGCTTTTACAGATGATCTTCTTTTATCTGCTAAGTCGATTAAGTAATCCAAAAAACTGGCTCGGCTGTGCCCAAAATCAGAGCTTTGAGGTTGAGAGTCAGCAGGTTAACTTTATTAGGGCTTTTACTGGCGATCTTCTTCTATCTACTAGTTCGATTCTCTTAATTCGATCAAGGCATTCAGACACATGGCTCGGCGAGAACTTGTATCAGCTTGAGGTTGTTGTTAAGAAGGCCACACCCCAAAATCAGAGCTTTGAGATTGAGAGCCAACATTTAAACTTTATTAAGGATTTTACTGACGGTCTTCTTCTATCTGCTAATTCGATTCTCTTAGTTCAATCAAGGTATTCAGACACATCGGACCTAGTTCAATTGACTAATCTAAACAACTGTCTCGGCTATGATTTGTATCAGCTTGAGGTTGTTGTTAAGAAGGCCATATCACAAAATCAGGGCTTTGAGATTGAGAGCCAGCAGATAAACTTTATTAGGGATTTTACTGACGGTCTTCTTATATCTGCTAATTAGATTATCCTAGTTCGATCAAGGTATAATCTGATAATAATTAATCTGGTAATAATTGACACATGACACGGCTGGAACTTGTATCAGTTTGAGATTATTGTTCAGAAGAGCATACCTCAAAATCAGCTTGGAGGCTGAAAGCCAACAGGTAAACATTATTGGGACCTTTACTGGCGATCTTCTTATATCTCCTAATTCGATCAAGGGATTCAGATTACTGGCTCGGCTGGTACTTGTATCACCGCAGAGAGTTGCTTTTGATCGGCCGTTCAGTTATGTGCTGTCCTATCCGGGGAACGTACGAAGTCCAAAGTAATAAAGTTTTTCTAGAATTCTCTATTCTCACATTGGAGGAAATCGTCCATTACAAAAGGAACAATTCTTGATAGAATGAGAAAATGGCCTGAAGATTGGGGACATTCTATTGTTTTTAAAAATAAAATACTAAGTCATCTTTAAAACCTTAGCAATTCTTAAAATTCTTTAGCTATCTTGTAATCTGTACTCTTATTAAATTATCATTTTTTTGAAGAAGCATGTTCTGTGTCGAGGTATTATTTTTTATATTTCTCAGTAGATAGGTAATTCGTTTAGAATGAAGGGAAATGTGAAGTTTTTTTTTATGAAAAAAAGGTTCAAGGTTTCCAGTAAGTAAATTTGAGGGAATTTAATATATTATTGTGACTAAATCGTCTCTGCAAGAATCTTTATCAGGAATACCGCAGATATTCCTTAGGGGATTCTTCAAGTCAAGAGCTTCCCAAATAGGCACGGAGTTTGACAAATGAGAATAGTTGCATTCGATCGTAGCTGTCAGACACGAATGAACATACCTTTGCTGTTTTGGCCAGTAACAATATCAATATGAAAATAGAAGGTTGCCGCTTAGCTGCTGCTCTACATGAGTTCAACACAGCATCTTTGAACGCTTTATAACAGAGGACTGTGGCTCTTCTCTTTGGCATGATTCTACCAAATTGCAAATCTTGTTTAAGCATTATAGCAAATTGTCGACACTGGTTTTGCGTCTCGAGACTACTCTATCACTTAAAATCTCACGCTTCTACTCGGTATATAAGAGAATACCGTCTATCATAGTATTATATCTTGTGTTTCATGGTTGGTGTTATAATCTAAGCTGCTTGCACAAACTAAATGTCCAGATATTTCATACCCGCTATGAAGAGCCATTTTCAGTCAATATGAGAAACTGAAACTGCCACATACTAAGCACATCTGCTTATAAGTTGATTGGAGGAATATGGAGCCGCATCGTGATTGGCTAAAACTGAACAAATCAGTGATCAGTAAGACTTCTTTATTACTACGGACTGCCAGGTAACGGAAGAAATCAATCATATCAGAACATACAGAAACTTGTAACAGAATTCGACAAAGCTATTTCAAAACATTTCATATTATCGATTGAGCATTATCGAAGTCTTATTAGTCAGGTGGCTGACAAGATCTCTCGTCTGCTTGTCTGTCTGTCCATCCGTTATCTCGAGAACGAACTTACCTACAGCCTTGAGCCTTTGCACGAAGCTTTATTTATCCATGTAGGCAACATCGAAATCGGTGATGCTGCATTTCTCTCCATGGGATTTCGCTGAGCATTAGTGAAGCCTATCTTTCCACTGTTCAACTGGAGAACGACTAGACTTAAAATTTTGATATAATTTGCTATCATTATGAGGGCTGGTACTGTTGTTTTTCTGTCTGTTTTGCCACATAACATATAGATACCTAATTGAGCTAAGGACTTCAAATTTTGCATGTATCTTCATTTATTCATAGGCAACATCAAGTTGGATTATGGTGCATATTAATTCTCCATAGAAGTTAACTGAGCGGTAGCATAGCCTAATTTTTCGCAGAATACCCCAAGAATTATTTGACCTGAAGGCTTGGAAATTTGCATGAAGTTTTATTTATTTACAGGCATATTACGTTCGACGACAGTGCTGCCTCTATTTGATTTTGATTGGAGTCATTGTAACCTATCACTAAGGGGATTGGCAAAATTTCTTTTCTATCTGTCTGAAGGGTGAAAAAAACTTATTGCCTATCTGTGACAGCCTATATGTAGAGGATAAAGTATGCTGAAATTTTGTATGCAAGAAAAACGAAGCCTGTAATGATACTAGCCAGTTATGAAAGAATAACGAGAAAAAATGTATAAATGGTTAACGAAAATAATAATTTAAACTAATGAAATAGAATTAGAATATCATAAAGTTGGCAATCTGTGACAAAGAAGCCATATCTATCTCTAATTGGTTGAGTTTCAGCTAATCACGTGAAAAAGAAGCCATGTTAATCGCTGATTTATTTATTTATTTACATTCCAACTGCAATGCACCAATTTACACTTTACAACAAGTTGATGGCACATGTTAAGAAGAAACAAAAACAGGAAAAAACTTAACGAGTAAAACAAACAATTGGATATAACAATAGCTATGCTACAAGATGCTTAACTGTCAATGCAATGCCTTACAACTAAATCTGACATTGAATACTTACATACTTACTTAACGAAGATATCCGACAACTCTGCCACAAATGCTAATAATACGGTGACTAGAAAGTACTACGAATCAGTTAACAAAGCTAACAGAAAAGAACAAAAACAACGGACTTAATAAATAACCAACACCATAACAAAGCAAAAATAACAGAGCAAGGAATAACAAACGAATAAATAAAAAACACTATAGAATAACAAAACGATAGAGAATGTGATTAATAACAAAAAAGAAAATGCATTAAGACTATGATTATGACTGGAAGAGATGACTAATGTAGGTCTGGGCTGGAGTCCGCAGCAATGCGTTTGATGGCTCGAAGGGATGTGGAAAAAAACCACAGACAAGCAAATGTCGTTGCCGAGTCGCATCAATCGTAGGATGGGGCTATGTCGGAGGTAGTTCCTGGCGGCATGACTCAGCTCGAACAAATGCTGCTGCCTTGTTCCTGTGGGGATGCGGAACCGTATCATTTCAAGTAGGCTGGAGCAATTGATCTGGCAGTTTATGAGCCTGTACAGGAAGGAGGTATCAGCAACTCTTCGTCTGCACTCCAGACTCCGAAGACCATACGCAGCCGACAGCTCGTCCACTGAGACGTCAAAGTATCTCATCCCAGAACGGCATCCCAGAAATCGCACAAAGCGTCTCTGCACTGACTGGAGCTGTTTGATATGTCCATGTTGGTTTGGGGACCAGACCACAGAACAATACTCCAGCAGCGGGCGAGCAAGTGTACTGAACATAAGGGCAGTAGCGCCGGTACTCAGCCCGTGTTTAACTGTCCGGATGATCAAACCCAAGGACCTTGAGGCTCTGGAGCAAATGTGGCTGATGTGGGAGTTAAATTCAAATGACGAGTCAATTAAGACGCCAAGGTCCCTGATTACCTCACATCTCTCCACTCGGGATCCGTCCATGGAGTACTCAGCAACTATAACAGTCGTCCTCCTACTATAGGTGATAAGCTTGGTCTTCAAAGGGTTCACAGACATTTCGTTGGAGGTGCACCAATTAAGGACATTGTCCAGGGCATTCTGCAAAACCTGGCAGTCGTGGATAGATGTTACCTCAATGAAAAGCTTAATGTCATCAGCAAATAGCAGGAAGGGAACAAAAATGACTTCTTTGATGTCATTTATGTATATCGAAAAGAGAAGAAGACCCAGATGGGAACCCTGGGGCACTCCAGAGCTTGCAACAAAGGAACAAGATAGGTGATTGGCAAACCGGACGAACAGTCTTCGATCAGAGAGGTAGCTCTTGAACCATCGCAGCATCACCCCGGTGACCCCATATCCCTCCAACTTGGCAAGAAGGTGCCGGTGACTTATTTTGTCAAAAGCCTTGCTAAAGTCTATGTAAACTGCATCCACTTGGTTTCTGCGGCTAAGAGCGTCCATCACATAACACTGGAGTGAAAGGAGGTTTGTTTCCGTTGACCTTCCTGCGAGGAAACCTTGCTTCTCATCAATGATAACATGCTTGAAGAGAGGCTCCAGCATGTTCAGAATGAGGCTCTCAAACTCCTTACTCAGGACAGATTGTATCACAATCGGTCTGTAGTTAGTAGCGTCACTGCAATCGCCAGACTTCATTATAGGGATCACGAATCCATCCTTGAGAGCATCAGGGAAAATTCCAGTGGACAAGCTGAGGTTGAACAGAAAGCAGAGCAGAGGAGCCAGTTCATAGTGACAAAACTTGAGGACCCCCGGAGTAACCTCATCAGGACCACATCCCTTAGCAGAGTCAAGAGCAACGAGTTTTCCATGAACGGCATCAAGTGAGACAGAGCAATCAGAGAAGACAAAGGAGGTATTGAAAGGCGGAACAGGCAGAGCTTCGGAAGATGCAGGTGTGTATACAGAGGAAAAGTAGGTGGCGAAGAAGAGCTCGCACATCTCAAAGGGAGTAGAGACCTCAATGTTGCCAAGTCTAAGTGAAGAAGGAGTGGTAGATGTGCGATTGATGTCATTCACAAAGCTCCAGAACACCTTGACGTTCGAGGAGATAGTAGAGTTGACGTAACCCACGTAGCTAGCACGGCATTCCCTGGAGAGGGTCCGGCAACACTCTCGGATTCTGCAGAACGAACGATAGTCCATCTCATCGTGAGATCGTTTGAACCTCTTGTGAAGTATCTTCTTAAGTATGACTAGCTCCTTCAATTCTTTAGAGAACCACCTAGGAAATACAGAGGGAACAACACGCTTCCAGGGAGAGTGGGATCTAATGCAATCCCCAAGTTGTTTGCAGAAACTGGAGAACAGCAGGTTAACATCATTGAAATTATAATCAAGTCGAGTTATCCCATGCTGGAGATCACATCTTACCGCTTCTAAGTTACACCTCCCAGTATTCCGAATATATGTGGGGTGGTCAGCATGATAATTCATTGGGCAAGAAGTAACACTGGTAACGCCAAGAGCAGGGTGGCAGGGTTCAGATGCAAGAAGCGGATCGTCCTCCAAAGAGACAGTAAAAAGGTCAGACGGGCCAAATGTCAAATCCAATTGAATTTATGGACATCAATACCAGGATCGATAGCTCCAACTATAGACTGAAATCTTGTCTTGTCGTCCAAGATCTTGTCCTGCACAGACCCTTTCTTACTCTCGCTAAGGCCAAACACCATGACATTTTTAGCACGAAGGGTCCTCTCATTCATTTCCTCAATAGGGACAGTAAAGATTGGGAGATGTATAAAAGAACACGCAATGAATTTAATGGGATGGTGTGGAGAGCAAAGAGAGATTTTTTCACTGAGAAATTATCCGTTAACAAGGATCCAAAAGAATTTTGGACTTGTTTGAAACAGTGTAATATAGTTATGAAAAACAGAAATGAAAAACATTCCACACCAACTGAAGCTTGATGACATCAATCAGTATTTTGTCAATATGGGGAATGGAAATGAAGCCAGAGTTGAAGAAATTGATTTCTTCAGAACTAGTAAGAGAATTGAATCGATGAATGATTTTAGCTTTTCTGCTGTCACTGAAGACGATGTAAAAAAGCACCAAATGAAATCAAATCTAGAACTGTTGGTAGTGATGAAATATCCATCCAAATGATTAAGGCCGTGAGTCCGTATGCTTTGGGTGCAATTACTCATCTCATTAACAAATCATTGATGAGCGGTGTGTTCCCGCAGAGATGGAAAATGAGTATTGTTCATCCATTGCCAAAAGTAACGTCCCCTAAAAGTGTCAACAACTGAGACCCATCTCGATTTTACCAGCAATATCAAAGATTATGGAAAAGATAGTAACACGTCAAATAGCACAGTATATGAACGAAGTAAACATATTGCCAAAAACACAATCTGGATTTAGAAAAAATCATAGCACATGCACTGCCCTGGTAAGTCTGTTCAGTGACTTAATTGATGCGAAAGATAAAGGGATGTGTAGTTCACTAGTGATACTGGACTACTCACAAGCATTTGATTCCCTTAACCATGAACTTTTGTACGCTAACATGCATTTTTATGGCTTTGGCAAAAATTCAATCGAGTGGGTAAAATCATACCTAGGAGACAGAAGTCAGGTTACAAAGATGGGAAGTGGGACGTCAACTTCACTTGTCAAAAGGCAAGGTGTTCCTCAAGGAAGTTGTCTTGGACCTATATTGTTCAACTTATATACGTCTGACTTTCCCAGTTGTGTTCAAAGCTGTGCAGCTCACCTGTACGCAGATGACTGTCAGTTGCGCTTGTCATACGAGCCTGGCTCCATTGATGAGGCTATTGAGAAAATAAATTCCGACCTAGTGAACATCAACACTTGGTCGGTTAACAATGGCCTTAAACTCAATATAGGTAAGTGCATTGTCCTTCATCTTGCCCCACACAATCTGGTGCAGGCCCTTGGTCAGAGAGGAGTTAGAGTAAGGCTCAGTGTGGAGAGCCTGTCTGTCTCTGAGTCAGTCAAGACTCTCGGAGTTGTGCTTGACAGTGAGTTCACCTTTTCTGATCATGTCACTCATGATGCTATCCAGCGTGCCCTTGGTAGGCTGAGGGTCTGTACAGATTTAGAAGTCTGCTGCCAGAATCCGCTAAGCTCCGGCTTATGAGTTCTCTTGTTCTGTCTGTATTTTATTACTGCTATCCTGCATACGGCAACAGTATCTCTAGGGGAGACATAGATCGGATTCAAAGACTGCAAAACTCTGCAGTTCGATTCATTTTCAATTTGAGGCGCTTTGATCATGTGTCACCCTTCCGAGATGCTGTCAGTTTGTCCCCCATGGAAAATGTATGCAGGATCCTGACATGTGGCATGATCCACAAGGTGCTTGCGCTGGGTGAGCCGCGGTACCTGAGCGAGAAGCTCCAATTTCGGGAAGAGGTCTCTCAACGCAGTGTCCGCCATGGTGACCTGCTTCACTTTCCCAGAGTCAAGCATGAGTTTGGGAGGAGGAGCTTTTCTTACTTTGGCCCAATGTTGTACAATGACCTCCCCCAGAACCTTAAACAGACTTCTGTTACTGTTTTTAAAAGTAAATTAAGAAAAATGATTGTACAGTAATTTATTTGTCTTGTTTGGGTGTTTTCTTTAGTCTATAGGTTTTAGTTTTTATTTTTACTTCCCAGTATTGTAAATAGTGTAAGATATGACAAGAGTTGTTCTGTAAAGCAGTTGTTATACTGAGAAACGCTTCCAATAAAGGCATTTTTATTTATTTATTTTATTTATAGCCGAGTCCACATACGATTCCGCAGAGGGAGGGTGACTTTCCAGTTTACATAATCTGGTTTCTTGAGAGATGGCCTTTGTTTCGAGATCTGCCACGCGAGGCTCAAGTAGAGCTATGCCGGTCTTGATAGCAGACACCTCGGATTTAATCTCAGCTACATCCCTAGAAATACTCTCAATCTGGTTGACTTTCCCGATGAGCTCATCCAGCTTCGCGATGACAGAACCCATTTGTGCGCTGAGCTGGGTAACAGGAGCAGCCGGGGATGAGGTGCAATCATTCCGAGAACAGAACCAGTCAATATTGTTGTCACCACTTTTAGATATTCGGTTATATTATATATACTTATATATATATATATATATATATATATATATATATATATATATATATATATATATATACTTCGGTTATATTCGGCTTTAGATACTTTAACGCATTCCCGATGAAACCAACGTTTACAGGGACATCACAACCTAAACCCTCCTTAGTATCAAGGACCAGCCTCACACATACAGGGCAGGTGGGTGGCATGGTATAATAATGATGAATAAACAATGACGTATAGTGCTTAAGTGAATAATGGTGACAAAATCTAGAAGGCTGTGGCAAAAAAGTTGCGTAGGTCAATCTTTTGATACTCTATGCAGTTGACACAGGTGAGTGACGCAGGTTATTGACAAGACAGGTGAAACGGAGATCGATGTTATTCATTGATCAAACATGCCAATCGAGTAGAAAGAAGTGGCCAGACTTAAATTGTTCGTTAAGACAGGTATGAAACAAATGGCACATTTAACTCACGGTCCAAAGATGATAAAAGTCGCATGCAACAAATGTCCAATAGGTTATTCATCTAACCAGGTAACTTATTCTAACGATAGCACTATTCATGTTGCACATCATCAGCTTCCAAAAAAAACATTTTTTGAGCTTCATCCAATCACGTGTAAAGATGCGTGATATATAAGGAGGCTCTTTACACAAGATAAACAGTTATTAATGTTTTCAAACGGCGTGATTCGATAAACGTAGATGACATCTGTGAAGTTCCTCATCTAGGGAAGTGTGTATCCCAGATTAGTCCAGATGGTTGGGAATTCCGGAGAGCCCGTATGTCCTAGCCTATACGGCACGGGCGCACTAAACTTCCTTTGGAATCTCGAATCACTATTGTGTTTAATTTGTACTATTTGTTCTCGCTTCTTTTACGAGAGCTTTACAAAGAGCGTGAGGGGGGGGGGTGAAGTAATTCGCCTTCTCATTTTACGTGTGGAAGTCTTATTATTATTTTGTAATTAGTGATGTGGTGCCGGACCTCAGCATTCCGTTCTTAATTCCACCCTCTTCTTCAATCTGGAGTATCCATTAATGTAACACCAGAAAGAATGGGTTGCAATTACTATACTGATTACTGGTTATATAAGATCAACGCTGATTCCTTATTCTTTTTGTGACGCTGACATACAAAACACAAATATAACATTCAGTAGATTTGATAGTTGGTTCGACAATAATATTATTACTTACTATTGTGATGGATTTATTACAACCGATCATGAGTTGGAGATTTCTAACTCACTTTCTGATTGTTATATAGTTGTAGATCTTACGTGGAGTATAACTTTCTGCAAATCATGGTTGTCATTAGCGTGTGATGTGGTGACTTCAAATTTGAAAACTATAGTTTTATTTGTTTCCTATCTTCTCTCCGGTCAAGAATTTTAAATTAGCAATTAAATGTACGTTGTAAATTGGATGATGTCCGTTGGAAATAAAGAAAGATAAAGAAAATAAATGGCGTGTATCTTCTACATCGACCACATATTGGGTTTCCAACCAATGACAGGGTGTACAATATTAACATAAGGCAAACCGAGGAATATACTCGTCCAGCAGTGCAGACTGGGGCGTTGACAGGCCTGCCAGACAAACAGACAGACAGACAGGAACGGGACGGTGAGGAGCGCGACCAGGAATGTGGGTACGGTAACAGTACTGGGATAGCCGGGACCGGGACCGCTACCCTGGTCTGGGACTGGGTGTGGGCTTGTGGGCAGCAGCATACGGGAATTTGAGGTTTCAGGTGCAATGAAATTAACCCGAAAAGGTCAAATATATCCACACAAAATTAAATTGAAAAAGTGAATTCTATTACAAAACACAAGATAACTTCAAACGCAATTTCGTTTTCACGAGTAGGTTTACGACTAAACCACTTGAACCTTCTCTGTATAATTACAGACCAATAAGTATTTTAACAAAATTTTCAGAATAATTTATTTCGTCAACATACGAGTTCTGATTGGCTGAGCGTCAGCGAAGAGCTGGAAAATTGATTTTCTGTCTGTATGTCTGTCCGTACGATATCTGGAGAACAAAATAATCTTTAGACTTAAAATTTTGCAAGAACCTGCATTTCTTTATAAGGTTCGTTAGTGAACGTTTTTACATTGTTCTTGTGATGTGGCAACAAGAAAGTAAATAAATTTTTAAACAAATTTAGTACAAACATATTATGGTATTTTAATATATGGCGTTTATAAAATAAGCTAGAGACCTAACATTTTGCATGCAACTTCAGCGAAGCCTGTTCGCGGAAAGTGGTGTGGCGTACCCTACCTTGTTGTGTTTAAACAGTATTCCTTGCAAGTATCAATAAAGATTTCGATAGAATCATAATAGTAATACTGCTGTACTGCTGTATAACATAAGACGTGCAAAGGATCAGACGTCTGATGTTATCCACAAGTGTGATTCGTATAGATTTCAGTAAATTCTATCCTCCACTTTTGCACATAATAAAGAACTGTGATAATTAGTGTTAGTGATAATTGCATTTTTGAATGAAATCGTATTTATCTGAAGGGGACAGTGTGTGCGTTCATGTGGAATTTCATAAACCGAATGTCTCTAAGTTGTCTCCCAATCATTGAGAAAATATTCTTAGGTCTAGAAAATAGAATAAAATATTTGTAACACACGCCAATAAAACATTTCTCTTACAATTTCTCTCTGTTCGTAATTTTAGACGAACAGAGGACATAGATGTCCTCTGACGTTGAAACTATGTAGAGAGTTCATTTTGAGCTTCTCCACCACCGACTGTTTTTGGATCTCTTCAGACGAACATGACTCCAAATTCCAGGAGGATTCTGCACGACGTCAGATTTCAGACGTTGCACTAAGAGGAAAGTTGTTATGCCATTTAGTTTCAATATGGCGGCCGTTCATACGTTTAACAAATGTAAAACCCCGTTAGTTGTAGTCCTGCAGAACGAGAGTGTTCGTCAAAACGTGAAAGTAATACAATATTTCTAAAAAAATCATATACATTTTTCAGCTGTTACAAAACATTTCTGCTTCATCCAACTGAGTTGGAACGACTATTGTAGTTACAAAACCAACCGCACCTGTTTTTAAATAGAACAGGAAGTAAAATTACATTGGTGGTCGTACAATTTTATGAATTATCGCTCGTGGAACAAAAGTAATCGCAGCAATTTATAAAACACTGAAGTATTTTTTGTTGTATCACAGAACTAAAGCAAATATCCAGAAAAATCCTGTTTCTTTCGCAGTCCTTCCATCGTAAAAGAACCTTCAAATAAAGAATAAAAAAATTACAGCACAAATTCTGATGATTTCCACTAGTATCACTATTCAATAGCCAATAAAAATTAGAAAAAAGTTTAAATGAAACCTTTAGTTTTCCATATTGGTATCTGTTTGTTTGTGTTTTATATGAAAAAATTATATCTTTTGAACCAGTTAAGATAAAGTTATGAAACTTGAGAATTGTATTAAACCTTTGGTAGACCATTTGAAAAATAAAATATTTGCAAAACCTTTTATCCGTTTCAAAATGGCGGACGTTTGTCGATTTTGAGTTATTATGATGGAACAATTTAAACACTCGCCATTTTGAAACGGGTTAAAGGATTGTATTGATATTTTATTTTCAAAAAGTTTTACCAAAGGTCAATACAATTCTCAAATTTCTTACCTTTATCTTAACTGGTTTAAAAGATAAAATTTTTTGATAAAAAACACAAACAGACAGTGAGAGTTGGACGGAACATTAAAGGTTATAGCACATATCTGCATGACATTTTTTTCATTTGTATGTGTATAACAAAATCCCCAAAGTATTGGAACACTTTTACTGAACACCTGTATATCTCTTTGTCTATAACATTTGCGCGATACAACGATTTGAGCAATTTTGAGTCAACACAATAAGGATAATAAGGATACTGTTATCACCCCAAAAATAAACAATGTGGATGATATGATTACGAAGAGTATGTGAAGACTAACTAAGGCTGACCTTTACAGAAGTTTATAACGGCCAGTGCCAAGAAAAGGAATCTCGTATCTTGGGCCTTGTCTTGTTTTTTGTATTTTAAAATGCATAAAGTTTTTTGTTAACTCTGTGCTCAATAACATAACCTACTTTTGTACTTCCACATAACGATCTGAGCATATTTACTTAGCTCCAAGTCACGGAAGGGCTCAGTGCGAAAGTCAGCAAGAATATATGAATGGTAAAATAACCACCTTAATTTGACTTTTAACTAACCGGATTGTATAATCGAATAGCAATCCTTGAATTGAATGGTCTGTCTTCAAAAAACAACCTTAATTTGAATTCCAACTAACCGGATTGTACGATCGAATAGCAGTCCTTGCATTGGCGTCGGTCCCTCATTACCTATTTATAGGTGAACGTATTCTGGCTCAGTAGAAAGTGAATTAAAAGATACTGAGGTCAGTATTACCACACGATGGCGAGTATATTATCCATCCCTGCTCTAGCCTATTCAACTTCCTAGAATTATACATTTTTATTACGACTGTTTACTTGATAACAAAGGGTGGGTTTGTGTAAAAATAAAAAAAAATAAAGATCACAAGTTATCATAGAATATTTAGATTTTGCTCCAAGTACTGTTGTTGGTTTCCAGAAATTCAGCTTCTTGGTGATCAGGTTTTGTGGATGATTTAAGGCTTGGATTTCTACAGGATCCCATTTATTGACGTTGAATATTGCTAACTATAAATTATTTTTTTATTTTCTTTTTTCCCCTTTTAAGCCTTATTCTGTCCGTCCTCATGGACCACTGGCCTGTGCGAGGATCTTATCAAACAGAATAAGGGGGAGGTCGATGGTACTGATCAAAAGTGCAACAGTCATAGACAGGGTTTGAACCTGCGCTATCTCTAACTCAGACCCAAAGTCCAACGTCTTAGACCACTCGGTCATCAGGACCCCCATTAGGTATGTTAACAAGATGTTAAAAGAACGCGTGATATTTCCTAAAGAAATAAGATGTTTGACGATTATAAAACGCCTAGACTTGTTTTGCAGTCCAGATTCACCGCCGGATCAGTCCCCTTCCCTATTATAATGACACCAGGGGACACCCCTGCGGCACGGCACGTGTACTTGCAGTATTGATCATGACACTTGTTCTGACGTCACCACATCGACATTACAAGGGTGAACTCTCAATTAGGACCCCAACACTCATACGCCGCCGCCGCCGCCACCGCCACCATCACCGTCGCGACGCTCCCCCAGCCGCCGAAATTACTGAATCAACGCTGCAGCAACCGGCCACTTTCATTTCATTACGCTCCCCACCCCCGGTCACGGAACCCACTCAATTTCACCCTTCACCGCCAGAGAGTTGGTTATCAAATTTTGACATTAAAACTCAACCAATGTCGTTCAATGCCTGTCGCGTTTTCCTTGGAATTGCAAATTGTATAGGTCACATGTTACAACTTAGACTTTGTACGCTTAAATTTAAATTTCTATAATCCTCAGAATAAAACTGCTGTACACAAATGCTGTGTTTGAAGGTAAAAATGTGGGAAAGTCAGTGTTCTCTGTATGTAAAATCATTCAAAGTCTCAACTGCTTGCTTGATGGTCTTCAGTTTTCAAGAGCAGCACCAAGAACGTAGCCAGGAAAAAAATTGGGGGAGACCCAGACAACTGATATTTTCCCAAAATGGACAGAGACTAATGCCCCATTTTGTTCCTTAAAAGTTCTTAACCTGTTTCTCTGTTGAGAAAGATCTTTCAGAAATACATGTCAGTGATAGTGAATTATTTGAACAATAATAATTGTTTACCAAATATGTAATTGCAAATTTGGGGGTACCCCTGGACTCCATCGCTGGCTACGTTCTTCAGCAGTACATTAAACAATACGCCAAAATCCATTGGAAACCAGTTAAATATAGAAATATGGTAGAGGTGAAGTTTTGTAGTTTCACCTATTTTTACAATACTGTTGGTAAACGAGCTTAATATCACATTATTTTAATTTTGAAAATACTAGCAAAATTGAAATTGGTTTATAATTTGGTAACATTAGTCTTTCTCCTACTGTTGCAGTGAGATTTCAAAACGCAGCTTTTTGAGTTTGTCAGTTATTTTCACGTAAACAGGCTATTTATAAAGAAACGAGTGAGTTTTTCACGCAGTGTTTGATTTAAACCAGGCCAACCAGCGATCGTCACGAATCGGCGACAGATTATGAACGTTCGGGGACACGGAGGGGGAGCAGAGCACTTGCTTCGTGCATTTCCGTAGATAATCGGCAACAATCAACAATGGTCTGGCGGGCCAGTAGCGAGCGGTAGTCAGTGCCAACATGATCGCGGGTGTGCTCTCCCTCGCGTTTCTGCTCTACCAGGTAAGTTCTATCATACTATATAAAGTGTTTACTAGTAATCATGCGTATATCTGATATATTATAACAGTTGATTATTCTCCACTTCCTTCGAAACGAATGAAACTAAATTAAAGAAAATATATACGATTTTACTAATTCGGAAATATTACATTCTGAAAATATTCCAACTTTCAGTATACAATATTTTAAGTGAGTAAAGAATGCTATTGCAAAATGCAAAAAGTTAGTTTGGTCTTAAATTTCAGTTCAATCCTTGATTTGATATCTTCTTAGTGTCTATCGTCTAGTAATAAAAAAATAAAACGTGATGGTTAAGTGAAGTTTTTTCTAACGAAGTTTGTGTTTTACAAATGAAGATACACTAACATAGCAGTGATAAATGGCAAGTTTAATTGATTCAATTCTGAATTTACTGTTATCCTTTCCACAAATTCATCGGTCACAATAATTATGAGCTTCTAACTGACGAAACTGTCCGTAAGACAACTTTAGAACTGTTTGATCCAAGTATTGATCATATTTAGTATACAGATTTAATATTTTGATAGTAATGCGTCATCAATAGTGTCTTTGGTATTGGATCATGGCATCGAATTTCGCACCTCAGGATACGGTCTATAAAAGGAGTCCATGTAAATGTTAAAGTGCAAATAAATTATAATATGTAAGCCTAAAGTTAATGGTCTTCATAAAACAAAACTATTAATACAAGAAAAATAGCATTCTAATCCAACAAAAAATTATAGTTAACTCAATTTTTCTCATTTAAAGGCTCGTAAACCGGAAATCCTGAGTTTAAAAAAGTCAATACAATGTATTGTTAACCAAACAGAATTTGAAATGTGCTCATCACTCTGTCAATGAGCATCGAACATTTTATACACATATTAAAACTTGAAAGTTCTTAAAAGCCAAGTAGTATTCTTAAATTTTGTAAGGACATAATCGTATTTTCTACAAGACTTAAAACTTTTAGTTCCGATAACACTACACTTATAAAAGAGAGAGAAAGGATGTATTTTCTCTCTAACAGAATTCGATAGGCTACAATTAAAATTGTATCATAGCTGTGGGTTTAAAGCTTTGTGCACCGCTATCACGATGGGTACAGTATTGTTGGTACAGTGCCAATCCGTCGTTCTTTGCTCCCGTTTACTTACTTTTCTTCCTTTGCTTACTTTCATGTTCCTGGTAAAATGCAACAAATATTAAAATCCATATTAGATTTTTCTGTATTCACTGTCCTTGGGCTGTAAGTCCCTATAGTCGAGACGTCCACTTGGTGGTTCTCTAGGTTGCGTGCATCTTAGGCTCTTCTTTTAAAATGGGACTAAAATTTTCAAAATTAATAAAAAAATCGTCTTAAATTTATAAATGTTTCATGCCAGAAACTTAAATTTCAGTGTCTCAATGAATTGTTAAAAATACGATTATCTGCCAACATTGTACGTCTAAGTAACTCTATAGAAATAAATCTTGAATTACCATCCAACAAAAATCCTCAATAAGTACAATTTGCCTAGGACGCAGGGCGACTTTTGCCAAGGAATATCGCAGAGTAAGAGCAACTTTATGAGGCTTACTAAACATTACATGTTTAAACTAATCTCTACGTTAATTTTTCAAGGTTTAACCAAAAACGTCATAGGAATATTAATTTTAGTGTTGTAATATTACCTAAACGTACATGTTTTTAAGTTCAGGAGGAAATCATTTTTGTCTTTGTAAATGGTAAATTGCAATTTTTAATCAATAAGTAGATCTGATTAATATTTTAGTAAACCGGAAAGTTAACTGAAGTCGGAAAGTGTATTTTATCTTACACTAAATTACCCAAATGTGACTTTTTATGTATTTACGATTTCTTTTGTTTAGTTAAAACTATTTAACTCCTTTTAAGAAATTATCTTTACAGTAATTTTACTTATGGGTACCATCGATGAACCAAACATTCTAAAACTTTGTTAAATTTGCCGTAAAGAAAAATTCAAATAGAAATAAATATAATTGAAGAATTTTAATAAAACTACGTACATTCTACAACACAATATACTACATTCAGGACATGAATAATTGCTAATTACTCTACCTTCCAAAATATAGGAGAGATCGAATTCATTCGATTTTACAAGAGATGCTGTATTTACATGTTTTTGAGAGAACATGGATTTTCTTTCAAATGCTCCCTAAAAGTAGAATCCACACAAAGAGAGGAAGGTGAACTGGAGCTAAACTCAACATTCACATTGAATTAACCCGTCCTGCCATAGCTACGTTATGTGTAGAAAACTCGGTTGCTTCACCGTGCAATGGATACGTGTCTAAAACATCGCAGTGCTCTTAATTGTGTATCTTTTGAGACATTTAGAATATTTATTCACCTAGTCTACACTATATTATATAGTCTAGGAGTTGCTGATGTCAAAACGATGCAAAGAACTCATTTGAACTTCTTCGTCGCTGAGTTTTTTTTTATCTCTTCAGACGAATATGACTCCTGATTCCAGGAGTCAAGTCTGTGACAGCGTCAGATTTTAGGCGCTACACTGAGAGGAAGGTGAACTGGAGCTAACATCAACGTACATATTGTTTTTCAACTTATAGTTTGGTCCATAAATCTTGTAAGAGAAAACAAACGCCCGTTGTAAAATCCTGTTTACGAAAATCTCACATCGCTAATCCGCATTCAGTAAAAGTAAAATGATTGTTAGTAATTATTCATCAAATGTAGGCCCCTCAACAGACAAGTTCCTGAAGACCTTTCCCCAATAAAATAACACTAATTAAATTTGATTGTACAGTAGGCCTTGGTCACAACTTTCCATAGGGAAAGCCATGGTGGTCCCACATCTTTCACCGCCATATATCGGGAAAACCATGTTACACATTTAATAGGTCAACTTTTCCTATTACAAAATATACAATTTTGTAAATTGTTCACATCATCATAGTCTGACCAAAGCGAAATATTAAATGACATACGAAGTTACTTAATTAATTAATCATCCGTCCCTTAAGTATTTGCTCTTAGGTATACCTGCAAGACAATGAGAGCCGAATTAACATTTCTAAAATAGTACATCTTCAGTTCCATATTATTTTAGTAAATGTTTACTAAAAACGATATGCAAAAATATGTTAATTTAATTCTAATGGATGTTTTGAACAACAATATGTACAACAGCTACTGTTTTTTTTGGTATTTTTAAATATATTGATTAGTCATATAGAGCAATCTGTAATGCCCATGAAAAGGAGAAACAACAAAAATTGGTTTAGACGCAGGTAGGATATCTGCCATTTTAATATGAATGTAAATCTCGTTTTTAAACAACTAATCTTATTGATTTAGAATTTCAACTACGAACTACTTATCAATACTTGATAACTATGTGTGGTTTTTATGAGCATATGTAGAAGGATCAAAACATTTACTAAATTTAATTTTAAAATAAACGGATTCGCGATGTTTGTATAAAAAATAACTTGTTCGAAGCTCGTACAGTTTATGTGAACTTAGATTATACAAATATGCTGTCTGTGATAAAAATATTTTAAATTGGTTCCAGGTATACTAAAGAACCAGAAACAATAAGCAACAATATTGTTTGCATTAATAAGCTCTAACATCTTGCATTTAAATAATTACCGTGGAACATAAATTCCATGTTATGAATTTTGTTTCGTTTACGATTGCTTTAAAAAAATGCTGTTAACGATACTTTTTTTGGGTTACGTCGATGAAAAGTCTTGTATAGGCATTCAAAATTTGTTTTAGCTTTATACGATTGACCTGTAAGGAAAACTAAAACAAAATTAAAGATAACTTAAGAAGTTATATATCAGTATGATCTGTTAAGTATATATTTGGAGAGTCCAATGTGTACCATATTAAAATGTATAAAAAGTATGGAAACAGGCCAAAATGTATGTATTTAATAAGATACTGTAGATAAGAAAACAGCTTTTTTAAAGAAACACAATTTTAGCTTTTCCTACCTCTCCAAAGATAATTTTACAAATACTACAAACACGTTCAAAAAGAATTGTGCATTAGTAATCATAGATCGTGGAAATTTCTTTAAAATTCAATGTTCTGAAAATATGATTTCTTCACTTTGTAGCTTCTCTAAATAATAAGTTTTTTCATTATATATACATGTGCGAGGCGCTATTTGGAACGTGGATATCTTAAAAAAACTTCTCCATCTTCAACCTGACGTCTTAAAAATTATCATGATTTGATTTTTGTTACAGCCATATTATAGACAGACTATTCCACAGTCAAATGAAAGGTTGGACACTACGAGGAATTGTCCATTTTCTAGAGCGCGGCGCTTTGTGGGTTTTGCCATCAGAAAACATTTTGATGTTTACTCACCTTTTGGGCGCAAAATATTCAATTTCAAGTCGGTCGTTGTTTGCATTTAATTTTCTGCCCGCTTTAGCTCAGCCGAATTGAAACGCCGCTCCTCGCCGTGAATAATTAACGCCGAAGGGGAATCGGAAACGTTTGAATAAATAAACGGATTTAGAAAAGTTTTAGCCCTTCACAGGAAGGGAATGAAAGGGCAGAGTGATTTTTAATTGTTATTGCACCTGTCACTGGTTTTGTCGTCCCTTCACCCTAACGCCGCCCCGCCCCCACCACCCCCCGGCCCAGCGCGGTGTGTTGTTTTAATGAAACGAGCGGCAGAGGCGTCAGTCCCTCCATGGAGAAATAAATTATCCAACAATGAATAATTGTTCGAGGGGAGGTTTATAAACGGGTTTAGCACCACCGCAGCAATGCACTGCGATTAGCGGCTCGGGACTGTGAAGGCGGAATTATAGAAAATACTTCTTCCAAGTGTGTCGGAATCAATACCTCGAAAACCGTTCAAGATAGAACAGATTTTAATTGCAACGTGTGTAGGAAATGTTATAAGCATTTCAGAACACTTGTTGATTTTTTTTCAGGCTCCTGCATAACCGAGTTTTAATTTTTAAATGTTGGAATGACCACCGAAAATGGCGAACGAAATATCGTACCAAGGTGGCCAATCAACTTAATCAAGATATTTACAATCCTATCACCAGGAACTGTATAGGAACGTATAATATATATACGTCTGGTAGTCATGAGGGACAAATCGGAAGGAATCCGATAATAGTACTTCATGTCTGGTAGTCATAAAGGTCAAAACGGAAGGATCCAATAATAAATCTTCACGTCTGGTAGTCATGAGGGACAAATCCGAAGGAATCCGATAATAGTACTTCATTTTTCTCTGTCTAATGTCACGGAAGGAAATAATAAATCTATAGACTTAAAATTGTGCATGAAGCTTTATTTCACTGAGGTTCGATAATAGTGCATGTCACTCTATAGAATTTGGCTGAGCGTAGCAGTTGTTTTTACATCGGTTTTATTGTTAACCACGATGGCAAGGAGAAAATGGCAGAATAAATCAATTTGCAGGCATAAAGGTCAATACCCCTATAGGAGATTCCAACATTTGAAATTTTAACTCTTTTAGTATTTTTACACATACATAATTTTATAGAGACAGTTTGTACACTTTTATAATATAAACACTGTTACGAAACCAAATGTAATGAACAAAAATCTAATATTGTATCATGTGACAGGATATGTAAAGATCGTATATGTAGACTTTATTTTACAGTAAACTTAATTCCTACAAGAAAAAGTTGCACGCTGCGTCATTTTCGTGTCAAATCTTTTTGTCCGACTGTCTGCCGACAGGACATCTCGAGAATGAAATGAGCTATAAATTAGAAATTTTGCATGCAGCCTCGGCGAAGACTGTTACGACACTTGGTGTGGCGTACTTCTGCATCGTACTACGCATAATGTATAGACATATTACAGTTAATAAGTTACAGATAATTACGTTAATAACGTACAGTTAATTATTGTTTATAATTTCCGTATTGCAATAAAACTATATTGACGTAAATGAATCGATGTTTTCGCTGTGAAATTGATTTCGCTTAGTTCTATGCCTGAAAGTATTATTTGTGATCACCCAAAACTTATTCCGGTCAAATGTGTACGACAACTGAACTGCCTTAAACGGATTTCATGTGCAAGTAGCATATTAATACATTCTGTATTCCTATACTGTTACTGTTGGCTTAATTTTGTGACAGACCTAACTCCCGAAATGGGCTAATCTCGATCTCACTGCAAGCCTATGAGAGAAGGCTTCAGCAAGCTGAAAGCACTGTACCCCTACATTTATACCGATACAAGTATCAATCCCATCTTTGCAACCATTGTCCGTCCACCTTGTGGGCGCCCTTTGTAGAATGATTTTAATGAATTTGCAATCCATGCAATTTTGGAAACAGTGAACGTTTTCAACAAATACCAGTAGCAAATCCCTGAAACTGCCATCTACGGTCATGCTGCTTTCATAAAAACGATTTGAAGAATTTCAGCGATAGCTACTGAAAGTTCGTGAATATTCCAGAGAAATACTGACATAAATTTGAATTTAGCATGCGAATTTATGTTAGCTCTTGAGTACTCACTGAGATAGGTTTTGGGCTCCAACCTCAGGGCTCCGCCCCACTGGTCTTAACACTAAACATTTGATCAATCTCAGAAAGTAATGAATTAAGAATTATGCAATATTGCACAAACATTAATGTAGCTTCAAATGTGCTCTAGAAATGGTTGTACTGGATTCTCATCAATGAACCCAACATCCTCAACCTCAATATTATGGCAAAGGTAAGTTATAAAAGGGGTTCGTTCCTCTACAAGATCACTCTTGAATCTTAAATGTTTCCAAAAGTTCAAGTGCACTGAGTTAAACAGGGTGCGGCGATGAGGAAATTTCACAGAAACCACTATGACTGAGGATCTGATTCAAAAGGCCTACTCTCCAGTTTTAGACTACTTAAGTATTCAATAATCCGGAAGGGGTTCCGGAGGTGCACATGTCTTCAAGACCATCTCTTACTTTTGACCATCATTCGCAATAGTCAACATTTTAAATTGACTGCTTTATTTGGGTTAAAACTCAGTGTGCTTAAAACGGAGTACCGGTACACGTGTCTTAAATGACTACCTGCACATAAGTAGGCATGTGCTGAATGTGCTGTTGATAATTTAAATAATATTATAGCACACATAGCCGACGCATGCTATAGTGCTGCTGAGTGTCACTGCTATTATACCATGACGACTTCCAACGGACCATAAACCTACTTGATAATGCCGCATTTAAAAGTTACGACATCTAATCAACTAACTCAATCCGAAGCAAATTTCTAATCACTGTGCATGCAGGTGGATCCGCGGACAACAGCTAGTTTATTTTGCTATAAACTATTTTATGGCTGCGTAGTAATAAATAAGGCATTACATATCGGTTTGATTAAAGCGAAGTAATGCGTATAAATTAGGTTGTGTAATTAACAATATTAGAGAACCCAAAATATCTACATAAAACATCAACGATAATGCAAACAAATAATGATGCCAGTCTGAATGCTGAGCTTAGTTTCAGTCAGTCTTCCTCTTAGTGTAGCATCTGGAATCTGACGCTGTCACAGACTTGACTCCTGGACGATGGAGTCATGTTCGTCTGAAGAGATACAAAATAGTCGGTCACAAAGAGGCTCTGAATGAAGGTGAACTGGAACTAACTCATTCACGTTGAATCAACCTGTCCCACCATAGCTACTTGACGATAACCTGTCCCACCATAGCTACTTGACGATAACCTGTCCCACCATAGCTACTTGACGATAACCTGTCCCACCATAGCTACTTGACGATAACCTGTCCCACCATAGCTACTTAACGATAACCTGTCCCACCATAGCTACTTGACGATAACATGTTACAACAGTTTAGCGTAATGCACAAATGTTCGGGATAAGGAAAATGAGAATGTGCTCTTTTTAGACAATTTTTCTGAAACAAAAGACGTAGAAACAATCAATGTACCGTTAAAGTGCGTGTGCCATCTTTAAAATGCTGGCTTGTGGTTTTAACATCATACATTCATTCATATATCTCATTAAAAAACTATTTAAGATAAACTAACCATTATCCTAATAATATTATAAATGCCGTTGTTTGTTTTTTTTTGTTTTCAGGCGTGATCTATTCAACAGAGTGTACTGGAATTTTACGTACACATTCTATAAGAGTCCTTGGTATGAACATTATTCATATTATATTCTTAATTCAAAAATTCCTCCGAGCTACACCCCACTGGTCTCTGAAGTAGCAAAACATCGCATCTTGGTCTCTTAAGTTACGAAATATTAATTGAAAGAGCCTGTTAAATGCAACCAACTGTTCTGTGTAAACATTATTTTACGACAGTACAATCATATGCTTAATTAATTTAAGCCCAATTTCAATGTTATTACATTTATAGTGTTAAAGCATACATTAAGCTTTATAATAACACCACTTCTTATTTTAACCTTGTCTGCGACCTCTGTTGAGCACACAGAAAGGAAATATCCAGATGAGAAAATAAAAAAGTCTTAGTAAAATATACTATTATCTGTACGTTTTTAGGAAATATTAAGTATTATATATAAAAGACAAAGTTACTATCTAATTTATACTACAGTATGTACTTACTATACATTTAAAAACTGTTATAAACCTCATCTTAGTTGTCTTTTGATATCAGGAGGCTTCTCAAACGTATGTGTATGTATTTTCATGACCATGAAAAAGTCAAAATTAATTATGGAGCGAAAAATACCAAGATCGGAGTAAATTAAATTGCAGAAATATACAATTTTAGACAGATTTCTAGTTTGTGGCAAAAACCAAACTCAACATTGGCGTCGGAAATATAATTCACTAGTACCAGAAATACTTATGCGGACAAAGCTACGAAACTGCGGGCAAAGCCGTTGGTAACTGCTAGTACACAATAAAAAGGGGTAATCTACCATAATATTAAAGCAACCATTGATGTTCTTGTAGTTAACCTAAAAATGCTGAAAAATATTGATGCGGCCAAGGATAAAAGGAAATATACTGCTTCCAACAAAAAAACAATGACCGTTGCAAAGACGAAGAATATGAAGTGAGCATTGAAGAAGAAGAAGAGAAGATGGTCAGGTTGCGCCAAGGTGCGAGGATCAGTGGAGTAGTAACAGTCTACACTTTCATTCATGATTCGAGCGCGGGCAGTTCAGTATGCAACTCGCGCTACAGGAAGCTCTGGCAGCGAGAGGAAGAAGAATAACCCGACTGGTTGACAATCATGCAGGCAGTGGCAATATTTGACGCCTCACGGCCATCACGATCGTGATAATCCTCGTTGCTAATTATACACAAGCTAGTAACACTGTAATTTGTTACCCTCTATTCTAAAATAATTTTATTAGTGTATTGCAATCAATACTGGTCGGTTTGAGTATTTTTCAAATTATTACAACAATAAATCTACGTTTTCATTTAATCGCGATATGCTTTGGTTTAAACACGTTTTGTCAACAACGCCTGGATACCTGTTTGGAGTAAAACATTTATTTTTTTTTTGCTTTTAAAGACCCGAGAGCGCCATCTTGAAATCGTGTTGTACGTCCGTCTGTCAGTTTATTCGTCCGTCTGCAAGATCACTCTTGAGCGCAAGGTCCTAAAGACTTGAAACTTGGTATATTGGTCCTCATGTTCTATACGTATCTCTTTTGTGTCCTTCAATACTCCGTTTTATCAATTAGTTTTCTCAAAAATAATATACATATTAAAAAATAAACATATACTTTTTCACGTATGAATTTTAAATGCAGTATACTGCACTACTAGAGTACTGCAGCGTGATCTCTTGTAAGAATACATTCATCAAACAAATACGTGCGTCTTGCAGAGCGTGACCATGATCGTTCTCGCTGTCTCTGAAAAAAATCAGGCAAAAAGACATCATGATAGATTTATCGTATGATATGGACTCTTCCTTCGTCTACTGGACCATGTTTCTGAACAAACCGTTCTCTGGGAATTCCAGACCTTTTGGAACTCCAGCTTTTTCGAAATTTCCTTCAGCTCTTGAACTCTGGAATTGTCGAATGTTCCTCCCAAAAAGGGATTTATTATCCGATTAAATCCATGCCAATTTCAGACAAAAATTCACTCTTCCATGGGACTGTTGAAGAATGCTGTCCCAGAAGCTCCATTTGGATAAGTGTTATGGGAACTCTAGGTAACATTAATTTCTTAAAATTTTCACGTCCATTAATAATAATAATAATAATAATGTATCCATAAAACGCCCAGTGTATTATTATAAAACTGAATTGGTCGTAGACAACTTTCGCTCCAAATTTCTTTGGAGGAAGATCTTTCTAAACTAAAGTTGCAAACTCAAATTGATCACCGAGCTGAACAAACTCAACCGGGCAAACCATTGATGCAGGCAAAGGTTACTCTAGTTTATCTTAACTCCGCCCGAAGAGGCAATCCTCAGGAGAGCCCTCTGCTGAGCCAAGAGGTAGAGTGGGGTCGCCAACGCGCCGCGCAGCGCTCCTGCCGAGAATTCGCCAATTGAAACAGACACGTTTAGGTGATCAATCCACACAAAGAGGTGGGCCATATCGAAATGGGAACCGATTGAAAGCGTGACACGTCTGATGGTCTAGCTAGCGTTCCCACGGGCGGGACTGAGGTTTCGAGAGGTCCCGTTGCCCTCACGGTCATCGGCGACCTTGCCTTCCTTTATGTCGCAGTTTTACTCCATTTAACCTCACAGTATAGTACAGTATGTTCGTTTAGTTGAACTGATCAAAACAGTTTAAAACACCGAGGAACGAAGTAAGACATTTGTACTTTAAATATGTATCAGGCTACCAGAATGTAGTAGCAGATGATGTATAGACTAGGAGTCCAGAACCAGTTTGAACTAAATATCCTTGTTTTGCTTGACATCGGTAGAGGATTTTTTTCTAAGAAAGAAAACTATTGTCAGCCACGCTAGTTTGTGAAGGTGGAAATGGGACGGTATCGATAAGGTTAGAAAATATAAATCAATATTTTTTCTCAAATTCATTTGTCCTAGATTGGTACACTTAAATGACCCCGAGTTTACGTTTTGTTACGTGTCTGACTATTGGTTTAAGGTTTCAGTGTATGAAAAATGTGAAACCATTATGATTTTAAATTTTCAACCCTTTTGAGACCCTTCTATTTCGACTTCCAACAAAACTAGCTCGACTGATTATCAATTTCATTCTTGAGGTAAATTTCTCTATCGACTTTAAACAAAACCAAGTTGTGTGGTAAGCAGTTTGAATGTTTTCTAGGCTCTTGAACTGAAATAGCATTACTGTCAAAAAGTATGAATTTGGATAGGTTCTTGAACAGTTGATTCATTAAGTTTTACTTTTTCAGCTTTGGATGTTGTCTAACATGTGGTATAAGTGGTATAAGTTAGTAGTATCTCCACCTTGAACTGCGGTGCAGGAGCACAGACGATGATGATGAGGACCACGTTAACCTCGATATGGTCTGTGAGAGAGATTATCTTGTATAACGTGGTAAGTGGAGTGGTAGAATAGCCCTGGGATAGGTAAAGTACTGAAATTACCAGCCATTAGGACTGAGTCTGTCACAAAAGTGCAACAATGTTATGGTCAGTTACATGAATTTCCTCGTGCACAAAGACTTGACGAGGGTCTGGTCACCATCACTTCTTGACTGCTCAGGAAGTAAGGCTTCTTTGAAGCAACCACTAAAAGAACTTCCAGTGGAATGACGTTGAATTTGCAAATACTATGTGGGATAAGGTATTCTGTCCAATATCTCCTCATTTGTGGGAATTCAATGAATTGAAAAGGACGGTATAATAGTGTATACAGGCCCTATTAATAATTTCGCTTTCGTATTGGTAGTTAAAGACTGAGCCTCCAGGCCTCTCCCGTCCGTTGGTGATTACGAAATCCAATTCTGTCTGACCGTACGCAAAATGTGTCGAACGAGTTGACCTAGGGTGTTGAAATTTGGTTTAATTCTCTACCTCCACTACTTCTACATCGGCATTGAAAACTGTACACACGGTCCCTAGGGGAGTCTCAATTTCTGTCTGGGAAATATTCTCATTGTCTCACCAGGTACACAATTGAGTGCACTGCGACGTTTTAGACACAATCTCTAAGCATGGTAGAGTAACCGAGTTTTCTACACGTAACGTAGCTATGTGTATGCCTCTTTACATATACTACACTAAATTTTGTAGTATAGGTGTTTATGACGTCAAACTATGTAAAGAATTCATTTTGAGCTTCCTTGTCGCCAAATTTCTTTGGGTCTCTTCAGACGAACATGACTCCATCCAGGAGTCAAGCGTGTGACGGCGTAGGATTGTAGACGCTGCACTAAGAGGAAGGTTAACTGGAGCTAAACTCAACATTCATTTATACGACATTTTGCATGAGCTTAGGATAGAATCCTTAAACAGATGGAATACATTATGCCACCCGAAAATCAATACGTGTTTTCTACTGAAAAACGCAGATTTTGTTTTGCATAGTTTTTCAGAGACAAGCGAATTCGGTTAGAATTCAACAAGATGTTTACGAAACGTTTCAGTAAATTTATGCACTACAGAATCTAGGTTTGTACCCTTCCAAGTTTAATTGGCTGGGCTTTTAACATTATCTCTCCCGTTATCTGACGACATGTTTGTGTGTCCATCTGCTTACGCGGTAACTTACGAAGGAATTAATTTGTGGGTGACAACCAGCAGGGATCACTTTTGGTTGGTTTATACCTTCCAGTTGAACCTACACTGGGCACAACAAAAACGGGTGTGTCACTTAAGTCTGGGTAACTTTATGGATGTCCAGGAGCGGCACATCACTAACCGAAAATGTCGAGATGCTGTTGTAATTCGATAGGTCTAGTCTACTGCGGAAGATGACTTGGAGTTGGTGGGGTTCGAGTCAACGGCTTTGCCACTCTCAACATAAGGGTGTGCCACCCCCTGTCTGCTTTGACTGGAGAGGCTGGTTCAGTACTGGTCTTCCCTTCTTTTGAGGAGACATGTTTTAGTATACTGAATTTTTCCTCATGGATCTCGACAGGAGGCGGCCCCTACCCAAACCTTACCCATCCAGAATATCCTGTCACTCCGGAAGCAGCGGAAAGGTCCTTATAGGACTAAGTGCAATGTCTTAAGAGAACAAAAAATTGTGGGTGAATTTAGCTGTGAACTCCACCTCTGCTACTTGTATATCTAAATTAAAAATGGTAAACGATGGTCCATTAGGGGTCGCTATCAGGACCAGGATGTTGTGTGCTGTGCAGCGAACACGATGCCTCCCACGCTGACTCGTGTGTTAACCTTGTAAAGTATATATCACTGACCTGAAAGCATGTTTATATTCATAATAAACACTCTATTTATATTTCACCTTCCAAGGACAAAATTCTGGTGAAGAAGTTGCTTCAGTGAAAGTGTTCCTTTTCCTTATGTAAAGTATCTGTGTAAACTCCATGTGGTGCCAGTAAAGACCACTGCCGTGAAAGACTCACACTGACTCGAGTTACAACTCTCCAGTTGATTTGTTACTTGACTGAAATATGTTTTATTTTAGTCAAGTAGCTTTACCGATTACTTGACGGAATACCTGTGTGTTGTTTAGTAATGGTGAAACCAGGCTTTAGTTTATGCTTGACAATTAAGATTGGATTTAAAAAATTACTAGTTGGAATCAGTTTTTGCCTCTTCATCTCACCTAATCGTTGCTAAGCTCAGAAACTAAATTCTGCTTGATGTATTCTATTGACTCACTTTAGCCTAGTAATATAGTTGAACCAGTACAATCTTTAATTAGAACAAAAGCGTTTCGTTCAATTAGAGTCGTATAATCAGCATACTGCACGACTTTTCTCGTGTGGCAGTGATGATTTTGTCATTGACATAAAGCAGGGAGGGAATTGGACTGAGAATGGATCCTTGAGAGATCCCATAACTTATTTTTTTAGAATTGGAAACATGATTAGAGATTCGGATAACTTGAGTACTTTGACTTAGGAATGAACTAAGCCACGTGAGAGGCACGCCTCGAATACCATGAAATTCCAGTCTGTCAAGAATATGTTCAACACAGTCAAACGCTTTAGATAAATCAAAAACACTTTTGTGATTTCGACTTTCCAGTCCCCCTACAATCATATTGACAAGACCCACAATTATTGTATCTATTGTCGATTTGCCCTTTTTGAAGCCAAATTGATCATTTGAGAGCTGACTGTGTTTGTTAAAAAATGGAACCACTCTCACTAAAAAAACTTTTAAAATATTTTGCTTAAAATAGGCAAAATCGAGACAGGCCAATAATTATTTATGAGCGTAGGGTCGTTTTCATAAAATTGCGGTTACTTTTGACATCTTCAGGAGTGATGAAAAACTCCCAATTGTAATGAATTTATTAATGCGGTCAGAGGCCTCACAATATGCTTCGAGCATTTATTTATGAGGCAAATTCCGACTGAATTAAGATCGTTCGAGTTTTTGGCTGGGAGCTGCTGAATAATTCTGACGAGTTCTTTCTCGTCAACCGGTGCCAAGCCCATAGAGGCTGATGGAATTTGTCTTCCCGTGGAGTTTGCTTGAGGACCTGATGGGCGAGAGCCTTGGTCACAAGCCACAGTTGCAAAAAACCTGTTGAACTCGTTAGGCACCTCAGTTCCATCATCAACAAGCCGACCACCAATTTTGATGGATTTTATTTATTGCTAATGATGCCCCCCAAATAGTTTTAGAGCGTTTTTTGGAAGATGTAATCTTTTTTGAGACATCATATACTTTTTATGCTTGGATCACCTTTCTATAAATCATTTTTATGTCCGGAAAAATGTTTAAAATTGTCGTCTCGAGATTGCTTATAAATTTTGGAGTAAAATTTTCGAGAGTAAAGTTTTTCTCTCGAGATTAGAATTCCTTTAGTGATCCACCTATCGTTTGTCTTTGGTTGGCAAATTTTGATAGTTCTTTTTAGACAACTTAGATCTAAATAAAAGTGCACATAACTGACTTAGATCTAAATAAAAGTGCACATAACTGTTAAAGGTTTCAAACTGTTGGTCCACTGATTGGAATAATTTAGAAAGTCCCACTTTTCTTTCGAAGGGGGGGGTTTCTGGCCGTGTGTCTTTTACGTTTTTGGAAATTTTGGGCTCCCGTATGAATTTTGTTCCACTAATTACGGCAGAAATCGCTGTATTTACCACAGACACTGCGATATTAGTGAGGGTGGAGATAGCATTGTCAATAACCGATTTGAAATTCGGCTGAAGAAGCATAATTCTGTTCATTCTGCCAACTTTAGACCTATAATCATCACTTCATCAGTAGTCAGACACCTCCATAGAATTTTAGATGAGCATCTTCGGAAGGTGGACGTAATTGATTTGTGTGTTGATTCTATTATAGCTGTGTTATCGTAGCAGTTACTAGAACAAACTTTGTCGATAGTTCGGTTGAAATCGCATCACGCTGCTTCTTTAGGCTTTAATATGATGTTGGGCTGAGATATCCTCATCCCATTCCATTATGTTGGCCGAGTTGGGGATTTCAAATGGATTTCGAAAGTACCTGAAGAAGCTCTATGGGCGATGATCGACGGAGTTTGAAGGGATGTCGGAAATCACGGGCTTATTTCTTCAGTCATGGCGTAAGAGTAGGCGATTCGTATTGTTGATTTTCTATATTGTGTTTGGTAGTTTTGTTATAGGGTTCGCTTCCCGATATGTGGAGATTGAGAGCCATGGTCAGTACTTTGCCTTTTACTACTGATGAAATGATCTTTCTCAATTCACGTTTGCTCTGGTAGGGCCTTCAAACTACACTGGATCTGGTAGAAAGACTAACGCAGGAGCTTTTCATCATGATGGTGTATGCGATATTTTATCGGTAATTGAAATGTTGCAGCCACATTGATAGTTACAGTTCCCCATTTATTTCCCAAATGCAAATAGAGAATGGCGTGATCTCGATGAGGATTTGAAAGTTAAGCCAGTGTTGGACTCGGTAAAGTTGAGTCAGGACTTTGTCTTCTATATTGAGATTAAGTAGAGAATGGCGTGATCTCGATGAGGATTTGAAAGTTAAGCCAGTGTTGGACTCGGTAAAGTTGAGTCAGGACTTTGTCTTCTATATTGAGATTAAGTAGAGAATGGCGTGATCTCGATGAGGATTTGAAAGTTAAGCCAGTGTTGGACTCGGCAAAGTTGAGTCAGGACTTTGTCTTCTATATTGAGATTAAGTAGAGAATGGCGTGATCTCGATGAGGATTTGAAAGTTAAGCCAGTGTTGGACTCGGTAAAGTTGAGTCAGGACTTTGTCTTCTATATTGAGATTAAGTAGAGAATGGCGTGATCTCGATGAGGATTTGAAAGTTAAGCCAGTGTTGGACTCGGCAAAGTTGAGTCAGGACTTTGTCTTCTATATTGAGATTAAGTAGAGAATGGCGTGATCTCGATGAGGATTTGAAAGTTAAGCCAGTGTTGGACTCGGTAAAGTTGAGTCAGGACTTTGTCTTCTATATTGAGATTAAGTAGAGAATGGCGTGATCTCGATGAGGATTTGAAAGTTAAGCCAGTGTTGGACTCGGCAAAGTTGAGTCAGGACTTTGTCTTCTATATTGAGATTAAGTAGAGAATGGCGTGATCTCGATGAGGATTTTGAAAGTTAAGCCAGTGTTGGACTCGGCAAAGTTGAGTCAGGACTTTGTCTTCTATATTGAGATTAAGTAGAGAATGGCGTGATCTCGATGAGGATTTGAAAGTTAAGACCAGTGTTGGACTCGGCAAAGTTGAGTCAGGACTTTGTCTTCTATATTGAGATTAAGTAGAGAATGGCGTGATCTCGATGAGGATTTTGAAAGTTAAGCCAGTGTTGGACTCGGCAAAGTTGAGTCAGGACTTTGTCTTCTATATTGAGATTAAGTAGAGAATGGCGTGATCTCGATGAGGATTTGAAAGTTAAGCCAGTGTTGGACTCGGCAAAGTTGAGTCAGGACTTTGTCTTCTATATTGAGATTAAGTAGAGAATGGGCGTGATCTCGATGAGGATTTGAAAGTTAAGCCAGTGTTGGACTCGGTAAAGTTGAGTCAGGACTTTGTCTTCTATATTGAGATTAAGTAGAGAATGGCGTGATCTCGATGAGGATTTGAAAGTTAAGCCAGTGTTGGACTCGGTAAAGTTGAGTCAGGACTTTGTCTTCTATATTGAGATTAAGTAGAGAATGGGCGTGATCTCGATGAGGATTTGAAAGTTAAGCCAGTGTTGGACTCGGCAAAGTTGAGTCAGGACTTTGTCTTCTATATTGAGGATTAAGTAGAGAATGGCGTGATCTCGATGAGGATTTGAAAGTTAAGCCAGTGTTGGACTCGGTAAAGTTGAGTCAGGACTTTGTCTTCTATATTGAGATTAAGTAGAGAATGGCGTGATCTCGATGAGGATTTGAAAGTTAAGCCAGTGTTGGACTCGGTAAAGTTGAGTCAGGACTTTTGTCTTCTATATTGAGATTAAGTAGAGAATGGCGTGATCTCGATGAGGATTTGAAAGTTAAGCCAGTGTTGGACTCGGTAAAGTTGAGTCAGGATTTGTCTCTATATTGAATTAAGTAGAGAATCTGATCGATGAGGATTTGAAAGTTAAGCCAGTGTGATTGGCTCGGTAAAGACTTTGTGGATCTCGATGAGGATTTGAAAGTTAAGCCAGTGTTGGACTCGGTAAAGTTGAGTCAGGACTTTGTCTTCTTAAGTAATGGCGTGATCTCGATGAGGATTTGAAAGTTTGAGAGTTGAGTCAGGACTTTGTCTTCTATATTGAGTAGAGAATGGCGTGATCTCGATTTGAAAGTTAAGCCAGTGTTGGACTCGGCAAAGTGAGTCAAGCTATATTGAGATTAAGTAGAGAATGGCGTGACGATGAGGATTTGAAAGTTAAGCCAGTGTTTGGACTCGGTAAAGTTGAGTCAGGACTTTGTCTTCTATTTTGAAGATTAAGTAGAGAATGCGTGATTCTCGATGAGGATTTGAAAGTAGTGTTGGACTCGGCAAAGTTGAGTCAGGACTTTGTCTTCTATATTGATTAGTAGAGAAATGGCGTGATCTCGATGAGGATTTGAAAGTTAAGCCAGTGTTGGACTCGGTAAAGTTGATCAGGACTTTGTCTTCTATATTGAGATTAAGTAGAGAATGGCGTGATCTCGATGAGGATTTGAAAGTTAAGGCAGTGTTGGACTCGGTAAAGTTGAGTCAGGACTTTGTCTTCTATATTGAGATTAAGTAGAGAATGGCGTGATCTCGATGAGGATTTGAAAGTTAAGCCAGTTGTTGGACCGTTGAGTCAGGACTTTGTCTTCTATATTGAGATTAGTAGAGAATGGCGTGATCACGATGAGATTTGAAAGTTAAGCCAGTGTTGGACTCGGTAAAGTTGAGTCAGGACTTTGTCTTCTATATTGAGATTAAAGTAGAGAAGTTAGCCAGTGTTGGACTCGGTAAAGTTGAGTCAGGACTTTGTCTTCTATTTTGAGATTAAGTAGAGGATCTCGATGAGGATTTGAAAGTTAAGCCAGTGTTGGACTATATTGAGATTAAGTAGAGAATGGCGTGATCTCGATGAGGATTGGAAAAGTTAAGCCAGTGTTGGACTCGGTAAAGTTGAGTCAGGACTTTGTCTTCTATATTGAGATTAAGTAGAGAATGGCGTGATCTCGATGAGGATTTGAAAGTTAAGCCAGTGTTGGACTCGGCAAAGTTGAGTCAGGACTTTGTCTTCTATATTGAGATTAAGTAGAGAATGGCGTGATCTCGATGAGGATTTGAAAGTTAAGCCAGTGTTGGACTCGGTAAAGTTGAGTCAGGACTTTGTCTTCTATATTGAGATTAAGTAGAGAATGGCGTGATCTCGATGAGGATTTGAAAGTTAAGCCAGTGTTGGACTCGGTAAAGTTGAGTCAGGACTTTGTCTTCTATATTGAGATTAAGTAGAGAATGGCGTGATCTCGATGAGGATTTGAAAGTTAAGCCAGTGTTGGACTCGGCAAAGTTGAGTCAGGACTTTGTCTTCTATATTGAGATTAAGTAGAGAATGGCGTGATCTCGATGAGGATTTGAAAGTTAAGCCAGTGTTGGACTCGGTAAAGTTGAGTCAGGACTTTGTCTTCTATATTGAGATTAAGTAGAGAATGGCGTGATCTCGATGAGGATTTGAAAGTTAAGCCAGTGTTGGACTCGGTAAAGTTGAGTCAGGACTTTGTCTTCTATATTGAGATTAAGTAGAGAATGGCGTGATCTCGATGAGGATTTGAAAGTTAAGCCAGTGTTGGACTCGGTAAAGTTGAGTCAGGACTTTGTCTTCTATATTGAGATTAAGTAGAGAATGGCGTGATCTCGATGAGGATTTGAAAGTTAAGCCAGTGTTGGACTCGGTAAAGTTGAGTCAGGACTTTGTCTTCTATATTGAGATTAAGTAGAGAATGGCGTGATCTCGATGAGGATTTGAAAGTTAAGCCAGTGTTGGACTCGGCAAAGTTGAGTCAGGACTTTGTCTTCTATATTGAGATTAAGTAGAGAAGGCACTATTGAGATCACAACGATTGAAATCTTGACCTTCTTTTCATTATTCTTCTCTACTAAAGTTTGTGTGTACGTAAAGATGAGATTTGTTTGTACGATTCGGCGATGGCTACGGATGGCCTGTCGATTACAAGCTTACCACGGTTCAGTACACAACTGTGGATTAGTCTCTCTTTATGACGTTTGATTCTTGGCAGTGAGCAAACCCTGTGTCACCATCGTCCACGGTTGTTAAGTCAGATTCCCGTTCCAAATGGCCCGTTCTAAATAGTGGTTATGTAGGCCAGAGTACTTGACAGATGATCTGGTTATTGAACTCAAGGCACTTTCACAATCATATAACTAACTCCTCACAGGATGCGCGCGAAAAGGGGAAGACGGAGTTTAAATGTTCATGTCTTGTATGTCCTGGAAGCTAAGACATGATTTAAAGTTGCTAACTCAGTGGGTTGAATCAAAAACCGAGATAGTAAATTCAACAACATGAATGGTATTATCGCATGCTAGTTTGACTTTGGCTTGTACCAGCCTAGAAGAAGAGTGATTTGATTCGCATGAAGGACACTGTAAGGATTGTGGGCATGCTGCAAAGCCGATAAAGTACCGTGATAAACTGCTTGTAAGGCTGAATCTATCAATGTCGAGTCCGCTTTGTGTACGATCCTTCAGCGTGGAGCACTGAGATAGAGTTGCTCAGTAGTGTCACCGTTAGTGGTATACGATGAACACCTGAACTGCATGGGCTGTCCGTATGCCTATTCCATGTGTGGGGTTCAAGTGACTTGAACTGGTATCTTTCTTTTGAAACGGGTGCCATTGTAATGAAACTGGCGTTTTCTTGTTGCAACATTGAGAATTAATTTTCATGTTGAAATGAGTGTCAATATTGGATAATATGTCTATATGTTGGAACGGTGGGTGTCTTTATTACAAAGTTTGAGTCATAATGAATGTCTTTGATGGACGGGTGTCTTTATGTTGGAACTGTGGGGTGGAATCTTAATGGTTGTCTTTGTCGGACGGGTGTCTTTATGTTGTTACGGCGGGGTGGAGTCTTCATGGTTGTCTTTGTTGGACGGGTGTCTTTATGTTGGAACGGCGGGGTGGAGTCTTAATGGTTGTCTTTGTCGGACGGGTGTCTTTATGTTGGAACGGCGGGGTGGAGTCTTAATGGTTGTCTTTGTTGAACGGGTGTCTTTATGTTGGAACGGCGGGGTGGAGTCTTAATGGTTGTCTTTGTTGGACGGGTGTCTTTATGTTGGAACGGCGGGGTGGAGTCTTAATGGTTGTCTTTGTTGGACGGGTGTCTCTATGTTGGAACGGCGGGGTGGAGTCTTAATGGTTGTCTTTGTTGGACGGGTGTCTTTATGTTGGAACGGCGGGGTGGAGTCTTAATGGTTGTCTTTGTCGGACGGGTGTCTTTATGTTGGAACGGCGGGGTGGAGTCTTAATGGTTGTCTTTGTTGGACGGGTGTCTTTATGTTGGAACGGCGGGGTGGAGTCTTAATGGTTGTCTTTGTTGGACGGGTGTCTTTATGTTGGAACGGCGGGGTGGAGTCTTAATGGTTGTCTTTGTTGGACGGGTGTCTTTATGTTGGAACGGCGGGGTGGAGTCTTAATGGTTGTCTTTGTTGGACGGGTGTCTTTATGTTGGAACGGCGGGGTGGAGTCTTAATGGTTGTCTTTGTTGGACGGGTGTCTTTATGTTGGAACGGCGGGGTGGAGTCTTAATGGTTGTCTTTGTTGGACGGGTGTCTTTATGTTGGAACGGCGGGGTGGAGTCTTAATGGTTGTCTTTGTTGGACGGGTGTCTTTATGTTGGAACGGCGGGGTGGAGTCTTAATGGTTGTCTTTGTCGGACGGGTGTCTTTATGTTGGAACGGCGGGGTGGAGTCTTAATGGTTGTCTTTGTCGGACGGGTGTCTTTATGTTGGAACGGCGGGGTGGAGTCTTAATGGTTGTATTTGTTGGATGGGTGTCTTTATGTTGGAACGGCAGGTGTCTTTATTTTGAAACGGGTGTCTTAATGTTGGAATGGGTGTATTTATACCTTTTGTTTTCGTTTGTCCTGCTGACAGTATGAAAATAGAAAATAGAGAAATATTAACAAAAGTAACTGATGTAAAATTGTTGATTAAAATACATTTTCTTCGCACTCGCAGACAGTTAATAAGCCGTTTTATATCCAGATTTAGCTATCGAACATAGAACCTCCTTAATACTACTGATGCACTGCTATACAAAACGTGTGCACCTCCAGGGGAAATATTAACAGCTAAAACAGTTCCCTGCGGTGTACCTCAGCATTAGACTAATATTGGCTCAACGCGCTTGCGTATTGCACAGGTAATTTAACGCCTTATCGACTCGGCCGGCGGAGTGCCGTTTGATGGTTGATGGCCGTTTGATAGGGCATGAGAGCGGCATTACACTATTGTGCGGCGTGGAGCGTTTCCCACAGCAGCTGTCCATCCGTCCGTCATTCCGACCAGCGCTAACGGAGATCCCGCACATGCCGACCAGGCGGGAACATGGGGTTCAGTCGAATCGTGCTCTTGCTCTCTTTGGGTTATGTACGTGTGCTGAAATTGTGCTTGCTTTAAAAGTCTATCTGCAAACGTAAAAGTATATAAACTTCACATGAAGCTTCTCGTGGGAAAGGTTGAATCAATGTGAATTTTGACTTCCCACCAGAGCTAAGTTATGTGTAGAAAACTCGGTTGCTGCATTGTGCCTTGGTATCCAGTAGCGCACCTGATGAGACAATAAGAATACCTCTTCACCTAGATTATACTGCATTTTGTAGTCTGAATGTCTCTGGTGTAGAAACGGTGCAAGGAGTTCATCTTGAGTTTCTTCGTCGCCGACTTTTTATGGGTCTCTTCAGACGAACATGACTCCTGATTCAAGGAGTCAAGTGTGTGACAGCATCAGATTTTAGATGCTGCTGATTTTAGAAGAAGGTGCTGAACTCAACATTCACCATATAATACCTGTTATAATCAATGACAACAAATCTTTTCCAATATTATTATTATTATTATTTTAAGAGTTTTTATTACTGACCAAGAGTCTTCAATTAAAAGAATATACCTGCCTAAGTGTTGTGAAAAACAGAATTAAACAATACGTAGTAAATTGTGCTCACTTATTGCAATGGTTTCACCATAATGATGTCATTAAATGTGAAATGGAGTTCGTTACCAGACTAGACCAAGGATATTTTTTTATGAAATGAAAACGTTTATTCTCTCTTCACAATCAATTAATTGCAACAAAGCAACAATAATATTGTATTTTTATACCTAGTTTTTGATCAAATAAAATGTTAATTAATTAGTATGTATTTTTCTGTTATTGAAAACATATTATAGCAGAATTTATGAAACAAAACAGAAACATAAGTTGTTTCAGAATTTCAGAACTGCTGAGAGAATAATTACACACGCAAGAGAAGACAAATTCTTCTGTTTTTGCGTGGCAGTCACCAGTATTTTTTATGTTCAATTTAGATTTGTATTGTTGTCTCCTCTGTTGTATTTGGAGAGTGATTTTTCCAGTGGATGAATGGCTTACTGTCTACATCCCAAGAACGATTATAACGATTACAGATTTCAACATGGGTTCAAACCTGGCTCACCTAATTCGTGTGGGCACTGCCTTTTCTTCTTACTTGGCATCAGCGATTATTTACAAAGTAAAACTAATCGCCAAACCCAATGCCTTAGCAGAGATTCAAACCAAGTCCTCGATCCAGTTTGGGAACCACTCAGCTACTAGTGACTTGTAAGAGGATGATTTGTTGTGGGTGGAAGACTGCAATATGGTTCTTCCCGGCCAACATTGCTCCAGTCGCAAAAAATTGGGTCGTTCACTTTGCCGGGCGTGCAATTGATTATACGGCAAGAGCGGTGCGTGCACGGCGAACCGCGCCTCGTCTTCCCCGGGCTTGGAGTCGACAGATAGGGGGATTTACGTGTCGGATAAAGTAAATACTCGTTTTACCCTAACTGTTTTTGGTTTAAACTTTCTTTTAGATGATTTTTCAAAAATTTCCCATTTTTCAGTTATACAGAAATTCAGTAACACTACGTTTCGTGATCCGCAATCTGAAGCGGAAGAAGAGTGTATCCGGAACCTGAGGAAGAGATAAGACCGCAGATTTCGAAACGTAGTATTACTAATTTTTTATAATTAAACTATGGCAAATGTCGGAAAATCCGAAGCGGTTCTTTTATCTTGAGTTAGTAATTCAATTCAATTAGTGTGAAATTTGGATCCTCACCATTTTTTCTTTAAACTTTGTTTTTGAAGATGGAAGAATTGTGAAGGAACAGGAGTTTCCGAACATTTCCCATCGTTCATATATACAGAAAATCAGTAACACTACGTTTCGTGATCTGCAATCTAAGCTATTCTTTTGGTAGAAGACTTTGTTCTGAAACTTGAGGAAGAAATATGATTGCAGGTCACAAAACGTAGTGTCACTAATTTTTGATACCTGGATGATGGCTGATGTCGGAAAATCCTGATCTGAAGTAGTTCTTGTATCTTGACTTTGGAATTCAATACTCAATTAGTACGCAATTTGGATCCTCACTATATTTTGGTTAAAGTATGTTTTTGAAGATGGAAGGATTTTGAAGGAAAAAGGATGGGATGTTCCAGATATTTCTCATTTTTCAGTGATTCAGAAAATCAGTAACACTACGTTTCATGGTCTGCAATCTGAAATCTTCCTGTGGAAGAAGAGTGTATCCGGAACTTGAGGAAGAGATCAGATCGCAGTATTTGAAAGGTAGTGTAACCGAAGTTTTTTATCACTGAACGTTGGAAAAAAATCGAAAAATTATAAGCAGTTCTTGTATTAATGACAGCAATTTAATACTCCTTTAATAGCAATTTTATCAATTATCGTCAAGGCTAATGTTTATAACGATTGTAATAGAATCAAATGTTACCAGGAGACAGTGCTGGTTGATTTTACAGGCCAAGCTCGAGATATAATATGAATCGCTGGTTTTTGCGCAACCGCCATTGACACTTTTGTTTACAACTGCTTATTGGCTACGAATGGTTTTAAATAACCATACGATTGAAATATTTGCCATTATTGTGTGTTATGGACATCGAGTGGGAATAAAACGGGAAACCTCGTATTAAAAAGTCACGTGCGTTGGAAGGTTGGATAGGCAGAGACCTCTAATTTTAATTTTTATTCCTATCCCTTTCTGGACCTCAGCCGTTGTGTGTGTTTAAATTTTTTTCCTGAGGGATTTTGTTAGGATTTCATTTGGCGTTAGTTACGCCTCTAGAGTGGTTTGAATTCGGTAAATGTTTGACTTATCGATTGATCTGATGGAAAGGTTGCTAAGTAATAGTAGATTAGATTAAAGGGCAAGTAATTTATTTCATTTCTATACTTGGATGTAAAGCCAAATAAATTTTCTGGTACACCTAAACATTTTCAAAATTGTTATTTAAAGCTTTAATTTTTTAATCTGATTTTTTAACGATTAAATATTTAAAAAACTCAAATAATGGTCATTAGATGTTATTAGCAAATTTAAATTTAACAAACGACAATTTGTGTTTCTATTTATCCTGGTCATAAATAATATTCAAAAACCGAAATGGAGAGGCTGGTAGGGAGTGACCCCACCACTTCTTTACCATCTCGCACAAACATAGTCGATCTAGTGGGCATCACTTTTACAGTTAGCTCCTCCCATTTACTTGGGATTGGTTTGGTAAGAAGTATTTGATCTTTAATCTTAACGGCAAAATGTGAAGTATAACGGCAAATCCAGGTCCGGCAGCGTGATTGTCTGGCCGTTTGGATTCCCCCCTTTTAGTGTCAACTTCCGGTTAGGTACTAGACTACTACAGTATGGTACAAAAATGTAATACTTAACTGTTTGTTGAACATGGCAATTAAAGGGTTATATAATATTTAATTACGATTTTATGTAAAAACGTAGGTAAAAAACAAACAACAGCAAACCCTGGATTTCATCCGCTCTCTGGAGCTATACAGACGATAAAAAAATGTACAGTATGTAAATAGAGAAAATTTGAGTCATATTTACTTATTTCACCCCTTTGCCAACAGGCGGGGATGACCTCTTGCTCGGGCCTGGACACTGCCTGTACCGGAGACGACCAGTGCTCTACACAGTACTCCAGATGTAACCAGGGGCGCTGCTCTTGTCTCCCTTACTACGCACAGTACAACGGCACACAGTGCTTGCAGTGTAAGTAAGCTACAAGTAAGTGGCGCCTTTACACATGTCACAGACACTAACTCGGTTATCCGGACACGAATTATCCGGACTGTTCGGATAATCGAGAGTGCCGAGGAAACAGCCTAAGCTACAAGTGGCGCCTTTACACATGTCACAGACACTAACTCGGTTATCCGGACACGAATTATCCGGACTGTTCGGATAATCGAGAGTGCCGAGGAAACAGCCTAAGCTACAAGTGGCGCCTTTACACATGTCACAGACACTACCTCGGTTATCCGAACACGAATTATCCGGACTGTTCGGATAATCGAGAGTGCCGAGGAAACAGCCTAAGCTACAAGTAAGTGGCGCCTTTACACATGTCACAAACACTACCTCGGTTATCCGGACACGAATTATCCGGACTGTCTGGATAATCGAGAGTGCCGATGAAACTAAGCGTATTTAAAATGTCAAATTGAAAGTTTCAAAGTAGGTATAACTATTCAAACCAAGTCCTATGGTAACCGTTATTGTTTTAGTTCAAATATCTTGTATTTATTATATGTCCACGTTTCGAGGATTGGAATATAACCTCTTCATTAAACGTCAAAAAACCTTGAGGAGAAGCATAAGAAAAACTTAAGATTTAGCAAATGTGTGGCAATGAAGTTATACGAAACGTAATGATCTAGTTTTGTAACATATTTACTACGACGGCAAGTTTCCGAAATCCTATTATCCTTTTAAATTACATGCATGAGAGTACAAATAAACGCCAATACGACACTTCTTTATCTAGATTTAGTTCGAAAACAAAAATTGATTCTCTGGAATTAAATATCCGTATTGGCGTATTTCATAGATTTAATGGAGGGTATTGTGTGCAGTAGTGGTAGTTGCTAGCGAGTAACAAACGAATAAAGTACAGTTTACTTTGTTATAATGAAACATTAAACAACTTATGTGCGGGTTTTCGAGATCCATCCGGATAAACTAGATGTACGGACTAGCGGGGTCCGGATTTTTAGAGTCCCTTTGTAACTTTAAAAACCTACAGTGTTTCGTGTGCAATGAGAGGTGGACAGGAAACTGTGCTTAAGTTTTATACCGAGTACTGTTAAAATGTGTGCATGCAGTAATAATTCCGGAAGTAAAGTTGACCTTGAGAATTATCCGTGTTGCCCTACAAAGTCGGAATCGGGTGAAGTAGTTTTGTGGGACCAGGACATGCAGTGGTGGCTAGATTTTGTATTTTTAGTGTGAGTCCAATAATTAGAGAATCGTCTTCCAAAATAAAATTCATCAATTGTCGTCACGATTTAATATCTTTTTACACTACGAGTTATTAATACATTATTTACTTGTAAGTGTAAACCATCCCCCTATTATTGAAGCTAACACAGCTGAAGCCTGTTTAATACTATTAATTCTTGTATATTAATCTGGTGCTCTTTGGTTTCCAGCGACGCTCCTCGGCTTCGAATGCAAAGTGTCGGAGCAGTGTTCACAGAAGGTCGCCAACAGCACCTGCCTGGCGGGTGTGTGTCGCTGTGAACCGGGCTTCTTACAGTTCCGCAGACACACCTGTCTCTCCCGTAAGTACACTCTACCACCAAACTAGACTTTTGGTACAATAGCCCTGTCTCTCCCGTAAGTACACTCTATCACCAAACTACACCTTTGGTACAATAGCCCTGTCTCTCCCGTAAGTACACTCTATCACCAAACTACACTTTTGGTACAATAGCCCTGTCTCTCCCGTAAGTACACTCTATCACCAAACTACACTTTTGGTACAATAGCCCTGTCTCTCCCGTAAGTACACTCTACCACCAAACTACACTTTTGGTACAATAGCAGTTGCTTTTTACTCCTAATTTGTTATGCATTTTGTATGGTGCGAAGTCTTGAACATCTTGAGTACACATGGAATCTGTTCTATATCTTATGCTTACAATTTGGCGTTTATGTAAAAATAACGTATATTTAAGCACTTTAGTGGTAACTTCCGTACACAGAGTGTTCAATAAAAGTGTTCCAATATTTTGGGATTTTGTTCGACACATAAAAATGAGCAAAAACGTTCATATTAAGGTAGGCTATGTCATAAAACCTATCTCTATGTATTTATGTGTTTTTTTATAGAAAAATATATCTTTTGAACCAGTGAAGATTTTGAATTTATGAAACTTGGGAATTATATTAACCTTTATGAAAATAAAATATTAACAAAATCCTTTCACCTGTTTAAAATGTTTAAAATCAAATAACAAAGAAGCCGGTATAGTTATAAAAAATGCATAGCGTACCAACTATTTAGTAAGTTTTATACCAATTCTAACGGTACCAGTTTCAATGAAATCCTTAACGCATAACCGAGCACGGTCACTTTATAGGTGTGCTTGCACAAGCCGGGAGCACCTAAGATTTTGTCTTGTGATAGGCATCAGCTGTTTTAAATAGGTTATACAAATTTTACAAGATGCCAGCTTTTTGAAGGTTTTATGACAATTCCAACGGTACCTTTTCCAACCAAATCCGTTGACGCATAAGCGAGCACGGTCACTTTATAGGTAAGCTTCCACAAGCCGGGAGCAACTAAGATTTTGTCTTGTGATAGGCGTCAGCTGTTTTAAATAGGTTATACAAATTTTACAAGATGCCAGCTTTTTTGAAGGTTTTATGACAATTCCAACGGTACCTTTTCCAACCAAATCCGTTGACGCATAAGCGAGCACGGTCACTTTATAGGTAGGCTTGCACAAGCCGGGAGCAACTAAGATTTTGTCTTGTGATAGGCGTCAACTGTTTTAAATAGGTTATACAAATTTTACAAGATGCCAGCTTTTTTGAAAGTTGTATAAAATTTTAACGGTACCTTTTCCAACCAAATCCGTTGACGCATAAGCGAGCACGGTCACTTTAAAGACACGCTTGCACAAGCTGGGAGCTACAAACAACTGATACCTCTCAACTGGGACACGTTATGTGCTCCTTTTAACGTTTTCCATTAACTTATTCTAAATGAAGTTTCACTTATTCAAAACTCAGTGTATTTTATAAACTGTGTTTGAATCTCATGAGTTCAGATTAGGACTAGGAGAAAATGTGAAAATGGAGGTTTACATAAAAAGAAGTGTTGTCTTTACAGTTTTGTGGACAATATAATATTTATTTGTGTGTATATGTTTACGATTTTAGTTTTTTTTATATAGTAGTATCAGTTGTTGTGAGGAAATATTTTTTCAAGTACTATTTTGGATACAAAGCTCAAAAATTGTTTAAATAATTTTGGTAAGTACCATTTATGTGTTTTTAAAATAATAAATTAGCAGTATATGCATGTTTTATGTATTTTTCAATAAAAAGTTATTTGTAAAGAAAATTAAATAAAAATTAAGCAACTATCTAAAACCATTTTGATTTTATGGATGTTTTATTAAAATCGTTGAAATGGGCTTCACTTTTCGGACAATCGTTTTGATTGTGCTCTGTCACTAAAAGGGTTAATGTTTCCGAATAACATACATACATCTTTTTGTAAACCGAATAGCTTTTCAGAATGTTTGATCGGAGAGAAGAATTTGTGACGTGTTTATGTGAAAAAATTTATTTGTTTTATTGAAGATATTTATTGGGCAAGACGCATTGCCTACCTTCTTGTACAGTATTTCCCATAAATAACTCTGTATTGAATATTACTGCCAGTATAGAGTGACGCTAGTTAACTGCCAGACATGCATCTGAGGTTACGAATTTTATCAAGCAAATTAAGGAAAACTTTCATTCAGTCTGCCTCTGCATGATATACCAAGAACAAAAACCAACCTACAGACCTGAAATTGTGCACGAAGCTTTATTTCTGTATAAGGAACATCAAGTTAGATGCTGGTACATGTCATCCATAGAATGTGGCTGAGCATTAGCGAACATTGTTGGCCTTTTGGATAACCATAGTGGCAAGGTGAAATTGCAGAATAAGTCAATGTTTTTAACAAAACTAGTACGATGATATGGCGTTTTAACATGTGATATTAGCGAGCATTGTTGGCCTTTTGGATAACCATAGTGGCAAGGTGAAATTGCAGAATAAGTCAATGTTTTTAACAAAACTAGTAGCCTACGATGATATGGCGTTTTAACATGTGATATTAGCAAACATTGTTGGCCTTTTGGATAACCATAGTGGCAAGGTGAAAATTGCAGAATAAGTTAATGTTTTTAAAAAAACTAATACGATGATATGGCGTTTCAACAAGTGACATTAGCGAGCATTGTTGGCCTTTTGGATAACCATAGTGGCAAGGTGAAAATTGCAGAATAAGTTAATGTTTTTAACAAAACTAGTACGATGATATGGCGTTTCAACAAGTGACATTAGCGAGCATTGTTGGCCTTTTTGATAACCATAGTGGCAAGGTGAAAATTGCAGAATAAGTTAATGTTTTTAACAAAACTTGTACGATGATCTATGATGTTTTAACATGTGTAAACTTGAAGTTTTACATGTAACCTCAATGAAACCTGCTATGCGACACGAGCTGTAGCGTACTCTCGCCTTGATTTACTAATTGCTAGTAATTTAGGCATAGTTCATATATTTAGGGTTGACGATGAGGGACGAAGATCGTAGAGATGGGGTGTCGCGGCCAGTGGTGGGACTAGCACTCACTTGGCTTTGGGAGAGGGGGGGATAAATGTGATGAAAAAGCAAGCCACACGGGGGTTATGGGAAATAATAAATTGAAATAAATTACACCCTAATTCTAATTCACACATGTAAATGCTGTATTAAAACTAAGTTGTTTTGTTGTTTAGGAATATTTCTTAATACACTTGGACTTTTTTGGGGGTGGAGGTTCTATCTCCATCACCCTCCCACCTTAAGTTACGCCCTAGTACGATATGAAATGGAAAAGTAATGAAAGGAAATAATTTAAAAATTTTATAAACATAGAACAGGATTTTGCCGTATTTAAAGATCGAGTATTATAAATAAATAGTGTATGTTACATAGTTTTAATAAGTTTTGACATTTAAATTTTAATGAATGTCTTTCATTTGGATTCTTACATGCGCCCACATTAGAAATGTTTATTAGCTAATCATGGAAAAAGAAGATAAAGATTGGAGTTACGATAAATTAAGTATAGAATGAAGTACGTTGCATTCTGAACGATGGTGCAAGAACAGAGTCGGTGTGCTGGCTGAACACAACGTGTAGTAGCACGTAATAATCCTGCAAGAGCAGAGTCGGTATGCTGGTTGAACAGCACATGTAGTCGCACGTAATAATCCAGCAAGAGCAGAGTCGGTGTGCTGGCTGAACAGCACATGTAGTCGCACGTAATAATCCAGCAAGAGCAGAGTCGGTGTGCTGGCTGAACAGCACATGTAGTCGCACGTAATAATCCTGCAAGAGCAGAGTCGGTGTGCTGGCTGAACAGCACATGGAGTCGCACGTAATAATCCTGCAAGAGCAGAGTCGGTGTGCTGGCTGAACAGCACATGTAGTCGCACGTAATAATCCTGCAAGAGCAGAGTCGGTGTGCTGGCTGAACAGCACATGTAGTCGCACGTAATAATCTAGCAAGAGCAGAGTCGGTATGCTGGCTGAACAGCACATGTAGTCGCACGTAATAATCCTGCAAGAGCAGAGTCGGTGTGCTGGCTGAACAGCACATGTAGTCGCACGTAATAACCCTGCAAGAGCAGAGTCGGTATGCTGGCTGAACAGCACATGTAGTCGCACGTAATAATCCTTCAAGAGCAGAGTCGGTGTGCTGGCTGAACAGCACATGTAGTCGCACGTAATAATCCTGCAAGATCAGAGTCGGTATGCTGGCTGAACAGCACATGTAGTCGCACGTAATAATCCTGCAAGAGCAGGGTCGGTGTGCTGGCTGAACAGCACATGTAGTCGCACGTAATAATCCTGCAAGAGCAGGGTCGGTGTGCTGGCTGAACAGCACATGTAGTCGCACGTAATAATCCTGCAAGAGCAGGGTCGGTATGCTGGCTGAACAGCACATGTAGTCGCACGTAATAATCCTGCAAGAGCAGAGTCGGTGTGCTGGCTGAACAGCACATGTAGTCGCACGTAACAATCCTGCAAGAGCAGAGTCGGTGTGCTGGCTGAACAGCACATGTAGTCGCACGTAATAATCCTGCAAGAGCAGAGTCGGTGTGCTGGCTGAACAGCACATGTAGTCGCACGTAATAATCCTGCAAGAGCAGAGTCGGTGTGCTGGCTGAACAGCACATGTAGTCGCACGTAATAATCCTGCAAGAGCAGAGTCGGTGTGCTGGCTGAACAGCACATGTAGTCGCACGTAATAATCCTGCAAGAGCAGAGTCGGTGTGCTGGCTGAACAGCACATGTAGTCGCACGTAATAATCCTGCAAGAGCAGAGTCGGTGTGCTGGCTGAACAGCAAATGTAGTCGCACGTAATAATCCTGCAAGAGGAGGGTCGGTGTGCTGGCTGAACAGCACATGTAGTCGCACGTAATAATCCTGCAAGAGCAGAGTCGGTATGCTGGCTGAACAGCACATGTAGTGGCACGTAATAATCTTTCATGTAGAAGAAAAGTTTTTTCTAAGGAAATACTTATTTGGTAAGCTGGAACTTTTTCACTCCGGTGTCCAGTTGTCAATGACATGTTCTCCAGCCAGCCGTGATCCAAATGGTGATTCCAGGTTTTCTTACATCAGCTGTAAAACACCACTAGTAGTCTGGTTGGAAAATAATTTTTATCTCAGATCAGTAAATATTATGTTCATCCTATTACATGGTTTCTTTAAGTTTAATCAATTTGCGGAGAATAAACAGTTCTGAGTAATTAATTTACAGAAATCTTAAAATAAATTCCAATTCAATAGGTTTCGAAGATTAAACAAATGTTTCATATTAAAGTAATTAATATTCTGACCGTCCAAAAGTGTTGTTCGAGAATGTTGAAAATTAATGTTCAAAATTATCCGTTCAACGATAGCTTCCTCTGGGGTTGGACAGTGTTGAGAAAACCAGGTGAGACTCGAAAAACCACCCAACAATGAAATACTTAAATAACTATTAATTCTGAAAAATTGTGTTTTTGAGTGGAATATACATCTAAGCAAACTTTAAGAGATTGTCCTTTGGGTGATATAAACCAAATGTAACGAATTGTATTACCCATTCCGTTTCCTGTATGTGTGTCTGTCTGTATGTGGTATAAAATCAAATCAAATCAAATATTTATTTGTTGTAAACATGTTCACATGTATAACAAAGTCAACTTAAAAGGTTACTTAACCTAACTTAAAGAGTTAACAACTTCGTAAAATTCTGTTACATCGTATAAGCAGGTTGCAACTAGAAAGTTCTTTAGTTTTTGTCTAAATCTAGTGAGTGGCAGCTCTTTAATACCTTCCGGCAAAACATTAAACATTTTTATGCCTTGGTATAGAAAACTCTTCTGAGTTGCAGAGTATCTGCATCGTTCACTTATAAGTTTATTTTTGTTTCTAGTTGCATAGTTATGGACCTCAGACATTGCAGGCAAAAGTGCCAAGTTCCTCTTAACAAACAAGAGTGTGCTAAATATATACATAGAAGGCAATGAAAGGACACCTAACCTAATGAAGAGCTCTTTACAGTGGGCCTGCCAGTGTGCATCACAAATCAGACAAAATAATAAGGCAAATAATAATAAAAAAATAACTACTAAACTGATTAGGACTAAATTTAAATCAAATTTTTCTATTTGTATTACCTACCAAATATTGTTTAACCTACCAGTTTTAATTAAACTTTTCCATTTCTACTACCTACCAAACATTGTTTAACCTACCAGTTTTAATCAAACCTTTCCATTTGTATTACCTACCAAATATTGTTTAACCTACCAGTTTTAATTAAACTTTTCCATTTCTACTGCCTACCAAATATTGTTTAACCTACCAGTGTTAATTAAACCTTTTCCATTTGTACTACCTACCAAATATTGTTTAACCTACCAGTTTTAATTAAACTTTTCCATTTGTACTACCTACCAAATATTGTTTAACCTACCAGTTTTAATCAAACTTTTCCATTTGTATTACCTACCAAATATTGTTTAACCTACCAGTTTTAATCAAACCTTTCCATTTGTATTACCTACCAAATATTGTTTAACCTACCAGTTTTAATTAAACTTTTCCATTTCTACTACCTACCAAACATTGATTAACCTACCAGTTTTAATTAAACTTTTTCATTTGTATTACCTACCAAATATTGTTTAACCTACCAGTTTTAATTAAACTTTTCCATTTCTACTACCTACCAAACATTGTTTAACCTACCAGTTTTAATCAAACCTTTTCATTTGTATTACCTACCAAATATTGTTTAACCTACCAGTTTTAATTAAACTTTTCCATTTCTACTACCTACCAAACATTGATTAACCTACCAGTTTTAATCAAACCTTTTCATTTGTATTACCTACCAAATATTGTTTAACCTACCAGTTTTAATTAAACTTTTCCATTTCTACTACCTACCAAACATTGATTAACCTACCAGTTTTAATTAAACTTTTCCATTTCTACTACCTACCAAATATTGTTTAACCTACCAGTTTTAATCAAACCTTTCCATTTGTATTACCTACCAAATATTGTTTAACCTACCAGTTTTAATTAAACTTTTCCATTTCTACTGCCTACCAAACATTGATTAACCTACCAGTTTTAATTAAACTTTTCCATTTCTACTACCTACCAAATATTGTTTAACCTACCAGTTTTAATTAAACTTTTCCATTTCTACTACCTACCAAACATTGATTAACCTACCAGTTTTAATCAAACCTTTCCATTTGTATTACCTACCAAATATTGTTTAACCTACCAGTTTTAATTAAACTTTTCCATTTCTACTACCTACCAAACATTGATTAACCTACCAGTTTTAATTAAACTTTTCCATTTGTACTACCTACCAAATATTGTTTAACCTACCAGTTTTAATTAAACTTTTCCATTTCTACTACCTACCAAACATTGATTAACCTACCAGTTTTAATCAAACCTTTCCATTTGTATTACCTACCAAATATTGTTTAACCTACCAGTTTTAATTAAACTTTTCCATTTCTACTGCCTACCAAACATTGTTTAACCTACCAGTTTTAATCAAACCTTTTCATTTGTATTACCTACCAAATATTGTTTTGTTTATTTGCTTGACTCATTTCCAAATGGTAGTACTCACTTAAAATGTTTGAAGCTGGTTACAAGAAAACAAAGAGTTTTAGAAAAATATACCAAGAGAAGGAAACTTAACTAGGTAAATAACTAACTTAACACATAACTACGAACTAGGTTAAAATAAACAAATCATACCAGAGCGTTGTGGCACCCGTAAGTCAGGGATCACAACCACCATGTTGTGCGTCAACTTCACTAACTCTAAAAGCACTTATTTTATTTAGTTTTTTTATAACTAAATACAACACTAATTATTAAAACCCAACTACAGAATACAGGTCACAATACGTCTGCATTCGACATACCACCTACGACTGACTAAAGGCCAATAGCAAAAGCTTTTACCTGAAATGTCCGGAAAAATCCTGTTTCCTTCACAATCCTTCCATCATCAAAACAAACTTCAAACAAAGAATACCAAGAGACTTTAACGAGTTTGATCTGAGTTGCAATGTTTTGTTTTGAAAAATCGGTACTTTGGGATTATACCGACCACACCCAGACATGAATCGTTATTTGACATTTTGCTTCTACTGATTACTAGATTAGCGTAAAACAATATTTCGTCAATATAAAACAGGAATTGTCTTATCGCAAACCCCTCCCCATCCTCAGACAGAGGTCAAAGTCGAGCGGTCTAGTAGATAACGTGATTGCAGAGTCGCGTCGCTTTGTTGTACTTCCATGTTTTACCTCTACATTTCTCCAAACACTAAAATTCAACAAAAACAAACATTACCAAACTAAAACTAAACTCTTTATTGAAAAAACACTCAAAACTTGTTTTTATTCTTGATCATATTCCGCCACCCAAAATGGTGCTGCCCCGCGCTGATGTCATAGAAAGAAAAACATTCCTCGAGATAGTACCTATCAGTAAAATATCAAATTCTAGAGGGGCTGATCAGAAATATAAATTTAATTGTAATGGAAAGGCAATTATGTACCGTGCAAATCATGTGATGCCGCGCGGCCTGTCGTAATCGGGATTCTCGAGAAAAATAAGATAACAGAGACAACAATACCGATTACAATACCTGGGAATGCTTGTAAGTTTTTAATTTTGTAATTAAAGAGTTGTTTTTTCGTTCTATCATGTTTGTTTCTATAAATTTATATTTTTGTGTTCTTCATACTGGTGTGGTCGGTATAATCCCAAAGTACCGAAAAATCAAATAAGAAACTAGGAAGTTTTATTGATTTATGTGAGGCACTGCCCAAGCGATCGTGCAACCCGCAATGGAACAATACCGGTACGGCTGACTGCGGCTGATCGCGGCTCATTAAATCAGCTGATGATTTAATCAGTTGACTTTTTCTACACCAATTAACACACTTTAGTTTTTTCTTTCTGCATTTCAATTACTTGCAAGTTAACATGGTGCAAATAAATTCGCCTTTGTTCCAGGGTTAACAATAAGAACCTTAATTAATTAATTGTGAAGAAATGGTGTTTCTGAATAAAATTTACATAATACTAACACTTTTTACCTCAGTTCAACGAGTTTTATAATGTTCAATACACAGAGTGTAACAGAAAAGTTGGGATATGCATTATCAGATTATATGTTATTCTAAGCTAAAAATGAAGAATAATTTGTTTTACTTTGTTTAGCATCAATACGTCATTTTTTCCTAAAACAATTTTACCTGTGTTGTCATCTTTATTATTGTTAAAAATTTGGTGAACGGGTCATGTTGGAAGGTGGAAGGTATAATATCAGAAGAAATATTTTTAAATCAGTTTTAATATTTTCGAAATGAGGCCTATTTCATTTATGTTTTATTACATATTTAATAAGCAACTGATTTTATCAAGATTTTGTTAGATAAAAAAGTTATTAAACAAGGTTTCCTTTCCAAGAATTTGTAAAAATGTAAGAATGTAAAAATCGGTTAAAAAGTAAAGATTTCGTATTACACACCTATAATTTGTTAGTACTTAAACAGCTGTTATTTAAATCAGCTGTTACTGTAATTAAAGTACAACACTAAAACTGCCTATTGAACCATTAACCAAGGACGTAGCCAGCGAGTGGCCCAAGGGGTCCGGACCCCCCAAAGTTTCAATTTTTTCAATTACATTTTTTTAGTAAACGATTATTATTTAAATAGTTCAGTATTACTGACATGTACTGCTGACATATCGCTCTCAACAAAGAAACGGGTCAAGAACTTTTTAAGGAACAAAATGGAGTCTTACTCTCTGTCCACTACGGGAAAATATCAGCTGTCTGGAACCCAAATTTTTGCAAAACGATATTACAAACGTGTTAACTTGGTTACAAATGAGGTATCCTTGGAAAGGAAAAGCTATTTAATAACTTTTTTTGCGTCTATAACAGTTTAATGAAAACAGTTGTTTATTAGGTTTATTTTATGAAACGAAAATTAAATGGCTGCCATTCTGAAAATATTAAACCTGATTTAAAACTATTTTCCTCTGGTATAATACTTTATAGCACGGACCAGTTTACCAAGTTGTGTAATAATAATAGAGATAACATAGACAACATTATTTTAATAAAAGAAACGAATTGGCGTTAGCTGCTGAATAAAGTGAAAGTTGGAAAAAAAATATTCTTCATTTTTAGCTTAGAATCTCACATTTTCTGAATATGCATAGCCAGTCCAACCTTTTCGAACACCTGTATACACAATCTAAAATAGAACAGCCTACTTGTATTTAGTATTATAACGCCGATGACGTTTTAACACACACACACACACGTGCGCGCGCGCGCGCACAAGACTTTATCTTTGTCGTCAGTATTCGAGACCAGTTTAAAGGAGAGCTGAATTAACTGCCATGTCAATTAAAACCCCTAAGGTCAACGTTAAACCTCATAAACCTTAACGACCTTATTAGTAGAATAGTGGGAGATGTCTTAAAAATGCCATTAATACGCATAAAAAAGCTTTTTACTTAAAAAATTGATATTTGTTATTCTGAAAAAATTTCAACTTTTCAGTACTTTAGCGTTTAAGTACTAAAACTTTAAAAATAAACTGAAAAGCATTTGGACGCGTGTAAGTCTTTGAAGCGAGACGATTTTCCGATACTGCTAGGTTTAAAACTAAAGGTGTAAAAACGCTGAGGTTTATCGTTGTTCTTATTTAGGTCGTTTTACCACAGCCTCTTAAATCTGGTTTGCAGGATCTTGTCTTAAAGTCAATACCTCCGATTAAGTACATATTTTTAACCGTGCAATTTTTGTGTTATGTCCATAGAGGTTTTGTATTAAGTACAACCCTTTTAGTGCAAACGTAAGTAAAAGTTCTACCGCGACAATTTCTTCACGTATTATAAACTTGTTGATACATAATCACACAATCACAACGAACCAAGTCACAAGAAAACAATTTATAACAGTTTCGTTATTAAATGTTTACTTCCAGCCTTAGTGTGAAACAAAAAAGTGAAAATGCAACTTTCTTAAAAACAACATAACTTTTAGTTTTAAAATTATTAACCAAAACTTGTTATGTTTGTTTTTAGTTTAGTTGTCTCTTTTAATTCATATATGTTTTAAAGTGGAATAATGTGTTCAAAGCGCTTCCTCTCATTTAAAATTAAAACAATACATAGTGTAAGTAAATAATTTTATTTTTAAAATTAAATTACATTTAAATATAAGATTTGTTAGTTATATTCAGTTGTACTTAAGAGTTTTATTTCTACACTTTGTCAATTGGAGTTTTCATTTACTCAGAATTCAGTAATAGCGTGTGTATTAATTCTTCGTTTGAAGATTATTTTTTACAATGGAAGGATTGTGAAAGAAACAGGATTTTTCCGGACATTCGCCATCTTTCAGTGAAACAAAAAATCCCTGATTTTCACGAGATAAAGTGAAAACGTATATTTACACAAAAAGTGATGTTATCCTTACACTTTGTGGATAGTAAAATAACTGTTGGTGTGTGTATATGTGTGCAAGTGTAGTTGTACTACATACAGTAGTCAATAGTATCAATTGTTTTGTAGAAATTATTTTCTAGCGCTATTTCGAAGACGAAATTGGACAAATGTTCAAACATATTTTTGTTAAGTACTGTTTGTGTTTTTAAATAAAACAAATTAACAGAATACTTATGATTTATGTTTTCATAATCAAACAATTATCTGCAATGAAAACCTTTAAAAAGAGCCTATCTATAACATTATTGATTTGATAGACGATTTAGTAAAATGTTACAAAATCGCGGAGACTTTCCACGAATCTTTCAAATCCTTTGGAAAAATTCAGATGAAACAAAATAGTTTCCTCAACTCTCCAGCAATGTTTTAAAACTTGGAATAGTTGTATATACAGATACAGAAATAAATTACACTTTTTACGTTTGAATTGAATAATTATAGAAGTGTGCCGACTTGTTTAACCGCCAACGCAGCGACATTAGTCCAGTTTACGAAACCAGTCGCGTGTAGCTGTTTTTATACATGATGCAATAGCGCAGTGTAGGCCATATGAGGATATACCTCCAATTACTATGCGCGATTTTATATCTAACGCTCCTTTCACTCAGATGTGAACTTGGCTAGCAATAGAATATCCCGGCCAACACGGTCATCTCAACGTTCCTTTCACAATGTGTGAACTGGTCTAGCAATAGAATATCCCGGCCAACACGGTCATCTCAACGTTCCTTTCACAATGTGTGAACTTTTGGTCTAGCAATAGAATATCCCGGCCAACATGGTCATCTCAACGTTCCTTTCACAATGTGTAAACTTGGCTAGCAATAGAATATCCCGGCCAACACGGTCATCTCAACGTTCCTTTCACAATGTGAGAACTGATCTAGCAATAGAATATCCCGAGACTAACACGGTCATCTCAACGTTCCTTTCACAATGTGTGAACTTTTCTAGCAATAGAATATCCCGGCCAACACGGTCATCTCAACGTTCCTTTCACAATGTGTGAACTTGGTCTAGCAATAGAATATCCCGACTAACATGGTCATCTCAACGTTCCTTTCACAATGTGTGAACTTTTCTAGCAATAGAATATCCCGGCCAACACGGTCATCTCAACGTTCCTTTCACAATGTGTGAACTGGTCTAGCAATAGAATATCCCGGCCAACACGGTCATCTCAACGTTCCTTTCACAATGTGTGAATTGGTCTAGCAATAGAATATCCCGGCCAACACGGTCATCTCAACGTTCCTTTCACAATGTGTGAACTGGTCTAGCAATAGAATATCCCGGCCAACACGGTCATCTCAACGTTCCTTTCACAATGTGTGAATTGGTCTAGCAATAGAATATCCCGGCCAACACGGTCATCTCAAACGTTCCTTTCACAATGTGTGAACTGGTCTAGCAATAGAATATCCCGGCCAACACGGTCATCTCAACGTTCCTTTCACAATGTGTGAACTGGTCTAGCAATAGAATATCCCGGCCAACACGGTCAACATCTCACGTTCCTTTCACAATGTGTGAACTGGCTAGCAATAGAATATCCCGACTAACATGGTCATCTCAACGTTCCTTTCACAATGTGTGAACTTGGCTAGCAATAGAATATCCCGGCCAACACGGTCATCTCAACGTTCCTTTCACAATGTGTGAACTGGTCTAGCAATAGAATATCCCGACTAACATGGTCATCTCAACGTTCCTTTCACAATGTGTGAACTTGTCTAGCAATAGAATATCCCGGCCAACACGGTCATCTCAACGTTCCTTTCACAATGTGTGAACTGGTCTAGTAATACAATATCCCGACTAACATGGTCATCTCAACGTTCCTTTCACAATGTGTGAACTTGGCTAGCAATATAATATCCCGGCCAACACGGTCATCTCAACGTTCCTTTCACAATGTGTGAACTGGTCTAGTAATACAATATCCCGACTAACATGGTCATCTCAACGTTCCTTTCACAATGTGTGAACTTGGCTAGCAATATAATATCCCGGCCAACACGGTCATCTCAACGTTCCTTTCACAATGTGTGAACTTTTCTAGCAATAGAATATCCCGGCCAACATGGTCATCTCAACGTTCCTTTCACAATGTGTGAACTTGGCTAGCAATAGAATATCCCGGCCAACACGGTCATCTCAACGTTCCTTTCACAATGTGTGAACTGGTCTAGCAATAGATAGAATATCCCGGCCAACATGGTCATCTCAACGTTCCTTTCACGATGTGTGAACTTGGCTAGCAATAGAATATCCCGGCCAACACGGTCATCTCAACGTTCCTTTCACAATGTGTGAACTGGTCTAGCAATAGAATATCCCGACTAACATGGTCATCTCAACGTTCCTTTCACAATGTGTGAACTTGGCTAGCAATAGAATATCCCGGCCAACACGGTCATCTCAACGTTCCTTTCACAATGTGTGAACTGGTCTAGTAATACAATATCCCGACTAACATGGTCATCTCAACGTTCCTTTCACAATGTGTGAACTTGGCTAGCAATATAATATCCCGGCCCCGGCCAACACGGTCATCTCAACGTTCCTTTCACAATGTGTGAACTTTCTAGCAATAGAATATCCCGGCCAACATGGTCATCTCAACGTTCCTTTCACAATGTGTGAACTTGGCTAGCAATAGAATATCCCGGCCAACATGGTCATCTCAACGTTCCTTTCACAATGTGTGAACTTGGCTAACAAGAGCATATCTCGGCCAACATGGTCATCTCAACACATTACATCTTTGAGGTGATGCATTGATTGGTTGGTTTTGTGTTGAGATTTGTTTTATTCTAATTTAATAGTCATTTCAAATAACTTCGATGAATACAAAAATATATAAATATATAATTTATAACACCTCGTTATAGATATACAGGGTGAACCACGCCACCCTCTGTCTGTAGCCGTATAAAAAGTAAAGAATAGAAACTCCGTTTTTATTAAACTCACTCTATTTTCTGGCCAAATAATTCTATAGACTTATTTTGAACCCGCAAAAACATTTAAAGGCTTTTTTGGGGATTAGATAGTAATTTTTGGGATACTTTTAAACGTATGGGAGAACGTGTGCTACCTCATTTTCAAGGTCTTTTGACGCATATAATTTTAAAAAACTATTAATTTTTCTTGCTGGAAATGTTACAAGATGTTCAAAAAATCTGCTCTAACATTTTTTTGTATTGTTACTTTACTGTTCCAAAAAAATCTTCATTTAAAACTTATTTACATTTTGAAAATGAAAAAGTGTTTAAATGTAACTAAAAATATTAAATAAACTGTATGTTTTGGATTACTCCAAATTAAAGATAGTATAAAATCAAATTTTTTGCTTAATATAAAAACGGCTCAAGTTTAAAATTTAAAACTTACAGCATGTAAGTTAAAGCTTCAAGGATTATTTCAGAAAATTATTTATTTAATTATTAAACATAAGTGTTAAAATGATATGTCTGTAAATACATTTGTAACAAAAATAAGCTTTTGAATAAATAAAAATTATGTCACTCATTGAAGCTATAACTCATCTACAAGCTGTAAAATTTTCAGACATATCTTCACCCGTTTTTATTTGGGCCCTATTACAAAATGTATACATTTCCAACTTAAGCTTGTTATTTCACTTAGACCGATCCAAAATATTGTTTCTAATTCTTCTGTATTCCGTGAAGTTGTCTCGCAGATACAAAATGTTTTATAGCACCTTTAAAGTACATCCTTTAATTTCATTCCAAGTAACACACTTTACTAGTATTTGATAAGTTATTGAAATAAAAATATGACATTTTACCCCTGATGGATATTTTAATTAAAGGTTAAGGTAATCTTACTCAATGGGTGTCCTTAGATAAGCGTACCTTGGGGGAGTATTTAAATATACACTGGCTTATGAATTTAAATATTCACGAGCTTCTTGCTGTAGATAATTTTATTTATGCATTTCCCATTCGTCACGATTAAAAACAGTAATACATCGTTTAAAGCCTAAGAGTTAACAGATCCATTTCTTGTCTTAAATTCTTACCTGATAATTATTTATAACCGCTAGTGAGCTGTAGTTATAAACATATCTACAGGATTGACATGTTAAAGTACGAATTATGTACCAGACAGAAAAAGGTATTTACAATAACAAATGTTATTTAAATAGAATATTTGATAACGTGTTTGTGTCAAAATAATCTTTACTTTAACAGGTTGCAATGTCTTGTTTAATTGGTTTTCTATTATGTTACTTTTTGAATACGTGTTTCCTATAAAACTTCACTTTCATTGAGATGCAATTTTTAATTTATCTAATATCGTTATACTTTCATTGAACCACAAGGTTTTCTACACATAACAGCTTTGGTGGGGAAGGGTTGATTGAATGTGAAATTTGGGTCCAGCTCCAGTTCACCTTCCTTTTGTAGCAGCGTCTGGAATCTGACACTGTCCCATAGTTCAATCCTGGGATTTGGAATCATGTTCGTCTTAATGATCCAAAACAGTCGGTGACGAAGAAACATAAAATGAACATAGTTTTGACATCAAAGACACCTAGAATACAAAATTGAGTGTAATCTAGATGAAGGTGTATATACTTCACGACGAAGAAACTCAAAATGAACTCTATACATCGTTTTGACATCAAAGACACCTGGACAACAAAATTCCGTGTAATCTAGATGAAGGTGTATATACTTCACGACTAAGAAACTCAAAATGAACTCTATACATCGTTTTGACATCAAAAACACCAAGACTACAAAATTGATTGTAATCTAGATGAAGGTGTATATACTTCACGACGAAGAAACTCAAAATGAACTCTATACATCGTTTTGACATCAAAGACACCTAGACTACAAAATTCCGTGTAATCTAGATGAAGGTGTATATACTTCACGACTAAGAAACTCAAAATGAACTCTATACATCGTTTTGACATCAAAGACACCTAGACAACAAAATTCCGTGTAATCTAGATGAAGGTGTATATAATTCATGACGAAGAAACTCAAAATGAACTCTATACATCGTTTTGACAACAAAGACACCTAGACTAAGTGTAATCTAGATGAAGGTGTATATACTTCACGACGAAGAAACTTAAAATGAACTCTTTACATAGTTTTGATATCAAAGACACTTAGACTAAAAGAGTGAGTGTAATCTAGACGAAGGTGTATATACTTCACGACAAAGAAACTTAAAATGAAATCTATGCGTCGTTTTGACATCAAACACACCTAGACTACCAAATAGAGTTGTATCTAGATGAAGGTGTATATACTTCACGACGAAAAAAAACTTAAAATGAAATCTTTTCGTCGGTTTGACACCAAAGACACCTAGACTACAAAATAGAGTTGTAATCTAGATGAAGGTGTATATACTTCACGACGAACAAAACTCAAAATGAACGCTTTACTTCGTTTTGACATCAAAGACACCTAGACTACAAAATTCCGTGTAATCTAGATGAAGGTGTATATACTTCACGACGAAATAAACTCCAAATGAACTCTGTACATCGTTTTGACATCAAAGACACCTAGACAACAAAATTCCGTGTAATCTAGATGAAGGTGTATATACTTCATGACGAAGAAACTCAAAATGAACTCTATACATCGTTTTGACTTCAAGGACACCTAGACTACAAAATTTAGTGTAATCTAGATGAAGGTGTATATACTTCACGACGAAGAAACTTAAAATGAACTCTATACATCGTTTTGACATCAAAGACACCAAGCCTACAAAATTGAGTGTAATCTAGATGAAGGTGTATATACTTCCCGACGAAGAAACTTAAAATGAACTCTTTACATAGTTTTGATATCAAAGACACTTAGACTAAAAGAGTGAGTGTAATCTAGACGAAGGTGTATATACTTCACGACAAAGAAACTTAAAATGAAATCTTGCGTCGTTTTGACATCAAACACACCTAGACTACCAAATAGAGTTGTATCTAGATGAAGGTGTATATACTTCACGACGAAGAAACTCAAAATAAACTCTGTACTTCGTTTTGACATAAAAAGACACCTATACAACAAAATTCCGTGTAATCTAGATGAAGGTGTAAATACTTACTTCAGTCAGAAACTCAAAATGAACTCTATACATCGTTTTGACATCAAAGACACCTAGACTACAAAATTCCGTGTAATCTAGATGAAGGTGTATATACTTCACGACGAATAAACTCAAAATGAACTCTATACATCGTTTTGACATCAAAGACACCAAGACTACAAAATTCCGTGTAATCTAGATGAAGGTGTATATACTTCACGACGAAGAAACTCAAAATGAACTCTATACATCGTTTGACATCAAAGACACCTAGACAACAAAATTCCGTGTAATCAGAAACAATATTGTAATCTAGATGAAGGTGTATATACTTCATGACGAAGAAACTCAAAATGAACTCTATACATCGTTTTGACATCAAAGACACCTAGACTACAAAATTTAGTGTAATCTAGATGAAGGTGTATATACTTCACGACGAAGAAACTTAAAATGAACTCTATACATCGTTTTGACATCAAAGACACCAAGTCTACAAAATTGAGTGTAATCTAGATGAAGGTGTATATACTTCCCGACGAAGAAAACTTAAAATGAACTCTTTACATAGTTTTGATATCAAAGACACTTAGACTAAAAGAGTGAGTGTAATCTAGACGAAGGTGTATATACTTCACGACAAAGAAACTTAAAATGAAATCTTGCGTCGTTTTGACATCAAACACACCTAGACTACCAAATAGAGTTGTATCTAGATGAAGGTGTATATACTTCACGACGAAGAAACTTAAAATGAAATCTTTTCGTCGGTTTGACACCAAAGACACCTAGACTACAAAATAGAGTTGTTTCTAGATGAAGGTGTATATACTTCACGACGAAGAAACTCAAAATGAACGCTTTACATCGTTTTGACATCAAAGACACCTAGACTACAAAATTCCGTGTAATCTAGATGAAGGTGTATATACTTCACGACGATGAAACTCAAAATGAACTCTATACATCGTTTTGACATCAAAGACACCTAGACTACAAAATTCCGTGTAATCTAGATGAAGGTGTATATACTTCACGACGAAGAAACTCAAAATGAACTCTATACATCGTTTTGACATCAAAGACACCTAGACAACAAAATTCCGTGTAATCTAGATGAAGGTGTATATACTTCATGACGAAGAAACTCAAAATGAACTCTATACATCGTTTTGACATCAAAGACACCTAGACTACAAAATGTAGTGTAATCTAGATGAAGGTTGTATTTACTTCACGAACGAAGAAAACCTTAAAATAAACTCCTATACATAGTTTTGACATCAAAAGACACCAAGACTACAAAATTGAGTGTAATCTAGATGAAAGTGTATATACTTCACGACGAAGAAACTCTAAAATGTACTCCTTACATAGTTTTGATATCAAAGACACTTAGACTAAAAGAGTGAGTGTAATCTAGACGAAGGTGTAATATTACTTCACGACACAAAGAAACTTAAAATGAAATCTTGCGTCGTTTTGACATTCAAAGACACCTAGACTAATACCGAAATAGAGTTTGTATCTAGATGAAGGTGTATATACTTCACGACGAAGAAACTTAAAATGAACGCTATACATCGTTTTGGGGACATAAAAGACACCTAGACTACAAAATGTAGTGTAATCTAGATGAAGGAATAATATACTTCAAGACGACTAAAGAAACTCTTAAAAATGAACTCTTTACATCGTATTTGACATCAAAGACACCTAGACAACAAAATTCCGTGTAATCTAGATGAAGGTGTATATACTTCATGACGAAGAAACTCCAAATGAAACTCTATACATCGTTTTGACATCAAAGACACCTAGACTACAAAAATTAGTGTAATCTAGATGAAGGGTGTATATACTTCATGACGAAGATGAAAACTCAAAATGAAAACTCTATACATCGTTTTGACAACAAAGACACCTAGACTACAAAATTGAGTGTAATTCTAGATGAAGGTGTATATACTTCCACGACGAAGAAACTTAAAATAAAACTCTATACATCGTTTTGAACATCAAAGACACCAATACTACAAAATTGAGTGTAATCTAGATGAAGGTGTATATACTTCACGACGAAGAAACTTAAAATGAACTCTTTACATGTTTTTGATATCAAAAGACACTTAGAGACTAAAAGATGAGTGTAATCTAGACGAAGGTGTATATACTTCACGACAAAGAAACTTAAAATGAAATCTTGCGTCGTTTTGACATCAAAAGACACTAGACTACCTAATAGAGTTGTATCTAGATTTTGAAGGTGTATTTACTTTACGGACGAAGAAAAAGAAACTTAAAATGAACTCTATACATCGCGCCTTTTGACACATAAAAGACACCTAGACTACTACAAAATGTAGTGTAATCTAGGATGAAGGTATATATACTTCACGACGAAAGAAACTTAAAATGAACGCTTTACATCGTTTTGACATCAAAGACACCTAGACTACAAAATTCCGTGTAATCTAGATGAAGGTGTATAATACTTCACGATGGGAAAAGGGAAAAAAAACTCCAAATGAACTCTGTATATATCGTTTTGACATCAAAGACACCTAGACAACAAAATTTCCGTGTAATCTAGATGAAGGTGTATATACTTCATGACGAAGAAACTCCAAATGAACTCTATACATCGTTTTGACATCAAAGACACCTAGACTACAAATATTTAGTGTAATCTAGATGAAGGTGTATATACTTCACGACGAAGAAACTTAAAATTAACTCTATACATCGTTGTTTTGACATATCAATACAGACACCAAGTCTACAAAATTGAGTGTAAATCTAGATGAAGGTGTATATACTTCACGACGAAGAAACTTAAAATGAACTCTTTTACATAGTATTTGACATCAAAGAACACTTAGACTACAAAATAGAGTTGTATCAAGATGAAGGTGTAATATAACTTCATGACGAAGAACCTCCAAATGAACTCATATACATCGTTGATGACATCAAAGACAACCTAGACTACAAAATTGAGTTGTATCTAGATGAAGGTGTATATACTTCACGACGAAGAAGAAACTTAAAATGAAATCTTTTCGTCGGTTTGCCACCAAAGACACCTAGACTACAAAATAGAGTTGTATCTAGATGAAGGTGTATATACTTCATGACGAAGAAACACCAAATGAACTCTAATACATCGTTTTGACATCAAAGACACCTAGACTACAAAAATTTAGTGTAATCTAGATGAAGGTGTATATACTTCACGACGAAGAAACTTAAAATTAACTCTATACATCGTTTTGACATCAAAGACACCAAGTCTACAAAATTGAGTGTAATCAAGATGAAGGTGTATATACTTCACGACGAAGAAACTCAAAATGAAACGCTTTACAATCGTTTTGACATCAAAGATAACCTAGACAACAAAATCCCGCCTAATCTAAGTGAGGGTGTAGTCATATACTTCACGACGAACGAAACTTACAATGAACTCTATACCATCTTTTGACATCAAAGACACCAAGAGACTACAAAATTGAGGAATGTAATTTCCCCCTAGATGAAGGCGTATATACTTCACTACGAGATGAAACTTAAAATGAACTCTTTTACATAGTTTTGACATCAAAGACACATAGACTAAAAGAGTGAGTGTAATCTAGATGAAGGTGTATATACTTCACCGACAAAGAAACTTAAAATGAAATCTTACGTCGTTTTGACATCAAAGACACCTAGACTACACCAAATAGAGTTGTATCTAGATGAGAAAGGTGTATATAACTTTACGACGAAGAAAACTTAAAATGAAAATCTTTTCGTCGGTTTGCCACCCAAAGACAAACCCTAGACTACAAAATATATAGTTGTATCTAGATGAAGGGGTATATACTTCACGACGAAGAAACACAAAATGAACGCTTTACATCGTTTTGACATCAAAGATACCTAGACAACAAAATCCCGCCTAATCTAAATTTGAGGTGTATATACTTTCACGACCGAAAAGAAACTTAAAATGAACCTCTATACATCGTTTTGACATCAAAGACACCAAGACTACAAAATTGAGTGTAATTCTAGATGAAGGCGTATATACTTCACGACGATTGATAACTTAAAATGAACTCTTTACATAGTTTTTGACATCAAAGACACATAGACTAAAAGAGTGAGTGTAATCTAGATGAAGGTGTATAATACTTCACGACAAAGAAACTTAAAATGGAAATCTTACGTCGTTTTGACATCAAAGACACCTAGACTACCAAATAGAGTTGTATCTAGATGGAGGTGTATATACTTTACGACGAAGAAACTTAAAATGAAATCTTTTCGTCCGGTTTGCCACCAAAAGACACCATAGACTACAAAAATAGAGTTGTATCTAGATGAAGAGTGTATAAACTTCACGACGGAAGAAACTTAAAATGAAATCTTTTCGTCGGTTTGCCACCAAAGACACCTAGACTACAAAATAGAGTTGTATCTAGTTGAAGGTGTATATACTTCACGACAAAGAAACTTAACATGAAATCCTTACGTCGTTTTTGACAATCAAAGACACCTAGACTACCAAATAGAGTTGTATCTAGATGAAGGTGTTATATACTTCACGACGAAGAAACTCAAAATGAACGCTTTTACATCGTTTGACATCAAAGATACCTTAGACAACAAAAATCCCGCCTAATCTAAGTGAGGTGTGTATATACTTCACGACGAAGAAACTTAAAATGAACTCTATACATCGTTTTGACATCAAAGACACCAAGACTACAAAATTGAGTGTAATCTATATTGAAGGCGTATATACTTCACGACGATGAAACTTAAAATGAACTCTTTTACATTAGTTTTGACATCACAAAGACACATAGACTAAAAGATGTGAGTGTAATCTAGATGAAGGTGTATATACTTCACGACAAAAGAAACTTAAAATGAAATCTTACGTCGTTTTGAACAATCAAAGACACCTAGACTATACCAAATAGAGTTGTATCTAGATGATAGGTGTATATACTCTTACGACGAAGAAACTTAAAATGAAATCTTATTTCGTCGGTTTGCACCAAAGACACCTAGACTTAACAAAATTGAGTGTAATCTAGATAAAGGTGTATATACTTCACGACGAAGAAACTCAAAATGAACTCTTTACATCGTTTTGACATCAAAGACACCTAGACTACAAAATCCCGTCTAATCTAAGTGAGGGTGTATTCTCATTGTCTCATCAGGTGCACACTTGAGTGCAATATGATGTATTAGACTCAATCTCTAAGCACGGTGGAGCAAAACCGAGTTTTCTACACATAACGGAGCGGGAATGGTAGATTCAGTGTAAATGTTCAGTTTAACTCCAGTTTACTTTCCTCTTAGTGCAACGTCAGGAATTTGACTCTATAACAAGCTTCTAGTTTTTGTTTTACTGTCTCCAGTTTATGGGATTTGTCAACTTCACACTATATAATCACAGTGACAGGTATTTTGACAAGTGACAGGCAGTTTCGCTACTGCAATAAACGTAATTAAAATACTACGGTGAATTACGTTTCGTGGTAGTAAAAAACAGTGCAGATTACGAAATTGGTTTAGTTTCCTCAACAGAAATTCACATATTAAGTGCGTATATTGTACGCTCTGGGGTATTAAAAATTGGTGCAAGCGACATCTTAAACTTAACTAACTTAGTTACATTAACTAACTGCTACACTGTTCAAATTAGTTATTATCCTACTCTAGTCCATGTAGGCTCAAAGGCCGAGGAAGCCAAATAAAGAAAATCAAACGAAGGAAATGCGGTCAGACTCAACCACAGTACCGCACAGCCTGTCTTGACCCCCCCCCCCTCGCCACCCACATTGGAATTAGGCCAGGTACTGTACCCACAATTGGTTTTTGTCTAGACGTCCCATTGTTGAGCCCAGGAGGTGAACATATGGCACTGTAGTCCTTGGAATTAGGGCAAGCGTGAAAACAAGGCATTCGAGATGGCCTATGAGAAGTGTAATCGATTTAGGGTTTCGAAAATATTTGTTTACGTTAAATTCATAAAACTTAGAGATACAACTTCCCTGAAAACAAAAAAGCTGAATATCATATTTTATAACTTCACGAAAAATTACAAGCATTAAAGTAGACAAAATAGATAATTTTGTAAACAGACCTAAACAATAACGTCTGAATATAAAAATGTGATATTTATACAGTAAGTACTTGAGCTATTGCTTTAAGTAATATACATGTTTTAAATTATATTTATAGTTTAAGAAAATGATATATTTTAGTATATATTATTTAAGAAAATAACACGTTTATGAATGGAAATAACAATTTTCTAAATTGTCACTCCCATAAACAAATGTTAATAAAACAATACTTTCCAATGTGGTTTTTTTTGGACGAGACCTTTCGAAACCAAAGGTTTTATCAGTTGACTCCACTTTGGTTTCGAAAGGCATCGTCCAAAAAATAAACCACATTGGAAAGTATTGTTTTATTAACATTGAGTACTATTTATACTGTACAAATTTCACATTTTTGTCTTCAGCTGATTTTTAATATTGATTGACTCCAACTAAATTTCTATTTGTCTTTTTATAATGTCTGTAATTGTACGTGAAGCAATCAAAACATTTTTTCTGCCTTTTTTAATTCAGAGAATTTATAATAAAGGGTTATGAATTCAACATTAAAAATATGTTACACGCCCTTATCGATTGTACCGCCTTATGGATTTAATTTGTGATTTACGAATACGCCGCCAATAAAAATAGAATACAATAACCCTCTTCTATTTCTCTACAATAAAATAGAATCTTCCAACCCAGAAATGTAAATTTTATTATCCGTACATCACACTCCAAATAAAGTGAAGCGATTGTACACTAGTAAGGCCTCACTTGGGACAATTCGATCTCAAGACCATTTAAATCTTTGTTGCCGAAACTGTTGGAACACAGGTACTCCATTAGGCTAATGGTGGTCCCCAGACCATGCCGCCGGTTGGTATGGGCGGGTGCCTACGAACATGGAGATTTGTGCTGTGGCGGCGCATGACTTCCTGTATCGTGTCTGGCATGTTGACACATACTCACCTACATTCTTGGTGAAGTTGTGAAGTTCAGGAGTTCTTGGTTCTTCAGCAACTCCTTGAATGTCATGAACTCGTGCGACCCCGAAGAATCAGTTTTGCCCCTCATGGATTTTCAGGGTTATCTCTTGATATTAACTGATTTGCAGGGCCTTTGAATAATGGTTAATGTCATGTTGAACACATACCTTGGTGAAGTTGGGATGACTGGAAGTTCAGGAGTTCTTCGTTCTCCAGCAACTCCTGGATTGCCATGAGCTTGTGCGACACTGAAGAATCCGTTTTGTCCCCCATCGATTTAAATCATCTCTGAAGAATCCTGAAAACAATTAACGTATAAAGAATTGAATTTAATTGTGGGTTATCTCTTGATGTTCATGGATTTGCGTGACCTGTGAACCATATTTAATGTTATGTTTGACACACTTGGTGAAGTTGGGATGACTGGAAGTTCAGGAGTTCTTGGTTCTCCAGCAACTCCTGGATTGCCATGAGCTTGTGCGACACTGAAGAATCCGTTTTGTCCCCCATTGATTTAAATCATCTCTGACGAATCTTGAAAACAATTATCGTACAAAGAATTGAATTTAATTGTGGGTTATCTCTTGATGTTCATGGATTTGCATGACCTTTGAATCATATTTAATGTTATGTAGAACACATACTCGCCTACATTCTTGGTGAAGTTTGGATGACTGGAAGTTCAGGAGTTTTTGGATGGATGTATATTCTCCAGTAACTCCTGGAACTTCATGGGTTTGTGCGGCCCTGAAGAATCTGTCTTGTCTCTTATGGAATTACTCCATTTCTGGAGAATCTTGTAAATGATGATGTACGAGTTTCCTTGTTGTTCACTGATTTTCACGATCTATGATTTATTTTTAAAAGAGTCTAAACAAACAAAGAAAATATTTAAATTGTGGGTCTTACCACGTTCTTCACAAATGTACTAATATTTTGTTTGTTTATTTATTTGCATGACATTTGAAGAATCTTAAAAAAAATGAAGTGCAACGAACTGAGTTTAATTGTGGATCATGTCTTGTTCTTCATGGATTTGAACAAATTTTGAACAACCTTCAAAAGAATTTAAGCGTGGAAGGACGAGATTAAGCGTTAAGCCACGTCTTGTTTTTCACGACCTCTAAAGAATGTTAATAATTGAAATACATTAAACTGAGTTTAATTACAAGGTGTTTACGAGATGGTTTTGATTAAAAACGAATTTTTGTACTTGTGGTAATCAATAAGCGATATGTTGGCTGCTTTCTATGGAACCTATACCCACACAGAGATCTTTTAGACATATTTTTTTAATAAAAAGGAGAGGTCTTATTCAGCCTGCTCTGATGGGCCAGTGGCCTGTGCGAGGATCTTATTTAAAATGATAAGGGGGAGAGTCGATACAGTTCAAAAACAATAGTACTGATAAAAAGCGCAACGGTCACAGACAGGATTTGAACCTGCGCTATCTCTAATTAAGACCCCAAGCCCAGTCTTATACCGCTCGGCCATCGGCACTCCCGATAAATAATTCCTGCATTACAGAGGCAAAGTTAGGAATTTAAGTGATCTATGTCATTTAACCACTACAATAACAAACAAATAAATCAACAAACAATAAAAGTCTGTGATGCCTGAACATATTAAATTTGGCAACACCTCATTTTCTGCCTCGTTTGAGAGTTCAAGAATTCCACCCCTCACTTTCATTGTTCAAGAGAGTACCTATCCGCATTTTCCTCTTCGGAGACATAAATATAAATATATTTCTTAAAAAGCCACTCATAACTACAACATTTATTGCATAGAATTTGAAGTATGCTGCAGTAATTTGTTATTTTAAAGTTAACTTATCTCGTACAATAGGCGGGAGAGAGAATTTGACATCATGACTATCGGCTCGAGTTGGCTATTGGACAAACCTTCCAGAACACAATTCAGATCATTCCTGATCTTCAAACCTGAGAGAACGTTTCTGCAAATATAGCTTATACATATCTGTAAGCCTATTAACATAAATGTATAGCTTTACATATCTTTTCAGGAGTCAAGTCTGTGACAGCGTCAGATTCCAGACGCTACACTAATAGGAAGGTGGACTGGAGCTAAACTCTGCTTAAACACTAACTATGTAATCGTTATTTCCAACCTGGTAAATCCAAAATGGCAGTCTAAAATGCAGAATATATCGAAATAAAGTAATTATCAGTTTTATAAAATAATTATCAGTGGGGGTTTGGATTGGATATATAAAGACAAAACATTAAACAATTCAAAACTCTGTGGATCTCATACGACAGTACAGGACGTCTTCTGTATTTACCGGCGTTAAAGTTTCTACTAATGATAGTAGTATTTTATTTTAGTTCCCATATTAGAACAAACATAGAGGAGAACTGATTGATCGTGTAGGATACCTTGAAATTCAAAATATGTTTAATATATACGTTTAAAATACAATTAGAAAATACTGTGTAGTATATATGTAAGAACGTTAGATATGTTTATTTTACAAACCCTAAACATTGGGCACGTAAGCGAAAATAATAAACTTATATGAGATTTAGAAATTTAATTAGTTGTTAAATTTATAAAGAAACCTAAGAGAGATCAATTATTACAAAAGAGCTAAAATTTCACGAGAGGAAAATGCTTCTGATTAAGCCATAATAGATGTGTAGTATAAAATTTGAAAGCAAAAAATAAACTTTACAAGGAGGTACGCTTGGAAGAACAATTCCACTGAATAGACAATAAAAATCTAATTTATTCTAGAACTCTCAAAAAATATATGTCCCTTACCTACATTTAAAGAAACTGAGAAAAAATTTAATAAATTATGTAAGTGTTCATTGGCATTTTTACTATCTGTAGTCCCGTACTTATTGCTCTGGTTCTGTGCTAGCGAATAGCACGCTGGTTGACTAGCCAGTTATAATACTCCAGTAATAGAAGTTCGCCGAGCGAAGTGCATCACATGTGCAGCAGTCAGGATACGATAATGACCCTGAGATGCACACGACTCTATAATGACGGCCAACTGTTTACGGATACTGAAGAACACTTCCGGTTAACAATTTCTGAGGTCTTTGACTCGCAATCTAGACTGAGCGCTGCTTATGATGTGTTAACGTGTGGGAAACTACTGCCGCAGAACGGGCTGTAACGGTGACGGCCTACTCATTGTATAATTAATCCCACACACACATTGCAGACTTCATTTAATGAAAATGATACACCACGCGTTGGTTTGGAGCTTGTATCTCTTGAATTTTCACTCGCATACCTTGTATCAGTGCTAGCAGTTTAGATAAGGATAGTCTTTAAAGGCTCCAAGCAAGGACGTAGCCAGCTAGGAGGTCTAAGGGGTCCAGAACCCCCAATTTTTATTTTTTTCAATTACTTTTTTAGTAAACGATTATTACTCTTTAATTAGTTCAGTATTACTGACATGTACTGCTGAAAGATCTTTTTTCAACGAAGAAACGGGTCAAGAATTTTTTAAGGAACAAAATGGGGCCTTACTCTCTGTCCACTACGGGAAAATATCAGTTGTCTAGACTCCCCCCGAAAACAAATTTTTCCTGGCTACGTTCTTAGCATTGGATCTAAATCTGGCATTAGATTTCAACAAACTAACAATACAGATAAGACCGAAATATCCTTCTGTAGGGCTCTATATTCCTAGGTTATCGATGATCACTGGGGTATTGAACACTTGATATATAAGCTATACCTATAAGCTATAATATATAAAGTTAATCTTAATCACACCATACACCACTTACCCGTCATATTCGCCTTAAAATCCGTTCTTTAGTTTCAATGTAATTTTATAAAATTATAAAACAGAATAAGTTTAACAATGTTGATAAAGTTTACAAGGACGTAACCAGGAAAATAATTTGGGGAGAGTCAAGACAAAATTGGGGGGGGCCACCCCCGTAAAGGTTAAACATGTTGAAACTTTAAAATTTAAGGAGGAAAATAGTGAATTTTGCACAAAGGTTTCACGTATTTGAATATGTTTTATTTACGATTGTTATTGATAATTGTGGAGGCACAGCTTTAGCAGGCTGTGCAGGATTAATGAAATTGATTACACTTATTTAGTAACGTAATTACAAAAATATGATTTTATTAATGCAAAATACAGTTCACAGTATAAAAATGCACAGTGAGAAATGGTAAGTGAAAGAGCTTTTATAAATTAAACTTTTTTTGACTGAGCCGTGGTATCTAGAATTATTTGCTCTAGAGAACCTGACATTTTCCCTTAGTGGACAGAGAGTAAGGCAGTGCAGCCAAACGCGAATTACCCATTTTGTTCCTTAAAAAGTTCTTGACCCGTTTCAGTGTTGAGAACGATCTTTCAGCAGTACATGCCGATACAGGAAGTGTGCCTAACACTTTTATTAAACGTAATATATGTAGGGAAGAAACTGATTTACGAAACTACGTAGTAAAATGATTTAAAACTGATTTTGTAGTAAAGTTCAAATAAGTTCCATTATAGTAATACTGAATTATTAAAATAATAATAATCGTTTGCTAAAACAGTAATTGAAAATTTGGGGGGATTCCGGAGCCCTTGCACCTTATCACTGGCTACGTCCTTGAAAGATGATACTAAACGATGAATACAGGGTTTGAACCTGCGTTATCTCTAACGTAGACTCAAAGTCTGACGTCTTAGACCGCGAGGCTGTAAAAGTGATTTAAGTGATGTTAACACCAGAGGCGCAATTGCCTCTCTCTGAAGAAGAAAAATATTGAGACCAACACTTTGTTTAATGGAACTCTTAAAGGATGATAACATGAATTTAAACACAACCCAAGAGTCTGTTGGTAAATGTGGAATAGAGACTTCTTATTGGTTTGCAACGAATACTTTTTACAGAAAATAATAAATTTTGCTCTCTTCCTAATTAACTCTCTTCCAAGCGAACTTTGCTCTTGGAAATTCTTGGATATTTACTATCTTGCAGAGCCGCGTCATAGGGACGGATGTTATACGCAACTGTTATGCCGCTCTGTAATACATAGTTGTACGTATAAATGATTCGGGTTCTGACCAACAACCGCTCAAAAACTACAACCACAACTTGTTCTTTGAAGTTTCTTAAAAATCACAAACACAAAGTTATGTTGGCCAGTAGCTCTGTACGCTGAAGGAAATAACGTATGGTCGACAAGGAACAAAGCCCACAGATGATGAGTCACAGGGTCAACAGCACTCGGAAGGCTGTGTAATGTGCCGGTGTTAGGAACACAAAGTTATGTTGGCCAGTAGCTCTGTACGCTGAAGGAAATAACGTATGGTCGACAAGGAACAAAGCCCACAGATGATGAGTCACAGGGTCAACAGCACTCGGAAGGCTGTGTAATGTGCCGGTGTTAGGAACACAAAGTTATGTTGGCCAGTAGCTCTGTACGCTGAAGGAAATAACGTATGGTCGACAAGGAACAAAGCCCACAGATGATGAGTCACAGGGTCAACAGCACTCGGAAGGCTGTGTAATGTGACGGTGTTAGGAACACAAAGTTATGTTGGCCAGTAGCTCTGTACGCTGAAGGAAATAACGTATGGTCGACAAGGAACAAAGCCCACAGATGATGAGTCACAGGGTCAACAGCACTCGGAAGGCTGTGTAATGTGCCGGTGTTAGGAACACAAAGTTATGTTGGCCAGTAGCTCTGTACGCTGAAGGAAATAACGTATGGTCGACAAGGAACAAAGCCCACAGATGATGAGTCACAGGGTCAACAGCACTCGGAAGGCTGTGTAATGTGCCGGTGTTAGGAACACAAAGTTATGTTGGCCAGTAGCTCTGTACGCTGAAGGAAATAACGTATGGTCGACAAGGAACAAAGCCCACAGATGATGAGTCACAGGGTCAACAGCACTCGGAAGGCTGTGTAATGTGCCGGTGTTAGGAACACAAAGTTATGTTGGCCAGTAGCTCTGTACGCTGAAGGAAATAACGTATGGTCGACAAGGAACAAAGCCCACAGATGATGAGTCACAGGGTCAACAGCACTCGGAAGGCTGTGTAATGTGCCGGTGTTAGGAACACAAAGTTATGTTGGCCAGTAGCTCTGTACGCTGAAGGAAATAACGTATGGTCGACAAGGAACAAAGCCCACAGATGATGAGTCACAGGGTCAACAGCACTCGGAAGGCTGTGTAATGTGCCGGTGTTAGGAACACAAAGTTATGTTGGCCAGTAGCTCTGTACGCTGAAGGAAATAACGTATGGTCGACAAGGAACAAAGCCCACAGATGATGAGTCACAGGGTCAACAGCACTCGGAAGGCTGTGTAATGTGCCGGTGTTAGGAACACAAAGTTATGTTGGCCAGTAGCTCTGTACGCTGAAGGAAATAACGTATGGTCGACAAGGAACAAAGCCCACAGATGATGAGTCACAGGGTCAACAGCACTCGGAAGGCTGTGTAATGTGCCGGTGTTAGGAACACAAAGTTATGTTGGCCAGTAGCTCTGTACGCTGAAGGAAATAACGTATGGTCGACAAGGAACAAAGCCCACAGATGATGAGTCACAGGGTCAACAGCACTCGGAAGGCTGTGTAATGTGCCGGTGTTAGGAACACAAAGTTATGTTGGCCAGTAGCTCTGTACGCTGAAGGAAATAACGTATGGTCGACAAGGAACAAAGCCCACAGATGATGAGTCACAGGGTCAACAGCACTCGGAAGGCTGTGTAATGTGCCGGTGTTAGGAACACAAAGTTATGTTGGCCAGTAGCTCTGTACGCTGAAGGAAATAACGTATGGTCGACAAGGAACAAAGCCCACAGATGATGAGTCACAGGGTCAACAGCACTCGGAAGGCTGTGTAATGTGCCGGTGTTAGGAACAGTACCCAGTGGTGCCAATCTACCAGACGTAAAACACGAGATTATACAACAATAATCCGTCCTTCACCAAGTCTGGAGCAGAAGAACTGTTCAGAAAAAGAACTGTGTCAGAGAACCGTAAAAATTCGTTATATTAGTTTTTATAACAATGCTATTTAGAAGCTTAAACCTAATTCGCTTCTCTCTTGCACCACTTTCTGGTACAAAGCAAAAAGGAAACGAATTAATGAACAACCTCCTTTGGTAGGAACGGCGATATTATCTAAAGAGATATATTGTGAGAAAAAAGACCATGTTAATTTGTAAAAATCGTTTAAATATTTCTTTTAATCGCCTAATTAGCTTAAAGCAAAATTGACTTTGAATAGTATCTAGTTATACTTCATGAAATACGAATATTATCTGCATGTAATTGTTTTACAAAATTGAGATACGTGTTTTCTTACCGAATTTGGAAATGTTAAGAGCACTCTATAAGGACTCCCGTATAAATTTTAAAACATGCGGTTGCATAGATAATTAAAAACAACCATAAACTTAGACTTTTTCATCATAATTAGCCATAAGGTAGTGTGAAGTATAGTAATGAATTATGAAACTTGCTAAATTAAGTATGTCTTAACGGAATGTGGTAAGAACTTTCACAACAATAACAAACACATAAAAAGATTTAACAATATAAAAATATGTGTCTCTTCGAAAACATCTAATTCCTTAAAACAACGTACTCTACTTAAAAAATAACATAGGTGTGGTGGGAAGGGTTGATTCAGTATGAATCTTCAGTTTAGCTCCAGTTCACCTTCCTCTTAGTGCAGCGTCTGGGATCTGATGCTGTTGCAGACTTGACTCCTAGAAACTGGAGTCAAGTTCGTCTGAAGAGATCCAAGAAAGGTCGGTGACGAAGAAGCCAAAAATGAACTCTTTATATCGTTTAGACATAAGAAACATCTAGACAACAAAATATATTGTAATCTTAGTGAAGAATTATCCTCATTAGCCTCATTAGGTGCACAATCAGATTGCAGACGCTTCACTAAGAGGTACGTGTCCTTAAAGGCTCAGCCCAGAGGTTATCATGAGGTCACTCATATGGTATGTTTATAATTTATTTTCCATCCTGATAGAAAATCTTTATTGGTTTACTGGTTCGTCTAGCTAGTCTACTAAAAAAAACTGACTACTGGTATAAGGCAGAGTTGTTTTCCGCAGCAATGCAGAAAGGAAAATCCATCGTGGCTCCAACATTTACAAAATGTCCCCAGCCATTGAAAACCTAAGCCAATCTACTTTACTTGATTTCTTTTGTGGTGGCCAAACTGCGAACCTCAAGTCGGAGTTACAAAGGGTTATTCAAAGGGCGATTCTGTGGCTACCGCTCGGGGGTTTTAGGCTGAAGGAAGACGCGTGATGATGACAAAGCCGCAATCTGCGGTTACCGTACTTCTATTATGATATGGGGCTGCAATTAAAATGTGTGTTAAACCATATTATAAATTATAGACACAGGTTTCTTAGATATAACAACTATATGAATTTAACTCTTTTATGTTGGTGGGTGCTGATACACACTTGCTCCAGGAACCAACAACTTAAGATACAGCCCTGTAGTTACAAAATAACATAACAATGAAATTGGTGCAAAAAACTGTAATGTCTCGTTTACATGTCGTCAGCCAGCTGCATAATTGTACATGGAAAGGACACTCTGATCAAAGGATATAAATGGAGGAGGAAGAGAAATGGTAGGAAGAATCTTGACATCTTCAACACTGAACCCTTATTCACCAAACTTCTACATAAGGATAGGTAAAACTTTACCTAGTTCTGTGCAGCCTCTACAGCTCTGATGTTATCTTATTCCCCACAGCTAATTTTGGGAGACAACCCGGGGAATCGTGAGTACCGAATGTTGGCAAACTTAACCAGCGTGTTTCGCAGGAAATCCACGCTCCCAGAAGACCTGACCACGTGCCAAGTTTTGTGCACGACAGAAGCCCAACAATGTGCATTGAATTTCTTCCGGCTGATCTATTTGAATCTCTCACCTTTCACAGAGTGTAAGCTAACCTACTCTGATACATAGCTAGACCCAAATGAAATGGCTGAAGATAAAAAATGTGCATTTTATAGTATGTACATAAATCGTAACCTTACGGAGTGACACGTTGTTGAGGTATTGGGAAAATATCATTGAGACTCATAAAAACTTCTCAGGCACTGCAAAAGTTTTATTAGTATGTACATAAATCGTAACCTTACGGAGTGACACGTTGATGAGGTTAGTATAAAATATCATTGAACGCTCATAAAAACTTCTCAGGCACTGCAAAAGTTTATAGTATGTACATAAATCGTGGCCTTACGGAGTTGACTCGTTGTTTGAGGTATTGGGAAAATTAATCATTGAGGCTCATAAAAACTTCTCAGGCACTGCAAAAGTTTATAGTATGTACATAAATTTCGTAGCCTACGGGAGTGACACGTGGTTGAGGTATTGGGAAATATCATTGAGCTCTTTATAAACTTCTCAGGACTGCAAAAGTTATAGTATGTACATTAAATCGTAGCCTTACGGAGTGACACGTTGTTGAGGTATTGGGGGAAAATATCATTGAGCTCATAAAAAACTTCTCAGGCACTGCAAAAAGTTTATAGTATGTACATAAATCGTAGCCTTACGGAGTGACACGTTGTTGAGGTATTGGGAAAATATCATTGAGCCCATAAAAACTTCTCAGGCACTGCAAAAGGAAAATAATACAGGCCTACAGGCTTCCTAAGTAGTATTATTTATCTGTTTCTGAACCACAGTCCAGCTACTTTATCTTACAAATCATTATAAAGAGAAACATGCGACTAATCATGAGATAAAAGATAAGGATCCAAGTCATCTATGGACATCTAAATGTTGTCTTCCTCATGTCGAACGAGAATCTTTAGATTCGATCGTTACTCTCCTGGACATCTTTAACACTTTGGAGCGTTTTTCCCACCTTTTGCAAAACATTAAGCACACAACAATTGAACCCAGACAGGGAAGGGACAATCCATCATACCTCATCCATGGGCAAAAACCTGCAGCCATTATGAAAAGGATGCTCACCCAGAAGGAACAAACTAACTCAACAGTCAAAGTTTTACTTTTCTAGGTACAAAACTGTGATTAAGGTTGTGAACCCTGTGTTATGAGCCCTGAAATGAGTTTATCCACTTGAGTTTATATTCTGTTTAAGGTGTGGCTCTACTACATATAATCTTTCATTGACTGTGCTAGATTTTGAAGACTGACCTAGTAACTTATTTTCGTTTGACCTAGCAATCTGGAAACGTTTTGATATAATGAAATGTTTCACCAAACCCCCCACCCATCCCCCGATAACAATAAAACAGCGTCATTAGTCAGACAAAATCCGATTTAAAGTAAAACTAAAACGAATTCTACTCTGTCAGTTGGTTGAACGATGCAGCAGTACTTTGATTGGCAAGGAATTTCTCAAAGGTTTGTTTTAGTAATTTTACTTCTTCCCGTATTGTGACGGTTCACATGGATTTACGACTTCTGACTCAGAGGAAGCTTTCTCTGACCACCATTTTGAATTCATGTGTATGAATCTTACCATGTGCTTCGTGGAGATGAGCATTCTTAGCATCCTTCCTACTTCCTGCCCTCGTCAGATCTGGCGGCAGATTTGGCTGCCGAGTCTACAAACAGTTCAAAGCGACCCGAACACTTGGCGCGACGTGACTCCACACACTGAGCACGTCTGGGTCTGGCACGTCGCGACACGTCTGGCAAGATGCGCGCGCACGTAGCTCTAGGAATGGGGCTGCCCAGTCTGCCAAGCCAAATCGTCATCACGGCCACACATGCGGTGATCTGTCACGACACGTCCTATCTGGGTCACCGGGAGAACACAGAATGGACGGGACATGGGCCACGATCGTCGACCGTTACAGGCACTGGGAACCGATCCGGAAGACTATAGAATTGGAGATCCTTTTGTTTGGGAACATGCCTTAGAACACCTCGTGTGTAGAATCTTAATGTGTAGCGAGAATACAGTAAGATTGTAATGTCATGTGTGATAACGGCAAACGGAACCAGCAGGATAAAGGATCAAAAGCAGCTGTAATGCTTCTCATATCAAAGCTATCCACTTGTGGAGGACAATCAAATAAATTCAATCATTGAAATGTATTCATACAGTCTTCGAATAGAAAAGTTAGCACAGCACATTTCAATGGCTGCCACAATCATGGGATACAAGGATATACCTTTGTTCTTCTTTTACAGAATCAGCATATATCCTCAGATGTGTAATGGGTTATAATAGTTATCAGTCATAATTCAGTACATAAGGTTTCAAATTTGTAATCTCAATTGCTGAAATTTTGTTTTAACAAAGAAGCACTTACCTAGTTAAAATTTGTAAACAGACACAGTTAGTGCTGCATGTATTAAACAATTTGCCAAGACCTTTTTGGAGTATGAATTATCCTGTTCAAGATCAACATTTAAAAATAAGTCATTGACGGGAGGTTTTGTTTTCTCGGATAAAAGAATGTTTTCAAAAGTTGGATACGTAGAATGTTTGTAGATATGGTCTGAGACCCCACCGAGTTAAGATCTGGGGTAGACCTGTCTGTCGAGGTTCGTTTCCCAGCAAAAAAACGTAACCACTTTTGGAAATACTAAACCCTGAAAAGGTTTCTAAACACTTAGAGTCCAAGTTGCTTTCATTGTTGGGTATTGTGGGGCTAGCACACCCCCAAATTTCAATTGCTTTGACTTTGACTTGTCCTGACATTCTAAAAGAAAGTGTGTTTGTCTCTTCATGACAACTGTGTGTCTAAATTATGCAAGTCTGGGGTACACAGTGGCCGGCACATTTTAGTAGCATCAGGCTTGCCAATCGCTAACAACTTGGAGTAAAAATACCTTCTCCACAAGCGGAAGCAGCAAGTAGAGATTCAAAAAATGCACACTTGGCCAGAGGTCAAAGGAACGATGAATTTCAAGGAATGTATGACGTTTGCTTGTAAGAATAAAATTATAAAAAGGCAACTGTGCAGAAAACTAAATATTTTCTCTTAAATATACCTGATATGATTAACTTTAGTGCTACCTACCATGAAGGTGATTGCAATAGGGTGATTTTTATACAAACAAATTCCTTCTTATCCACTCGCATCAGCATCGCTCCCATTTGAAATCAGGATGTGTCAATCCTAGTAGACCATTTGACCAAATTTGTTTTGAAAGACGAGTTGATGGCGAATACGTTTTATTCGTATTTATCTTTTTTCAAACATCTTCTTGTTTATTCATTGCAAACTAACTTTATTTGCAAGTTTGAATTTGCGAATATCTAGCTTTTTCAGGTGTGTGTCAACTTCTCAACCGATGTTAACAGATTATTTATTTTATTTTGAGTTTAGCTCCAGTTCACCTTCCTTTTATTGCAACGTCTGGTATCTGACGCTGTCTCAGTCTTGACTCCTGGAATCTAGTCATGTTCGTCTGAAGAAATCCAAAGAAAATTGACAACGAAGAAGCTCAACATTAACATCGTTTCGACGTCAAAGACACCTATAAATAGGTGAAGTGGTAGTCTCATTCTCTCATCAGGTACACAATTGAGTGCATTACGATGTGATAGACACAATCTCTAAGCACGGTGGAGCAACCGAATTTTATACACATAACGTAGCTATGGTAGGAAGGGACGTCTGGTATCTGAAGTTGTCTCAGGCTTGACTCCTGGAATTTAGAGCCATGTTCGTCAGAAAAGATCCAAAGAAAGACGACAACGAAGAAGGCAATATTGAGTGGAATAATTTTCAGACTTTCAGGACTATTCACCAAACTATTGATAATCTTGGAGAGAAGCAAAAGCTCTATCAACTCTCTCTTCTGAAGTGAACTGAATTGTACATTTTGGTGCTCAAATTCCTTGGTTAATACAATATCCAGCCACACTTCATTCCCTCCCTCAGTGGAAAATTTTGATTTATAGTCATTCGAGAGCTGAGAATCCAGTATGACAGGGAAACCAGATGGTTGAGCCATATTCTAGCAGTGATATTACAGATGTATATGGGGTCTTAAGTGGGTGCAGGCAAATATAAGCAATCCGTTGACACAGCCTTGTTGACCTTGTTGGAAACTTTCTGAATATATGCTTTAGTATTTAGTGTGGTTGTTGTGTAAGAATTACGCCAAGAACTTTTGATTCTGTAACACGATCTACTACCCATTCTCGCACATTACATTGAAAGTTGTGCCACTTTTACGAACTACAGAAGACAGCTATTTGCATAAATCCGGTCGGATGGCCTGCAAAAAGCAGACATTTCACAGTTAGATTTCAGCATTTATTATTAACAAAACAGTTAAACAGGAATGGTCCAAAATGGGATACTTGTGGGACTCCTGAATTTGCAATAATAGCGCTAGAGAGAGCAGGCTTGCAACCCGTCAGCAGCCAATCAAATGGATAGGATAAAAATCTCTTTAGCAGATTTTCTGATATAACGTAATTCCAACTTGGCCAGAAGGTGGTCGTGATTGAGTGTGCCAAACGCTTTGGAGACAATTTAATGCAATCTACCCGGTTTCCTCAGGTAGACGCAGAAAGGATGTAATAACAAAAAATTGTTAAACGTGATGTGGCCGATTTACCATCTATAGAGTCATACTTGGTAAAGTCATGCAGTTACTGATTGTTTGTTTCACTGAACGACGGCAAATGTCCGGAAAACTCCTGCTTCCTTCACAATCCTTCCATCGTCAAAAATAAACTTCGAACAAAGAATCATGCAGTTAGTTGGCAGTTAAATCTAGAATTCCCAGTTTAACTTATCAATACTATTGAAGATTTGTGAAAAAGTGTCAGGATAACTATAGGCCTATAGTTTGTAAGATCGGCTACGTCCCCAGATTTTAAGACTGCTATTTATTACCCTTCCTAGTTTTGGAAATACACCTTGTGTAAAAGATTGCTCCCGATAAATTACTAGATGGGTAGCGATGATCTACTTTAACGATCGTATAGATTCCACCTTTGGAAACATCTCGATTCGTCTCTGCTGAGAGTATCTAGATTGTACGTGATGCAGACGAAAACCTAATTAAACTTAGGAAATCTGTGAAAACGTTGCTTGCATGGATGTAATCACCAGTCTCTTGAGTATTGTAATTGTATGGATTCTTCTAGTGGGCTAAGTTGGGAGTTTTCATTTACGTTACAAAACTCCAGTTTTCAAAATTGAATATTGACACCTACACCGATAGACCTATGATTTCTACTCACTCCGTCTGTTACAGCCGCCAAGCTGGGAGATGTCTGTTACTCTGACACTCACTGTCGCCTCTGGGAGACAGGATCTCAGTGCGACTTCCTGATACCCAAGCTGTTCGGCCGCTGCGTCTGCTCCCCTCCACTCCGCCAGTCCAAACAGGGGGCGGCGTGTCTCCCTCCCGTTTGGCCCGCCCGCCCCCGCCCCTCCTCCACCACCTCCCAGCTCCAGGTAAGCAATAGTTAAAAAACTTATAACACTCAGATTCAACCAATTTAAAAGCTTCTCTAAAAGACGTCCTTATGTGAAGATTCCTTAATGGAAATAAAAAGAGATTTTCCACACTTTCACTGGGTTGAAATTGAATAGAATACGAGTTTCGTTTGATTCTCCGAAGAAGTAAACTAAACTTAAATCAGTTTTGAAGATAATGAATTGTCTCCTACTTGAGCCGGATGTTGTACTTGACCTTGAGCCTTTCCCTCTAATGTTAAAAAGGACAATTAGTTTTTAGTTAAGAGTCGGCTGTAGTAGTGGCTATCTTGATTTTGGCACCATGAAACAAATAATAAAGCCTATTCAATTCTTAGTCCAGAACTGTCTAATGGGGGGGGAGGTGCCTAATTTAAAATATAACTGATACTCATCCCAAACTATTGTTACTTTTTCAATATTTTGTGTGTTATTCAGCAAAAAATCTCTAACTTTGTAGTACTTCGTCGCTTAAATATTCAAAAAGTATACACTTCACAAATTGGTGTATGTCCTTTATAGACTCAGAAACTATTTGACCAATCAGTTTGAAAATTTGTATGTATATGTACTTTTCCACGTAGAAGGTTTATATCTTATGCTCATTGATGTAACTCACAACCAGGCGGCGCTGCAAAATATAAAAGGTATCAAAGCGCCTGCACATTATCACCTGCAATTACGAGACAGTGACGTGTATTAAATAGCCAAACACTATTTGAAGGCGCTGTTTTGATGTGTATTTATCTTTAAAATAAATTTCTGGCTAAACTTAAAGATTGAGTGTTAGACCACTTTATAATAAAGTACATGGTGTACAGTGGCTATAAACAAACACTTTTCAACAGATTTTCTTGATTGTGGTAACAAGGTAAACTCTACAAGGGAAACAGCTAGTTCGGTTTACATTGTTCCTATTGGGAAATAATTCAAGGTCATTTCACTACGGCCGCCTCTTTATGTTGGTACATTAAACATTTCTGAAAAATTATTAAACGTAGCTTTTGCATCTAAAACCAATTACTTATACTTGATAAAACCAATTTACATTGTAGCTATCAATGATTCAACTTTTCCAGTTGACCACGCCCTACTACAAGCGGCCCAATAACAAGCCGTCCTCTTCATCCCCTCTACTGCAACTGACAACGCCCACATTGGTGCAGCGGCCAGGGAGTAAACCGGCCACGCCCCTCGTCAACACCATCCCCGCCCACTCCAAGGGCAAACCCACGCCGCTCAAGTCGGGCGGGGCGCCTGGGCGACCCCTGCGGACCCCTGAGCCCCCCACCACCACAGGGGCCCCCGCAACGACCCCGACCTTTCCTCCGAGCACTACGTCCCTGGCCACAACCACGACCGGGAATCCGATCGAGATTTCCTCAAGACCTTCACAAGTGGTCGGCTCAGGTAAAGTTTTATGAGAGTTTTTGGATCTGTACTGATTGGAATGCAGTTTAAGTGGTAAGTGCTGACTGACTGTACTGCGCAGGTCCAGTGCTGAGGCTAGGGGACGAATGGGCGTCCACCGTGTCCCTGGGGATGCCCTGCGCCACGGACCGCCAGTGTCGTGCTCGGGACCCTGCCTCGCGCTGCCTGGCCGGGGTCTGCGATTGCGCCATCCGTAGCAACTCTACCACCTGCAGTGCGCGCAACACCGGCTGTCACCCTGGCACCTTTCAGGTAGACCTCAAAACAGTGCATTCATTATTCATCAACTACTTTTAATGTATGCAGAATGTCCATTAACTGCTCTAGCAAATATAAACAAAAAATTCAAAATAAATAGGAATATAAGATAAGTTCCATCTCGTTTAGCTTTTCACTCGCTATGAAAATGTAATAAATTTGAATCGGAGAAAAGTATAAATTTAAAACTCTCTAACATTTTTTGTTTTATTTAATCACAATTAAAATAAACTAAACACTATAGTTTCAAAGTGGCAGCTCTACAAATTCATTGTTTAAAGTTTGTATGTATTAATCTCCCCCCCCTCCCACCTGACGAAGAGGATGGATTCCAATCCTCGACACGTTGTGTTGTACGTGTACATACCATTTGTAACCATAACGATTGCAAACTTCTGAAATCCAGTTATTAGCTCTCCAAAGTTTTCAATCTTTAAACATTAAAAAATGGGACATTTAATTAAAATTTGTTAAGTTTACTCAATTAAATATGATCCGCGTTTGCATTGCTGTACCTTATGCTCGGTCTCACACGGAGATACCCCAATGTTGACAACGGTGGTGTACCTCAGCTTCACATTTTTCTCTAGTTACCTTTTTCTTCTAACCATCCAAGCGTCCATCATCAGTATTTTTGAGGACTCTGACTTTCACTAAACGCTATCATTAAAATGATTGGTGACAAACATTTATGTCTTAAATTCTGTTTGCCGATGGTAATACCGATCAAATCGCATTATAACCTATACCGTTCGACAGCCCATGAGTTTATGTTTTAGTGGTCTTTCGATTTCGCGTACTCTCTACCAACCATTAGTCTACAGTCATTATCGTCTTACTTTAGTTTCCAGCGAAGTGTACTTCCATTGTTTGTTGATGCTCAGATACGAACGTGTGAATTTCGCTGTTTACAGTCTATTTTGTCCTTTTTCTTTTCAATTCGTGGTTACGTAGTTACTAATTGTTAGAAATTATATTATTGCACATAAATATTGTTTATGTTTTTCATTAAAGATAATCACTATTTTCACTTACAATGTATATTTCTGTGCTCATGGCAAAATTTGCAACGAGTAGGCTGTTCTAAATGTTGTATTGCTACTATAATGCTAGTATAATATAAAATGTGTGAACATTGTTATATCAAAATGTTATATTAATACCGCAAGTTGGAAACAATTTCAAATGTGCACTTATTGATAATAAAATATTCATATAAACAGTTCAACATAATAAGCTACATGTCTGTCTTCAAGACAAAATCGTTCTACAATTTGGCTATTTTGAATATGTGTAATATTTCAAATACATGTGCATACTCAATTGCAAAATTCCTTTTTATTTTTTGTTACATTTTTTTACTAAGGAATTGTTTTTTCTAACTTCATAATTACACAGTCTGAAACCACAGTTCTTTGCAAAGTGGTATATAACACTTTATATTTAAGTTACTATTTACATTTATTAAAAGTTTTACAAGGATAGTTTGCAAAAACTTACAAAACGGGTATGCATTTTAAAAAAATGTGATGGACGCTTGGAGGGTCTTCTAAATTTGTTTTGAGAGGAACGCAAGAGTATTTCAGGATTCAAGTCAGCAGTAGAACACAAACCGGGTCCGGTTTTGTTTATGGGGATATTAAATTGGGTTTGAAACAGCCGAACTCGCCAATCTTGGTGTTTAATACCACCTCCCCCCCCGCCTGAACGTTCCTCCACTAACACCCCATGTGTGTGTCTAGTGCAGGGCGACAGGACAGTGTATCAGCTCCCACTTCGTGTGTGACGGACGAGTTGACTGCGCCGATGGCTCGGACGAAGAATGTGATGGCGGGGGTGGCCATTGCCCCCCGGGCACCTTCAAATGCTGGCGGAGTGGAGGCGGGGGCCGGTGCTTGTCGGGGGCGGCACGCTGCGACGGCCTCCGAGACTGCCCCCACGGTGAGGACGAGGCGGCCTGCAAGGATCTCTCCGGCTCAGGTAAGTGGTTGGAGTGGTCCTTAAGAAATACAGAGATTCTTGAGAAAACAGAGATTCTTGAGAAAAACAGAGATTCTTAAAAAAACAGAGATTCTTGAGAAAAATGGAAATTCTTGAAACAGAGGTTCTTGAGAAAAACAGATTCTTGAGAAAAACAGAGATTCTTGAGAATGCGTTGAGTTTAGAGTTTAGTTGACATTGTCACAGACAACTCCTGGAAACTGGAGTCATGTTCTTTTGAAGAGGTCCGAACGAAGTTGGCAACGAAGAAGATCAAACTCTTTACATCGTTTTGACATCAGACACCTATACTACAAATGCAGTGTAATCTAGATGAAAAGAAGTTCTCATTGTCCCATCAGTTAAACGCACTACGATGTTTTAGACATGGTGGGGCAACCTAGTTTTTGGATCTCTTCAGACGAACATGACTCCAGGTTCCGTCCAAGAGTCAAGTCCGTGACAGCGTTATATTTCAGACGCTGCATTAAGAGGAGCTAAACTCATGATTCATATTAAATAAACCTTTGCCACAATAGCTACTTTATACGTACAGATTCTTGAGTTAACCTGATGGTCAAGTTCTTATGATACGGTGAAAGTTCTACAGCAGTATGTGTAATAATACAGCAAATTAATGATCCTATTATGACATAAGAGTATTAATACTCAATTTCGACCTCTTACTGGTTCTTTGAATTGACTTCCAGTAATGTGTCATCTACTCGACCTCTTACTGGTTCTTTGAAATTACTTCCAGTAATGTGTCATCTACTCGACCTCTTACTGGTTCTTTGAAATGACTTCCAGTAATGTGTCATCTACTCGACCTCTTACTGGTTCTTTGAAATGACTTCCAGTAATGTGTCATCTACTCGACCTCTTACTGGTTCTTTGAAATGACTTCCAGTAATGTGTCATCTACTCGACCTCTTACTGGTTCTTTGAAATTACTTCCAGTAATGTGTCATCTACTCGACCTCTTACTGGTTCTTTGAAATGACTTCCAGTAATGTGTCATCTATTCGACCTCTTACTGGTTCGTTGAAATGACTTCCAGTAATGTGTTATCTACTCGACCTCTTACTGGTTCTTTGAAATTACTTCCAGTCATGTGTCATCTACTCGACCTCTTACTGGTTCTTTGAAATTACTTCCAGTAATGTGTCATCTACTCGACCTCTTACTGGTTCTTTGAAACGACTTCCAGTAATGTGTCATCTACTCGACCTCTTACTGGTTCTTTGAAACGACTTCCAGTAATGTGTCATCTACTCGACCTCTTACTGGTTCTTTGAAATTACTTCCAGGACTTTGTCCAAACTGTCCCGGACTGTTAAATATTTTTCAACTGATAAAAGATAGAACTACAAAACTTGGTGCAGACTTACTGGACACAAACATATAACTTAACACGTATCCAGTACCCGCTGCTTCCTCAGGGGTACGACTCACAGGGAGTCGGAAGAAAATTTTTAAATGTAAGCATAGAATGCCGTAAACCCGACCTCAAGCGGAAAGACCAGCCGGATATGGCAGCGGCTCAAAGTTGGCTTGAATTTACAATCAAGCAATATAAATAATAAACGTCTGGCGCTTGAACCATTGCCATTTCATCCCAGGATTGTACCATTATAATGGTATTCAGTAATTATCAATTGCTCTAGTTTTGCTTGTGATTAAATTAATCAAACTATATGACTTTAGTTACGTTTACCTAATAAATGTAAATTTAAGTCATCTTTGAACGGCTGTCAATTTTGACTCTGTTATCCGTCTTAGGCCAGGTTTGCGGCATTGTACTCTACTAATAGAGATCTTTAATTTGATATGCACACCGACCTATGCTTACGTTTAAGAGTTTATGCTGACTCCATGTGCGCCGTCCACATGAGGAGGTTCACTGGATACATGTCAGATTAGAGTTTTAAGACCATTAAGTATGTTCCAAGTTTTGATGCTCCATCTTAAATCTTTATAAAAACATTGCACCATCCATGAGTTTGTGGTCCACCTTATGTGTGACACTATTATTGAAATTAATCCTCTCTTTTTAGTCCATTTTGAAAATAGGTAACTTAACTTTTATAAAATCCGTCCTTGTGGAATGGAAAAGTACGAACCAATATCAATCATTGCTGTGTTCAGGAAAGTTTTTATAGTCTCTTTAGTTTTGAAACTCTGAGATGAGCTTGGATCCAGAAGAACAAGTTCACATTAGATTCCTTACAAACCCTTTACAAATTGTGTTTGGAAAGTTGTGAATGGGTATTGAGTACGATTTTGTGCATTTTGAGATACTGTTACACCAATTGGAAGCGTCTTGTATCCGGGAATTTCAAACAAATGGATGTCAACTTCAATAAAAACAATGTATCGCATGGAGTCCCTCAAGGTTCAGCACTCTGGAAAATTCATTTCCTTAACGTAAACTACTTGGATTCGCCGAGTCACAATAGAAACTTAATTCAATATCCCGGTGATACTACAATCTAGATTAAATAAACTAAAAAATAAATCCTAAAATGGTTTAACTTTCTGTATTGAACATAATTTAATCTCAGACCAATTTCAGAAAAAGCGGTTGAAAGTCTAGTGTAGGTAGTGTCTTCAGGAATATAACACAGGGCAGAATTTGTAGGAAATGAACATTTATAGGTTACTGATACTTAGGGAACTCACTTAGATAACATTCTGACGTATAGCAATGTGGGATAAGGGCGTGCATGCGTTAAGTCAGCCCGCAAACTCACCAAATTTTGTTCACTGAATTTTGAAAATGGCCTATTTGTGCTAAGTAGAACATAGACGGAATGTCTAAACAACAAGAAAGAGCTGTCAGAATTGATTCTAAGTACACTTCAGAGAGTCAGTCCGAGGAGCTCTAATTGAGGTCTTTGTCCTGTGTGTATCACGCAGGTTTGATGTGTCTAGAGGTTCAAAAACACTGATTTCGTTTTTCTTTTCGTTTCCGTGGCCGGAAATATTGTCGTGCCGGTCCGTTACCTTTCGTTACACAAGTGACGCAGCAGTTTGTGAGGGACCTGGAAACTTCCGGTCTTGTTGTACTGGTTGGTGGAAAGGAAAACAGGATTTCGGACATTTACCATCATTAAAAGTTACAAAAGGTATAACACAACGTTTCGAGGATTGGAATCTATCCTCTTCGTCAGGTGGGTCCCTTCTTTACTTGTTTCTGTTCTTTATTACCGTATTGATTAATACCTCCCCCACCTGACGAAGAGGGTAGATTCCAATCCTCGAAACGTTGTTATCCTGTTATCCTTTCAAAATTTCCATCGTCAAGAACAAACTTTAAACGAAGAACGGTTGGTAGACCTGTATTCTCGCAGATTAAGTGCGTTATAACTTTATTGGTGGAGATTGCTCAATTGCGAGAATGCCTTTCAAGTGGTTTCCTTTTCACTCTCAAAAACCGCTTATGTGCAGTTGACTATTCTGCCTTTCCCCTTTACCAAATACTGAGTGTAACGCTAAGATTGCAACGGTAACTTCCCGCCAACACAGTCCAGATTAATGTTAGGAAAGTAGTCTAGAGTCCAGACTAGATACTCACCTCCAGACAGCCGACGCAACACTCTGTCCTGGGATGTCAGTACGTTTGCGTGTTTTGAAGAGCAGGCGCGGCCGCGGTAAGTCAACAAAACCTGTTCAATTAAACAGATATTATTACAAATTATATATTTTGAATAACAGGATTTCGGACAATTCCACATCGTTATATGTTACAAAAATATAGCATGAGTTATATTTCTTGTAATATAACACAATATCAAAAGACCGAAATTCTACAATAATTTCAAATCATTAATCGCCAATAACAAACTTTAAACCAAGAATGTTAAATATGACACTATAGGCCATACAACACTATATGCCATACAACACTATAGGCCATACAACACTATAGGCCATACAACACTATAGGCCATACAACACTATATGCCATACAACACTATAGGCCATACAACACTATATGCCATACAACACTATATGCCATACAACACTATATGCCATACAACACTATATGCCATACAACACTATATGCCATACAACACTATATGCCATACAACACTATAGGCCATACAACACTACTCAATCCTACAACTGGGCTTAAGTTTCATAACTAAAATGCCCTTATGATAACAAACTTCGGTAAAATTAAGAAATGTTCATCGTTTGAAGATTAACACCGCTTATGTGGTTTTAATAACGAAATTGATGAGAACTATTCTGAAGTTCTTATTTACAGATGTTTAAAGATACAATTCTATACCAATGTCCGATATATAATATTGTTTGACTATAAATGTTACATGTGACATGTTGGTAAACCTTTAGACCCATCAAGAGCAGGACCGAGACTCCCGCTACTCCATGCGCATGAATATAAACTCAATCTGGCCTGGATCCAGCCAGCCAATCTCATAAAGGAGGCTGTAACTGAAGTCTACTTAATATTGTGCTATAAATGACACAGCAGTGTGTCTTACGACAGCATTATGCTAATATAACCCTCAGGGCCGTATCTAGTCATACAATATCGGGCGAAATCAGAGTCCGTCTTTTACGTTCAAAATTAATGCTTGGATGTTCTCAATTTTCCTTCTCTGTCAGTCCGGGTTTGTCTTAAAGACGTCCTTTTTGGGTTTCAAAAGCCACATCTGGATCTCAAAAGCAGTGATGTAGTGCCCTTCGAGAAGTTTACGGGAGTTAAAACACCCCTCCCCCCCTCACAAAAAACAGGTCTCATACGGGTGGAGATAATCCACGTTAAAACAATCTAACAGACGCCAACTAGCTAAATGTTGCCAAGTTTTTTCGATGTTTTTGATTTCCCATATACAGGGTGTCCTGTAAATCTCTGCACAAAAGTATACAAATGTATTACTCAGATCAAGCTGTCCGTTTATTTAGTGTTTGTGTTGTTGGCTATTTCATTGAGAACCTCGATATGGGCCATGTCTTGTCACAGTAAATCTGCTCTAAATTAGCTATTTATTATTCGATTTAAATAGTTTTTGTGTTTTTATATTTGTTATAAAATCCTCTAAAACCCGTTATTCTAGTAGTTCTTGAGAAAAACTTCAAGTTCTTAAGATGTTTAAAGTTTAAAAGTGTAATTAATGGCCGCCATCTTTAAGATGCTGAAGATAACTTAATGATATATTTTGCAGTCACTGGTCTTGTTGTCCTGAAAGTTTGAACCAAATTTGGTATAATTTCATTAATTGGCGTTTAAGATATTAATATTTTTATAAAAACACATACTGACAGACAGATGGGAAACTAAGCATCGGAGACCCATGTTCATATGGTGAAACATGTTTGTCTTGACCTGAGCAATAACGTGGTATACCTTTGTCCAGAGAGTTACGGGACACCCTGTATAACCCCCACCCCCGTTGAAATTCCTAATAAAAAAAGTTTACTTCCCTTTTAGTGCACTGGATGGAGCTAAAGTCAACATTTACATCGAACCAGCCCTTCCCAGTGTGAAAAAGAACTACTTTGAATGAATTAAACTACATGGCAAGGCCTAAAAGGAGGCGAGAAGCCCAACGACGTTACTGTCTTCGTCACAATTATATTTATTTAGAACTCGAAACTTGAAATGTTACACTTAACCTTACACTTTATTTTAAACACTATTTGATGTAAGAAGTGACAAAATGAACAAAAATGTATTGACAAAGACGTAACGAATGTAGTATGTTAAAGACTGCAATGTCTCAGTAGACGTTGCGGGTACTCAATTACTGAATGGAATTAATTTAATATAGACCAAGTTGACCGAAATTACATTAAAAAGGAATAATACAAAAATAACTGTTGTTAGCGCCTACCAAGTGGGAATGCAATATGGCTACATGTCTGTGTATGTTTTGCGTCGTAAAGAATTGTAGGCGCATCTGAGAATCATAGTTGTAAGAGCTGCTTACGTAACATTTGTAATAAAGCAAGAAAAATATAATTGAACTTACAACACCTTTCTAATACAATTTAAATTATAAATGGTTTATAATAAATTACAGTTATTACAAGCTGTTTTTTGAGCAGAAATCTGTAAACTATGTTAAACCAGTATTTCTTTAAATACGCGTCTAGAAATAACACTATTTCTAATCTGTGAATACCGATCAAAAAGATAATAACGAATCATCGACTGTGTTATTTTTATATTACGTTTTTATTTATATTTTGATAATATCAAAAGCACGAACAAGATTATCCTAGCTCTGGCTACCTCAATATTCTAAGATTACAGCTATATTAATCTTACTTTCTTATGTAATACAACTTGTTTTGCAATTCGTAGTTTACAAACCTTGGTCTATTCTTAAAACGAATCTTTTAAGGCAGACAGTTTAAGTGAAACGTATCTAATTTTATATTATTAACGTGAACTTTTTAGCTATGATGTGAATTTCTAAAAATAATTAAATTACGTCTTATACCAGGTTTGTTCGAAATTACAAATTTTAACTGTGCTTCTGAAAAAACAACGGAAGTTGTGGACATTTTGAACAATTCTGCACCAAAATCAATTATGATGATGACAAAACAAAAGTAATTCGAATTTTGACAAAGGTCCGGTTTGATTCTGCTATCAACACACATTGATTCACATTTTGCTATCAATAAAGAAAGGTTAACCTGTCGCTTATTATTATTCTGGGTACTCGATGCTGTAACACTAAATGGAAGCTATGCCATGATCATCATTTATTTCGATATAACATGTCTTAGAAATTCCCACATTTATTCTTTTAGAAGAACCTTTGTTAAGAAGTTGTATTTTCAAATACACCTGGTATAAGATTTTATTAATTAAAATTTTTAGAAATATCACGTAAATACTAAATTAATAATATATTTATCAAATTAGAAAACTTTCATTTAAATTGTCTGCCTTACAAGATTTTGTTTAAGAATAGTGCAAGGTTTGTAAAAAACGAAATGCAAAAATAAAAGTATTGGTGTTCCATAAAAAAGTAAAATTAATTTGGCTTAGAATATTGGAGTAGCTAGAAGTAAGATAATATTGATTCTTACTCGTGACACTGTCGAACAAAAACTGATAACACTGATCTGGTGTTGTCTTTTTGATCAGTAGATATAATTATGACAGATGTCTGATTTTAACGAAATTAAAACGCACCCAGACGCTTTTGAGTTTTTTCGATATTTTTAAAAGTAATTCACAGCAAAACTCAAACATTTGTGTACATTTTGTGTAAATATCCAAAATATATATACATTACTCCTTTAACTACGGTATACAATAAAGGCACAAAATTGCATTTTGCTTTTGTGGAAAAAAGCTCAAGATAATTTCACTTGACCTCCTAATTTATTTTTGTTCTTGGAAACTGTTTTGAATCTCTTGATTATTTTTAATTATAAATAATTAAAATTATTTATAAATCTTTCATTATTTAATTTCATGAAATTTCACACAAATTTTTGAAATCACTGCCATTTTTAAATCAGTACTGCAAGTCTAAATAGCTATGAAAATTACACTGTTGCATAGAGCATATAATTTGAATACTAAATTGTTGAATCATTTGCACGAAATAAACTCAACAACAACTGTCTAAGAGATCTAAAACTAAAATTATAGTACAAAACTACTTGAAGTAGATGTTTGAGGGACAATTTCTGGCAAGGGGGTCGAAGGGAGGGAGGGAGGGGTCACACCCTCCTCATTACACACTCTTGTAGTGATATGACGTCAGCGAGTGGAGTAGTATCGTGTGGCACAAAACTTAACTGCCATCATGATTAGAACGACGTGGGGCGTTCACTTTATTCTCCCATTAGACCGGGGTTAAATACAGTCATTAACTCGACTCCGTCAAATCCACATTATGTATGGTGTGCTCAAGGCTTATTATTTCCTTATATTTCACAAACAATATCAATCATGTTATAATTTGGTTTTATATCTATTTTAGGCAAAAAAAAAACTCTCATCGTGGACGAACGATTAAAATAAATTGATTCAAAAGATTAGTGTACATTCGTATTATTAAGCTGCAGAGTTAAGTATGATATTTCGTTGTTATAACTAAAAGCGAGCAGGGCGTGGTCATGTTTTAATGGATCAAACAACAAAAAAGGGCTTCTTGGCTCGAGTTACAAAAACAATTTTTTTACTCTACTGCAGTTACAACAAGAAGGGTACGCCACACCAAGCGTAGTTTGTTGACCTTCACCGTAGCATAGGTCGGGTGCGATTCTCTAACCGAGAGGTCACGGGTTCGATTCCCGGGGAGGTCAATAAATATTTGTAAGTGGGTTTTGGACTGTTTTCCATTAAATACGTTTAGTATGCTTTATTAAAATGCTGTTGGTGTAGAAAACCCCTTAAAATAGGCTTCGCTGAGGTTGCATGCAAAAATTCAAGTCTGTAGCTCATTTCGTCACTGAAAGATCGAAGTACAGACAATTGTACGAAAAATACATTTTTTGCGACCCCTGCAAACTGAAACGAATTGTGTCAGCCCACTGAGTGACGTACTGCAACGAAGCTCCACAGTTGGACGTGCACCTCAGTTCATTCTTGTCGGTGTACAAATGAAGATTCGTGCAAAATTTAAAGTCTAAAGATGAAATTATCTTGCCACATGATAAAATTAAGATTTGTTTTAATTAAGTTACGATTCATATCAGTGTTTAAATAATAAAGTTACCAGATAGTTAGGCCACATTTATGAATATGTCTCATGTTAAAATTCCATATTAGTGTATCGTTTTTTTTTCAATTTATTTATTTATTCTGATATTCTTTCGTTGCCATCAAGGTTACCCATAAGACCAATACAAAAATATTTTTATTTCTTCTTAGTTTATTCAAACGCTTTTAGTTTTTCTTGTGAAGACTATAATTTTTACTATTTCTGTGACAAGGATAAAAAGGTTTCGTGTTATTTCTGAATAACCAATAAAAATGTAGGAAACAAAAGATTTGGATGCTCAAAGGTAATTTCTGTAAATTGAAACTACTCGCATAATTCAACGGCTACAAATAAGGTCGTAAACGTGCATGAGGTTCAACATTGTTCTTGTGGAGCTAAAACCAAGATGGCCGCCACTTATAACTCACAACTATTTAACCTTATTCAACAGTTTTACTCACTACTGGATCCTTTACCTAACTTGGATCTTCTCAAAATTGATTTCTCTGGAATGTAAAATTGATTGCACAGTACTAATAGGTCGAGACCAACTAATTATTCACCTGCTCAAGATCTGTCGTTGTTCCAGGATGCCCCGAGGGAACACTGCGGTGTGGTGATGGTACCTGCTTGCCCTCATACGAGTTCTGCAATGCCCACATCTCGTGCCCGGACGGCAGTGACGAACCGGCTTCTGCCTGCCAGTCGACCGCCCCCGGCCCGGGGCTCTGCCCCTTCCGCTGCAACAACGGCCGGTGTAGAGCGACCGCCGTCGTATGCTCCGGGAGGGACGGCTGTGGGGATGGAAGCGACGAAGAGCGCTGTTCCGTCTGCAGTGAGTACAACCGAGAGTGTCAGTGCCGTAACTAGTCGGGGTGCTAAGGGGGGGGGTGTAACTCTAAATAAATAAAGAGCCAACTAATTTTTTTTAGAATTTTAATGTTGAAGCTTATCTAATTAAATTTAATATATTTCATGCCTTTGGTGTGGCGTGGTCTTCAAACAGATCATCCCCCAAAGCCAAGTCTTAGTTACGCCCCTGCAGGTTCTAATAATTTAAAGATTATTGCTAAATATAAAGGATTAAAATGGATAATAGTCAAAAACAGTAACATGTTTCGAATATAATAACTGGTTTCATTTTTAGAGTCGAATTTATGTAATAGTAAATCAAATTAAAAGCTGGTAGTCATGAAACTGTTTTTGAACTATGGGAGATGTATCATTTTAAATATATGATAAATACTAGTACTATCCCTTTTTAATTTTTTCTAAATTATACACTTTTTGGTTTTTAAACAAAATAGAGCAATTTTGGACACAAAAGTTAAGACTTTTCTGAAAAAATATAAATAAGGAAAAGTAAAAATAATTAAATAATAATTAATTATATTTTTGATAATTAATTGAAGATTTTGTTTCAATAAATAAATAGTATTCATTACATCGTCGTAATAAACTGCTACAGTTTAAAGATTAAATGTTTTATTCGTTAATGAACTTGAAATTTTGCTTCTGAAACTTACTGAACTTAACTTGAAACTTATAACTAATAAGTTATATTTGTTCTGTATAGAATTTGACATGAGCCTGACATTTTGTTTTGCAGATGTAACAGAATTGTTTATTTAATAAAAAAATTTTACTATTGAAATTTACATCTCTTTAATTACTATGAACTCTAGTGTTTATAATTTATACGTTGTCAGTGAAATTTATTTTTATATCTGGGAAAATATAAAACCCACTGCATCGTAAATTATATTATACAATATAAAACTAATTGCCTTTTAGGGATAAAGCTTAAACCCTTTGACAAAATACCTCTTTGCAAAATTTGCACTAACTTTTTAGTATATACGTGAAATGTATATCACAGTTGATATGACGTAATTAAGGCTATTTCCATTACAGGGTGTCCAGCTCTGTAACTACCAACACCTACCAATCACCTTTGGTCTCATCTGCATCTGCATCTGTATCTACATCTACATCTACATCTACAACTGCATCTGCATCCATCATTTATTTATTCATAGTATTTTAGCAATACATTGTAAGTGTACACTTGGCTGTGTTTTATTTCAACACCTTCAATAATAAGTAATTATTTTGTTCTCATAGGACAAGAAGCATATAAATTGCATCTAGTCCTACAAGGACCTTTGCGCTGCTTCCGGAGTGACAGGATATTCTGGATGGTTAAGGTTAGGGGGTAGGGGCCGCTTCCTATCGAGATCCATGAGGAAGAATTAGGACACTAATCTCAAAGCCATGTCTCCCCGGAAGAAGGGGAGCCTCTGAACCAGCCTCTCCAGTCAAAGCAGGCAGGGATGGCACACCCTTGTTGAGGCTTGCAAGAACCTCTGATACTTGATGAACGAACCCCACCAAACTCCAACAGTCATCTCCCGCAGTAGACTAGACCTCTCGAATTGCCCTTGCCCTCCAGAATCTCGAGATTTGCTGTCAGAGATGTGCCGTTACTGGACTTCCATAAGGTTGCCCAGTTTTAAGTGACACATCGGTTTTTGCTGTGCCCAGTGGTAGGTTCAACTGGAAGGTATAAACCAGAACAGAAGTGACCCCTGCTTGGTAATAATGTTAGTTGCTGGAGTAGATCAAAATGCAACAATCTCCAACAGTAGGGAAACCCGAATATTTTGGAAATCAACAGTTAGTAATATAGCCTACAAAAGTGTTTAACTCAATAAATAGACATACGATGGATACTTTAAAAACAACTGTAAATTTAGACTGTATATTTCAATATTAAAGAGACCATCCAAGGTACACATATCATAAACAGTTACAGAAACCCATAACTGGACTATATGAACACGTGACACAAAAATACCTTTACCGCTAAATTTTGTATTTACGACCGTATAATTAATTTGAACTATTTATTAAATAATAAATACTTGTCGTAACAATATTGCCATTTTATAATATGTCATGATAAATTTTGGTACTTTCATAAACTTCAAACATGTTCTAGACTTGACATTTGGTTCTTCCTCTTGAATATGTGTGAGTTTTTAGTGTTATTTCCAATTTCGATAAGTGTATGGTCAGTATAGTTTAGATGATCATCTTTTAATTTTGCTTTTAACTGGTCTGGCCGTTAGGTTTATTTTGACATGTTTTGCATTATAATTGGTAAATTCCACTTTATTGCCAAAACTGTTCTAAATGCTCTTATGAATAAATTAGTCGGTGGAAGAACGACTTCATACAATTAGTACATGAGAAAATATAATTCTAAGAGTTCACCTTTCAATCAAAGAAGAAATTCCTGATTGTATATGCATGTATTTTTTTACGTTTATTGTACTAAAAAAGGGCTAATCTGTAGATAAATCATTACTACATTATTCACATTCAGGATTCTCTATTTACGATATTTTCAATATAAAATATACTTATGTAGTGTAATATATAACAGATTATAATAAACGTACTCAGTCTTTTTAGGGAACATATTAAGAGTAAATACGGCATTTGTATAGCATACTATAAAATGTTTTACAAAGATCAACATTTCCTAGTATTTTTACAAATTTTAATGGCTATAATTCGAAAACAATAGGACTTACATTAACCAATTTACTCTCTAACTGTTGAAAATTATCCTTTTTCAAAAAAACAAATGGCAACTGTATAACCAAAACGTATGGTTCTAGTGCTATAAATCAAAGTATAAAAAGAACCAACAATTTATAGTTTTATTCCATAAGATGCAGGAAGCGGTCACCTATTTAAGTTGAATACTTGGTATTTCCATCTCTATAGCAACACTAAGCGTCTAATAACATTCACAATCATTCGACCTTTTGCAAGGCACAACTGATTATTGACCGCTCCTGTTATCAGATAGATAAGATGTGTATGCTGTACTCTTTGTAGATCTTGTTGTGGCAGAAGACGAATTAAGTAATAAGAAATATAAATTTAGAATAACTAGTCCACACTTCTTCATTTAGCGCTATCATCTTATAACAGGGACTTAGCCAGCGAGGGGGCCTAAGGGGTCCGGACCCCCAACATTTTTAATTTGTTTTTTTTTTAGTAACGATTATTATTATTTAAATAATTCAGTATTATTGACATGTAATGCTGAAAGATCGTTTTCAACTAAGAAATGGGCCAAGAACTTTTAAAGGAACAAAATGGATTCTTATTCTCTGTCCACTACGGAAAAATAAAGGTTGTCTGTGTCCCCCAAATTGTTCCTGGCTAGTTCTTTCCTTGTTATACAAATGTTCACTGTTGAGATTTTTATATAGCAACCAATGTACTCGTAGCAATCATACTTTGGTCATTTAATGTCTAGAAACATGATCAAATGATAATATTGTTTCAGAAAGAAAATGCTGGGAGTAGGCCTATCTATCAAAAGTGGTGGAGATTGTGGCCCTGCTGGTTAACTAAGGGAGGTTAATTAGCAGGAGACAGTGGGCCTATTTGTCAACGTGCTACAAATAATCCAGGAGCCGACAGTGGCGTATATAGAAACCTTTTCGGGGAGGGGGGAGTATAAAATATCCTCCAAAAGTAGAGGCGCAAAAATCTACCGTCTGGAAAATTTTTGAGCTTTCTAGCTTAAAACAAACTGCTGGGTGCAAAGTTAGTTAATGCGTCTTTAAAAATTTCTGGAAGGGAGCCTTATGCCCCCTTGTCCACCCCCTTACACACGCCCCTGATCCAATTTGGATTGTATAAACATAAAACCGGTTTTTTGTATCTATTATCCCTAAGAAAAAAAAACAATCATCAGCTGCGATACTTTGGGTGGAGGTCGAAATGGTAGACTAAGATATCAAAAAGTTTAACACAACTGGACACCAATATTATATCATATCCGGCTTTGACACACCTTCAGACACATAAATAAATGTTATATGCCTCAGATAACTACAGGTAACCAATTGGCGACTTTCAGACTCTTCGTCTACTTGTCTGGCGGTCAATTATAACCTTGTCAAGCAAATTTGTTGTATTGATGTTAGTTTGGTTATTTAAACGCATACGTGACAGATACGGCCAAATACAAAATAATTGAATCGTAAAAAGTGAGGGCTCTGTGGTGTAATGGTAGCACATTCACTCGGCAAGTGAGAGATCCGGGTTCGAGTCCCGGCGGAGCAAGTACTTTTTGTGATTCAATGTTTATTGAAATTTTATATATATATATATATATATATATATATATATATATATAAAACCCAAGTATAAGTATATAAGTATCTTTTATGATACTTATATAAAAGAAAACCGGTCACGAGAGGGGAGACAGCGAAATTATTTACTGCCCTCCGCTTATTCTCACATATACCTTGAAGTGGCACTGTTCACATTCTATTTTATGTTATGATGCAGTAACACGTCTAGCATCAGCATCAGTGTATGTAAGTACGGCGATGAGACAGTACGTGCCAACGTATATCAGTAACCGGGGGTTCCGTAACTCAGTGAAGAAACTAAACTCTCAGAAAGAAATAGTGACTCCATTAAAACAAGCTGTAAGTAGCAGACGTTTTCAATCAATGAATTTATCAAAGCTCTAATCAAACATTTTGTTCAAACTTAATGGAGTTTCGTGTTGTGCATTTAATAAATCAACAATCACGCTAAAATGGTAGCTGAAAGTCACGGAATGTGTTCCCACATGCATGTGCTGACATGTCGTAATGCAGTTGAAAATGTTTTCTGTAAAGCTTGGAAATGTTGAGTGGAAAGATCGCAACAAATTTTTCTTCTATTGAGACATCTGGGTATCATTGACGTCAATGGTAATCAATGGTTCAGAGAGAAGTAGAGGAATTAAATGACACTAAAATGGCCAATCACTAATAGGAGTAAAAACTTATACAAGTTACAGAGAGGATTTATCCAAGAGAAGACACCCCGGACTTTGGATAATAAGCGCAAAAAAGAGCATAATTTTGGATAATATTAGCAAATGAGAGTGCTACATTGATAAAAAAGGCAACAACACATTTTTACCATTTTGAACATCTTACATTTGAAAGGTAGAGGTTTTTGTTATGAACCAAATAAAAACGAAGAACGGGCCACTGCTCCAAACACTAGAGACGGCAAACTATTGACTTTATTGGTTTTACAAAAATTTGAAATGGAGTTGCAAAAGACATCAAGGTCACATATGTGAGTATGTTATGATGGTTAATCTGAACAAATAATAATAATGATGATGAAAACAAAAACTATCTCTTTTTAGTAATGCGATTGACTATCTATTTAAAAAAAAATACTACTTCCAGTTTTTTTCTAAAACAGTAGTATTTCTTATGACAGTTTGTTTAATATCGAATGGTATAAATGCTTCTCGCCATAAGTAATAAGTTGTCACTAATTGCTATCTTTACAATGTACCAATGTCTGAAATATTTCTGAGAACTCCAAGAAGTACACAGTAGTGATTTATTTGTGTTCCAATTATTGCCCTACACAATGTGAAGGTCTTTATCAAGCTGAATCCTTGTTGGTTTCGTCTGTGCCTTAATTAAAAATCAAACATATCACACAAACATTGTACATCATTAAGTAATTTCTAGATTGTAAGTCTGTAATCACTTACTGAGTAAAACTTTAAAGATTTAGTTTATGTCAAATGCTCTGCTCGGAAAACCCTTAAAATTATGGACGATTCGATAGATTCTTCGTGATGTTCGAGTCTTTCTTGGTGCCACATTCAAAATTGTGAAATTTGAAAATTAATTGTCAACGCTTAGTTTATTTTTGGCAAAATATAAGCACCGAATTCTCTTATTTTACCTTCTTTAATCACCATTATGGGAATTTTTGGGCCCGTATATTTTAGTGCACAAAATACAGACGCAATTCATTTCACCTATACAATCGTTGATGTTCAGTTTTTATCCTTGCGAGACTGATCACAACCGTTCACAATACAATAACCGGCGGCTTCCCAACTCCACTACGAGATTAAATTTCAAGAACGCCAATAACTGTTTAAGGAATGCCAATAAAGGCTCGCACCTCTTGAGCGGCATCAATAATAGCTCCAGGGTGTGCCAAGGACTGCCGATATATGATTTAACCTCACCAATGACGTTTATATGAATACCTTGTGTCTTACTTGTAATGTTAATGACGTGGAAAGAACATATCTTTAGCGAGGAAATTCAGCAATAACGCAACGTCTTATCGTGGTAATGAACACAATCGTATGAACCATGTGTCGTATCTCTATACCTGACTATTCTATGCCTGACTACCATTGGTGCTAGCTCCAGTCATCCTGGACCCTGGCTTGTTTGCTTGAGTGTGATCATAATAATAAATAACAAATATCTTATCTTATTGTTTATTGCCGTTAAACAATTCACGTAATGTATAGCATCCGCACTTTCATCTTAATTCTAAGCTGTCTAGAGCACTAAACTAAATTTAATATAACATTTAACTGGTTAACATTTAACTCATTTCACTAGGATACCAGGATTACAGCACTAGGCCCTTAGGATCATATCAATAAGCTACCAGGATACAGCACTAGGCACTCAGGATCGTATCACTAGGCTACTAGGATTACAGTATTAGGCAATCAGGATCATACCACTGGGCTAACAGGATTACAACAATATGCCATCAGGATAATATCACTAAACTATCACATCGCTACGATACCAGGGTTACAGTACTAGGCTACTAGGATTAGGATTAGGCAATCAGGATCATATCACTAAACTATCAGGATAACAGCACTATGTAATCAGGATAATATCACATGGCTACCAGGATACAGCACTAGGCAATCAGCATCATACTAGGCTACCAGGATACAGCAGTGGGCAATCAGCATCATACACTAGGCTACCAGGATACAGCACTAGTCAATCAGGACCATATACTAGGCTACCAGGATACAGCACTAGTCAATCAGCATCATATACTAGGCTACCAGGATACAGCACTAGGCAATCAGCATCATATACTAGGCTACCAGGATACAGCACTAGTCAATCAGCATCATATACTAGGCTACCAGGATACAGCACTAGGCAATCAGCATCGTATTCAAGGCTACCAGGATACAGCACTAGGCAATCAGCATCATATACTAGGCTACCAGGAGTATATCACTAGGCAATAAGGACCACATTACTAGGCCCCAATGATTACAGTAGCAGGCAAACAGGTCTACAGAAATGTTTTCGCCTTACGTGATATGGTCTTTTTAATCAGTGAGTGATAAATTTGTGATTAGATATGGTAGTTTCTAAGCTGTTTTTAACAAGTCTTAATCAATAAAATATATAGTTTTGTTGCACCCGTTTTATATCAGCCGCTAAGTGCCAGTGGCGGTCAGGGAATAGACCAAGCGGGTAAGCACCTAGCAGTGGTGGGGATACTGCGAGAGGGCGGCATCACAGCGGTGGAGGGGTATTTACCCCACCCTGCGTGAACTAAAATCGCTCAGTGTCTTTTTGTACCCACATGTACGGTGTAAACTAAACAGTTGAATTAGTTTTTTCTGGTTTTTAGTATTAAGTAAAGAACAGGGATTTAGCAATAGCAATTGTTGCAGTGGACGAGGTGTGATTTATGTTGTTACAACTTCAGTATAACTAATCTCTTGTTTACTAAATTTTGTCAAAACCCATTGATACAACATTCTGTACATCTTTCACTGTCTCTTGTAACGTTTTTTGTAATGTAACACAGACCTGTGAAACACGAAAAACTGCTGTTTTCACTCAGAAATATAATCTCCAATTCATGTTCTTGTTTTGAGGGTGACATATAATATTGAATCCAAGTTCTTGTTCTTAGTTTAGGGTGACCAGTAATCCTGAATTCGTGTTCTTATTTTGAAGGTGACATACAATCTTGATTTCTTGTTCTTGTTCTGAGGGGCGATATAATCTTGAATTCATGTTCTTGTTTTAGGGGACCTATAATATTGAATTCATGTTCTTATTTTGTGGGTAACCTATAATCTTGAATTCGCGTTCTTGTTTTCATGGGGACCACAAATCTAGAATAAGTGGGTGATAAGAGAGTGATCTACATTTTGAATTCATGTCCTTCTAATTATGACTGATGTTGCATAAATTCAATTTAATAATAAATTTTACTTTCATTTTTCACGCTATATCCACTTTGGAGATTATACCAAAACTTGGGAGAAATCTGAACAAACAGTTTTATTTAAAAACAGCTGGAATAAATAAAAAAAACGCAAAACAAATATTTCGATTCTTATAGATAGGTGTTCATTGATTTTATCAGAAAGGCACTCTCATTTCAAGTGCACTAGTGTTAAAAGGTTGGCACCACTGCTCCACAGTCCCAACAATTACGGCACTAACCTCCGTTTGTTTACAAACGTGCCGCCCGGAAAGCCATGTTTAGGTAATTGGATGTAAGTGGAGGCCAAACTGTTGTCATTACAACTGAAAACTTTCCATTTCTCTGGAGAGTAAGGCACAAAACATAGCGGCCTTTCGTTGCCGCTTGGCGATTTGTTTCATGATCAGTCAACTTTGAGTTGATTGTATTCTATTCTTGCTTCCATCCGTTTTCTGTAATCATCTATAATATTGCTCTTTTTAAGTTCACAGTCTATATAAAACAAAAATATATAACTGTTACTTTACATGTTAAATGTTCTTCTGAACTGTTATAACAGTTTAGTTCATTAACAGTTAGTGTCTAACGTACTGTTACTGAGATTATGCTCGGTAACAGTTACAGAGTAACAGTTAACGAAATAACGCTCATCTCGAATGAAAGGGATATGTTTATGTTCTCGTTCTTGTTGTGATGTAGAAGCGATATGTTAATGTTCACAACACAATATACTGTTATTTCACGGTGAAGATTACATTTATAAGCACTCGATACCATCGGCGCTGATACTACTGTGATTCAACGATGTGTTGATAAAATTACAAATGATAAAAGCCTTTATCTGAAATACAATTGTTAAAGCCGTCTCACTACAGTTTGAAGAACCTGTTAGTCACTAAGCAATCTTTTCAACAATGCGAAAATCACGATATCTGACCATCTCACAGCACACAAGGCGTGTCAAGAGGATAGGGCATCCCAGATGATGTTTGACTCACACTAAAGTGGATCTCGACATATTTGCTGATCGAAACCTGGAAAATCACAAATACTTTATTTTTTCAATCTTTGTAGGTAGATTTCTGATCTATCTATTGCAATGTGTAAATGTAAACGAATCTATTTATCATAATGGCTGCAATTTGAAAAAATCTTTACGAAACTTCATAGGTGAATGGCAAGTTCAAGTTCGTTGTTGAAGCCAATCCCACACCCAACAACCCATGCATATTGGTTGATTTTCAAGAAATTCTGCCAATTCAAATTACTCTCATGACTGGACATAATCTTAAAAACATTTTAAAATTTTCGTCATTGACCCTGAGAACATAAAATCACTCTCCATAAAATGATTTGTAAAGTGTGATACCTCCATCTGACGTGACACGAAGATACAATATCGATCATATTTTATCACTGATTCGAACCAGCGTATGATATAGGAATGTTTCTTAAGTTACATTTCACTTGGATCACTTCATTAGCCAGCTCTATTTTGGTGGTTGTCGTTTATATTTATGAACGTAAGTAGATAGTAATATGGGGTTCCTGGCGCACTTTCGGAGCCAACCGAAAAGCAATGTAAAATACTGTTCAATGTACCATAAAGGAAGCTGAGAAATAACACAGCAAATCTCAATGAAAAATTAACCGAATCTACAGTCGTTCGTCTCCAAAAGCGATCGGTACATTACTATCTACTCTGTGGAATGAAAAATTAACCGAATCTGAGCTTCTACTTTCTTAAGCTGTGCTTTGTAAAATGTTGTCAAATCTGCTACGAATAAAGGATTTATCTTAATAAAATTTAATCAATTTAAAACATTTTTACTAAAAACATACTGTACTTTAATAAAAAACTTTTCTACTAAATAAACAACATGAACTCACCAAGCTCTCTTCAGTTTCTAGCATTTCAAAAACTTACAAAGAAAGACAATTTTAACGAGTTCAACGAATTACCAAAACATTTTAAAGAACAGTTGATACTTTCCTTAAATGATACAGAATTCAAAGAACTTGTAAAGTCTTTTGCAGAAAAAACGTCTAATGGAGTGTTTTACTATCGGCAAAAAACTAAAAAAGTAAGGGATTACATATTTAATATAATTACGAAAGATATTGAAAAGAAAGTAAAAAATAAACAAACAGAGAGTTTTCATCGTTTTTTTTATGACATTTTTCCCATATTATACGTTCTTTCAAGATAATCAAGACTTAATTGATGAATTTCTTAGGAATTTTTGTGAGTATCAAGATTTATCAACACAATTCATTAAAGAGCATTATAGAATTTTTCTTATAGAATATAGCCACATTTTGTGTGAAACAAAAGGTATTACTGTAGATAATATTCCATGTGATTCCTATGAAGAAAGACACCAACTATGGTTATCAAAACAGTACTATGACGTGGGGAGGGACTGCAAGTTTTAGAGTTAAGACTTTATTCTACAAAGTTAATTGTTATAATTTCTTTATCTTTAATAGTCTTCTTTCCAGTAACAATCAAGTGTAATTTTTCATTTTTGTTTAATTCTTTAATCTTTTTCTCATCCAAAACAGTCAAAAATCTGTTCGGCAAGTGTACTTTACAATCTTCCAACTCGGCAATTATTGTAAACCCGAATTTATCTTTCATTTTCTCCAAATTCAAGATTCTATGTTTCTTCCTTTCTTCCAATTCATTTAACTTCTTATACTCTTTAAACTTACATTCTCCAATATCATTTAACTCTTTCAAGAACTCCATTTAAATAGAAAAAATTCAAAGTCAAAAAGTGCAAAACCATTTCTCGGTCGACCTTTTCTCCTCCCTCTGTCTCTTTCTCTCTCCCTCTCTTTTTATTCCTATGACACGATCACTTCTGCCGTTTATAGGCTAGGATCTATATTCAGGCTAGAGAGAGAGAGAGAAGAGCGAGATACGGATAGAGAAATGGTTCCGGAATACGATCTGAATACTTCTGAACTTGGTGTTTCTCCGCTATGGCCACTCGCATTGAAACAGTTCAGAAGTAAACTTCCTAACCGACCAAACCGAATTCGCGGACATATATACTCAGCAACACAATACAACAGCCCATCGAGAAGTAAAAATTTAAGAAATTAATTTAAAATATAATTTGAAAATTACAAGTAACAAAATGTACGCATATTTAAAATAGGTAAAATTATCTAACATTTTGAAAAAGAAAATGTTATAATAGTAAACGGGAACACAATTTTTATTCTTAAAAGCAAATCTGCATTACCGACATTTTAGTTCCGAAAGATTGCGCTGTGTGTATCAATGACAGTCGAGGTGTGCTACTACCAACGAATTATAATAATGGAACGCGCTCTGGGCCGGAGAAACTGAGCCGAAATCCTGGGCTGCGTTCCGAGCCTGCAGGCGCTGGAAATGGGCAAGAACTAACTCCGTCCATATGGCAGGCATTATAGTAATGATCTTACATAATTTTAAAACGCCTTCTAGACTTAATACAATTGTTAAATACTAAAATTTATTTATTATTACAAATGTTAGTAGCTGCTTTTTACCGTGGATTTTTATTTTTAGTTAAAAAAAACTGATTTTTGTACAATATCAAAATAACTGAGATTTTGACTTTTATTTTTCTTTCAAAGTCGGAAACAAAGATTACAGGCATTAAAATATTTCCCAGGTGAAAAAAAACAACTTTTTATTGACAGTATTTTATTTCAAATTAAACTACATAAAATTTACAAGCATGACATTCTTAATTTACGTGTTAGAAAATAAAATTATTTTGACCAATTTTTGCCTTATTTCTAAGTTGGATTTTTTTATAATGTCAAAAGTTTTCTGTTTTTTCGATGTAACGAGATATTATTTAAAAAAATAGTTTAGTCCCAGTTTTAATTAAAAATAACTCGTGGCTTCCAGTAAATTCGTCAATTTAGAAGTGGTCGCATTTGTTTGAGATAACTAGAGCAAATAACAATATTTTACAATTTTCAATGCCGTACATCATCACTTGATCTACTTAATTTACCCTTAGATTTAAAATCAATAAACAGTTAATGTGTTCTAAGATCAGCATCATTGGCATGGAGTACAGAACTCGGTGAGTTCTTGCCCACTTTAAGCGCCTGCAAATCCATGGATACACCAGTAACGCACAGCTGTGTGCGACCGGAAAACACAACATGTGGCTTATGGGCAGTGCGCGTTCCAGTAGTATAGTTCGTTGGCTACTACAGACCGACCATCACGATAATCGCTTCGCCTGCGTCATATCCGTAGTGATATCACGCCGTGAGAGGCGCAATCGTTGGTTTACAAGCACCATTTAGTTAAATAAATTTTTCTATCTAAATGGAGCGCGATAAAATATCATGTCCGTTCTGCAAAATAGAAATTTTAAGAAAAAACTATGATCGCCATTATAATTCTAAAAGTCATGAAAAAAACAAGCAAATTTACAATAATGAACTAAATTATTTAAGACAGTGGGCTAGAGAAAATAAAATTGCCGATCACGAAAACATGTTTAATATTGAGAAATTACGTGAATTAAAGAGAAATTTCAAAGTTGAAAAGAAAAATCTCGACCTATTTAATGATGAAAAACTTCATTCAATAGCTGAAAAGTTGGCTATCGGTACTAACGATAAAACCAAGTCTGAAATGATCGAAGAAATTGATAAAACTCTTAAAGTAAAATCCGAAAATATCATTGATGTAGAAGTTTTATCCTCAATACACGGTCTTTTCAAGCAATACATTTTAACAAACTTGAACGACAATTCCATGTCAATTTACAAATATCTTTCAATTATGCGGTCAGAAATTAAAAGTTTAATCGAGAAATTTCAAGAAAATGTTAAAAATATGAAGGGCTATCTCTCTTTGGAATGTGAATACGAACGAACTTTAGTGAATGGTGAACCGCAAACATGTCTAATGTATTTTACTATCAAAGCAGACGAAATCTTTGACGTAAACGACTTTATTACTAAGCAATTTAATAAATTAACACATCGAGAACAAACGAATAATCCAAATAAAGGTTCCGGATGGACATTTAAAAGTTGTAAACAACTAGTTTTGAGCCTTAACAAACACGAAATGATGAATGCAGGATCATACATCGATTTACCAAAGAATATCAAAGATAAAAAAGCTTGTATAAATATAAAAAATAGAGATGATTTTTGCTTTATTTACTCAATAAGATGTGCTATTGAAAAACCAGAAAGAGACTGTGAACGTGTAAAGCAATACGAAAAATTTGTGAATGACGAAATATTTTCAGGTTTTGAGTATCCAATGTCTCTGAAAGATATACAAATATTTGAAAAACGAAGCTACAATTCCAAGTATAAGTATCCAACAATGTCTATCAATGTCTACAGTTTTGATGAAAATATTAACATTGTTCCGTTACAAATTTCTGAAAAATATGACGCTGAAACAAACATTGATTTATTGTATGTTAAACAAGATGATAAATCTCATTATGTTTTGATAACCGATTTAAATAAGCTTGTTTCTTCGCAGTTGTCTAAACATAAAGAAAGAAAATTTTTGTGTAGAAGATGTTTAAGCCATTTTTACAAATCTGGAGATTTAACAGATCATTTAGAAATTTGTAAAAATCATGAAGTTTGTAAGCCAATTATGCCATTTCCAGGTCAAACAACTAAATTTACTAATTATCAAAAGAAATTTAACCATCCGTACGTAATTTATATGGACTTTGAGAGCATATTAGAAAAAATTCCGACATGCAAGAACAATCCACAAAGATCGACTACAACCAAGATTCAGAGGCACATTCCTTATGGTTTTACTCTATATTTAGTGTCGAATGTGACCAATCGCATGTACAAACCGATATGTTATCGTGCCAAAAATGAAGAAGATTTGAAAAACGTCCCGACAAAATTGTTTGAAGAACTCAATAAATTATCGAAATACATAGCGAAAAAATATAATTCTAAGAACATGAAACCTATGAAATTGACAGAAGAAGAAGAAATTTCGTATCAAAATTCAAACGTTTGTCATATCTGTGAATGGTCTGCTTATGATGTTGGGTCAATTCAGTATGGTTTTACTCCTGATAGTTGGAAAGATAAGAGTTATAATAAAGTGAGAGATCATTGTCATTTAACCGGCAAGTTTCGAGGCGCAGCTCATGCATGTTGCAATCTAAATTTGAAATTTCCTCAGAATATTCCCGTTTTCTGCCACAATATGTCAAATTACGATACTCATTTGTACATAAAAGAATTGGCTAAACAATATGGAAATGTTGTTTTGATTGCAAACACCGATGAAAAATATATAAATTATTCTGTAAATTCTGGATATGGCTATGAATTCGAAGGTGATAAGCCAAGAAAATTCATCAAGTTTTCGTTTGTAGACACGTTCAGATTCATGGCCTCGTCTATAGAAAAGTTAGCTAAAAATCTAAAGAGAGAAGACTTCAAACATACAAATCATTTTATACAAGATGGACTGAATGAGATAATAGAAAGACAGCCAAATGACGACGACGAGATTTTTAAAATTCTATCTGGAAAAGGAATATTTCCCTATGAATTTATCGACAGTATTGAAAAACTTGATTACACAGAAGAATTGAGAATTCAAGATTTCTATTCACTTTTGACAGATGAGAGCATATCTGAGAAAGATTTTCAACACTACTTGAGCGTTTGGAACAAATTAAAAGAGAAAAATCTTGGAAATTACTCTGATTTGTACAATATCCAAGATGTATTATTGCTTGCTGATATATTTGAAAATTTCAGAAATATTTGCTTAAATTGCTATAAACTTGATCCAGCACATTATCTAACAGCTCCAAGCCTCGCATGGGATGGTATGTTAAAATTAACGAAGATAGAATTACAGTTAATTAGTGAATATAATATGTATTTGATGATCGAAAAAGGTATTCGCGGAGGCATTTCTCAATGTATTAAACGATATGTTAAAGCAAATAACAAATATTTGAAAGATTTTGATAAGACAAAGCCCGAAAACTATCTGTTGTACGTCGATGCAAACAACCTTTATGGGTATGGCCTCATGCAAAATTTACCATATGGCGATATCAAGTGGATGGATCCTAAAACGTATACAACAGCAGAATGGCAAGAAACAATTTTGGAACTCACTGGCGACGAAGATTATGGCTATATTCTTGAAGTCGATCTAGGATATCCAACAAATTTACACGAACATCACAAGGATTTACCTCTTGCTCCAGAACATTTTAAAAACAAACTTTGCACAACTCTACTGGATAAAACTGAATACGTTGTTCATTCGAGAAATTTGAAGTTCTATTTGGAACAAGGTATGATTTTGAAACGTGTGAATAGAGTTATCGCATTCGATCAGAAGCCTTTTATGAAAGATTACATTGATTTTAACACAAACATGAGAACCAAAGCTACAAGTGACTTCGAAAAGGACTTTTTTAAGCTGATGAACAACTCAGTTTTTGGAAAAAGTATGGAAAATGTGCGAAATAGATGTGATATCAAACTAGGAAATGAAGAATTTTCAATTAAACAAGCCAAGAAAACAAACTTCAAATGCTTTAATATCTTTGACGACAACTGTATAGCGAGTCACATGTACAAACACAAGGTTAAATTTAACAAACCGATCTACATAGGATTTTCAGTTCTCGACCTCTCAAAACTGCTAATGTACGAGTTTTATTACAACAAATTAAAGAAGTTTGATCCAGATTTGAATCTTTGTTACATGGATACAGACAGTTATTTTCTAGAATTGAAACGAGATCCTTTTAAAATTATTAAAGAAAATATAGATGACTTTGATACAAGTGATTATCCAAAAGATCATGAATGTTTCACTACTAAAAATAAGAAGGTAATAGGGAAATTCAAAGATGAGTTAAATAGCGAAGTTTTAGAAGAATTTTGTGGTTTAAGGTCTAAGATGTACTCGTACAAATATCTAGATAAAAACCCAGTTAGGTGTAAAGGAATTAAGAGAAGCGTTGTAAATAAAACAATAAATATCGAAAACTTGAAGAGATGTTTGTTCGAAGATAAAGAAGAATTTAGGGAGATGACAGTCATCAAAAGTTATAAACATGAGTTGTACACTGTTACCATAAACAAGCTGGCACTGAACGCTAAAGATGATAAGAGAATTGTCCTAGAAAATAAGATCGATACAGTACCGTATGGCTATAAAAATGAAGCAAAATCTGATATATTAGACGAATTAAATAAACTTGGAAACTTTGATATGTAAATGGAAGATGATTTAATTCACTGTCACAAGTGTAAAAAGAAAACGAAAAATATAGATTCAAAAATCGTTCAAACTCAAAATGGATTGTATAGAATTGCTGCAAAATGTTCAAAATGTAAGACAAACAAGAGTAAGTTTATAAAGAATCCTTATGAAAAACAAGTAAAGAAAGAATCTAAGAATAAGGAAGAAATCGAGATTGAAGCTAGAGAAATTCATGCACCAGTACGAAAAAAGTTTAAAAAGAGAAAAATTATAACATTAGGAATTGACGATTTATGGGCAGCAGATTTAGTTATAATGTCTAACTATTCAGATCAAAATGATGGATTTAAGTATATGTTAAATGTTATTGATACTTTCTCAAAATATGCTTGGTCAAGAGCTATCAAAAGAAAAAACGGCAAGGATGTTTCAAAAGCTTTCGAAGATATAGTAAAAGATGCCATAAGGATCAATCACAAACCTCCAAACCTACTTCATACAGATAAGGGTTTAGAGTTTAAAAATAAAGAATTTAACGAAGTTTTGAGGAAATACAACATTAAGATTTATCATACTGAAAACGAAGAGAAATCAAGTATCGTAGAGAGATATAACAGAACTCAAAACGAAAGGATGAAAGTTATTTTTGAGATTAATAAAAACTTTAAATGGATCGATATTCTTCAAGAAATCGTAAAGAAATATAACGATACTGTTCATAGCACAATCAAAATGAAACCGAAAGACGTAGATAAGGATGCAGAAAAGGAGTTATTAGAGACCGTTTTCAAGTATGTTCCACCTGAAATTCACACGAAAACTAAATTTAAAGTCAATGATCATGTAAGAATTGTTAGTAAAAAACAAACATTTTCGAACAAATATAAGAACAATTGGTCAAGAGAAATCTTTGTGATTTATCAAATTAATAACACAGATCCTGTAACTTATAGTATAAAAGATTTAAATAATGAAGAAATAACCGGAAAGTTTTATGAATATGAATTGAAGAAGTCAAAACTGTAATATAAATTTTCTATATATAAATGGCGCATCAAAAGAAATGTACAAAGTGCAAAGAATTTAAAGATTTAAATGAATTTTATAAAGATAAAAATAGGAAAGATGGAATGCATTATAATTGCAAAGATTGTGAAAGGGAATATCATAAAGAATTATATGATAAAATAGAAAAATTAACTTTGGAAGATAAAGAATGTCTTAAATGTAAAGAAACTAAAAAAATTTCAGAGTTTAATAGTGATCACTATAGTAGAGATAAGAAAGACTCATATTGTAAAGATTGTGTAAAGAAGAATCACCATAGATTATATTATGAAGATACTCAATGTGAATGTGGAAGAACTATAAAATGGTTAAATAATTATCAAAAACATTTACAAACAAAATATCATAATTCAAGAGTTTAACATTTTCATCGTGTAATAATTTTTTCTATATAAATGGAGTCTCAAAAGAAATGTACAAAGTGTCAAGAAGAGAATAGAAAAGACTGTTATTGTAAGGAATTATACGATAAAATGAACAAATTAACTTTAGAAGAGAAAAAGTGTTACTTTTGTAAAGAAATTAAAAATATTTCTGAATTTAATAACTGGCAGTATAGTAAAGATAGAAAAGATGCTTTTTGCAAAGATTGTGCTAAAAACATTTTCAGCGAAAGTTATAAAAACGAAATGCCTTGTGAATATGAAAAAAAAATTCTACGATGGTTACCTAGTTATGCTAAACATTTACAAACAAAATATAATAAATCGAGAGTTTTTAGTAAAATTTAGAAACATTTTCATCGTGTAATTTAGATATTCTATAAATCAGTCGAGATTCTGCCATATTTGTAGTAAAATGATTTCCGTTGTATAAAATATTCAAAGATTCTTTCATTTGGTTATACAGATTGATAGAATTTGGTTCGTCATCAATGAACAAAATCTCTAATTCAGGATAATTTATTTTTAGATGTTTTAATCGGTTTGGTATTTCTCGTTTCTGAGCTCTGATAACGTAATAAGGCCATTCCCACATGTGATTCTTCTTAATTAACACAAAAACATGGTGTTTTTTCTTATCAAAATCTTTACATACCATATCTCTCTTCATTAATTCCATTCGCAATTCTTGATTCTCTATTTTCAATGATTTCATTTCATCTTTAATTTGTAACTGTTTTATTTCATCTTTTAACTGCTTATTTTCGTTTTCAAGTTTGTACTCGCCATATTTTCTAATACTCGGTAAAACTTCTTCTAAAACCCAATTTTGAAATAATTCTGCAATCTTCATTTTAGATTTCAGTATTAAAGAATATATGCCCGGTTCATTAATAAAAATAGTGTTTTTTTGAAAGTTTGAAGGTAAGAACGATTCGTTCCCCCCTTCTGAATCTATGTTATCGAAGCTTTTTTTATATTTTTCTTTAACGTGATCTCTAATCGCTTTCATCGTATTTTTAAATTCCAATATTTCTGCAATATCTTTTGCTTTAAACCAAAATTCATTATTATCATCGACAATTGTAAAGATATGTTTGTTTTCAAATCTAAGTTGATTATTGAGTAGGTCTACAACTGACTCCATTTAGATAGAAAAGAAATTTAACTAGTAATTTTTATTTCGAGAATAAAATCCAGATTCATTAATGAAAATAGTGTCAGGATGAAGATTTTGAAAGGGTCTATGGCATAGACTCTTGTAATTTATATATTTAAAGGCTATTTTCTCGTCATTATCAATATTATTTATGATAGCTTGTCTAGTATTTTCATATTCTAATACTTCTGCAACATCTTTAGCTTTAAACCAGATTACATTGTTTTAGTCTACAATCGTTACAATGTCTTTGTTATTGAATGTAGGTCTACAACTGACTCCATTTAACTAGTAATTTTTATTTTTGAGAATAAAGCCCAGATTCATTAATGAAAACAGTGTTTTTTTTGAAAGTTTGAAGGCCGGGGCGAATCACCCCTACCTTCAGAATGTATGTTTTCGAAGCTTTTTTTATATTTTGGGGGTCCATTTTATTCCTTTTTCAATCTTAAATATATTGTTGTTTTACTCTCATTATTTAATAAATTTCCCTCAGAGTCTTGTATAGTTAGAACGATTTTTTGAATTCTTTTAATATTTTTTCTAATTGGAATATAATCGATTTCATTTGGTTTTTCACTGATTTTTGATCCATAAGCAACATTTGGAAAGAAAGTGTACAAAATTTCCGATTCTTTGTGAAGATGTTCGGTATGATTTTCAAAACTAGGTTCAACGAGATTACAATGTACTTCAATTACATCGAACGGTCTAAATTTTGGCGTTTTATTTCCTAAATATACCTGATTTGGCTCAATAGTTTCTTGAACAAACCCTAATAAATCTACTATAATTGCTGAAAACATTATTCTTACTGGTGATTTTATTTGAATTTTATTAGAGAGATAATTTTTTTGCATTTCAAACTTGTTTTCGTCAAAGTTTAAAGATTTATCTGATTGTTTGAATGTTTTCAGATAATTTTTAAGGGAATTTTTAATTTGATCGAAAGTATAATATCCTTTGTTTAAACCATAATATTTTGTTATGTTCTTCTCACTAAATCCTATACAATAAGGAGAACTTTCACTAATATTTATTACAAAATTGTCAGAATAAAAACCGCTTAAACCGATAAAATAATTTGATTCTTCCTCTAAGTGTATAGGATGTTCCAAGTTTAAAACTAATTTAGAGCTTTCTGAAGTCAACTTGAACAGCTTCATTTTCGCAAGCGTTGCTTCAAGATGAAAATCTTCTATTTAAATGGAGAAATTTTTAAAGCAAAAAGATCAGATAAAACTTCAAACGTTTGAAGAAAATAAGAAAGATCAACCAATCAGATTGTTAATTGTTGGTTCAAGTGGATGTGGAAAAACAACTTTATTATTGAATTTTATCTACAATAGGTTGATTCCTTATTCCAATTTGTATGTTTTTAGTAAATCTTTAGAACAAGACGCCTATAAAAAATTACAAGAAAGATTTGAAAATATTGAGAAAAACTTAAACAAAAAAAATATCACATTTTTATAATGCTTCCGAGGACATAGTTCCATTAAGCGAATGTAAACCGAATTCTTTAATCGTTTTTGATGATTGTACTTTGGAAAATCAAGACGTTATCAAGGAATATTTCGTAATGTCTCGTCACAAAAACATATCTTGTATCTATCTTTCCCAATGCTTTTCAAAGGTTGATAAACAAGTTATTAGAAATAATTTGAATATGTTGTGTGTTTTTAAGCAAGATGATCACTATTCGAGAAAAATTTACAACAATTATGTGGGATCTGATATGAGTTTTAACCACTTTATTGAGTTATGTGATAAAATTTGGAAGGAAGACTACGGATTTTTAACTATTAATCTAACTTTGAAGCCTAAAAATGGTAAATATCTGAATAAATTTTCTAATATAAATGCTGCTCAGTGGTCTCGATAAAATATTTGTTACAATTATTTTTACATTATCTTTACTTTTTATTTACATTATGAAAATAACAGAAAAACGGTAAATCTGTTCACGTTCCACGTTGTACGTTCCACGTTTTCACGTTTCGTGTTCACGTTCCACGTTTCGTGTTCACGTTCTCGTTCACGTTTTACGTTCCACGTTCTCGTTCACGTTCTCGTTCACGTTTTACGTTCCACGTTTTACGTTCCACGTTCACGTTTTTACGTTCCACGTTCACGTTTCACGTTCGTGTTTCACGTTCATGTTTCACGTTCATGTTTCACGTTCGTGTTTACGTTTCACGTTCATGTTTTACGTTCGTGTTTACGTTTCACGTTCGTGTTTCACGTTCGTGTTTCACGTTCGTGTTTCACGTTCGCGTTCACGTTCTCGTTCACGTTCTCGTTCACGTTTTACGTTCCACGTTCACGTTTTACGTTCCACGTTCACGTTTTTTACGTTCCACGTTCACGTTTTTACGTTCCACGTTCACGTTTTTACGTTCCACGTTTCAAAATTTTCCTAAATAAATGGCGAACGTAACTTCTGAAGAAGCGAAAAAACTTGATCAAATCGAAAAGAAATTAATCAAAGAATTTAAAGAACAGATTCGAATGGATGAAGAAGAACAAGAACTTATTCAAAAAATCAATCAACCTGTAACTTCTGCAATTAAAAATGTTGAAGGTAAAATTGAAAACGTTTTAAGCGATAATCAAAATTTGATGAATTTGGTTCCAGTTGTACGACAATTTGCTGATATTTCGATACCAGAATCTGAGTTTGAATTGCCAAAATTACCATCTTCAACACCATTTAGACCTAGAATCATTGAAGACTCTACCATAGTTGAACCAATAAGTCCTGGAACAACGGATATAATAATTGGTGAAATTGGTAAAAAATTTCTTCCTAGAGCAAAGGATGATAAATTTGGTTTGTATTGGGATAAAAAAAAGAAAAGTTTTATGATTGGAAATTTGCCCGTGAATTTTGAGCATAATGATATCATTATTAATGAAAAAACATATGAAGGAACTCAAGGTTTATGGAGATTATTAACAGGCACTGATGTTCCAAAAGACGGTTTATATTCTGAAGAAGACTTGAAAAAGTATACTGAAATTTTATGGAAATCTGATTCAATTTACAAAAATAATGATCCATCAACTAAGAAACCAAAGTCAAGTAAAGGTAAAAAATATCTCAATTTGATTAAACCAATTTGGGAAAAAAGAATCGAAGGATCAGGTGTGAGAAAATACAGTGATAATAAGATTGAATACAGATATATCGACGATTTGACAAAACTCGATGGAATTATTAATTATATTTATGCTCAAGAAAAGGCTGGAAACAACAATTTTTTGAACGAAAAGAAAGCGATTAAAGATTTTATTTCGAACAAACTTGATGAAATGATTGAAAAACCTGATGGAATTAAATATTTAAAACGAGTTTTGCCGGCAATAAGTTCATCTATGATTGAGGGTAGTGGACTTTTGAATGATTTTATCAACAATTTACCTTTTGAATTACACGTACCAACTTATCAGTATCTGGGGCCCGGCACAAAACTCGAAAAAAGACTAAAAAGAGGAGATACTGGTATAAATAAATTAGATCAAGCTGCTATGGAACACGATATTTTTTATGCAAAACATAGAGACACAAATTCCAGACATATAGCAGATAAAGTTTTGCAAGATAAAGCAATGGATAGATTTTTATCAAAAGATGCTAGTTTAGGTGAAAGATTTGTTGCGCTTCCAACAGCTGGAGCAATGTTTTTGAAGAGAAAACTAGGAATGGGAATCGAAGAGAACTTGAAATTTTAACTATATAAATGGAGGTGAATGTAAATTTCAGCAAAAATCAGAAAGAAAAAATAAAATCCGCTTTTAAGAAGAAAATACCCGTTAGTATTCACTTTAAAATAGATCAACTAAAAAATGGCGAAGATAAGATATTTTTAACAAATAGACAATACAATAAACTCGAAAAACATAAGAAAAACAATAAAGGAACCAGAATAGAATTTTCTTATAATCAGTTGGAAGAACTTAAAAATGGTGGACTTTTGACAGATTTATTAGATTTTGGAGAAAATATTCCAGTTGTTAAAAATGTTGTTCCTTATGTTCGTAAAGCTGCTCCAATCGTTAAAAAAGATGTGATTCCTATTGTTCGAAACATTTTAAATTGGTTAGATAAAGAGTTGGAAGATGTTACAGGATCTGGATTAGATGAAAAAACTTTGAATTACGTGAAATCAAACATTGAAAAAAAAATTTAAACCTTTAACATTCGGGGAATTGGAAGAAATCTGCAAAAATATTAAACATTTTAGAGGAATCTTCATGAGAGATACATTACCTGAAAAAGTTAAGAAATTTGAATGTGGAATTGTGAATTTAGACTCGATTATGGGAAGTGGAACGCATTGGATTTGTTATTATAAAAATGATAAGAATGCATGTTATTTTGATTCGTATGGAAGAATTGAGGACAAACCACCTATAGAATTGATTAAATATTTGAAAAAATCAAGCGTCTACTACAATGATTCTCAGATTCAAGACTATAAAGATCCCCCAATTTGTGGTCATTTATGTGTTTTTGTTTTGAATGAACTGAGTACTGGTAAAGATTTTAAAGAAGTTGTTAACAAATTATTACTTAATAAATATGGATTCACAAAATATTTTTGACGTATTTGGAACACAAATTATTCAAAATGTAGATAATAGTTTGAATTTTGATAGTTTGAGAAATGAGTTTGATAACAAGTTAGAAAATTTATTACAAAACCTTCCAGATTCAGATATGTTTGCTGTCGAGATTGAAGATTTTAAAGCAGAATATGATAACAAACTTACAAATTTCATGAGTTCAAATGAAGTTGCTGATAAAATAAAAACATTGGAAAAAGAAGTTGATGATGGTGTAAAAAAATTATTTACCAATTTAATGTCTCATATCGAAAAAGCTGATAAAATTACTGAAGCGATCAAAGTTGAAAAGAATTATGTTAGTTTGGCTAATAAAAAAAGAATTGTCGGTGTTCGACCTGGTATTGACAAACATGATGTTGTTGTTAAAGAACAAATTTTAAAACCTCTAAAATTATCAGAAAACATCGATATTGTTGATTTACATGATCCGAATGTTAAAAATGCCTTAGATTTTAAAGGAAAAAGAATTAGCGGTGTTAGTAAAGGAATTAATCCATTTGATGTTGTTGTAATGATTCAATTAGAAGATCCTATTAAAATGTTTAATGAACTAAAACAAAATTATGAGAATCATAAACAGCATGTTAAAGATTTTACAACAGAAGTCTATGAAAAACTTGAAGCGAGAAGTAAAAGATCTATAGAAAATTGTGATGAAAAATTTACAAATTTTGAGGAAAATTTCAATCTATATAAAGGCGATCTTTATGGAAAAATAACAAACTTTTTGGAACATTTCGCTAAATTTCAAGAGGGTTTTAATGAAACCGATAGAAAAAATGGTGAAGTTTTTAAAAGAGTAGTTACTAATCAATCTTTACTTCATGATAAATTAATTAAACTAGAAGAAAACTTTGGCGAAATTAATGAAAAAGTTATAAAAAATAAGCAGTCTTTTGATAAGTTTAGTTTAGATGCCACAAAAACTTTTGAGAATATTGATCATAAACTCGTTGAATACAACGATTTATATCTCGATAAAGTAAATAAACTAGAAGAAAACTTTAATAAATTTAAAGAAGATGTTAATAAAACTTTTGAAAATATTGATAACAGATTTAATGGATTAGGCGGCTATGATGACTAATTTTCCTTATATAAATGGCGCTCATATATTGTGTGAGATGTAAAGAAAAAACTGCAACAAATGATATAAAATATTACGCAAATATCAATGGAGTTAAGAGAATTTCTGGAAAATGTGCTGAATGTAACGCAAAAAAGAGCCAATTTATAAAAACTTGATTTTGAAATTTTTTCTTAATAAATAGAGATGGCGGGACATTACAGTGCTTTCGATCTTTTTATCATGCAACACGAAAGAGATTTGAAAAAAGAACATTGGGATGACATTTCTCAAAAATATGAATTATCCGAAGATATGATGAGATTATACGTAAACAAATTGAATTGGTATAACATTGCTAAATATCAAACTTTATCATCAGAGTTCATTCAAGAAAATATACATTATCAATTAAAAGATCATATGTCTGTTCTTTGTCTCTATCAACACTTGAGTAAAGTTTTTGGATGAAAATAAAGATACAGTTGATTGGAATAATATTATAGATAGCGGTTACTATCCTGTGCAGATTTTATTGAAATATGTGACCGAGATCGCAAAATTTAAGGAAGAGAATCCTGAATATGACGAAGTAGATCATTAAAAATGACTCTAATCTTTTTAATTATTTTACTAAAATTTATATCTTTTCTTATAAAAACGTACATTAGATCGATGAAAAAATGATACACGATGTTTAAAATTTCTAAATTTTCTCTTATTAAATGGCGGACTACAGAAAATATGCTAGTGATATTGAAAGGGCGGAGTTTAAAAATTTCTATCCAATTAGTAAACAACATTTGAATGAACCGAATAAAAGAACTGAGTTTAATATTGATTTTGGAGATAACTTTTGCTCGTCTAACTTCCAGTTTTATATTTCTGGAACTTTAACAAAACAAGATGGTCAAGCATATCTTGGAACTGATAATGTTAGATTAATCGATAATTTTATACCGTTTTTATTTTCTAAGATTGAAGTAAGAAAACACAATAAATTGATAGAAGAAGTCGAAAACTGTGGCCAATTAAGCACAATTAAAGGAACTATTTCGTATTCAAAAAGTGATGTTATTTCTCAAACTTCTAATGGCTTTGAATCAGATTTTAAATTTGGTGTTTTTGAAGCAGCTGGAAATTTATCTCATTTTGGATTAGGATTTTTTGAAAATGTTACTATTCCGATCTATAAAGGAGGATTTTATCTAAGTTTTATAAGAGCAGAAGACGATGATGTGATTCTGAAGACTGCAACTGGAAATGTTATGCCTGTTGATGGAAAAATAACAATTACAGATTTTTTTATTAGAGTTCCAATGATTGATTATAAAACCACGAGTAAAATTAGGTTGATTGATGAAATTACAAAAAGTCAAAACATTATGTTTAATTTTCTAGATTGGCAATGTATTGAACAAAAAGGTATTTCCGGAACAACTTATTCGTTCGATATCACAAATATTTATAGAAATATCTTCAATCCCAAGTTCGTTATCATAGGTTTTCAAACAGATAGACAGAATAATCAAGAAAAAAATCCTTTAAAGTTTGATAGTTTGGATGTAAAAAATATCAGAGTAAAATTGAACGGTTCTTATTATCCAGATGAATTACAAAATTTAAACATTTCCGGAGGTCTTTTCAGAATCATGTATCAGATGTATCAAGATTTTAAGAAAGTTTACTGTAATAATAAGGAAATGTATTACAATCCTAAAGAATTTTTAGCGAATAGACCTATTTATGTCATTGATACAACAAAGAGTTTGACAAATATTTCTGGTTCAAAGAACGATATAATTATCAATATGGATTTTCAAAAAGCTGTTACAAACGCGATTTGTTATGTTGTTGTTGTCTCTGAGAAATTTTTAGCCTATGATGTGATTAAGAACGATATTAGAGAAATTCAGTAGTTAATGATGTTCATATTATTCTCTTTCATTCCTTCTAATATTTCAAAAATATACTCTTTCGCCACTGAAAAATCCCGATTTCTCCCGTAATAATCTTTATAATCGTACACATAATATCCTAAATAGTTGTACAATAGAATGAAATTATTTCTATTTATCTCTGTTGTAGAAATGTAAACACAAACATTTGCGCTGAAAAATTTATATCTCGGCAGACTTAGTTCCATAATCTCCATTTATAAAAAAATCTTTTTGTTTAAATGGAAGAGTATAATGCCAACTGTTACAAGTGTTCTAATAGAGGAGAAATTATCGATAAAAGATATTTAGTTTGTAGAGGTTGTAATTTAATTTTGTTAGAAAGACCTAAACCTAAGAAATTTCGAAATAAATTAACACATTTGAATAACCTGCTTACAAAATTGCAATATGGAGACAAGAAGCAAACAAAATTTGTTACAGAATTTAGAAAACAGAATAAAAATTTTTACTTATCTCTTGGAACCATTGACAAAATTATTTTCCTTTTCAAAGAATACATTAGGTTTGTAGGTATCGATACACACGTTTATTATGAAAAGATATTACCTGTATTTTTTCATTATCTGGATGTTGAATTTGTTTATGATTTTGAACCAGAAATCCTCGATGATTTTATAGTACATTTGGAGAAATTAAACGAAGAACCTCTTGAAAAGAATGCGGTTTTACTCACATTCTCCCCGACTTCTCGAGTGAAGGTTAGCGAATTTCATTTTTTCCGTCTTTAAATTTTTTCTATTTAAATGGAGTTCTTGAAGGAGTTAAATGATATTGGAGAATGTAAGTTTAAAGAGTATAAGAAGTTAAATGAATTGGAAGAAAGGAAGAAACATAGAATCTTGAATTTGGAGAAAATGAAAGATAAATTCGGGTTTACAATAATTGCCGAGTTGGAAGATTGTAAAGTACACTTGCCGAACAGATTTTTGACTGTTTTGGATGAGAAAAAGATTAAAGAATTAAACAAAAATGAAAAATTACACTTGATTGTTACTGGAAAGAAGACTATAAAAGATAAAGAAATTATAACAATTAACTTTGTAGAGTAAAGTCTTAACTCTAAAACTTGCAGTCCCTCCCCACGTCATAGTACTGTTTTGATAACCATAGTTGGTGTCTTTCTTCATAGGAATCACATGGAATATTATCTACAGTAATACCTTTTGTTTCACACAAAATGTGGCTATATTCTATAAGAAAAATTCTATAATGCTCTTTAATGAATTGTGTTGATAAATCTTGATACTCACAAAAATTCCTAAGAAATTCATCAATTAAGTCTTGATTATCTTGAAAGAACGTATAATATGGGAAAAATGTCATAAAAAAACGATGAAAACTCTCTGTTTGTTTATTTTTTACTTTCTTTTCAATATCTTTCGTAATTATATTAAATATGTAATCCCTTACTTTTTTAGTTTTTTGCCGATAGTAAAACACTCCATTAGACGTTTTTTCTGCAAAAGACTTTACAAGTTCTTTGAATTCTGTATCATTTAAGGAAAGTATCAACTGTTCTTTAAAATGTTTTGGTAATTCGTTGAACTCGTTAAAATTGTCTTTCTTTGTAAGTTTTTGAAATGCTAGAAACTGAAGAGAGCTTGGTGAGTTCATGTTGTTTATTTAGTAGAAAAGTTTTTTATTAAAGTACAGTATGTTTTTAGTAAAAATGTTTTAAATTGATTAAATTTTATTAAGATAAATCCTTTATTCGTAGCAGATTTGACAACATTTTACAAAGCACAGCTTAAGAAAGTAGAAGCTCAGATTCGGTTAATTTTTCATTCCACAGAGTAGATAGTAATGTACCGATCGCTTTTGGAGACGAACGACTGTAGATTCGGTTAATTTTTCATTGAGATTTGCTGTGTTATTTCTCAGCTTCCTTTATGGTACATTGAACAGTATTTTACATTGCTTTTCGGTTGGCTCCGAAAGTGCGCCAGGAACCCCATATTACTATCTACTAACGTATAAATACATATAAAGGTCTCAAACATAAAAATATTAAAAACAGCTTTTATTCCTACGTATATTTTGACGTCTCTTATATATAATTCGGTGCGGAATTAATCATCGAATCTGAAATATCAAACGTCGAAACTAAAAATTGTTTTAGAATTGTTGGCCATTTAAATAACTAGTTGAAATAATCAAGTTTATCCCAATAAAATATACAACACGAGATCCTTAGCTTTTCCCCAAAGGATTGTTAAGACGTGTGAAAGCTTTCCATAAACGTAACAATAGAAGTGAATATTCCAACAAGGTGATTAAAAACATAATCACCCCAAGAGGTATTCTGTGTACACCGATTAGTAATTTATTCAACAACTGCGATGGAACTTTATACTTAGAGCGCCATTTTGTACTGGATTAATATAAGTAATGATAATTTTAATGCTCTTCTTCCATAATCAAGACCTTCAAAGAAGTTTCGTAAGTAAGACGGTTAATTTTGAGTACCCTTCATATTGGGATGGGTACTAAGGTAAATTTTAGGGCTTGTCAAGAACGTAGCCAGGAAAGGATTTGGGGGGAGGGTCCAGACAACTGATATTTTCCCGTAGTGGACAAAGAGTAAGGCCACAAGTTGTTCCTTGTAAAGTTCTTGACCCGTTTATCTGTTTAGAACGATCTTTCAACAGTACATATCAGTAATAATTAATTATTTAAATATTAAAAATAATCGCTCACTAAAATATTAATTGAAAAATTTAAAATTAGGGGGGGGGGTCTGGACCACTTGGCTACGTCCTTGAGGGTTGTAAAAGTGTAATGGGGTAAAAGTTCCTCGCTGAGCTAATTCAAAAATAAAGACTGGAAGAAAAAGATCCACAATTTAATATTGTACTAAAACATCATCTTTAAATTAGGTACAATTAAAGTGCCGCAATATTAGTCACTTTACAGTTAAAAGTAATGAGCACTGATAATCAACCACCCAGTACCATATGTGTGTACTCGCGTATGCGTATTAGCTCACACAGGACGAACTTGTGTCAACTGCTTTATACGGTTTTCAAAGCACCGAGCAACTGATACTACAACTGTTGCCGCACACTCGGGTAAGTAGTAACAGCAACACGTAGTATTACAGTGCTGAACTGATACTACAACTGTTGCCGCCCACTCGGGTAAGTAGTAACAGCAACACGTAGTATTACAGTGCTGAACTGATACTACAACTGTTGCCGCCCACTCGGGTAAGTAGTAACAGCAACACGTAGTATTACAGTGCTGAACTGATACTACAACTGTTGCCGCCCACTCGGGTAAGTAGTAACAGCAACACGTAGTATTACAGTGCTGAACTGATACTACAACTGTTGCCGCCCACTCGGGTAAGTAGTAACAGCAACACGTAGTATTACAGTGCTGAACTGATACTACAACTGTTGCCGCCCACTCGGGTACGTAGTAACAGCAACACGTAGTATTACAGTGCTGAACTGATACTACAACTGTTGCCGCCCACTCGGGTAAGTAGTAACAGCAACAGGTAGTATTACAGTGCTGAACTGATACTTCAACTGTTGCCGCCCACTCGGGTAAGTAGTAACAGCAACAGGTAGTATTACAGTGCTGAACTGATACTTCAACTGTTGCCGCCCACTCGGGTAAGTAGTAACAGCAACACGTAGTATTACAGTGCTGAACTGATACTACAACTGTTGCCGCCCACTCGGGTAAGTAGTAACAGCAACACGTAGTATTACAGTGCTGAACTGATACTACAACTGTTGCCGCCCACTCGGGTAAGTAGTAACAGCAACACGTAGTATTACAGTGCTGAACTGATACTACAACTGTTGCCGCCCACTCGGGTAAGTAGTAACAGCAACACGTAGTATTACAGTGCTGAACTGATACTACAACTGTTGCCGCCCACTCGGGTAAGTAGTAGCAGCAACACGTAGTATTACAGTGCTGAACTGGTACTACAACTGTTGCCGCCCACTCGGGTAAGTAGTAACAGCAACACGTGGTATTACAGTGCTGAACTGATACTACAAAGACCCTCCTGGAAGAAACATAATTTGTACAGAGGGTCGTTGGCCCAACGGCCCATTTTACAAACATACATAGGTTCGATTACTCCACTGGTTCGTTGGCCCAACGATCATATTTGTTTAGTTTTTGTTTGACCCTTATAGTTTTTATTTACTAGTATAGGTTCGTTGGGCCAACGATCAGTGGAGTATTCAAACCGTCCCCATTAATATTAAGCAATAATATTTGAAGGGGGTCGTTGGGCCAACGAACCTTAGTGGAATGAATCCTACGATGTTTTAAAGAGGACCGATTACACTACCAGGCGTTGGCCCAACGACCCACGCCGCTGAATTAGCTCATTTAAGCGACCAGAGGGTCGATTAGTCCACTACTTCATTCTCCGTCTCCTTCTAAGCCCTCTTGCAAGACAATGTTTTACTTTTTTAGCATTCCAATTAATATGTTGTTTTAGTGTTGTTCTCTAGATACTAATATATGTAAAAAATATTTCATATATGATAAAGTAACCCGATAAATATTAAATACTAAAAATAAAAATATACATATTAGTAGGAGTATGCACTATTATATCACTATTAGTATCCACAAATGCTTATATAATTATAAGATGACATTTTGTTTTTATCATTACCTTTTTAATACTTATATAACAAGGTTAATATAAAGTATAAGTGGTTTCATATGAAGTCAAATATTAGACTATTAATTTCGTTGATAGTTATATCTTTTCTGGTTAATAAGAAGAAGGTAAAATCTGTTGAAATCCGTAAACTTTGTTAGACGTATAAGTTTTACAAGTTTAGGAATAATTATATGATTATATATGATAATATCATATAACATTTTAACGCCATTTCAAACCCAATTATTTTTCATTATACAATTTATCAAGGATTATTTTGTATCTTTAAAACCTATTATTGTAAGATTTCTCAGGGTCCATAATCCTTAATATCATGTAAAAATATATAATTGTTATAAAATATATAGTTGTAACTACAGTTAGAAGTGTTATTTACATATTTTTATGGTGTTTGACATTTGACACAAGTTATTATCACATTGGTACACAAGAATGCAATTTTGAACGACGGTTATGTATAGTTCGATTGATGAACCACTTTCACTTAAAGATATTTTGTAATCATTTGAATTTTCAATCTTAAATCTTTGGATTCAAGCAATTATAAAATACAAATAGCATAACAAGACACATAATGGGAAAATAAAACACAAGATTTATACACAAAGAAGTACAGATAGTATTACCATCGATTACTACATAACCAGTGACATAAAATAAAGGTTGACCGAGGTTTCGAGTAGGATGTAATGGATTTAGCTAAATTATTATTTTAAATTCAGTTTAAATAATATCGCTAAGATGAATATTCTTTTGACATAATCTACTATGTTTAAATTTTATAAACGATATCAGTCCTCCTCCTTATTACAAACACTTATTCTTTGATAGCGAATTATGGAATAAATCTTCACTATTTAACGATGTGTTATTGTTTGACCACAATAAATCGGTAATGGAATTATTTGAGAAATAATCTCAATAAAAATATCTTTTAAATTATCAAGAATTAGTGCAATTTGTTTACACCAGGTTATCCAAAAATATTTCTATGAAATACAAATATTTCATATTTTGTTTACCTTAATTGAATAAATTTTCTTTCTTGCATACAAAACAACCAAGTAATAAAGTTCTATTTTTTAAGCCCGACAGTTAATTTGAAGCAACATAATTTATAATTTTATTTTAAACCTTAGTTTAGTGGTAAACGAGAATTTGATACAAGCAAAATATAAACAACTGTGATATGTGTGAACTTTGAATATTAAGCGAAGACAATAACAATGTAATAACAGGGTATACGTAAATAAAAAAATATTACAGATTTTAATAAAAAACTAAATTTAAATTTAAGAATTATTATCTCAGTTTGGTTTTAATATCATACACATTGTACATTTCTGACTACTACATTTTAAACTTGATTTAATGTAAAGTCTGCTCATATCAACATTTAGGCCATTTTTTTTTTGAGTTAATTTAAACTAATGAAATCGCTGATTTTGTTTTTATGTATGCGTATGTAGAAAGCGTTAATTCATAAACTTTGGCATCGACTGGTGAAAATATTACAATGCATACTGAAAATTTTAATATTAATCTTAGGAGTGAAATTAAGACATTGAAAATAGGTATCCGTTTTGTTTTGAATTTTGTTGGGAAGTAAGGGTTTTAGGGCTGACGAAGCCAACCGTAATTTTTTTAGTGATTACGAAATCTATCAACGGCAATCACTGACATTCATAATTGTTCGAGACAGTTATATGAATGAACATATAGCAATGCAATGTTTTATTTCAAACAATTTAGGCTGTCGTGAAGTTCCAGGCTTTGTGCTTGAGATTGGACAAATGAAAAGGAAGAATTTTCAAAGCAGCCGTAGTTTAGGTTATTGATCGAAAAATATTAATAAGCCCTAGTTCCCGGAAGCCAGCTTATCTGGGTGGCCCAGCACTTCCTTCCTGGTCTCTGTGCTGTTGTCTTGTCTTCTATATCTTCCTGCTCTTCTTCGTTTGATTGACAGAACATCGTCATCACATCACAATTTATTGGCGACTAGTTAGATACTTCTGTCCCCTCGATAAACGGCTCCGTGAACTTAGGTACAAACATGATATAAATACTAAAAAACTTTGAGACTTCTGTACTAATTTTGTGCCTAAAAAAATAATTCTGTGTTTTAATTTGTAATCAAGTCCATTTACAAATTAGTTTATTCAATATTTTTTTCGTTTTCATCGTGGTTATTCATAAGATATATATGTATGTTTCCTAACACTCAGGCAAATCCCATGGCACGCATCATTGAACCAATGTTCCTTATGCAGAAATGACGATTCATCAAAATTTCAAGTCAATAGGTAAGTTAATCCTCACAAACATTTATGCACCCACTCCCATTGCCATGCAGAGGAAGTTGTCCGAAAAACTTTTATGTTCTTGAACTGCGCCCCTTGTCTTCAAGGGAAAGGGGATTAAAAAATTATCGTAATTTTCCCAAGGAACGTCCCTATCAATTTTGGTTAAAGTCAATGGGTCCCTAAATCCTCTAGGATTGACGTGAAGGAGTTGGCCCTAGCACTTCTTCTCTACGGCTCAACATTTGGACCATGTAAATGTTGGTTAAAATCTATAGATCAGTACACCGTCCAGCATTATTGTTCTAATATGGATTTAGTCATACGGATTTACTATACCTGAAATAAGAAATAGGCTTATGATATTATATGTGTATTTGACAATAGTTCCACATGGTCCGGTGCATCGTATTGAGGGTTGTTGTTATTATAAAAACCGTTTCCTTTGTAATATTTTGAACAGTCTATCAATTACACTCAATTAATACATATATCGTTAACCTATATACAAGTTTTATTATTTAATAGACATCGACCTAACCTTTTCCAGATCAAAAGATTACGTGTTTAGACCACGTCGAGGTCACCAATATGATAGGGAAAGGTTGGGTTGACTCCTATTAAATAACAAGACTTGTATATACATGGTAACGAAATGTGAGTACAATTGATAGACTGTTCAAAATCTTACAATTTAGACAAAAAACTGTCTAGTATGTCCTCGTTGCTAGGCACTGAACTATGTAAAAATAAGGCCACATGTATAATATTTTTCTCGTATTTCCACTGTACCTTGCACCTGCAGCTCGGCTCTCCCCTTCACGTTTTACTACATTTAAAGAGCCCGACAACCCTACATATAAACAAAAACACAACAAGAAGAGTGGTGTTATTAATATGTGTTTCTATCTGTTTAGGTGAAATTTCACTTATAATATGAATCAATACCATTTAAAGCAAAACTAGATGCTCAAAGATGAATTTTTATAGTAATGTGTTTAAACGATGAAAAAAACCTCGATAAATAATTTGATAAACAATGTAGTTTATAGTCTGAATATCAAAATACCACATCATATAAATGCATTCGCTGTAGTTGTAATCCGAGGTCAAAACCCCCAGGCGTTCCACTATAAAGTCTGTTTGTGGAATGAAAGATTGACAAATCAAGTTTGAGACAAGTCAAATGCCTATTTTCCATTCATCTTTTGCTCCATGTTAAAAATAGAGCCTCGGATGAGCAGGCGGCATCCACTAGCGTGTCCTCTTACGTACGGGATGCTCGCATAATCAAGCTACATTAGATACCGCTAATCAAATCAAATCAAATCATTTCTTTATTGCTTTTAGACAATATATAACATTGTATAGCAGTCGTCACATATTCAAACAGCAAATACTCTACACACTCACACAAAGTCAGACTTACATTTCACTCATTCACACTAATTCACACTATCTTTGGATTCAGATTTTAAATTTTGGTAATTTAAGATATTTTTAGATATCCCAGCGACTCATCATAAACTCCTCTAGCGAATAAAATGCTTTTGACAGCATTAGGCATTTGAGACGAGTTTTGAATTGGATTTGATTAGTTGCATTTTTTACACTTTCAGGGAGCTTGTTGATTAAGCCGACGCCAACCTGATGCGGTAAATGCTGAGATACCGCCAGTCTATGACTATGGACTCTAAAGTTGTCCCTGGCTCTAGTCTCATACTGATGAAAGTCCCTGCCCCGGACTAAAGTGCACTTCGATTGACAGTACAGGATCACATGAAACATATAGAGACAGGGCAATGTCAGCAAACCTAGCTCCCTAAAAGAGTCCCTACACGACTCTCTGTAATTCAACTTTGCAATAATTCTAATTGCCCTTTTTTGAAGCCTGAAAACGCGTTCCATCTTGTGTTTGGCACAACCCCCCACAGTCTCAAGCCATACGCAAAGTGCGGATATATGAGACCGAAATATGCCGTCATTAAGACTTCAGGGGAACAGTATTTCGCTAGGCTTCGCAAGGCAAATATGCCAGAAGTAATTCTAGCACATATATTGTTAACGTGGTCGTCCCAGGTCAGACCTTGATCAATGTACATCCCCAGGAATTTCGTGGATCCAGTTTCCTCTAAAAGGACATCGTCCACAAACACAGCAGGTTGCCTTGCAAATTCCCTTGGTCTTAGGCAGAAATTGATGACATTTGATTTTGATTGGTTCGTTTTCAAATTCCTGTCAGTAAAATACTGAATGCATGAAGTCAGTTCCACAAATGATGTGATTTCCAAATCTTGTGTAGTTTTTCCTTTGAAGCAAAGAGTCGTGTCGTCGGCATACTGAATCAGATCACCATGCTGGATCACTGAGTTAAGTCTACAGACGTAAACCAAAAAAAGAATAGGCCCAAGAATAGAACCCTGAGGGACACCGTGGGCTATTTTAATTTTACTAGAGATGACATTCGAAATCTGCACGCATTGATCTCGATTATTAAGATAAGAAGCAAGCCACGCGTTTGGCAGACCCCGAACGCCACATTTTTGTAACTGGTGCAACAGTATTTCATGATGCACACAGTCAAATGCTTTGGATAGGTCAAGAAATATGCTGAGCACTTGTTCTCGCCTTTCCAAGCCATCAACAACATTGTTCAAAAGACTGTTTACTGCGTCAATTGTTGATCTTTTTTTCCTGAATCCAAATTGTTCAGGATTTAGAATTTCATTGCTTTCTAGAAAGCTTTCAAGTCTTTCACAGAAAACCTTTTCAAAAATTTTGCTGAAAACTGGAAGAATTGAAATTGAACGATAATTGCTGGTTTTGCAAGGATCGTCTTTTTTAAAAATCGGTATAACTTTAGCTGTTTTCAGTAGACATGGAAAAGTTGCGGATTCAAATGAAAAATTTATCAATTTTGTGAGTGGCCTCAAAATGTACCTAAAGCAACGTTTGAGTAACCAAACTGACATCCCGTTAGCGTCACACAATTTCTTTGATTTCAACCCCTGTACGACACGAGCTAACCTCCACACACACAGGGGCCAGAGCCATGGATGCAACCGGTTCCCTAACACCAATTTCATGATATCGAGGTTCTGAAATTGACGAATCAGTTGAGGCCACAGAAGAAAAATAATTATTAAACTCGTTGGCAACCTGCAACTGATCATCAATTACGCGTTCATTAATTTTGATTGATATAGACTCAAGGTTTCGGTCCAAGTTTGATTTTTGTGCCGATTCATTGATTATTTTCCATGCAGTTTTAGAAAAGTTTTCACAATTTCTCAGGGCTCTATTGACGTCATGAGCTTTAGCAGCTTGAATGACTTTTCTATAGACCCTTCGATATGATCTGTAAAATGTTTTAAAATTTTCGTTTTGTGTTTGGACAAATATTGAGTGAAAAAATTTGAGTTTATCTCTGGAAATGAGAATCCCTTTAGTTAACCAGTAATTATTTTTGGGTTTGAAATTGTTTTTGGTTTTTTTAAAAGGACACGAAACGTCTAAATAATAAATGAAACGGTCATTGAAAGCTTGATACATGTCATTGACATTCTCAAAGCTGTTCAAAAAGCTCCAGGTTTCGTTTTTTAATAAATTGTTCAAATTGGAAATGTTTTGGAAATTGAAAGCTCTTTTAATTTTAAAAGATGATTTTTGAGTTTCTATTTTACATCCATGTATCACAACCTCCTGCGCAAAGTGATCGGAGACAGCCGTATTCAAAACAGAGACCGTGACGTTAGGAATGTTTGTAATGCCCTTGTCGATGGCAGTACTCGTCATAGCAGTCACTCGTGTTGGGGAGTTCACGGACCAATTTAGATTAAATGAGCTTAAAACATCCCGCAGCCGCTAATAAAAACTACACAGTGTCGATAAAAAAAACCTCAAAACTAGTCTAATGATTGATTGATTCACTGACTTGAGTAAAGGTTTAGACAGGTAGTAGTAATGGAGTTATAGAAGCGATGCGACAATATGCTTTTCGAGGCCACATCATACTGCCATCACGCCCAACCCCGAACACAACACTAACACTGTTGTTGTCTTCTCTTTTACATAGAGGGTAACTAAAAGGCTTCTTGTACTATAGCAAATTTACCTAAGGTTTACGCTGACACTCTAGTAGTGTTTGATATGATAAACGTTGGGTTTTAAAGTGACACGAGTCTGTATTATGTATGTTCTGGCTCGGTTTCTTTAAAGTAATTTAGAGACTATCACAGCGTACAAAGCTAAAAGGAAGACGCCAAAGAAAACGTTTACTTCAAATTAAAACTATTAATAATTATAACAAGGTTTGTCACGGAAACATCAATTCAAGTTTTCATGTTTCAACTTGGAAAGAAACTAAGGAAGACACGATCAAAAGAATAATCTTGAACTTATGGGAAATTAACGCTCTAGTAGTGATCAGTTGCATGTGAAACTTTGCGATATCTCTAATAACATTGTATTTCTAATATATAACCACAAATTGCACATCTCATTAACAATCAACGTTACTTATTCAGAGGCTTCTATTTTAAAGTTGGCAGCATATTCTCAATGAAGTTTTAATGATTGATAGTTTTCTTCAATACGTACTGTAAATGTAGTTTATATCTATCTCAAGAAATGTATCAGATACACGACAATGTGTAAATGCTTCAGAACATTATACAATGGTTTTTTGAAGAGAATTGGCCTGTTATTTAACTTGAACATGTATATGATCAAAAATCGATACTAATCTAGTTTCAATAAAGATTAAATCACGCTTTTTCCGTTGATACAAATTTTATATATATATATACATATACAATATATCCCTTTCACCGCCAAGAGCCGATGTCATCGGCTCTGCAGTTTGATCGTAAAAACGCCGAGAGCCGATGTCATCGGCCCGCGTATGTCTACTCAAAATCGCCGAGGGCCGATGACATCGGCCCACGTCCTTGGACCGAAAATCGCCATGAGCCGATGTCATCGGCTTTTAGTTATAATTTTATTTTTTCGTTACTATAATGATCACAAGTCATTATTAAACATGTGGCGAAAGATAAAAAGGCATTCAATGTGAAAAACACATCAAGTATATAATCTATGACTAGTGTATATTACGGAATACGAACAATGAAACAGGATCTAATCAGCTGTGGCAGACATCAGCTGTTTGACGTTTCTGCCAACCCTTAAACTTAATGGTTTCAGTCTATTGTTGTTTACAGTTTGTACTGTAACCTTTCAAGTTTGCAAGTTTGTTTTATTGTGGCTACTATTTTTGTGCCACAAAAATAAAAGCATAATAATTATTATTACAAAAATAATCTTATTATTATATAAAAATAATATTATTATGCAAAATTACATTATAAAACTCATTTTTACTAGGTATATTTAATTTATTTAGTGTTACTATTATTATTTCAACCTGTTTTATAGGATTTCTTGAAGAGCATTATGTAAAAAATGTGTGAAACATTTAGTATTTCTTCTATGCCTATATTTAGTAAAAAATGTGTTATTTTAATTAAAGTGCTATACAAAATTTATTTCTAGTTTTTTTTTACCTGAAATTTGCAGGAAACGTTGTTAACATAATATTCTTCAATAAAACGTATAAACTAATAACAGAAAAAATATTAAAAAATATTTGATCTAATTTTAAAAATAAAAATTTACAAAAAATTCAAAGTTAAAAACTAAAGACATTTAGATTAAAAAACAGTTTTGTTTTATTATTAATTCGAAATATATAGTATTACGGAGAATTTTATTGTCTACAAAACAAAACAAAAATTACGCAGATATCTCAATTTTTGACAGATTTATTGACGTACAATTAGTCAATATCGGCCGCGGCAGTTTTGGGGAGTGACATGCGATGCAGCGCCGGCGGTTTACGGCACACATCTGGAAACTGCGCGCGGCGTTTTTCGACATGAATCGGCCAAATTACTGTGGCAGCGAAAGGGATATATATATATATACATATAAAAATATATGTTTAGTCACGTCAATTGTGTAGAAGAAAATGGAACTAAAATATATTACGTTTATATTAACCAATGTAGTTTTTCTGTACCGACAAAAAATAATAATGTACAAGTTACCTCATACCTACATTTAATTAATATCTAATTTATAATAATACATATACATTTAATGAATATATATATATATATATATTCATTAAATTTATTCACGCTCATAATGAAGATAAAATGACTACAGTGCAGGAGGAGTGGCTGCCGTGCCGCCTGCCCTTGACCATAGTGGACTAATCGGTCAGTGGAGTAATCGACCCTTTTCATTTGAAATGTAATGTTTTATTTTATCGGGTCGTTGGGCCAACGATCGGTGGAGTAATCGAACCAAACCCAGTAGTAATAGCAACACGTAGTATTACAGTGCTGAACTGTTGCCGCCCACTCGGGTAAGTAGTAACAGCAACACGTAGTATTACAGTGCTGAACTGATACTTAAACTGTTGCCGCCCACTCGGGTAAGTAGTAACAGCAACACGTAGTATTACAGTGCTGAACTGATACTACAACTGTTGCCGCCCACTCGGGTAAGTATTAACAGCAACACGTATTATAATTAAGTTATATAGCATTGCATTATATCATTATAAATTGTGCAACATTCATATGTTTATAAATCACCATGTTCACTTTGGTTTCACAAATTCACTTGTGATTTTCATTTATAACTATTATTTTGTCAACACTGTTCCAAATACATTTAGACGGAATTATAAGAACTTTTTTAACATCGTGTAAGTTTCCTGAAAAAATTATTCGTTATAGGTGGAACTTCACCGTAAGTTGTGTTTCGGTTTTAATGATGTTTAATTTAACACTTGTTCAGGGATGATAAAAAAGAAAAATATAATTATTTTAACTTTCTTTCCTATATGGGCGGGAAGTTTGTAAAAAACTTTTATGGGAAAATGAAACAAGTGAATCGTTATTCTACCACCTCCTCATACAATCTCCGTTTGCATTTTAATTGTAAATATTACTACACCTAGATGGCAGAGTTTAACTGAATTTATCATAACAAAATTGTGTACTTAACAAATGTAAATTTTTTATTTATTTAGCTCCTGTTTCTTTGTGATTTTAAATTTGTGGTCATGAAATATCAAAATTAGATAACTTAAGCATGTAAACTTCATAACCGTCAAGATGTAATAAAAATACAAAACAAACATTTTCAACTGTCAAAATTGAGGTCGTGAAACTGATTTATATCAAATTTCATAAATTTCATAAAAATATATCACTGCGATATATAAAACCATATAAAAACGTCGTACCCAATCGTTATGGTTAGATGAAAATTAACTAAAAAATACATTACACGGTTTGAAGAAGCGATCATTCTGTGTAAAGTTTCTTACAATTTCTTGCATTAGAGTTTTTACCTTATCCTTGAAATTAATGGAACTATAATTTTTATATTTCTGGGTAAAGGTTTGTTTAACTTGATCTTTATTAGTATTTATGACCGATTTCGTGCAATTTCAAGTAAATAATTTACATAAAACAATTTTTTAATTATTAAAAAAATACATTTGTTTTAATAATTTAATTACCACATATCTTAGCAACAATGAAACATAAACCTGGACGTGTTAGAAACAGAAAGAAAGGCGCTAAATATAGTGAGAGGACGTGTGCTTGAATGATTGCTTATACTGAAGGCATATTCTCAGCGAATTTGTAAGTAAAATTAAGATACATCCTGTTCAAGTGTGGTAACTAGAGTATAATCTACATGGTTAATTTCGTTTGTGTGAAATACTAATTCTGCAGTTCTGTTCGAAACTAAGAAGCTTTAAGGTCTCAAAATTTGGGCCCTTCATATAGAAACTACTTCCTTCATCTAAAACAGTAAACTCTGGTAATATATCTTGGCAAGATTCGGTCAACTTTTAACACATCCCAAATTATTAAAAAGACAGTTAACTATTTCATGTCCAATGGCAAGTATAAATAAATAAATACACATTACATTACTAGTGGGCGTATTTTAGCAAACAACGGTTTTAAACCCAACTCAGATTGACACTAAAAGCTAACAAAACTACCTACTGTAACTCACAGCTCAGCACCCAAAAGATAGTTGGTATTGATTACAAATTCTTTCACCTTATCTGTAAGAGACGAACAAGATACAATGTTGTTCAATGTTCGGGAAGGCAAATGCTGTAACCAAAACAAGAGATGCCTCTTTTTCCAAATTCCAGTCCTACTTTCGAAAAGTGAGGCCTCCATTTTGGCGGGTGCTTCGTTGAGAGACCTCCTCCATATTCATGGGTTTCTTGTTGAGGTACTGTTTTCAAAAGTTGAGACCTTTGTGGACCATCCAACACGTCAGCAACACGGGAGCAACTAGACAGCTTCCCGGAAAGGAGATGTGACCAAACCCTCTCAGGTTGAAAATGAACCGGATGGCTGAGTCCTGCAGCTTTTGAATTCAGCCACAGTCCTCCCTCAAAATATATATTATATATATATATATATATATATATATATTATATATATATATATGTATGTATTCTTGATCGGAAAAAAGGGAAACTCAACTATGCTACCAGATATAACTTAATCCAGAGTAAATAACAATAACATAAGTAATTTATTGACCATAGCCGTATTCACGGAACCAAGATGTATATACTACACCTTGTCTATATATCGTGTTTATAAATGATCGGCCCAACATGGCAAACCCAATCAAATCGATAAAAATATAAATTACTCAAACCTGAAGTTCTCATATGCGTGCAAAGCATAAAATAAAACCAATTCGTAATTTCGCTTAACATCTAAAGCTCTTAACCGTAATTACTTAAATAATACGTGCCTCACGTATTTCTTCTTCCCTTTATAAATTACGTACAAATTCATCATTTAAGACAAAATAAGCGAGTTAACAGAAAAGCTAAGGACTTCAAGATTGCGCCACACGAGCCTAAGTAAGTTCAGTTGTTATTGGAATCGCCGAAGGTATTCAATCAAATATTATTTAAATATAGGATACAAATTCGAGTTATTTCAAAGGTACATATAGGAACTGTTTCACTATCAAACTTCTGGGCCCCATCTTTTAAGTTAAATCTAAAATGGATAGAAGATTGGATCAGGAATATCTTTCAGACATCACTTACCGCAGAAGTGTTTATAACGTACTGTTAAAAGAATGTTGCCATAATGTGCGAAGTTCATTACAAAGTTTAATATTTTGTTTTAAATTTCAGTTTATCTCTGGTTAGGATTAGATATCCCAATGTGATTCTCCGGCAGAACACGTTTTCCCATTGCGACTGTACTACTATGATGGCTGGCAAACTACCAACTATAATAGTATCATTTCTAAACCAATTGGGCGTACTATATAATAAAAGCAAACTAATAAATATATCCCCGTCTCTCTAACATCAAAAAGTTCAAACATGTTTACAACCCCATTAACACCGGAAGTTTATTACATAGATCCATGAAACAGCGTCCAATAATTCATCTAACTAGCCCTAATGACATCTTTAGATGGGATGAAGTGTTTAAAAAAGTTATGTTAATTAAAAGGAGATAATCTCGGATAATATTTTATGACTCTGAAGTTATCACTAGTCTGAGGTCTCATTTTGGAATGTCAGCTTTTATCAGAACTCGCTGATAGAACGGAAGCACCAGCTATGTTCCGACCTCAAAGGGTTCACTCTTTAAAAAATACGCTGGTTTTAAGTTTGAACCATTTACAATGTAGGTCCTGTTCTAGTTGGTTTAATAGTCTTGTCTTTGCTCAAGTTGTGAAAGTTAAACTTAGTAAATGAAGGACTTCAGAAATAGTTTTAAGGTATTTAGTGACTCTTCACATCCAATAAAGGATGGTCTAGAGTTCGGTACAAAATTTAACGTAAGTATAGCTCAAGATGTACAACATTATAAAGGGTTGTTTAACAGAGATGAATAATAAAAGGAAAAACCTGGTATCAGGTATTATAATAGAAAGTTATTATTTTAGGTTAGGTTTTGGACTTTACTTCATGTACATCTTACATTACACTTTACGATAAAGATGTACTTGAGCTATGCTAACGTTTACGTCTTTTGCTAACCTCCTTGTAGAGCTTCCTCCATTGGACGTGAAGAGTCACTAACTATATTTTTTAAACTATTTCTTAAGTCCAGTATTCATTTACTATATATATATAACACTGCTGGGGTTATAAACTGTAAAATAAGTTCCAACATATCTGTTACTGAAAGATGTCAATAAAATATGTTCTCGCATAGTCTCTGTTACTTCTTTAAATCAGACAAAATATATTCTGACAGACTCCTTTACTTAATGATACTGGTAAAATATGTTCTAACAGACTGAATGTTACTGAAAGATGTCAGTAAAATATGTTCTCGCATAGCCTCTTTTACTTATTTAAATCAGACAAATATATTCTAACAGACTATCTGTTACTGAAAGATGTCGGTCAAATATGTTTTGACAGACTCTCTTTACTAAATTAAATTGGTCAAATATGTTCTAACAGACTATCTGTTACTGAAAGATATCAGTCAAATATGTTGAAACAGACTGTCTTTACTAAATTAAATTGGTCAAATATGTTCTAACAGACTATCTGTTACTGAAAAATATCAGTCAAGTATGTTCTGACAGACTCTCTGTTACTTAATGTTATCGGTAAAATATGTGCCAACAGATTGTCTGTTACTGAAGATATCAGTCAAGTATGTTCTGACAGACTCTCTGTTACTTAATGTTATCGGTAAAATATGTGCCAACAGATTGTCTGTTACTGAAGATATTAGTCAAGTATGTTCTGACAGACTCTCTGTTACTTAATGTTATCGGTAAGATATGTTCCAACAGATTGTCTGTTACTGAAGATATCAGTCAAGTATGTTCTGACAGACTCTCTGTTACTTAATGTTACCGGTAAAATATGTTCCAACACATTGTCTGTTACTGAAGATATTGGTCAAGTATGTTCTGACAGACTCTCTGTTACTTAATGTTATCGGTAAGATATGTTCCAACACATTGTCTGTTACTGAAGATATCAGTCAAGTATGTTCTGACAGACTCTCTGTTACTTAATGTTATCGGTAAAATATGTTCCAACACATTGTCTGTTACTGAAGATATTGGTCAAGTATGTTCTGACAGACTCTCTGTTACTTAATGTTATCGGTAAGATATGTTCCAACAGATTGTCTGTTACTGAAGATATCAGTCAAGTATGTTCTGACAGACTCTCTGTTACTTAATGTTATCGGTAAAATATGTTCCAACAGATTGTCTGTTACTGAAGATATCAGTCAAGTATGTTCTGACAGACTCTCTGTTACTTAATGTTATCGGTAAAATATGTTCCAACAGATTGTCTGTTACTGAAGATATCAGTCAAGTATGTTCTGACAGACTCTCTGTTACTTAATGTTATCGGTAAAATATGTTCCAACAGATTGTCTGTTACTGAAGATATCAGTCAAGTATGTTCTGACAGACTCTCTGTTACTTAATGTTATCGGTAAAATATGTTCCAACATATTGTCTGTTACTGAAGATATCAGTCAAGTATGTTCTGACAGACTCTCTGTTACTTAATGTTATCGGTAAGATATGTTCCAACAGATTGTCTGTTACTGAAGATATCAGTCAAGTATGTTCTGACAGACTCTCTGTTACTTAATGTTATCGGTAAAATATGTTCCAACAGATTGTCTGTTACTGAAGATATCAGTCAAGTATGTTCTGACAGACTCTCTGTTACTTAATGTTATCGGTAAGATATGTTCCAACAGATTGTCTGTTACTGAAGATATCAGTCAAGTATGTTCTGACAGACTCTCTGTTACTTAATGTTATCGGTAAAATATGTTCCAACACATTGTCTGTTACTGAAGATATTGGTCAAGTATGTTCTGACAGACTCTCTGTTACTTAATGTTATCGGTAAGATATGTTCCAACACATTGACTGTTACTGAAGATATCAGTCAAGTATGTTCTGACAGACTCTCTGTTACTTAATGTTATCGGTAAAATATGTTCCAACACATTGTCTGTTACTGAAGATATCGGTCAAGTATGTTCTGACAGACTCTCTGTTACTTAATGTTATCGGTAAGATATGTTCCAACAGATTGTCTGTTACTGAAGATATCAGTCAAGTATGTTCTGACAGACTCTCTGTTACTTAATGTTATCGGTAAAATATGTTCCAACAGATTGTCTGTTACTGAAGATATCAGTCAAGTATGTTCTGACAGACTCTCTGTTACTTAATGTTATCGGTAAAATATGTTCCAACAGATTGTCTGTTACTGAAGATATCAGTCAAGTATGTTCTGACAGACTCTCTGTTACTTAATGTTATCGGTAAGATATGTTCCAACACATTGTCTGTTACTGAAGATATCAGTCAAGTATGTTCTGACAGACTCTCTGTTACTTAATGTTATCGGTAAAATATGTTCCAACAGATTGTCTGTTACTGAAGATATCAGTCAAGTATGTTCTGACAGACTCTCTGTTACTTAATGTTATCGGTAAGCTATGTTCCAACAGATTGTCTGTTACTGAAGATATCAGTCAAGTATGTTCTGACAGACTCTCTGTTACTTAATGTTATCGGTAAAATATGTTCCAACAGATTGTCTGTTACTGAAGATATCAGTCAAGTATGTTCTGACATACTCTCTGTTACTTAATGTTATCGGTAAAATATGTTCCAACAGATTGTCTGTTACTGAAGATATCAGTCAAGTATGTTCTGACAGACTCTCTGTTACTTAATGTTATCGGTAAAATATGTTCCAACAGATTGTCTGTTACTGAAGATATCAGTCAAGTATGTTCTGACAGACTCTCTGTTACTTAATGTTATCGGTAAAATATGTTCCAACAGATTGTCTGTTACTGAAGATATCAGTCAAGTATGTTCTGACAGACTCTCTGTTACTTAATGTTATCGGTAAAATATGTTCCAACAGATTGTCTGTTACTGAAGATATCAGTCAAGTATGTTCTGACAGACTCTCTGTTACTTAATGTTATCGGTAAAATATGTTACAACAGATTGTCTGTTACTGAAGATATCAGTCAAGTAAGTTCTCGGAGTCTCTATTACTTATTGATATCAGTACAATATGTTCCTACAGATTGTCTGTTACTGAAGATATCAGTCAAGTATGTTCTGACAGACTCTCTGTTACTTAATGTTATCGGTAAAATATGTTCCAACACAGATTGTCTGTTACTGAAGATATCAGTCAAGTATGTTCTGACAGACTCTCTGTTACTTAATGTTATCGGTAAAATATGTTCCAACAGATTGTCTGTTACTGAAAGATATCAGTCAAATATGTTGAAACAGACTGTCTTTACTAAATTAAATTGGTCAAATATGTTCTAACAGACTATCTGTTACTGAAAAATATCAGTCAAGTATGTTCTGACAGACTCTCTGTTACTTAATGTTATCGGTAAAATATGTGCCAACAGATTGTCTGTTACTGAAGATATCAGTCAAGTATGTTCTGACAGACTCTCTGTTACTTAATGTTATCGGTAAAATATGTGCCAACAGATTGTCTGTTACTGAAGATATCAGTCAAGTATGTTCTGACAGACTCTCTGTTACTTAATGTTATCGGTAAAATATGTTCCAACACATTGTCTGTTACTGAAGATATTGGTCAAGTATGTTCTGACAGACTCTCTGTTACTTAATGTTATCGGTAAGATATGTTCCAACACATTGTCTGTTACTGAAGATATCAGTCAAGTATGTTCTGACAGACTCTCTGTTACTTAATGTTATCGGTAAAATATGTTCCAACACATTGTCTGTTACTGAAGATATTGGTCAAGTATGTTCTGACAGACTCTCTGTTACTTAATGTTATCGGTAAGATATGTTCCAACAGATTGTCTGTTACTGAAGATATCAGTCAAGTATGTTCTGACAGACTCTCTGTTACTTAATGTTATCGGTAAAATATGTTCCAACAGATTGTCTGTTACTGAAGATATCAGTCAAGTATGTTCTGACAGACTCTCTGTTACTTAATGTTATCGGTAAAATATGTTACAACAGATTGTCTGTTACTGAAGATATCAGTCAAGTAAGTTCTCGGAGTCTCTATTACTTATTGATATCAGTACAATATGTTCCTACAGATTGTCTGTTACTGAAGATATCAGTCAAGTATGTTCTCGGAGTCTCTATTACTTATTGATATCAGTACAATATGTTACAACAACCTTGTACATATGCAGCTGAACACCACAAACCCTAATCCAATTCCGGTGAAATATTTCCAAGAAACATCACCACTTCCGGTTCCGTTTCGTGGTAAGCTTTATCTTCTTTCATGTCATCAAGACAGCACTCCAAGTATTGTTTCACATATCGATAACACAGTCCTAATAGACTAGTTGTTGCATATCGATATCTTAAACATAGGTTCTGATAAACTACTTGTTAGATCGAAATCGTCGTATATTGATAACAATTTGTTGACTCGCATCTAGGCGTTACCTAACCAACATTAATACACAACAACACAATACACTATATGTAGTAATACATGTTGACGACGCTTGCGTGAAAATTTGTTAAATTGTTCACGCAATTATGATTTTTATTACTCCAGGAGGGTTCACTCCTAGCTGGTTTATACCTTTTAATTGAACTTACACTGGGTGAAGAAAAAAACCTATGTATCATTTAAATTTGGGAAACCTTACGGGTGTCCAGGAGCGGCATATTGCTAATTGTAAATTTCGATATATTTGTGTTCAAGAGTAGATCGATAGGTCTAGTCTACTGCGGGAGGTGACTGTTGGAGTTGTTGGGGCTGTTAAGGGCTGTTGCTAGACTCTAGACTAGACACAAGGGCGTGCCACATCTGCCTAGTTTGACTGGAGAGGCTGGTGCAGAGCTGACTTCCTCTTGTTCTATGGAGACATGACGAGATTAATGCCCAAAATATCCTTACTCATGGAGCTTGACCAAAGGCAACCTCTACCCCCAACCTTACCCATACAGAATATCCTTACTCATGGAGCTTGACCGAAGGCAACCTCTACCCCCAACCTTACCCATACAGAATATCCCGTCTCTCCGGAAGCAGCGCAAAGGTACACGATTAAGGCAATTTCTCAGCTTTTAATCTTAAGGGAAAAACGCATTAGTAAGCTGCCACAGTATTTTGATTTTTCAGACCATAAACTGAGTTTTGGTTGAGGCTATAACCTGTGCCAAAGATTGTGAAGATTATCCGGTTAAATTGTGTTAACTAGTTGGGTTTTCCTTTTTATAATTTTGAGAAAAATATGTGGATAATAAGCTCAGTGTTTTAGTGGAAGGAGGGCGGTTAATTAGTGATAGTGAGCGATGTAAGCTTTTAACTGATACAATCAGATTTGTGATTAAGGCTCATGAACATGGCAAAGTTCCCTACCTTAAATCTCCTCTGACATTAACGTTTTCGATTACTTTTGAAAGTCTTTTCGTAAAATTGAATAAATTCATATCCAATCAATTATTCCAAGAAAGGATCTTAATCTTTCACCATTTTCTTGTAAACGAATATGCCGATAACGGTTAAAAACTATTCTCTGATAGTAATAAATAAATACATTTTGTGATGATTTATAACACGGAATTCATTGTTTGAAGTTTATTTTTGACGAAGGATTGTGAAGGAAACAGGGTTTTTCCGGACATTTGCCATTGTTCAGTGATACAAAAAATCAGTAACACTACGTTTCGAGATCTGCAATCTGATCTCTTGTTCAGGTAACACCTAACAACCTAACACATAATTACAAACTAGGTTAAAATAAACAAATCATACCAGAGCGTTGTCACAACTGACTTAGGCGTGTCACAACACTGTCCTTGTTCTGTGTTGTAGGACTCGAAAGTTGTCCCTGCCTCTAGTCCAATGATGGTGAACTTCCCCGCCTCGAACCAAACCGCACTTTGATCTGGAGTAAAGGATCACCTCGAGAATATAGAAACAGGGTAAAGTCAGTAACCGCAGCTCCCTAAAAGCATCTCTGCGCGACTCTCTGGCTCTCAAACTCAAAATCACTCTCATGGCTCTTTTGGAGTCTGAAGACCCGTTCCAACTTGTGTTTTGCTCAGCTACCCAGAGTGTAATTCCATACCCTAGATGAGGATAGTTTAGGCCTTCTTCAATACTCCGATGGAGTAATACTGTGCCAAGTTGCGAAGAGCAAAAATATCTGATGCAATTTTTGCATATGCGGGGCGACGCGGTATGTAACTCGCTATGAGAGCAACCTAAACAATCACAATGAAAAGTAGTTAGATAGTACCTTCTGAAATATCTTCTAACACTTTTAAATGTAATGTTTGAATAGGGACAAAGTATGTTGAGACGTGTGTTAAAGTAATGTTGCTGGGTTGAGACTATGAAGGCATCTTTTCGAATCACGTATCCAGTAGTAGAATAGTGAGAGATGCGGCGGGAGATGGGAGATGGAGATGCATTGTCAGCACTCCTCTCCCAGACTGCTGATGCACGGAACTCTACCCCAACACGGCACTCACCGACCTAGGCTACTAACCCTCTTGTATCCTCTCTCTGCATTACGTCTAGAGTGTACTTAATGACGGAGGGGAGAAGGGAGATCATAAGAGACCTTAATTGTGGGCTTCAAACGTCCTGGACAAAATTTACATTTTTAACGTCGAGTATGGTTAACAAGTTGTACTTAGAATAAAATACACACTGTTGTTATTAATAGGCGTATTACTATTCTGTAAAGCTCTTTGTATAAGGTTTGAAAGGGTAATAGGATCTCAGAAATTTACTAACGTTATATCACAAAATGTACGACACAAAGTTTCGACGATTGAAATAGACTTCGTCAGGTTCTCTAGTTGTTACTAAAAATGGTGATTTTATGTACTAATAGTCTCCTCAACTGACGAACAGGATAGATTACAATCCTACTAATAGTCTCCTCAACTGACGAACAGGATAGATTACAATCCTACTAATAGTCTCCTCAACTGACGAACAGGATAGATTACAATCCTACTAATAGTCTCCTCAACTGACGAACAGGATAGATTACAATCCTACTAATAGTCTCCTCAACTGACGAACAGGATAGATTACAATCCTACTAATAGTCTCCTCAACTGACGAACAGGATAGATTACAATCCTATTAATAGTCTCCTCAACTACTACACTCAACATTGGTCAGAACCTCGCTCCATAAATGGAGCAAATATGTACATTCGAAGTCTATGTGCTTCAAAATATTTGTTTCGACAGCATCACCATATACAGTCTCTGCGTTCTCTTTCTTTGCGGAATGTTGTGAAATTCTCTGAAGTCTTTTCAACAGGATTACAGGATTTCGGACATTTGTCATTGTTATGGTTACAAAAGGTATAACACAACGTTTCGAGGATTTGAATCTATCCTCTTCGTCAGGTGAGTGAGGTACTAGATACAAAAATAGAGAAGAAAAAGAAGAAGAGAAGGGAAAGAAAAGGGTTCAAACATACCTGAAAGCTGCGTGATAGTGTTTCTCGTACTCGTGACTTGTGCTCGGGACTTGCACTCTCTGCAGTGACAACACCTGAACTAGACTCCAGGCAGATTTTGGGTATGTTTGATCCCTTTTCTCTCCCTTATCTTCATCTTTCTGTTCCATATTTTACTATGTACTAACTAATACTTCCCCCACCTGACGAAGAAAATAGATCCCAATCCTCGAAACGTTGTGTTATACCTATTGTAACCATAATGATGACAAATGTCCGAAATCCTGTTATCCTGTCAAACCTTCCATCGTCAATAACAATCTTTTCAACGGCCGTTTTGATGACCGTCTGGTACCAGAATGATTTTTCAAGGTCTAGTGAAGATCAAATAACAAAGCTCTCGACCTTGAGATGGAGCTACTGAAGAAATTTTTAAACTTCTGGACATTCCCGGATAAGGTTGCCTTTGAAGTAGATTTTTGTGCATCGAGTCTACCCTCATTGTTTATAACTACTAATGAGGAATAACGAGTACCGGTAAGAACATTTAAAAGTTATAATCACTCTACAGGCTCCAGTTCAAGATGAAAAGTCAATAACACATTTCCCGACAGTGTAGGCCCTAATCTATCTTTATATTTTTCGTATAAATAAAGCGCGTGTTGAATAAACTAAAAATATTTGTAATATATCCTACACACCTCACTAAATATGTCAAAATTCCAAATTCAATTTCGCGTCCGTCGCGGCGGGTTTTGTGTCGCAGTACTCGCAAAGCTGCCATCTGCCTGTAGACGGCGTGACGCGGTACGACGGCGGCGCAGTGCGGCGTCCGTCGCGGCGGGGTTTGTGTCGCAGCACTCGCAAAGCTGCCATCTGCCTCTAGACGGCGTGACGCGGCGCGACGGCGGCGCAGTGCGGCGTCCGTCGCGGCGGGGTCTGTATCGCTTCACTCGCTATGTAGCTAACATCTGCCCCTGCCCCGTTGTATTATTACGTCTCCCTTCCCACGCCCGGTTTGTACAATTTGACGTCTTACTTAGGGGTGTACAAAATTGTGTTTAATAGCCAGCTGCACTGGCAGACATCTTGAGTGTAAGTACTGTATCCTCATAGAACAATCTTAAACCCCATCCAGTTTACAACCTTATTTTTAGTCGCTGAATTAAGGGAGACGGAGAAAGGGATTATATTTTCTCTATTTTCTTCTCTTGCACTTATTTGTTTAAATATTGAAAATATACACAGAACAAATAATACTTAAAAGTGTTTTTATGCGTAGGCCTATTAATTTTATCTTTTTAATGATACATCTTCCATAATTATACAGTAAGAACTTGGGCTTAAACTCCGTGTGGTTTAACATTGTTCTAATAAAGAACACAACTCAACGTCTTTGTGACTACAAGAACTACAATGGCGCTGTGTAGCGGGTACAACGGTTATCGCAACATCAAGCAACGTCGAGCGTGGCTGCTGCTTGGATGGGTGACCGCTGAGCGATCCTGTCCTTGCAAGCAGTCCGCCAGCCCGGCCATTGGTGGTGGTTCGGAAGTCGTTGGTCCCCAGGTTAAGTGTTAGAGAGGGCTTCTTAGCCCTAACTTCGCCTGGTAAAATAAGACATCTTTACTTTACTTTACTTTACTTTAACTACAGCCGGCTCTGTAACCTTTGGATTAATTTAAATGTTTTAATACTACTTACTACTGATTCACTAATTAGTATTACACTCCTTAATTAAAGTTTTGGTATGTAGAAAGTTTGAAATATTTTCACTTATCTACCTTTACGCCCCTGATATGCCACCTCATCACCGCCTAGATACGCCCCTGGGTTTAAGAAGGTTCTGAAGAATCGCCCTGATCATTGGAACACAATTAATCTAAATAGTTTCTAAGGACCAAACAAAAATAAATATTTTTCAATTTAATGTTATATTTCTCCTAAATATAACTGTTTTATGTAGCCAACAATTTAATTTTAATGAACCTACGTGAAAGTAATAATAAAACAGTCCTTGAAAAAGTCCAATCGGAGTTATTTATTTTTTTATTTGGTTACATTATATATTTTTAGCTTGAGCACGCATTCTAATACAATAAAATAGAAGATACGGAAGGCATTAACGCAGTGGAATAATTCGACTTTATTTAATTTGCTTAACTAAAAATTTAAAGATTTAAAACAACGCACTTTTGACCCATTGTAAGGAAATAGCAACAGCGGAATGCATAAAATATTTCATACACAGCATTTGAGCCTTTTTGCCAGCAGAGAAGTCTTTTCCACACATTACTGAAGTCTCGGAGATTTCTTCAGGCATATGATTCCGTTGTTTGATTGTATTCACAAAATTAACTAAGCGTGTGGCTGAATCACATTTTTTAGTTTACGGTTGTTATTAATTTAAAATTTTCCAAAAGATCTCCATGGAGTACTCTTCTATTGAAAAGTGGGCTGAGATCTGCTTCTGGGTTTTCTTGGTCTCCCAATGCGGTAGGCTATATACTAATAAACACACTTGATGCAATCAAATCCCCAAATCTCAGCAACAAAGCTTAATTTTATTTAGAACCTTAAGTCCCAAGTAGAAGCTAGATTTTGTAGTAAACTCCCAGATTGCATTAAATTAGAAACCAATGAATAATCATTCTAAAGAAACCTCCAGGGCATTCTAAACAGTGAATGAATTTATGGAACATAACATTATATAAATAAAAAAATTTAATTTTAGATTTTTTAAGTTTTAAACATTTTAATCTGAAATTATTTGGATGTCTCTAAAGTTATGTTCGGTTATATTTAATTGTATTTATTTTTTAATATTAAAACATTAGTAGGAAACACGCTTTGTTTACAATTTTTTTGCATTCAGTATTGACATTGATGACAGAACAACTTAAATGTTGTTATATATCAAGAATATGTTTGTTATAGTTATTACATAGTGGATCAATGTATTCACACTGAAACTTCCCACAAGTTCTTGATTAGAGCTGTTCAGTATTGCATTTTTAAACTACTGTTGAAGCCCAGGAGAGGACAATTTTAAACACCATGGCTGAATAATGTACACGGTACATGGCGTACAAGGCAATACGCCGCACCATACATGTCATGCAAAATTTCAAGCTAATTTTACTATTGACAATCACAGGGGAAAGAACTATTTACATGAACCGACATAGAAAAGAAGTTGTGTCAGCCTACTGTGTCAATAACCTTCAACGACGCTCATTCAAATTTCACAGTTGGAGATGCATGATCATAGAACTCATTCTTGTTCATGTAGAGATGTTTCATGCACACAATATTGAATCTACTGATAACATCCTTCGAGATATCTTCCCACTTGACACTCACACTCACATCTTTGTTAACTAAATTAGGTTTAATATAAGTGTTTCCATGATAAAATTCTATACACCAAGTCAACATGAAATGGTGTTGGATGTGTTGTGATAACTAGGCTACAATGTTTAATAAGTCACATGTTTAAATCTCTTATCGGTATACAACTGAACTTGTTTGCAAATTTGATTTATTCTGCAATTTTTTACATTGAAGTCACGGTTATCGACAAAATCGATGCAAAATTATTCGCTTACGCTCAGCTAAATTCCATGAAGTGACATGTACCATAATGGAACTCAATGTTCCTCACGCACAATGCTGTTACAGATCAGTTAGTTTGTCAGATATCGTGCGGACATACAGAAAGACAGAAATTAAACTTTTCCACCCCGGCGAGTTATAGGCTTCGCTTACGCTCAGCTAAATTCCATGAAGTGACATGTACCATAATCGAACTCAGTGTTCCTCACGCACAATGCTGTTACAGATCAGTTAGTTTGTCAGATATCGTGCGGACATACAGAAAGACAGAAATTAAACTTTTCCACCCCGGCGAGTTATAGGCTTCGCTTACGCTCAGCTAAATTCCATGAAGTGACATGTACCATAATGGAACTCAATGTTCCTCACGCACAATGCTGTTACAGATCAGTTAGTTTGTCAGATATCGTGCGGACATACAGAAAGACAGAAATTAAACTTTTACACCCCGGCGAGTTATAGGCTTCGCTTACGCTCAGCTAAATTCCATGAAGTGACATGTACCATAATCGAACTCAATGTTCCTCACGCACAATGCTGTTACAGATCAGTTAGTTTTTCAGATATCGTGCGGACATACAGAAAGACAGAAATTAAACTTTTCCACCCCGGCGAGTTATAGGCTTCGCTTACGCTCAACTAAATTCCATGAAGTGACATGTACCATAATCGAACTCGGTGTTCCTCACGCACAATGCTGTTACAGATCAGTTAGTTTGTCAGATATCGTGCGGACATACAGAAAGACAGAAATTAAACTTTTACACCCCGGCGAGTTATAGGCTTCGCTTACGCTCAACTAAATTCCATGAAGTGACATGTACCATAATCGAACTCGGTGTTCCTCACGCACAATGCTGTTACAGATCAGTTAGTTTGTCAGATATCGTGCGGACATACAGAAAGACAGAAATTAAACTTTTACACCCCGGCGAGTTATAGGCTTCGCTTACGCTCAGCTAAATTCCATGAAGTGACATGTACCATAATCGAACTCAGTGTTCCTCACGCACAATGCTGTTACAGATCAGTTAGTTTTTCAGATATCGTGCGGACATACAGAAAGACAGAAATTAAACTTTTACACCCCGGCGAGTTATAGGCTTCGCTTACGCTCAGCTAAATTCCATGAAGTGACATGTACCATAATCGAACTCAGTGTTCCTCACGCACAATGCTGTTACAGATCAGTTAGTTTTTCAGATATCGTGCGGACATACAGAAAGACAGAAATTAAACTTTTACACCCCGGCGAGTTATAGGCTTCGCTTACGCTCAGCTAAATTCCATGAAGTGACATGTACCATAATCGAACTCAGTGTTCCTCACGCACAATGCTGTTACAGATCAGTTAGTTTTTCAGATATCGTGCGGACATACAGAAAGACAGAAATTAAACTTTTACACCCCGGCGAGTTATAGGCTTCGCTTACGCTCAGCTAAATTCCATGAAGTGACATGTACCATAATCGAACTCAGTGTTCCTCACGCACAATGCTGTTACAGATCAGTTAGTTTTTCAGATATCGTGCGGACATACAGAAAGACAGAAATTAAACTTTTACACCCCGGCGAGTTATAGGCTTCGCTTACGCTCAGCTAAATTCCATGAAGTGACATGTACCATAATCGAACTCAGTGTTCCTCACGCACAATGCTGTTACAGATCAGTTAGTTTTTCAGATATCGTGCGGACATACAGAAAGACAGAAATTAAACTTTTACACCCCGGCGAGTTATAGGCTTCGCTTACGCTCAGCTAAATTCCATGAAGTGACATGTACCATAATCGAACTCAGTGTTCCTCACGCACAATGCTGTTACAGATCAGTTAGTTTTTCAGATATCGTGCGGACATACAGAAAGACAGAAATTAAACTTTTACACCCCGGCGAGTTATAGGCTTCGCTTACGCTCAGCTAAATTCCATGAAGTGACATGTACCATAATCGAACTCAGTGTTCCTCACGCACAATGCTGTTACAGATCAGTTAGTTTTTCCAGATATCGTGCGGACATACAGAAAGACAGAAATTAAACTTTTACACCCCGGCGAGTTATAGGCTTCGCTTACGCTCAGCTAAATTCCATGAAGTGACATGTACCATAATCGAACTCAGTGTTCCTCACGCACAATGCTGTTACAGATCAGTTAGTTTTTCCAGATATCGTGCGGACATACAGAAAGACAGAAATTAAACTTTTACACCCCGGCGAGTTATAGGCTTCGCTTACGCTCAGCTAAATTCCATGAAGTGACATGTACCATAATCGAACTCAGTGTTCCTCACGCACAATGCTGTTACAGATCAGTTAGTTTTCCAGATATCGTGCGGACATACAGAAAGACAGAAATTAAACTTTTACACCCCGGCGAGTTATAGGCTTCGCTTACGCTCAGCTAAATTCCATGAAGTGACATGTACCATAATCGAACTCAGTGTTCCTCACGCACAATGCTGTTACAGATCAGTTAGTTTTTCAGATATCGTGCGGACATACAGAAAGACAGAAATTAAACTTTTACACCCCGGCGAGTTATAGGCTTCGCTTACGCTCAGCTAAATTCCATGAAGTGACATGTACCATAATCGAACTCAGTGTTCCTCACGCACAATGCTGTTACAGATCAGTTAGTTTTCCAGATATCGTGCGGACATACAGAAAGACAGAAATTAAACTTTTACACCCCGGCGAGTTATAGGCTTCGCTTACGCTCAGCTAAATTCCATGAAGTGACATGTACCATAATCGAACTCAGTGTTCCTCACGCACAATGCTGTTACAGATCAGTTAGTTTTTCAGATATCGTGCGGACATACAGAAAGACAGAAATTAAACTTTTACACCCCGGCGAGTTATAGGCTTCGCTTACGCTCAGCTAAATTCCATGAAGTGACATGTACCATAATCGAACTCAGTGTTCCTCACGCACAATGCTGTTACAGATCAGTTAGTTTTCCAGATATCGTGCGGACATACAGAAAGACAGAAATTAAACTTTTACACCCCGGCGAGTTATAGGCTTCGCTTACGCTCAGCTAAATTCCATGAAGTGACATGTACCATAATCGAACTCAGTGTTCCTCACGCACAATGCTGTTACAGATCAGTTAGTTTTTCCAGATATCGTGCGGACATACAGAAAGACAGAAATTAAACTTTTACACCCCGGCGAGTTATAGGCTTCGCTTACGCTCAGCTAAATTCCATGAAGTGACATGTACCATAATCGAACTCAGTGTTCCTCACGCACAATGCTGTTACAGATCAGTTAGTTTTTCAGATATCGTGCGGACATACAGAAAGACAGAAATTAAACTTTTACACCCCGGCGAGTTATAGGCTTCGCTTACGCTCAGCTAAATTCCATGAAGTGACATGTACCATAATCGAACTCAGTGTTCCTCACGCACAATGCTGTTACAGATCAGTTAGTTTTTCAGATATCGTGCGGACATACAGAAAGACAGAAATTAAACTTTTACACCCCGGCGAGTTATAGGCTTCGCTTACGCTCAGCTAAATTCCATGAAGTGACATGTACCATAATCGAACTCAGTGTTCCTCACGCACAATGCTGTTACAGATCAGTTAGTTTTTCCAGATATCGTGCGGACATACAGAAAGACAGAAATTAAACTTTTACACCCCGGCGAGTTATAGGCTTCGCTTACGCTCAGCTAAATTCCATGAAGTGACATGTACCATAATCGAACTCAGTGTTCCTCACGCACAATGCTGTTACAGATCAGTTAGTTTTCCAGATATCGTGCGGACATACAGAAAGACAGAAATTAAACTTTTACACCCCGGCGAGTTATAGGCTTCGCTTACGCTCAGCTAAATTCCATGAAGTGACATGTACCATAATCGAACTCAGTGTTCCTCACGCACAATGCTGTTACAGATCAGTTAGTTTTTCAGATATCGTGCGGACATACAGAAAGACAGAAATTAAACTTTTACACCCCGGCGAGTTATAGGCTTCGCTTACGCTCAGCTAAATTCCATGAAGTGACATGTACCATAATCGAACTCAGTGTTCCTCACGCACAATGCTGTTACAGATCAGTTAGTTTTTCAGATATCGTGCGGACATACAGAAAGACAGAAATTAAACTTTTACACCCCGGCGAGTTATAGGCTTCGCTTACGCTCAGCTAAATTCCATGAAGTGACATGTACCATAATCGAACTCAGTGTTCCTCACGCACAATGCTGTTACAGATCAGTTAGTTTTCCAGATATCGTGCGGACATACAGAAAGACAGAAATTAAACTTTTACACCCCGGCGAGTTATAGGCTTCGCTTACGCTCAGCTAAATTCCATGAAGTGACATGTACCATAATCGAACTCAGTGTTCCTCACGCACAATGCTGTTACAGATCAGTTAGTTTTTCAGATATCGTGCGGACATACAGAAAGACAGAAATTAAACTTTTACACCCCGGCGAGTTATAGGCTTCGCTTACGCTCAGCTAAATTCCATGAAGTGACATGTACCATAATCGAACTCAGTGTTCCTCACGCACAATGCTGTTACAGATCAGTTAGTTTTTCAGATATCGTGCGGACATACAGAAAGACAGAAATTAAACTTTTACACCCCGGCGAGTTATAGGCTTCGCTTACGCTCAGCTAAATTCCATGAAGTGACATGTACCATAATCGAACTCAGTGTTCCTCACGCACAATGCTGTTACAGATCAGTTAGTTTTTCAGATATCGTGCGGACATACAGAAAGACAGAAATTAAACTTTTACACCCCGGCGAGTTATAGGCTTCGCTTACGCTCAGCTAAATTCCATGAAGTGACATGTACCATAATCGAACTCAGTGTTCCTCACGCACAATGCTGTTACAGATCAGTTAGTTTTTCAGATATCGTGCGGACATACAGAAAGACAGAAATTAAACTTTTACACCCCGGCGAGTTATAGGCTTCGCTTACGCTCAGCTAAATTCCATGAAGTGACATGTACCATAATCGAACTCAGTGTTCCTCACGCACAATGCTGTTACAGATCAGTTAGTTTTTCAGATATCGTGCGGACATACAGAAAGACAGAAATTAAACTTTTACACCCCGGCGAGTTATAGGCTTCGCTTACGCTCAGCTAAATTCCATGAAGTGACATGTACCATAATCGAACTCAGTGTTCCTCACGCACAATGCTGTTACAGATCAGTTAGTTTTTCAGATATCGTGCGGACATACAGAAAGACAGAAATTAAACTTTTACACCCCGGCGAGTTATAGGCTTCGCTTACGCTCAGCTAAATTCCATGAAGTGACATGTACCATAATCGAACTCAGTGTTCCTCACGCACAATGCTGTTACAGATCAGTTAGTTTTTCAGATATCGTGCGGACATACAGAAAGACAGAAATTAAACTTTTACACCCCGGCGAGTTATAGGCTTCGCTTACGCTCAGCTAAATTCCATGAAGTGACATGTACCATAATCGAACTCAGTGTTCCTCACGCACAATGCTGTTACAGATCAGTTAGTTTTCCAGATATCGTGCGGACATACAGAAAGACAGAAATTAAACTTTTACACCCCGGCGAGTTATAGGCTTCGCTTACGCTCAGCTAAATTCCATGAAGTGACATGTACCATAATCGAACTCAGTGTTCCTCACGCACAATGCTGTTACAGATCAGTTAGTTTTTCAGATATCGTGCGGACATACAGAAAGACAGAAATTAAACTTTTACACCCCGGCGAGTTATAGGCTTCGCTTACGCTCAGCTAAATTCCATGAAGTGACATGTACCATAATCGAACTCAGTGTTCCTCACGCACAATGCTGTTACAGATCAGTTAGTTTTTCAGATATCGTGCGGACATACAGAAAGACAGAAATTAAACTTTTACACCCCGGCGAGTTATAGGCTTCGCTTACGCTCAGCTAAATTCCATGAAGTGACATGTACCATAATCGAACTCAGTGTTCCTCACGCACAATGCTGTTACAGATCAGTTAGTTTTTCAGATATCGTGCGGACATACAGAAAGACAGAAATTAAACTTTTACACCCCGGCGAGTTATAGGCTTCGCTTACGCTCAGCTAAATTCCATGAAGTGACATGTACCATAATCGAACTCAGTGTTCCTCACGCACAATGCTGTTACAGATCAGTTAGTTTTTCAGATATCGTGCGGACATACAGAAAGACAGAAATTAAACTTTTACACCCCGGCGAGTTATAGGCTTCGCTTACGCTCAGCTAAATTCCATGAAGTGACATGTACCATAATCGAACTCAGTGTTCCTCACGCACAATGCTGTTACAGATCAGTTAGTTTTTCAGATATCGTGCGGACATACAGAAAGACAGAAATTAAACTTTTACACCCCGGCGAGTTATAGGCTTCGCTTACGCTCAGCTAAATTCCATGAAGTGACATGTACCATAATCGAACTCAGTGTTCCTCACGCACAATGCTGTTACAGATCAGTTAGTTTTTCAGATATCGTGCGGACATACAGAAAGACAGAAATTAAACTTTTACACCCCGGCGAGTTATAGGCTTCGCTTACGCTCAGCTAAATTCCATGAAGTGACATGTACCATAATCGAACTCAGTGTTCCTCACGCACAATGCTGTTACAGATCAGTTAGTTTTCCAGATATCGTGCGGACATACAGAAAGACAGAAATTAAACTTTTACACCCCGGCGAGTTATAGGCTTCGCTTACGCTCAGCTAAATTCCATGAAGTGACATGTACCATAATCGAACTCAGTGTTCCTCACGCACAATGCTGTTACAGATCAGTTAGTTTTTCAGATATCGTGCGGACATACAGAAAGACAGAAATTAAACTTTTACACCCCGGCGAGTTATAGGCTTCGCTTACGCTCAGCTAAATTCCATGAAGTGACATGTACCATAATCGAACTCAGTGTTCCTCACGCACAATGCTGTTACAGATCAGTTAGTTTTTCAGATATCGTGCGGACATACAGAAAGACAGAAATTAAACTTTTACACCCCGGCGAGTTATAGGCTTCGCTTACGCTCAGCTAAATTCCATGAAGTGACATGTACCATAATCGAACTCAGTGTTCCTCACGCACAATGCTGTTACAGATCAGTTAGTTTTTCAGATATCGTGCGGACATACAGAAAGACAGAAATTAAACTTTTACACCCCGGCGAGTTATAGGCTTCGCTTACGCTCAGCTAAATTCCATGAAGTGACATGTACCATAATCGAACTCAGTGTTCCTCACGCACAATGCTGTTACAGATCAGTTAGTTTTCCAGATATCGTGCGGACATACAGAAAGACAGAAATTAAACTTTTACACCCCGGCGAGTTATAGGCTTCGCTTACGCTCAGCTAAATTCCATGAAGTGACATGTACCATAATCGAACTCAGTGTTCCTCACGCACAATGCTGTTACAGATCAGTTAGTTTTTCAGATATCGTGCGGACATACAGAAAGACAGAAATTAAACTTTTACACCCCGGCGAGTTATAGGCTTCGCTTACGCTCAGCTAAATTCCATGAAGTGACATGTACCATAATCGAACTCAGTGTTCCTCACGCACAATGCTGTTACAGATCAGTTAGTTTTTCAGATATCGTGCGGACATACAGAAAGACAGAAATTAAACTTTTACACCCCGGCGAGTTATAGGCTTCGCTTACGCTCAGCTAAATTCCATGAAGTGACATGTACCATAATCGAACTCAGTGTTCCTCACGCACAATGCTGTTACAGATCAGTTAGTTTTTCCAGATATCGTGCGGACATACAGAAAGACAGAAATTAAACTTTTACACCCCGGCGAGTTATAGGCTTCGCTTACGCTCAGCTAAATTCCATGAAGTGACATGTACCATAATCGAACTCAGTGTTCCTCACGCACAATGCTGTTACAGATCAGTTAGTTTTTCAGATATCGTGCGGACATACAGAAAGACAGAAATTAAACTTTTACACCCCGGCGAGTTATAGGCTTCGCTTACGCTCAGCTAAATTCCATGAAGTGACATGTACCATAATCGAACTCAGTGTTCCTCACGCACAATGCTGTTACAGATCAGTTAGTTTGTCAGATATCGTGCGGACATACAGAAAGACAGAAATTAAACTTTTACACCCCGGCGAGTTATAGGCTTCGCTTACGCTCAGCTAAATTCCATGAAGTGACATGTACCATAATCGAACTCAGTGTTCCTCACGCACAATGCTGTTACAGATCAGTTAGTTTTTCAGATATCGTGCGGACATACAGAAAGACAGAAATTAAACTTTTACACCCCGGCGAGTTATAGGCTTCGCTTACGCTCAGCTAAATTCCATGAAGTGACATGTACCATAATCGAACTCAGTGTTCCTCACGCACAATGCTGTTACAGATCAGTTAGTTTTCCAGATATCGTGCGGACATACAGAAAGACAGAAATTAAACTTTTACACCCCGGCGAGTTATAGGCTTCGCTTACGCTCAGCCAAAATTTCTGTATTTTGGATTTTTTTACTTTACTGTCGTATACTGACACACAATTGTGCATGACAAAGCCAATTGTACAAATATCAATAATCTATTTTACCTACAACAATACCGTATTAAAACAACACTCTTAACAAATTTTAAAATTCTTAAAATATCTCAAACTTTATAAAATCAACAGATTTAAATCAAATATAAAATCAAAGTTACAGACAAGTTAACACAGGATGAAGTCAATCAACAACACAATCCAGACAACAAAAACACGCTAAAACTCTAAACTAGTGTCAATGAACTCCCCAACCGAATCAAATAACAAAATAAGATCATAATATTTATTTATTTGATACGTTTATCCAATGTTTAACACTAGGGTTGTTACTTTGTTGTGTACTCATACATGTCTAATAGTAAGGGTAAAATCCCTAGTCAGTAGTAAGGGTAAAATCCCTACCTGGCGGGATAAATCCCCGCTCAGCACGTGCGTGTGTGTGCGCGCGCACCCAGCCGCCCTGCCGCAGCGCCAACTCAACCTCCACCACACTCTCCAGTCCAGTCAATACTGGCGCTCGGCGCGACACGGTAGTAGTGTGGTTCGCACCCCATTGTCGCGGTCCCATGGTTTTCCGCAGCTGTCTGCTCACCTCGCCGCCCACCCAGGCTCCAGGATAGACGACAGGCGGTGAGTACCTTGCAGGAGGAGAGTGTTAGGTTCAATAATGTACCAAGAGAGTATCAAACGAAAGGATGCTTCTCTTGCAAGGCATTTTTTCTTCTGCAGCTAGCTTTAATTATGTTTTGAGCCCAGTATCACCCTTGTTTCATCAACAGATGTTTTGTGTCCGATATTTTGTCCAGTGTAATCAAAAAAGTATCGTGTTTAGGTCCGTTGTCAGATTGGCAGTTCACACAAACGTTTTCGTTGCTATTTTGTGGCGAATGCGGTATTTTCTTGAACATACTATTCGTATAGTTTATTTCAAATATAACAACTACTACTTACTAGCTTGCTCAATGTCCCTTTTTATAGTTAGTTATGAATATAAATTTACACAGTTGATATTTCCCTTAAACTGCATGAGCTGGAAACCTAGAGTCCACGCCTTTTCAAGCTTGTATTACAGCAAGTAGTTGACTTTTTACTTTGGAATGAGAACATAGTTTTTAGTCACAGCATTCTAACTTTATTTTTCACCAGAAATGACGTTAAACTAATGAGCTTTTCTGTGAATATTGTCACGTGCCTAATTTAATATCAAATTGCAGATTCGTTTGAATCTTAGATTTAACTTTACAACAAACAGTTGTAATTCTTAGCCAAATATAATATATAACAATACATGTTGTCTTATAAGCGATTAACCACAAATAATGCATGATAATGTTTTTACTGGTTGTTTCCAAAAATTGCCATTTAAAAATATGTATTGGTGTCGGTAGCGTTTAGGTGTAGATAATTCATAGTATAGAGAGCTCAACAATACTATTGGAGAACCGGTTGTACAGGAAGGGCTCAAGAACGTAACCAGGAAAATAATTTGGGGGGGGGGGTCCAGGACAACTGATATTTTCCGTAGTGGACAGGAGTAAGGCCAGTGGACAGGGGTAAGGCAGCATTTTGTTCCTTAAAAAGTTCTTTGTTGAGAACATCATCAGTACATGTCTGTAATATTGAATTATTTAAATAATAACAATCATGTACTAAAAAGTAATTGAAAATATTGAAAATTTGGGGGGTCAAGACCCCTTGTCCCCTCGCTGGCTACATCCTTACCAAGGCTCTTCAATTACATATCTTAGTGCTGAAAAAATATAATTAGACAATATTAATTGTATGAAACCAATTTCCTGTATTAAGAAATTTAAAAGACATATTGTAACAGCACAAATATACTGCGCTTGTCCGGGTAAAATTGTAGTAATATAGCAGGCCGTTGAGACACATCTGCAGTCGGGATAAGGCATGAGAAACGCGTGTGAGATATTCAAGGTCATAATGACTCCGTTCAGCATGGCTGTACATAATCTTAATTCTTACACACACAAGGTCTATGCAGATACTATCAACAAGACATACCCTGACACAGCTGTATTCTCGAATGTCAGTACTACCAACAAGGCATACTTTGACACAGTCCTAATCTCGAACGTCAGTACTACCAACAAGACATACCTTGACACAATCCTAATCTCGAAAGTCAGTACTACCAACATGGCATTCTTTGACACAGCTCTAATCTCGAATGTCAGTACTACCAGCAAGGCATATTTGGGCACAACTCAAATCTCGAATTTCAGTACTACCAACAAGGTATACTTGGACACAGCACTAATTTTGAATGTCAGTACTTACAACAAGGCATACTTTGACACAGTCCTAATTTTGAATGTCAGTACTACCAACAAGGCATACTTTGACACAGTCCTAATTTTGAATGTCAGTACTAACAACAAGGCATACTTTGACACAGTCCTAATCTCGAAATTCAGTACTACCAACAAGGCATATTTGGACACAGCACTAGTTTTGAATGTCAGTACTTACAACAAGGCATACTTTGACACAGTCCTAATTTTGAATGTCAGTACTACCAACAAGGCATACTTGGACACAGCACTAATTTTGAATGTCAGTACTAACAAGGCATACTTTGACACAGTCCTAATCTCGAAATTCAGTACTACCAACAAGGCATATTTGGACACAGCACTAGTTTTGAATGTCAGTACTTACAACAAGGCATACTTTGACACAGTCCTAATTTTGAATGTCAGTACTACCAACAAGGCATACTTGGACACAGCACTAATTTTGAATGTCAGTACTACCAACAAGGCATACTTTGACACAGTCCTAATCTCGAAATTCAGTACTACCAACAAGGCATACTTGGATGCAGCTGAAATCTCGAACACCGGTACTACCATTCCTTAACAAGACTTAAATCTCGAATAACAATTTTTTTGAGAGACTTCAATATGAAAACCTCGATGATACCTTTATATAAAGTAAAACTTATCTTCTCTTAATTAAAAGTACCAATGCCGTGGTCACATTGATTACATTTAATTTTTATAATTGGTACACTAAATGTTATTGCTTAGTACCGACACTGTAATAGCACACACACTCTGAAGATTATATATTTTTGATAAGTGTAACTTCTTTGTGTATGTGTGCAGGCTACAAGCAGCTACCTGCGGCTTCAAACACGAATTTTTACGGAATATCGGGGTTATCTTGGGCACATATTTTTAAATGGGGAACAAAACGGCTGTATAGACCTGTGAGCCGACCATTTCGAATCATTTTAAAAACCATTCATAATTTTGTACATTTTTGTACTATAAAAATAAAATGTTGTACCAATCACTGAAAAATGTTATTAACCATTTAAAAGTCGGCTCACAGGTCTACGTTTTGAAAAAAAAACTTTGTCTTAAATTAAAATAAACTACACCATTTGTTTGTACCACCAATTTTTATTTTTGTGCCAGTCAAATAACGGCTCAGGAAAATATTTAAGTTTTGCTTAACATGATGATGGAGGAGAACTATACGTGCCGTTGCCCATGCACTGCTGGTTGCAGCTGATTAGTTGCAGGCGCGGTGTCACTCGCAGTTTAAGGTGATTTATTTCATGTTGTTTGTACGTGATGAATATTCTACCATGCCGGGTTGTGTAACATACAGTAGGCTACTATAAATTTCCAGAACATTGTGAAGTACAACAGTGGCTAGTCGTCTATAAGAGGTTAGACCATTTTTATTGGAAAGTTCCTATGATTTATTTTGAACACATAACAGAAGACTGCTTTGTAATTTATTAAAACACTCTATTTTGAATTGCGCACAAAAATATAGAATCCTTCCTTAAACGAGATGTAGTCCATACAAGAAGAACATCTTTACGTCTTTGTACAAAATATTTTACTTTGACTTATATGAGTTTTATAGCACTATAGAAACTCATTTATCTGGTAATAAACTAATATTCAATAGAAATTTGATGTACACTACAGTCAACAGCAAGTAAAACTTAAATGTAATTTATAAAAATTAAAAAACATATGTTTCAGAAAGTTAATCTGTTGAGGCTTATTAATCATTAAGATCAAGTTATAGCATACGTAATAGTATACAAATAAAAAGAATATTACAACTTAACTAACCACTATAAACTGAAATAAATTACTATTAAATAGAATAAATAAATACTATGTAAAATGTAAACTTGTATAAACATAAAGCAATCAAATTCTCATCTGAAGTTGCGTTATTGCACTTTACACAAACACCTGACGTAGCACCTCACGAAGATTTGGTAAAAAGAGTGGCATACACACACCCCTCTTAAATCTATACATTAAGAGGCAAAAGTCTGTTCCAGTGGCAATAAAAATAGACTGTAATCTTAAACGTATTTATAACAATAGTGACACTCCTTAATCCGCTCAATAAAAAACAAAACGAGATTTATCAAGTGATATCAACAGATGAACTACAACGTAAACGCACAATAAAATAGCGGGGTTGTTCAAAAACGGGAGCGGATACACAAGTGCAGCGGTGATAAGAGCGTTGCTCTTTCCTCAACTGCGATTAGATAAGGACTGAACCTTATACTAAACAAGCATAGCGGGGATTTAAATTAACTTACATTTCACATTTACGTCTAAAACTATAAAACTGATAATTAGAATTTATTTTTCTAATAAATACAAAAATGAATAATTGTTAGGCCTACATACTAATGTATTTCACATTGATCAACCGTCTGTAATGGACTGTGGTCCACTGTGGCTGGTTATGGCTGGTTGTAACTAATAGTGGCCTACTGTGACTGATTATGGTTGGTTGTAGCAAACTGTGACCGTCTGTAATGGACTGTGGTCCACTGTGGCTGTTTATGGCTGGTTGTAACTAATAGTGGCCTACTGTGACTGATTATGGTTGGTTGTAGCAAACTGAGACCGACTATAATGGACTGTGGTCCACTGTGGCAGATTAATTCTGTGACTAGCAGTGGCTGCCAACTGACAGGATGTTTCCTACATGATTACATTCTTACCCAAAATATATAACAACTGTGGGCGATTCTAGCATAGGTTTTATCGACACTGAATAGTTCTATATACTTAGAGGCTGCAAATTTCATCTTTGAAGCATCAGAATTTTATAGAAAAGGTAGTTATGTTTACGATCATATCAAATTAGACTAAAGTGCTTGTTTATGGGCTACACGCCGCCGATAGAGCCTCAAACTTTTGTTAATTCACAACAAATACATCAGAAAAGTCCTTCAAAATATATCGTAATTCTCGCACAAAGTTTTTTGAACTCGGGTAGCTGGAAAAAAATGTTTTCTGTGTGACTGCGCTATATCTCGAAAACAGTCTGTCTTATGGACAGTTTAATGTCATATAGGCAACGCAGACTTCAATAATGATGCATGTAACATAATAGGATTTTTTGAGTGTTATGATACATTTTACATTGGTATTATAAGTAACCAAGGAGGAAACGAGAAAATCGCATAATAAATACATTTTTTTACAAATTGAGTACTGTAATATAACAATTTGAACATAGTAAAATACAGGCTGCCTACATAAATGAGCTACAGAATTAAAATGTTACGTACAACCTTTTTAGCGAATCCTGGTGTGGCGTAGGTTACATCTACCTTGTGTTATGCACACAACAAACTGTCAAGTTACGAACCAATGATGAGCCTCGTTAAAGTTCGTACATCGAGCGCTATTTGCGCCCTAACCTGACAATTATAACCTCTCGCATTGTATAAATTCAGACACATCAACATGACCGCCCTACGCAACACACCCCCTGTCTCAACCCCCTCCCTCTGGAGGGTGCGACCTCTTTCAAATTCATTTCCAACCCCTAGGCCTACTAACACAATGCGCGTCTTGCACCAACGGAAGTTTTTATGATTTTACTTACCGGTCTTATACTTTTTATTACGTTTTTAAACTGTCACAAACAAAATATAAACCGAAGAATATAAAACTGATAGAATTGTATTTACGTCATCATTGTTAAATTAAAAATTATATTTTGGTAAATCGGAACACCACGCGCTGCTTTCATGACGTCACGTGATTTAGGTAACTTTTGTATACAAAGTCGGCCTATTGCAATTGTTCTCATCGCAGCAATTACCGAGAATTTCTCCATAACTTCACCGAACATGAACTCCAGAGCACAAAACCAAGCCCAATTCAGAACACCACGCACTGCTTTCATGACGTCACGTGATTTAGGTAACTTTTGTATACAAAGTCGGCCTATTGCAATTGTTCTCATCGCAGCAATTACCGAGAATTTCTCCATAACTTCACCGAACATGAACTCCAGAGCACAAAACCAAGCCCAATTCAGAACACCACGCACTGCTTTCATGACGTCACGTGATTTAGGTAACTTTTGTATACAAAGTCGGCCTATTGCAATTGTTCTCATCGCAGCAATTACCGAGAATTTCTCCATAACTTCACCGAACATGAACTCCAGAGCACAAAACCAAGCCCAATTCAGAACACCACGCACTGCTTTCATGACGTCACGTGATTTAGGTAACTTTTGTATACAAAGTCGGCCTATTGCAATTGTTCTCATCGCAGCAATTACCGAGAATTTCTCCATAACTTCACCGAACATGAACTCCAGAGCACAAAACCAAGCCCAATTCAGAACACCACGCACTGCTTTCATGACGTCACGTGATTTAGGTAACTTTTGTATACAAAGTCGGCCTATTGCAATTGTTCTCATCGCAGCAATTACCGAGAATTTCTCCATAACTTCACCGAACATGAACTCCAGAGCACAAAACCAAGCCCAATTCAGAACACCACGCACTGCTTTCATGACGTCACGTGATTTAGGTAACTTTTGTATACAAAGTCGGCCTATTGCAATTGTTCTCATCGCAGCAATTACCGAGAATTTCTCCATAACTTCACCGAACATGACCTCCAGAGCACAAAACCAAGCCCAATTCAGAACACCCCGCACTGCTTTCATGACGTCACGTGATTTAGGTAACTTTTGTATACAAAGTCGGCCTATTGCAATTGTTCTCATCGCAGCAATTACCGAGAATTTCTCCATAACTTCACCGAACATGAACTCCAGAGCACAAAACCAAGCCCAATTCAAAATGTTATATATGATATTTATATCTATGCTATATAACGCAGCTTCTGTAAACGATACCTGTCCCGAAAAGAAAACAAACTAGTTCAAAATTTGTACAAAAATTGATCCTATAAATATCTTACTATATTTGTTGGCAAGCTGGGTACACCTTTTAGTTCAATTATGGTTATTGTTTTAACTTAAAAATTCACACATCTGTTATTTATGACGAAAATAAAAATTGATTTTGGAATGCTGATAACATTTCTTAAAGTTTACTGATCCGAAGGACTATTTAACATTTTGATGGGTATGGAGGATAGGATGGGGGGATAATTTGAGTATCTTTTATTTTCTATGAAATACATGTTTTACTTTTAAGGGTTGTATTCCGCAAACTTTGGAAGCAACCCTCGGGTAGTTTATATATATTGATGGAGGCTGCTACTATGATGGATAACGTATATCTCACTCTATTTTGATTTTTCAAAGCTTTTGACATAAAAAACCAAGTAAGGATATCTGGATTTTTTAAAACTACTTCTTAAATTTGACTTTGAACTAGAAACACGTTACTTGTGGAGTGTCACAGGGATCATTTCTCGGCCCTTTATTGTTCTCGCTCTTGAAAGACATTCACTCTGTACTGAAACAAATACCACACATACGCTGATGATCTGAAGGATTATTCACGCTATTAAATTGGCCCCCTGAATGAATTATCGGATGGATCAATGATCACATTATAAATGCTACTAGACAAACCAAAGATAAAGGTCTGAGACTAAATCAACCAAAGTTGCTTACTCTTGCAAAATTCAATTAAGTTCACAACTACTGAAACTATAAATTAATTTATTTCCAATCAATAGAAACCAAATTATTAACAGTACCATTTTTGGAAAATGACCGGCCACTTTTACCAGCAGTGTGGCCAGGTAGTAAATAAAAAAGGAACAATAAATACACGTTTATGAGAGTCTAGCATCTCAGATTACTGTAAGCCGCCATTTAAGTATCTACTAAAAATATTTATGCAATATTAAAATTCAGAAATAAATTATATACAATAAACAAATTCACAATATAAATAAATAAACACCACAAATACTGTACATACACAAATATAAATAACAATAAATACTAATAAATATCAAGAAATACCAATAAACAATAATAAGAAGCAATGTACAAGATATACAGAGACCATAGAATTATCAAAGTAACTGACACCTTATGACGTCACGGTACTTAAATAGTCAATGTCTTGCTGCAAAGTAAGCCAAATCATTATTTGTTGACAATATTCTTTAAAATTTAGAATATTTGTAATGTGTAATGGAATGTAATACAAAAACTTTGGCCCCAAATACCAAAAAAATTGCAAAAAACATTTATTTACCTTGGGTAGTTTAAAATTATTTCCAGGTATAGACGCTTTCCATCACTCTTTTATACAGAAAAATATCAGTTTGGCTATAAAATTTACTTCAAATTTAACTGATCTTATTAAAGAAACCCGTGAAATGTCCACAATCAAACGACCACATCGAATTTTTACTGGAGCTTATTTTAAACTTTTCTTATCTAAATTACTCATCCTTCCGCACTGGAATTACTGTGATTCCGTGATCAAAATGGCAATAGTATTTAGCGAGTAGTTGTAAGTGACCCAGACAGATAGCGTACTTTACACCTTTACGATCTGAGGCGGGATCTGCTCATCACGGCGTACCATATTTAGTGAAACATAACCTCAAAAATCACTAATAGACACTCGGTCTGGCTCGTGTGTTTGCGGATGTCTCAGTACAAGACTGCAGAGATCGATAAATCTTTTAACATAATGACCTGAAGGTTATAGAATGCTTTCTCCCACCCTCCCCCACCAATCACTTCCATTGAGAGCAGTTCTCGATTTGTGGATGTAATGAAAGTAACGGCGTACCATATGTAGTGAAAAATAACCTCAACAATCACTAATAGACACTCGGTCTGGCTCGTGTGTTTGCGGATGTCTCAGTACAAGACTGCAGAGATCGATAAATCTTTTAACATAATGACCTGAAGGTTATAGAATGCTTTCTCCCACCCTCCCCCACCAATCACTTCCATTGAGAGCAGTTCTCGATTTGTGGATGTAATGAAAGTAACGGCGTACCATATGTAGTGAAAAATAACCTCAACAATCACTAATAGACCATCGGTCTGGCTCGTGTGTTTGCGGATGTCTCAGTACAAGACTGCAGAGATCGATAAATCTTTTAACATAATGACCTGAAGGTTATAGAATGCTTTCTCCCACCCTCCCCCACCAACCACTTCCATTGAGAGCGGTTCTTGATTTGTGGCTGTAATGTAAGATCACTTGCTCGATTCCAAAGCTCATAAAATACATTTGTGCAGAACTAAACCATCTCTGATACAGGAGACGGAAGATGAATGCGGTTAACCGAGATATGTCGTATATAGGCCTACTGGAAGCTTGACGGTGGAATGTCACTATTAGTTACAACCTGACATAACCAGCCACAGTGGACACAGACTATTATAGTCGGTCACAGTTAGTTACAACCAACCATAATCAGTCACAGTAGGCCACTATTAGTTACAACCAGCCGTAACCAGCCACAGTGGATCACAGTCCATTACAGACGGTCACAGTTTGCTACAACCAACCATAATCAGTCACAGTAGGCCACTATTAGTTACAACCAGCCATAAACAGCCACAGTGGACCACAGTCCATTACAGACGGTCACAGTTTGCTACAACCAACCATAATCAGTCACAGTAGGTCACTATTAGTTACAACCAGCCATAAACAGCCACAGTGGACCACAGTCCATTACAGTCGGTCACAGTTTGCTACAACCAACCATAATCAGTCACAGTAGGTCACTATTAGTTACAACCAGCCATAATCGGTCACAGTAGACCACAGATTATTACAGTCGGTAACAGTTAGTTACAACCAACCATAATCAGTCACATTAGGCCACTATTAGTTATAACCAGCCATAACCAGCCACAGTGGACCACAGACTATTACAGTCGGTCAAAGTTTGCTCCAACCAACCATAATCAGTTACAGTAGGCCATTATTAGTTACAACCAGACATAACCAGCTACAGTGGACACAGACTATTATAGTAGGTCACAGTTAGTTACAACTAACTATAAATAGTCACAGAAGGCCACTATTAGTTACAAATAGCCATAACCATCCACAGTGGACCACAGTCCATTATAGTCGGTCTCAGTTTGCTACAACCAACCATAATCAGTCACAGAAGGCCACTATTAGTTATAAATAGCCATAACCATCCACAGTGGACCACAGTCCATTATAGTCGGTCTCAGTTTGCTACAACCAACCATAATCAGTTACAGTAGGCCATTATTAGTTACAACCAGACATAACCAGCCACAGTGGACCACATACTATTATAGTAGGTCACAGTTAGTTACAACTAACTATAAATAGTCACAGAAGGCCACTATTAGTTACAAATAGCCATAACCATCCACAGTGGACCACAGTCCATTATAGTCGGTCTCAGTTTGCTACATCCAACCATAATCAGTCACAGAAGGCCACTATTAGTTACAAATAGCCATAACCATCAACAGTGGACCACAGTCCATTATAGTCGGTCTCAGTTTGCTACAACCAACCATAATCAGTCACAGTGAGCTACTATCAGTTACAAACAGCCATAATGTGCCACTGTGGACCACAGTCCATTATAATCTGTCAAAGTTAGTTAAACCCAAACCATAATCAACTGGTTTTATTTTCCAGCGTTATCATCACCCTTGAACATGTTGTCTCTTTTTATGCCTAATTTTTTATGATTCATATTATTCCTAACCATAACTGACAATTACATAAAACTGTGCAAGTTCACACAATACTATTAATGTTTACTATAATATATTTTAATGTTAAAACTTAAATACCTCACGGTCTTCATGTTTTCCTCGACAACTTATTTCGTTACTATGCGAACAAAAACAAATAATTATTAACGACAATTCTCTTGCCGAAACGCGGTTAAACACAACAAAGTCGCAGTGCGCCAACATAACATCGGCTCCTGGCTCTAATGTAACTTTAACTGACTGGTCTTTTGCGTTATACGACCTCATTTCTTTAAACATTTTCTACGTTTACTTAGAGTGTAACTTACCTGAAATAGTGATTTGATGTTGTGAACAAATGTTCTGCGCCATCTTCTACACAAAAAAACACTACACTATTTCAATAAAAAACACACACAACATAACCTAACCTAACGAACTTAACAAATGAGTTCCTTAAACTGTTGGTGACCAAAAGCCAACAATGTCTTTTGTTCGAATGCATCGATCTCTTTATATTGTGGCCACCAAAGAAATTCACATACATTTCCCTTATACGACCTACCAAAGACATATTCCACCGTTCTCAACCACTATAATACAAGACACTGCGACTGCATAGGTAGACCGGGACCTGCGCCAATAACAGATAAAACCGGACTTTGCGATAAGATAAGATTCAATAATTACTGGTCGCCGCTCTCTGATTACTGCTTACCTACTTTCATGTATTGATTAATACAGGTCTAAAAATGTGTTCATATCATTAATGCATCAGGTAAACATTCTTATTATACGTAGGAAACGTTTACAGAAATGAGGTCGTACACGGTTGCCAATTGCTGTTAATACATTGCATATTATTTTTACATATTATTTGTTTATTTAATTAGTTATACTTAAATAGAAGAATAAAAGATTCATATTTAAATTCAATAGTTTAAAGTGTTGTATATACAGATACGTTATGCCTGTGTCAAGTAAGGGTTAGATGGGCTACAGAAAGCAATATTTTAATTAGAAACTTAGGTTCAAGGTAGTTTAACATGAGTTTAAGCTAGTCTCAAATTATTATAACGTGTGAAAATAACGTCCCCGGACCAGGATTCCAACCTGGGTCCATCGGATGATAAGCTTAGACGTTAACAGTTCGCCCGATTTACTAAATATTTGTAAAAACATTTTTTATTTAATTTTAACCAATTTTTAAGATTAAAATTTTTATTTAACAAATTATACAATTTAACTAAGGGGGATATTTATTCTTTCACCCTTTATGCTAAAAATAACATACAAATTCAATTGTGCACTTGATACAATAAGAAGAATACCTCTTCACCTAGGTTACAGTGTACTTTGTAGTCTAGGTGTCTCTGATGTCGAGTCGATGTAAAGAGTTCATTTCAAAGGAATTTGCTGGATCTCTTCAGACGAACATGACTCCAGATTCCAGGAGTCAAGTCTGTGACAGCGTCAGATTCCAGACGCTGCACCAAGAGGAAGGTGATCTTAAGGTAGAATCCCCATATCTTCCCGCTGTATTTAATAGAACATGGGTATTTAAAAGTGCGTGTTCATTTAAAACACATGTGTTATTTTGTGAATTAAATATGACCGTAGAAATGCTCCCGTATTCCTGGAGTCTGCAGTTTAACATCGGCTCATATTAAACCGCAAAAGCTTGCTTCATACTTGCGAAAGGGATAAGGATTATTGTTATCCACTAACGTTTTACTTTAAAATTTTCTTACAAAAGATAAAAAACCTCCTGTGTTCTGTTATCTTAACCATAGACCTTTACCGTGCTTATACCGTACATATACTTATCTAAACTACGTAATTACCGAGCTAACGAAGCGTGTGGTAAAAGTACTAACACGTACATTGTCACGATAAACGGTAAAACTGTTACTCGTTGTTAAACCTATCGTCACATATATTTTCTTATTTAAGCTCGTTAGTTTACATGAGTGCACATGTTATTAGTTTAATTGGTCAGGATTATGTTGACAGCCCATTTCTTTACAGTTTGGTGATAGGTAATTTGAAAGGATTACAGACATATATACCTTAAAATTGATTTTTGCCCATACCACTGTAAATGGAATCCGATGGATTCTGACGAACTATTGGCTGAGCGTCAGCGAAGCCTATCACTCGAGGGGCTCGAAAGATTTCATTTGTCTGTCTGTCCGCACGATATCTCGAAAAGGATCTAGTCTATAGGCTCAAAATTGTGGATGAAGCATAATTTCTATAAGAGGAACACTGAGTTCAAGGTCAAGTTCCAAGTTCAAGTTCAAAAAACATTTATTTTCTTGAAATACAGAAAGAAATACATATTCCATGAGTTCTGTTGAACTCATGGAAACCATCACTGAGTATCCGGTAACATCAATAAGAAACCATCACTGAGTATCCGGTAACATCAATAAGGAACCATCACTGAGTATCCGGTAACATCAATAAGGAACCATCACTGAGTATCCGGTAACATCAATAAGGAACCATCACTGAGTATCCGGTAACATCAATAAGAAACCATCACTGAGTATCCGGTAACAGCAATAAGAAACCATCACTGAGTATCCGGTAACATCAATAAGAAACCATCACTGAGTATCCGGTAACATCAATAAGAAACCATCACTGAGTATCCGGTAACATCAATAAGAAACCATCACTGAGTATCCGGTAACATCAATAAGGAACCATCACTGAGTATCCGGTAACATCAATAAGGAACCATCACTGAGTATCCGGTAACATCAATAAGGAAACCATCACTGAGTATCCGGTAACATCAATAAGAAACCATCACTGAGTATCCGGTAACAGCAATAAGAAACCATCACTGAGTATCCGGTAACATCAATAAGAAACCATCACTGAGTATCCGGTAACATCAATAAGAAACCATCACTGAGTATCCGGTAACAGCAATAAGAAACCACCACTGAGTATCCGGTAACATCAATAAGAAACCATCACTGAGTATCCGGTAACATCAATAAGAAACCATCACTGAGTATCCGGTAACATCAATAAGAAACCATCACTGAGTATCCGGTAACATCAATAAGAAACCATCACTGAGTATCCGGTAACATCAATAAGGAACCATCACTGAGTTCGATGATGGTGCATGTTACTCTTTGGGATTTAACTGAGCTTTTACATTGGTCTTATGGGTATCCATTATGGCAACAAGAATATAACAGAACAAACGTAATCTTATGATGCGTTGGTGAATATTCTTTTATTATTTAAACAGTGATATGATTTGAATGTATTGAATTGAATTGAATCATAATAAATTTATTTCCCAAAAAATATTTACATGCGTGCAAATTTACTATCAAATTTATGTTATCTTATTACTATGCTAGTTAAAAGTTTACATAAAAATATTACACATAACAATATTATACACATCAATTTAAAGTGGCCTAGTAAATGAGCCTACATGGGCAGAAAAGCCTGTGCATAGGCTTGAGTTGCTTCCTTGGAGAGTTTGGACGATTAGAATCCGGTGATTAATTATCGTATAACATTAACACATGCGCGCGCGCGCGCACGCACACACACACACACACACACACACACACACACACACACACAAAACCAAAAAACCGCACTTAGATAATACGGAATTGAACTTTTTAGCGTAAATACTACAAATAGTTTAAAGGAAATATTTTAAGAGATGAAAAAAACAAGGAATGATGTATTTTGAGGATGAAAAAGTCAACACGCAGAACAACCTAACATATTACTAACAGATTTCTTGACGGAATGTTATGAAATCAAAAATAAATGTATAAAATAGGAAAAATCCAAAAAGGCATCGGTGCTGTTGAAGGGGTGTTTAAGAGGTGTCATGTAACACATGGCAAGATATCTGGAGAGAGAAACCATTTTTACATAGACAAGAATGACTTCTATGATGGTGTATGTCCAACTATGGAATAGGTATGAGTGTCGTTAAAGCCTGTCACTAGTAAGCTTACACAATTTCCCTTTTGTTTACCGTGACATATAAAAATGTCTTTCCGTATTTTAATTTCTTTTGGGTTGTGCTACGTGTCAGTAATGAATTGAGGCGTAGGGTAGAAAGTTTGCTGCCATTCATCCTAAGAAAAATCCTGGTGTACAACATTTTTGGGAATAATTAATTGTGTAAAACGAACATTTAAACGCCTAGCACGTTTAGTGATGCGCACTTAAGCGTGGCGCCCGACCTGCGCCTCTTGTATCAGTCTAGTGATAAGCTATTGTCAGGGGACGGCAACCATGACCAGGGACTGTCTGGTTGATCGGATTCAGTGATAAAATGTGCTCATGCCAAGGCCGTATTGTTGCGTATTTAATAACAGCTCATTTTGATAATCCAGCGCGTGTTTTAGTTACAAATATGGAATACGTGAAGGTTTTCGTACGTACCCATGGTTCACTAAGGCCTTGGCCCTCAAGGTATCCATGGCTCACTAAGACCTTGGCCCTCAAGGTATCCATGGCTCACTAAGACCTTGGCCCTCAAGGTATCCATGGCTCACTAAGACCTTGGCCCTCAAGGTATCCATGGCTCACTAAGGCCTTGGGCCTCAAGGTATCCATGGCTCACTAAAGCCTTGGCCCTCAAGGTACCCATGGCTCACTAAAGCCTTGGCCCTCAAGGTACCCATGGCTCACTAAGGCCTTGGTCCTCAAGGTACCCATGGCTCACTAAAGCCTTGGCCCTCAAGGTACCCATGGCTCACTAAAGGCCTTGGCCCTCAAGGTATCCATGGCTCACTAAGGCCTTGGCCCTCAAGGTATCCATGGCTCACTGAGGCGTTGGCCCTCAAGGTACCCATGGCTCACTGAGGCGTTGGCCCTCAAGTTACCCATGGCTCACTGAGGCGTTGGCCCTCAAGGTACCCATGGCTCACTGAGGCGTTGGCCCTCAAGGTACCCATGGCTCACTAAGGCCTTGGCCCTCAAGGTATCCATGGCTCACTGGGGCCTTGGCCCTCAAGGTACCCATGGCTCACTGAGGCGTTGGCCCCCAAGTTACCCATGGCTCACTGAGGCGTTGGCCCTCAAGGTACCCATGGCTCACTGAGGCCTTGGCCCTCAAGGTATCCATGGCTCACTGAGGCCTTGGCCCTCAAGGTACCCAAGGCTCACTGAGGCCTTGGCCCTCAAGGTTCTCATGCAATGAACGTCCAAAACATTCAGAGGTCAGCGAAAAAAGAGCAAGAGTACAATACAACGTATTGTCATCCAAATTTATCTATCATCTCAAAGAACAGAGAACAATACGGAGATTTTCAAATAGATGTCAAAAATCTAAAAAGTCAATATTTAAACAGACCCTCTATTCAGAAAATGTTGTTAAAACATCGCTTTGGAGTTGTGTCTGTAACGTAAAGGCCTAAAGATAAATGCCGGAAGCCACATATTGTGAATTTCGGTTAGTGTGTTGGTTTTTATAGTAATTTGAAAACAATGTCAAATGTACTTCTAGTAGAAAATGTCTTATTATTTTGGTGTCTGAGCTCCCATGATAAATCTTAAATCTTTAGGTTCATGGAATGAAAACCTAATTTAGACTGAATTAAAACATGGTATGGAAAAATACAATACAAAAAGTTACTGTACAGGAAATAAATAAATTACCTACAGTTTCGAATCTTTGTATTAAAAACCAACGTGCGTTTTGAAATCATGTCGATGTCTACCCTTCTGTACGATAATAACTCTTGATAGAAAGGTCCTATAGTGTTGAAACTTGTAACGGAAGGTTCCTCTTGTTCCGAGGAATAACTTACAATATTTACTTTGGCAGTCCTTGTGCCTGTCTGTGTGATAACTCTTGATATAAGGGTCCTAGATTCTTGAAACTTGTTACGTATCTTCTTCTTGATAGTCTGTAAGATAACTAACTCTTGATAGAAAGGTCCTAGATTCTTGAAACTTGTTACGTATCTTCTTCCTGATAGTCTGTAAGATAACTAACTTTTGATGGAAAGGTCCTAGATTCTTAAAACTTGTTACGTATCTTCTTCTTGATAGTCTGTAAGATAACTAACTTTTGATAGAAAAGCCCTAGATTCTTGAAACTTGTTACGTATCTTCTTCCTGATAGTCTGTAAGATAACTAACTCTTGATATAAAGGTCCTATATTCTTGAAACTTGTTGCGTATTTTCTTCTTGATAGTCTGTAAGATAACTAACTCTTGATAGAAAAGCCCTAGATTCTTGAAACTTGTTACGTATCTTTTTCTTGATAGTCAGTAAGATAACTAACTCTTGATAGAAAGGTCCTAGATTCTTGAAACTTGTTACGTATCTTCTTCCTGATAGTCTGTAAGATAACTAACTCTTGATATAAAGGTCCTAGATTCTTGAAACTTGTTACGTATCTTCTTCCTGATAGTCTGTAAGATAACTAACTTTTGATGGAAAGGTCCTAGATTCTTAAAACTTGTTACGTATCTTCTTCTTGATTGTAAGATAACTAACTCTTGATAGAAAAGCCCTAGATTCTTAAAACTTGTTACGTATCTTCTTCCTGATAGTCTGTAAGATAACTAACTCTTGATAGAAAGGTCCTAGATTCTTGAAACTTGTTACGTATCTTTTTCTTGATAGTCTGTAAGATAACTAACTCTTGATATAAAGGTCCTAGATTCTTGAAACCTGTTACGTATCTTTTTCTTGATAGTCAGTAAGATAACTAACTCTGATAGAAAGGTCCTAGATTCTTAAAACTTGTTACGTATCTTTTTCTTAATAGTCAGTAAGATAACTAACTCTTGATATAAAGGTCCTAGATTCTTGAAACTTGTTACGTATCTTTTTCTTGATAGTCAGTAAGATAACTAACTCTTGATATAAAGGTCCTAGATTCTTGAAACTTGTTACGTATCTCTTTCTTGATAGTCAGTAAGATAACTAACTCTTGATATAAAGGTCCTAGATTCTTGAAACTTGTTACGTATCTTCTTCTTGATAGTCAGTAAGATAACTAACTCTTGATAGAAAGGTCCTAGATTCTTGAAACTTGTTACGTATCTTTTTCTTGATAGTCTGTAAGATAACTAACTCTTGATAGAAAGGTCCTAGATTCTTGAAACTTGTTGCGTATTTTCTTCTTGATAGTCTGTAAGATAACTAACTCTTGATAGAAAAGCCCTAGATTCTTGAAACTTGTTACGTATCTTTTTCTTGATAGTCAGTAAGATAACTAACTCTTGATAGAAAGGTCCTAGATTCTTGAAACTTGTTACGTATCTTCTTCCTGATAGTCTGTAAGATAACTAACTCTTGATAGAAAGGTCCTAGATTCTTGAAACTTTTTACGTATCTTCTTCCTGATAGTCTGTAAGATAACTAACTTTTGATGGAAAGGTCCTAGATTCTTAAAACTTGTTACGTATCTTCTTCTTGATAGTCAGTAAGATAACTAAACTCTTGATAGAAAGGTCCTAGATTCTTGAAACTTGTTACGTATCTTCTTCCTGATAGTCTGTAAGATAACTAACTCTTGATATAAAGGTCCTAGATTCTTGAAACTTGTTACGTATCTTCTTCCTGATAGTCTGTAAGATAACTAACTTTTGATGGAAAGGTCCTAGATTCTTAAAACTTGTTACGTATCTTCTTCTTGATAGTCTGTAAGATAACTAACTCTTGATAGAAAAGCCCTAGATTCTTGAAACTTGTTACGCATCTTCTTCCTGATAGTCTGTAAGATAACTAACTCTTGATATAAAGGTCCTAGATTCTTGAAACTTGTTGCGTATTTTCTTCTTGATAGTCTGTAAGATAACTAACTCTTGATAGAAAAGCCCTAGATTCTTGAAACTTGTTACGTATCTTCTTCCTGATAGTTTGTAAGATAACTAACTCTTGATATAAAGGTCCTAGATTCTTGAAACTTGTTACGTATCTTCTTCCTGATAGTCTGTAAGATAACTAACTCTTGATAGAAAGGTCCTAGATTCTTGAAACTTGTTACGTATCTTTTTCTTGATAGTCTGTAAGATAACTAACTCTTGATATAAAGGTCCTAGATTCTTGAAACCTGTTACGTATCTTTTTCTTGATAGTCAGTAAGATAACTAACTCTGATAGAAAGGTCCTAGATTCTTAAAACTTGTTACGTATCTTTTTCTTAATAGTCAGTAAGATAACTAACTCTTGATATAAAGGTCCTAGATTCTTGAAACTTGTTACGTATCTTTTTCTTGATAGTCAGTAAGATAACTAACTCTTGATATAAAGGTCCTAGATTCTTGAAACTTGTTACGTATCTCTTTCTTGATAGTCAGTAAGATAACTAACTCTTGATATAAAGGTCCTAGATTCTTGAAACTTGTTACGTATCTTCTTCTTGATAGTCAGTAAGATAACTAACTCTTGATAGAAAGGTCCTAGATTCTTGAAACTTGTTACGTATCTTTTTCTTGATAGTCTGTAAGATAACTAACTCTTGATAGAAAGGTCCTAGATTCTTGAAACTTGTTGCGTATTTTCTTCTTGATAGTCTGTAAGATAACTAACTCTTGATAGAAAAGCCCTAGATTCTTGAAACTTGTTACGTATCTTTTTCTTGATAGTCAGTAAGATAACTAACTCTTGATAGAAAGGTCCTAGATTCTTGAAACTTGTTACGTATCTTCTTCCTGATAGTCTGTAAGATAACTAACTCTTGATAGAAAGGTCCTAGATTCTTGAAACTTTTTACGTATCTTCTTCCTGATAGTCTGTAAGATAACTAACTTTTGATGGAAAGGTCCTAGATTCTTAAACTTGTTAGTATCTTCTTCTTGATAGTCAGTAAGATAACTAACTCTTGATAGAAAGGTCCTAGATTCTTGAAACTTGTTACGTATCTTCTTCCTGATAGTCTGTAAGATAACTAAACTCTTGATATAAAGGTCCTAGATTCTTGAAACTTGTTACGTATCTTTCTTCCTGATAGTCTGTAAGATAACTAACTTTTGATGGAAAGGTCCTAGATTCTTAAAACTTGTTACGTATCTTCTTCTTGATTGTAAGATAACTAACTCTTGATAAGAAAAGCCCTAGATTCTTAAAAACTTGTTACGTATCTTCTTCCTGATAGTCTGTAAGATAACTAACTCTTGATATAAAGGTCCTAGATTCTTGAAAACCTGTTACGTATCTTTTTCTTGATAGTCAGTAAGATAACTAACTCTTGATAGAAAGGTCCTAGATTCTTAAAACTTGTTACGTATCTTTTTCTTAATAGTCAGTAAGATAAACTAACTCTTGATATAAAGGTCCTAGATTCTTGAATACTTGTTACGTATCTTTTTCTTGATAGTCAGTAAGATAACTAACTCTTGATATAAAGGTCCTAGATTCTTGAAAACTTGTTACGTTATCTCTTTCTTGATAGTCAGTAAGATAACTAACTCTTGATATATAAGGTCCTAGATTCTTGAAACTTGTTACGTATCTTCTTCTTGATAGTCAGTAAGATAAAACTAACTCTTGATAGAAAGGTCCTAGATTCTTGAAACTTGTTACGTATTTTCTTCTTGATAGTCTGTAAGATAACTAACTCTTTGATAGAAAAGCCCTAGATTCTTGAAACTTGTTACGTATCTTTTTCTTGATAGTCAGTAAGATAACTATAACTCTTGATAGAAAGGTCCTAGATTCTTGAAACTTGTTACGTATCTTCTTCCTGATAGTCTGTAAGATAACTAACTCTTGATATAAAGGTCCTAGATTCTTGAAACTTGTTACGTATCTTCTTCTTGATAGTCAGTAAGATAACTAACTCTTGATAGAAAGGTCCTAGATTCTTGAAACTTGTTACGTATTTTCTTCTTGATAGTATGTAAGATAACTAACTCTTGATAGAAAGGTCCTAGATTCTTGAAACTTGTTACGTATCTCTTTCTTGATAGTCAGTAAGATAACTAACTCTTGATATAAAGGTCCTAGATTCTTGAAACTTGTTACGTATCTTCTTCTTGATAGTCAGTAAAGATAACTAACTCTTGATAGAAAGGTCCTAGATTCTTGAAAACTTGTTACGTATTTTCTTCTTGATAGTCTGTAAGATAACTAACTCTTGATAGAAAAGCCCTAGATTCTTGAAACTTGTTACGTATCTTTTTCTTGATAGTCAGTAAGATAACTAACTCTTGATAGAAAGGTCCTAGATTCTTGAAACTTGTTACGTATCTTCTTCCTGATAGTCTGTAAGATAACTAACTCTTGATAGAAAGGTCCTAGATTCTTGAAAACTTGTTACGTATCTTCTTCCTGATAGTCTGTAAGATAACTAACTTTTGATGGAAAGGTCCTAGATTCTTAAAACTTGTTACGTATCTTCTTCTTGATAGTCTGTAAGATAACTAACTCTTGATAGAAAAGCCCTAGATTCTTGAAACTTGTTACGCATCTTCTTCCTGATAGTCTGTAAGATAACTAACTCTTGATATAAAGGTCCTAGATTCTTGAAAACTTGTTGCGTATTTTCTTCTTGATAGTCTGTAAGATAACTAACTCTTGATAGAAAAGCCCTAGATTCTTGAAACTTGTTACGTATCTTCTTCCTGATAGTTTGTAAGATAAACTAACTCTTGATATAAAGGTCCTAGATTCTTGAAACTTGTTACGTATCTTTCTTCCTGATAGTCTGTAAGATAAACTAACTCTTGATAGAAAGGTCCTAGATTCTTAAAACTTGTTACGTATCTTCTTCCTGATAGTCAGTAAGATAACTAACTCTGATATAAAGGTCCTAGATTCTTGAAACTTGTTACGTATATTCTTCCTGATAGTTTGTAAGATAACTAACTCTTGATATAAAGGTCCTAGATTCTTGAAACTTGTTACGTATCTTCTTCCTGATAGTCTGTAAGATAACTAACTCTTGATAGAAAGGTCCTAGATTCTTAAAACTTGTTACGTATCTTCTTCCTGATAGTCAGTAAGATAACTAACTCTTGATATAAAGGTCCTAGATTCTTGAAAAACCTTGTTACGTATCTTCTTCCTGATAGTCTGTAAGATAACTAACTCTTGATAGAAAGGTCCTAGATTCTTAAAACTTGTTACGTATCTTCTTCCTGATAGTCTGTAAGATAACTAACTTTTGGATGGAAAGGTCCTAGATTCTTGAAACTTGTTACGTATCTCTTTCTTGATAGTCAGTAAGATAACTAAACTCTTGATATAAAGGTCCTAGATTCTTGAAACTTGTTACGTATCTTCTTCTTGATAGTCAGTAAGATAAACTAACTCTTGATAGAAAGGTCCTAGATTCTTGAAACTTGTTACGTATCTTTTTCTTGATAGTCTGTAAGATAACTAACTCTTGATAGAAAGGTCCTAGATTCTTGAAACTTGTTGCGTATTTCTTCTTGATAGTCTGTAAGATAACTAACTCTTGATAGAAAAGCCCTTAGATTCTTGAAAACTTGTTACGTATCTTTTTCTTGATAGGTCAGTAAGATAACTAACTCTTGATAGAAAGGTCCTAGATTCTTGAAACTTGTTACGTATCTTCTTCCTGATAGTCTGTAAGATAACTAAACTCTTGATAGAAAGGTCCTAGATTCTTGAAACTTTTTACGTATCTTCTTCTTGATAGTCTGTAAGATAAACTAACTCTTGATAGAAAAGCCCTAGATTCTTAAAACTTGTTACGTATCTTCTTCTTGATTGTAAAGATAACTAACTCTTGATAGAAAAGCCCTAGGATTCTTAAAACTTGTTACGTATCTTCTTCCTGATAGTCTGTAAGATAACTAACTCTTGATATAAAGGTCCTAGATTCTTGAAACTTGTTACGTATCTTCTTCCTGATAGTCTGTAAGATAACTAACTTTTGATGGAAAGGTCCTAGATTCTTAAAACTTGTTACGTATCTTCTTCTTGATTGTAAGATAACTAACTCTTGATAGAAAAGCCCTAGATTCTTAAAACTTGTTACGTATCTTCTTCCTGATAGTCTGTAAGATAACTAACTCTTGATATAAGGTCCTAGATTCTTGAAACCTGTTACGTATCTTTTTCTTGATAGTCAGTAAGATAACTAACTCTTGATAGAAAGGTCCTAGATTCTTAAAACTTGTTACGTATCTTTTTCTTAATAGTCAGTAAGATAAACTAACTCTTGATATAAAGGTCCTAGATTCTTGAAACTTGTTACGTATCTTTTTCTTGATAGTCAGTAAGATAACTAACTCTTGATATAAAGGTCCTAGATTCTTGAAACTTGTTACGTATCTCTTTCTTGATAGTCAGTAAGATAACTAACTCTTGATATATAAGGTCCTAGATTCTTGAAACTTGTTACGTATCTTCTTCTTGATAGTCAGTATAAGATAACTAACTCTTGATAGAAAGGTCCTAGATTCTTGAAACTTGTTACGTATTTTCTTCTTGATAGTCTGTAAGATAACTAACTCTTGATAGAAAAGCCCTAGATTCTTGAAACTTGTTACGTATCTTTTTCTTGATAGTCAGTAAGATAACTAACTCTTGATAGAAAGGTCCTAGATTCTTGAAAACTTGTTACGGTATCTTCTTCCTGATAGTATGTAAGATTAACTAAACTCTTGATATAAAGGTCCTAGATTCTTGAAACTTGTTACGTATCTTCTTCTTGATAGTCAGGTAAGATAACTAACTCTTGATAGAAAGGTCCTAGATTCTTGAAACTTGTTACGTATTTTCTTCTTGATAGTATGTAAGATAACTAACTCTTGATAGAAAGGTCCTAGATTCTTGAAACTTGTTACGTATCTCTTTCTTGATAGTCAGTAAGATAACTAACTCTTGATATAAAGGTCCTAGATTCTTGAAACTTGTTACGTATCTTCTTCTTGATAGTCAGTAAGATAACTAACTCTTGATAGAAAGGTCCTAGATTCTTGAAACTTGTTACGTATTTTCTTCTTGATAGTCTGTAAGATAACTAACTCTTGATAGAAAAGCCCTAGATTCTTGAAAACTTGTTACGTATTTTTTCTTGATAGTCAGTAAGATAACTAACTCTTGATAGAAAGGTCCTAGATTCTTGAAACTTGTTACGTATCTTCTTCCTGATAGTCTGTAAGATAACTACTCTTGATAGAAAGGTCCTAGATTCTTGAAACTTGTTACGTATCTTCTTCCTGATAGTCTGTAAGATAACTAACTTTTGATGGAAAGGTCCTAGATTCTTAAAACTTGTTACGTATCTTCTTCTTGATAGTCTGTAAGATATAACTAACTCTTGATAGAAAAGCCCTAGATTCTTGAAACTTGTTACGCATCTTCTTCCTGATAGTCTGTAAGATAACTAACTCTTGATATAAAGGTCCTAGATTCTTGAAACTTGTGTTGCGTATTTTCTTCTTGATAGTCTGTAAGATAACTAACTCTTGATAGAAAAAGCCCTAGATTCTTGAAACTTGTTACGTATCTTCTTCCTGATAGTTTGTTAAGATAACTAACTCTTGATATAAAGGTCCCTAGATTCTTGAAACTTGTTACGTATCTTCTTCCTGATAGTCTGTAAGATAACTAACTCTTGATAGAAAGGTCCTAGATTCTTAAAACTTGTTACGTATCTTCTTCCTGATAGTCAGTAAGATAACTAACTCTTGATATAAAGGTCCTAGATTCTTGAAACTTGTTACGTATCTTCTTCCTGATAGTTTGTAAGATAACTAACTCTTGATATAAAGGTCCTAGATTCTTGAAACTTGTTACGTATCTTCTTCCTGATAGTCTGTAAGATAACTAACTCTTGATAGAAAGGTCCTAGATTCTTAAAACTTGTTACGTATCTTCTTCCTGATAGTCAGTAAGATAAAAACTAACTCTTGATTTAAAGGTCCTAGATTCTTGAAACTTGTTACGTATCTTCTTCCTGATAGTCTGTAAAGATAATAACTCTTGATAGAAAGGTCCTAGATTCTTAAAACTTGTTACGTATCTTCTTCCTGATAGTCAGTAAGATAAACTAACTCTTGATATAAAGGTCCTAGATTCTTGAAACTTGTTTACGTATCTTCTTCCTGATAGTTTTGTAAGATAACTAACTCTTGATATAAAGGTCCTAGATTCTTGAAACTTGTTACGTATCTTCTTCCTGATAGTCTGTAAGATAACTAACTCTTGATAGAAAGGTCCTAGATTCTTAAAACTTGTTACGTATCTTCTTCCTGATAGTCAGTAAGATAACTAACTCTTGATATAAAGGTCCTAGATTCTTGAAACTTGTTACGTATCTTCTTCCTGATAGTCAGTTAAGATAACTAACTAACTCTTGATATAAAGGTCCTAGATTCTTGAAACTTGTTACGTATTTTCCTTCCTGATAGTCTGTAAGATAACTAACTCTTGATAGAAAGGTCCTAGATTCTTGAAACTTGTTACGTATATTCTTCCTGATAGTCTGTAAGATAACTAACTCTTGATAGAAAGGTCCTAGATTCTTAAAACTTGTTAGGTATCTTCTTCCTGATAGTCTGTAAGGTAACTAACTCTTGATAGAAAGGTCCTAGATTCTTGAAACTTGGTCCTAGATTCTTAAAACTTGTTACGTATCTTCTTCCTGATAGTCTGTAAGATAAATAACTCTTGATAGAAAGGTCCTAGATTCTTAAAACTTGTTAGGTATCTTCTTCCTGAAAGTCTGTAAGGTAACTAACTCTTGATAGAAAGGTCCTAGATTCTTGAAACTTGGTCCTAGATTCTTAAACTTGTTACGTATCTTCTTCCTGATAGTCTGTAAGATAAATAACTCTTGATAGAAAGGTCCTAGATTCTTGAAACTTGTTACGTATCTTCTTTTTGATAGTCTGTAAGATAACTAACTCTTGATAGAAAGGTCCTAGAACGAAGGTTGATCTTGGTTGAAAGAATAACTTGGGGTCAAAAGAGCATTCCTCATGTCTGTCAATCCCATTGTTTGTCCATCTTGATAATAACTCTTGATATAAAGGTCTAAGAGTCTTGAAACCCGTTACGAATATTTCTCTTTGTTGAAGGAATAACTGACAGTACGTATTTTAGTGACGGGGTCAAATGAACAGTCCTTCTGCTTGTCTATCCAGTTGTTTATCCGGCTGTACGATAACTCTTGATTCATGGTACTAGAGACTTGAAAATAGGTTTCTATAGGTCCAATTGGTGTTAGGTTCAAAAAGTAAGGGCTGTTTCCTTTCTGTCTGCCCAACACTACGCTGACTCCCGAGTCATGCGGTATTCCGCTGTACGGTATATTTTCCAGTGTTCAACAGCCAGACCGTTCATATTCTCCGACCCTGACTGGCGAGGAATTGTCGGGAAGTTAGTAACCACGAGCAATCTCCAAAATAACGACATTTCACGCCGGAAAGACAAGACAAGGACGTTAGAGTCCTTGGCATTGGTACAGGTCGTGCCAAGTAGGATGGTGGGTCAGCCGACCGTGGAAACACCAATGATCTTTCGACTTTATTAATTGTCAGCTCTATCATCACTGTACCGGAAGGCCAAGTGAAGGCAATAGTGCCAACAGATTGAGACGGAAGGTGAAATTAATGCCTAATGAAGAAGCACTGAAATGACTCGTTTCCATTTTTCGTGAATATTATTGTTGGCATCACTGTCACATTTAAAACATTGTACGCTGTAATAAGAGTATTACGAATTAATTGTCACGGTGTGATTAGAGAAACAAAATTATCTGCAATGTGAGGTTTTAAGACTATAAAGACTGCGGAGAGAACTTAGTATTACAGTGGAATGTCGAAAGGAGGGTCCATTTACAAATAACTTCTTTACAAAAGCATTAAGTTTCTTAGTACTGTGAATTTACAATAAACTGCCTGATTACCTCAAATGCGCAAAAAATGTCCCATCAAAATTTTTTAGAATGCTTAAAAATTGGCTGTTGAAGTTGAAGATTTGGAACAATATGTTGCCATTGAGTCCTTGACTGATATTTACTATCTTTAGTTCAAGCAGGGTATCTTGTATAGTATTTAATTTTTCTTTTTTTATGTGCACTTCACATTTTAAAGTTAACTTGTATTATTTGATTATTCCTATTACATTATCATATAATAGACTAACGGGCCCGGCGCGCTTTGCTGCGCATTTCAATAATTTTTTGCAAAAGTTGCCCGCGGCTTCGCACGCAATTTCCCGTTGAAAACAGTACACTATATTCACTTATTCTTTTTTCTATCACATTCTAAACATTGCTGAGATAATTGATAGTCGTTCCATCGTGAGCCTCTTGGGCGTATTATGAAGGTATGTACCATATTCCTGCCTCTATCTAGCTGTTACCCACGGCTTCGCACGCAAATCTTAAGAACCGAAGTCCTTATTACTTAGTATTTTTTTTTTTTTTTTACTATAATAAATTTTAGATTAAATTAGTTATATCTCCGATGCCACGATTGAGCTTGCTTTGTTGTCTCGATCGAGAGAATATGTACACACGGAGTTTTGAGAACCATACTTCTGTCAAAAAAAAACAACTAAGGTTGATTTTATAACATTCTTTATATTTGTAGCCAACGTAAGATAGTAATTATGATATCTGCATTACTCTTCTGATCAAGCATGAGCATGGTTTATATTAAATAAATATTGCAGTTAAAGGTGCCCCAATTTTTTACGTCAAATTTGAATTGTATTATCTGGATAGTAAAGTCTATGTTTAACAGTGATTGCAAAAACAGTTTAAACAAAATTTGTCGTTTCTCTTAAGCTTACTCTATGCTTTAAAACTATAAGTGTAATATATGTTTACAAAGAACAGCTGATTAAAAATTTGAAAAGACGTTAACATATGTTTGCTGCAATGCATTTCTTATGGGTATTTCTGTAACCAGTGGGGCGGAATCCTGAATCGGGAAAGGGATGGGCATAGCTTATAAACCTTCTCCGTGGAAAAATACATATACGTACAAATTTTCATCATGATCGGTCCAATAGTTCACGATTCCATAAAGGACAAACATACAAACATTCATTTTTATATATATAGATAACAACTTTTGTTTAACTAGGGCTGTTCAAGTAGTGTATTAATTATAAACTTTGTAGAATAATTAATACACTTTCATTTTGAGTGCTGATATATATATATATATATATATATCAAATGAAATGAAATGAAAAATGTCTTTATTGGAGGCGAAGTTAGGACTATAAAGTCCTCTCTACCACTTAACCTCGACCTTAACCTGGTATATATATTTAACCTAATGTTCATATACCAGAACCTCAAATCAGGCTTAGCCTTTTAGTCCCTAAATTTTCTCATCTAACTGTAAAAATATGTGAAATAGAGTGATAATCTTTAAGTTTTTATTATATGCTGTATTCTTCAATAAAAAAAAAAAAACATTTGTGTTAATATTTTATTAATATTTATTTATTTTGGACATTTAATCTAGACATTGTTACAGTAATGTACAATCAATAATCCGATGTTTGATATATTAAGACTCTTAGCTCTGTACTGTACTGGAGTGAGAAAATAAATTCTTTCTTTCTCATTTAGTATTTTTGTTTGCGAACAACATTTATTTTAATTGTTGAGTGACAGTTCATGTTCCAGAAGGTGCCGTTGTAAGGCAACTGCGTAGCATATTCGAGTTAACTTTACCTCCATGTAACAAATTCGTCAAATAGTTCAACCAATCAAAAATGATCGAATATTTCACTAGATGTACATCAATTACCGTATAAAGCCAGATTGTTGATTGTGTGATCGAGCGAATTGTGCCAAAAACAGTCATGTTCCAGCAAAACAACCTCTCCATATTCTGCTCACTACAATGACATTTGAGGATGAAAACCGTCATAAGTGGCGTGAGTATTCCTTCAGCTCCGTTTACACAATGTGTTGTTGACTCAAGCTTCTGTTACTGAATAATTTTGTCACGTGAAACGCGTGCTCTAGCATTGTTTATCTAAGGCTTCGACGGAACATTCCGTAGTAAATTGAAAATAGAATAGTACATACATTGTATTTATAAATACTGTGTTTAGGATTAGAATTCGCAAAACAAATTTATACTTCATGGAAAACTAAACCGTTTTACATTTTTTTCTGAACATAAACATATTTGCAGGTTTCAGAATAAAAAATAAGTTATATTTGAAAAACATAAAGTAATTTGCAAAGTAATTAAAGAAGACAAGGTCATAGTCCGATGCATTGACCTTAACAGTGAAGCTATTGGCACAATTTCCCACAACTATTCCGGTGCCACTTCTATATTTACCGCGAGTCTACGTTATCACATGTACCTGTGTCTTTCTCATCCTCAACACTAGATGTGACGTAAAGCTGTCCAGCAGTACCACATCTACAACTATTCCGGTGCCACTTCTATATTTACCGCGAGTCGACGTTATCACATGTACCTCTGTGTGTTGATCTTCCTCAACACTAGATGTGACGTAAAGCTGTCCAGCAGTACCACATCTACAACTATTCCGGTGCCACTTCTATTTTTACCGCGAGTCGACGTTATCACATGTACCTCTGTGTGTTGATCTTCCTCAACACTAGATGTGACGTAAAGCTGTCCAGCAGTACCACATCTACAACTATTCCGGTGCCACTTCTATTTTTACCGCGAGTCTACGACATCACATGTACCTGTGTCTTTCTCTTCCTCAACACTAGATGTGACATAAAGCTGTCCAGCAGTACCACATCTACAACTATTCCGGTGCCACTTCTATATTTACCGCGAGTCGACGTTATCACATGTACCTCTGTGTGTTGATCTTCCTCAACACTAGATGTGACGTAAAGCTGTCCAGCAGAACCACATCTACAACTATTCCGGTGCCACTTCTATTTTTACCGCGAGTCTACGACATCACATGTACCTGTGTCTTTCTCTTCCTCAACACTAGATGTGACATAAAGCTGTCCAGCAGTACCACATCTACAACTATTCCGGTGCCACTTCTATATTTACCGCGAGTCGACGTTATCACATGTACCTCTGTGTGTTGATCTTCCTCAACACTAGATATGACGTAAAGCTGTCCAGCAGTACCACATCTACAACTATTCCGGTGCCACTTCTATTTTTACCGCGAGTCTACGACATCACATGTACCTGTGTGTGTTGATCTTCCTCAACACTAGATGTGACGTAAAGCTGTCCAGCAGAACACATCTACAACTATTCCGGTGCCACTTCTATATTTACCGCGAGTCGACGTTATCACATGTACCTCTGTGTGTTGATCTTCCTCAACACTAGATGTGACGTAAAGCTGTCCAGCAGTACCACATCTACAACTATTCCGGTGCCACTTCTATATTTACCGCGAGTCGACGTTATCACATGTACCTCTGTGTGTTGATCTTCCTCAACACTAGATGTGACGTAAAGCTGTCCAGCAGTACCACATCTACAACTATTCCGGTGCCACTTCTATATTTACCGCGAGTCGACGTTATCACATGTCCCTCTGTGTGTTGATCTTCCTCAACACTAGATGTGACGTAAAGCTGTCCAGCAGAACCACATCTACAACTATTCCGGTGCCACTTCTATATTTACCGCGAGTCGACGTTATCACATGTACCTCTGTGTGTTGATCTTCCTCAACACTAGATGTGACGTAAAGCTGTCCAGCAGTACCACATCTACAACTATTCCGGTGCCATTTCTATATTTACCGCGAGTCGACGTTATCACATGTACCTCTGTGTGTTGATCTTCCTTAACACTAGATGTGACATAAAGCTGTCCAGCAGAACCACATCTACAACTATTCCGGTGCCACTTCTATATTTACCGCGAGTCGACGTTATCACATGTACCTCTGTGTGTTGATCTTCCTCAACACTAGATGTGACGTAAAGCTGTCCAGCAGTATCACATCTACAACTATTCCGGTGCCATTTCTATATTTACCGCGAGTCGACGTTATCACATGTACCTCTGTGTGTTGATCTTCCTCAACACTAGATGTGACATAAAGCTGTCCAGCAGAACCACATCTACAACTATTCCGGTGCCACTTCTATATTTACCGCGAGTCGACGTTATCACATGTACCTCTGTGTGTTGATCTTCCTCAACACTAGATGTGACGTAAAGCTGTCCAGCAGTACCACATCTACAACTATTCCGGTGCCATTTCTATATTTACCGCGAGTCGACGTTATCACATGTACCTCTGTGTGTTGATTTTCCTCAACACTAGATGTGACGTAAAGCTGTCCAGCAGTACCACATCTACAACTATTCCGGTGCCACTTCTATATTTACCGCGAGTCGACGTTATCACATGTACCTCTGTGTGTTGATCATTCTCAACACTAGATGTGACGTAAAGCTGTCCAGCAGTACCACATCTACAACTATTCCGGTGCCACTTCTATTTTTACCGCGAGTCTACGACATCACATGTACCTGTGTCTTTCTCTTCCTCAACACTAGATGTGACATAAAGCTGTCCAGCAGTACCACATCTACAACTATTCCGGTGCCACTTCTATATTTACCGCGAGTCGACATTATCACATGTACCTCTGTGTGTTGATCTTCCTCAACACTAGATGTGACGTAAAGCTGTCCAGCAGAACCACATCTACAACTATTCCGGTGCCACTTCTATTTTTACCGCGAGTCTACGACATCACATGTACCTGTGTCTTTCTCTTCCTCAACACAAGGGGACAGCCACGTCCGTGGTTTGGTTGGCCATGTGCGGCGGAAGAAGGTGGCCCGGAGAACGAAGGTGGATGGCTTGTGTAAACCTGGAGCCAAGCTGCTGGAGGCGACGTCCGATGTGCCTCCACCTGGTAGCTGCTGTGTTATCGTCGCCGGGACCAATGATGTCGCCTCCGGTCAGCAATGCAATGTCTACCGACACCTTGAACAGCGCATTGTGACTAGGCTACTGACCTCCCGGCGTTGTTGTCTCCACCCCTGCCTCACAGACACGACTTACCCACCGTGTCATCAAATTAATCAAGAGGTCGCACTATTAAAACGCATATATTGAGGAACTATGCGCAAGATACCGTGGGCGGTGGTGTTTGGGATTTCAACCAAATAAGCAGAAGTGCTTTCACGTCTCATGGATGCACTTGAAAGCAGAGCAGCAAGCATCTTCTGGCGGACCTGCTGATTGATTGTCTGCGGAGGTTTGAATCGCTCCAATCCTCGAACTTCGTCCCGGATTCCTGTCACCGCTGCCGAGCCACTGCCGACACGGCCACAGAGGTCTTCAACTACCCCAATGCCGACTACCTTGGAACTGCCAGTAGTCGCTGCTTATCCCCACGTGCTTCCCTATGACTCATTCGCAGAGGCACTAAAAAGCGGATCATCGATAAGAAAGCCTGATTCAACCTTTATTAATGCCATGAATCAGCAAAAAAACTGTCCGCCTTTCAGTTGTGTGAATCTGACATAAAAATATCAGAATCGGGGAATTACCCAACCAAACAGTCTCAAGAAAACCCAAATCAAATTCAAAAAAATTTCAAAACTCAATTCAAGCATTTTCTGTTGTGCACCAGAATGCACAGTCCTGCTGCCACAAATAAAGTCGACGAGCTGATGCTCATGGCAGAAGAGCTGCATCCTGACATAGCTATTTGTTGTTTCTGAGCATGGCTTCACGGCTGATACTGTTGCAATGTTCAGAATCAATAATTACGAATTGGCTAGCGTTTATAACCGAACTAACTACAAAGGGGGTGGCGTGGCAATCTTTGTCAAATACCGACTAAATTACCAGCTATTAAAAGTGGATTATAGTAGTGATCTAAACTTTGAAGTGGCTGGGGTAAAAATTTGATCAAAAATCCATTGGAAAAATCACAGTAATTGGCTTATATAGATCTCCAAATGGGTGCAGCACCACATTTTTTGAAAACTTTGAAACACTTCTAAATTTTTTTCATTCAAAATTATTGAAGTTCATCATCATTGGTGACTTCAACATCGACGTTCTGGACCACGCTAACCCCCTGGCCCAGCGGCTTCGCGATAATCTTATCTTCTTTCGGTTTAACATGGTCCGTGAACTCACCAACACGAGTCCTCTGCCGCGTCGAGTACGGCCATCGACAACGTCATCACAAACATCCCAGACGTTTCGGTCTCTGTTCTGAACGCGGCCATTTCGGATCACTTCGCCCAGGAAGCCATAATTACCCACTCCAAACCAAAATTTAAACCTCTCCCTCCGTGAAAATAAAACGAGATGTAAAGTCTGCAAACGTTGATCTTTTCAACAATTGTCCTCAGGAAGGAGTCGTGGTCATTCCTGGATTCTTTCGATCAAGTGGAGGAAGCCTTCAATGCATTTTTAAAGCGAGTAATTTTTCATTTAAATGTCACTCGTCCATTCAAAAATTTCAAAGAATGTTTTCAAAGGAGAAGAGATACCTGGATTACTCAGGATATTCTCAAATCAAGAGAAAAGGCTTAAGTTTTATCATTCGATATATGTAGGGACCGAAAACGAACAATTCAAAACTTTTTTTCGAAATTTCAAGCAAAATTATCGAAAAGAAATAAGGATGGCCAAGGCACGAGATGTCGAAACCAAACTGAGACAATCAGACAATTTTTTCAAAAAGCGCTTGGAACATTATAAAAAACAGCACAAAACAACAAAACTTTCCAAATTTTCAACTCCGACACTTAAAACAACAAATAAAATAATTGATGATCCGTTTGAAGTGGCAAGCGAATTTAACAAATTTTTTTCAACTGTGGCTGAACCAGACGACTCATTTTCGGATAGCCCTCGCGATGATCCATTGACGAGACCGATCTCGTCTATGGTTCTTATTCCTGTGAGTGAGGTGGAGGTGGCCCGTATCGTGCGGGGATTTGAGACCGAAAAAATCCAGTGACACCAATGGCATGTCTGTGTGGTTGCTCAAGGGGGTGCTACAAATACCTCTTGACTCCAATCACCCGACTGATCAATCTTTCATTTGCTCAAGGCGTATTCCCGTCGGCATTGATGATTGCTAAAGTTATACCAATTTTCAAAAAGGACGATGCTTGCATTCCAAGCAACTATCGTCCAATTTCTATACTCCCAGTTTTCAGCAAAATTTTCGAAAAAGCTTTTCTCAAACAATTTGAAAAATTTCTTGATCGTTACGAGATTCTATGTCCCGAACAATTTTGGGTTCAGGAAAAACAAGTCGAAAATCGACGCTGTAACGAATCTAATTTACAATGTTTGTCGAGGGCCTAGAGAGGCGAGAGCACGTGCTAAGCATATTTCTCGACCTCTCTAAAGCTTTTTGACTGTGTGCATCATGCAACACTGTTGCACCAGTTGTGGTCAAGTGTGGTATTCGGGGGACTGCCGCACGATTGGATCTCGTCTTATTTAAAAGATAGAGAGCAGTGCGTGCAGATTGCGAGTGTCTTGTCAGACAAAGTCAAAATGCCCTACGGTGTCCCACAGGGATCAATATTAGGACCAGCCCTTTTTCTAATTTTACGTCAACAGATTGAATTCTACAATCCAGAATGGAAAATTAATTCAATATGCTGACGATACGACTCTCTGCAATCAGATCAAAATCAATAAACGAACTTGAAATGGAGTCATTCATTGAATTGAATTCATGCATCGAATATTTCTCCAGAATCAATCTGAAAACAAACAGTTCCAAATCAAACGTCATACATTTTTGCCTTCGGCAACAAGGACAAGAGCTCCGACCCGCGGTGATGGTGGACGATTTCCTTCTGGAAGAAACAGACTCCATTAAGTTCCTTGGAATGTACCTTGATCGGGGGCTGACATGGGACGATCACATTGAAAACGTCGTTTGCTCTAAGATTGCTTCGGGAATTTATGTCCTGCGCAATCTTGCAAAATTTTGTTCGGTGGATGTATTAAAAATGGCCTATTTCGGTCTGATACATCCACATTTGACATATGGCTTGAGATTGTGGGGAAGCTGTTCCAAGTACAGATTTGAAAGAGTTTTTCAGATCTCAAAAGAAAGCCGTAAGAATTCTTTCAAAATTAAACCCCAGAGAGTCGTGCAAATATGCCTTTAGGGAGCTTGGATTGCTGACCCTTCCCTGTCTCTATATTCTCGAGGTGGCCTTGTACTGCCGACTTAAATGCGAGTTGGTACGGGGCAGGGATGTCCACCAATATGGACTAGAGGCAGGAATAACTTTCGAGTCGAACAGCACAGAACGGCAGCTTTCGAACACTTACCATCTCAAGTTGGAGTCAGACTAATGAATAGGCTCCCTGAGGGCATCAAACAACTCAATGAAACAAAACAATTCAAAACTCGACTAAAACATTTTCTTATGTCAAAGGCATTTTACTCAACTGATGAGTTCATGATGGGCCGCTGGGATGAAAATTTTTGAAATTAAACAATAACCACGATATCCCCGGTTCTGATACATGCAATGTAATATAATTCTTGTATGTATTTACCTTGACCAACATCATTTATCTGATGTACTTATTTACTTTATTATAGTTATGTTGACGCATGCCATGCAATATTTTAATTGTTTCACGCAATAAAGAATATTATTATTATTATTATTATTATTATTATTAACAATAAAGCTGTCCAGCAGTACCACATCTACAACTATTCTGGTGCCACTTCTATTTTTACCGCGAGTCTACGACATCACATGTACCTGTGTCTTTTCTCTTCCTCAACACTAGATGTGACATAAAGCTGTCTAGCAGAACCGCATCTACAAGGTATTCCGGTGCCACTTCTATATTTACCGCGAATCTACTTTATGACATGTACCTCTGTGTGTTGATCTTCCTCAACACTAGATGTGACGTAAAGCTGTCCAGCAGTACCACATCTACAACTATTCCGGTGCCACTTCTATATTTACCGCGAGTCGACGTTATCACATGTACCTCTGTGTGTTGATCTTCCTCAACACTAGATGTGACGTAAAGCTGTCCAGCAGAACCACATCTACAACTATTCCGGTGCCACTTCTATTTTTACCGCGAGTCTACGACATCACATGTACCTGTGTCTTTCTCTTCCTCAACACTAGATGTGACATAAAGCTGTCCAGCAGTACCACATCTACAACTATTCCGGTGCCACTTCTATATTTACCGCGAGTCGACGTTATCACATGTACCTCTGTGTGTTGATCTTCCTCAACACTAGATGTGACGTAAAGCTGTCCAGCAGAACCACATCTACAACTATTCCGGTGCCACTTCTATTTTTACCGCGAGTCTACGACATCACATGTACCTGTGTCTTTCTCTTCCTCAACACTAGATGTGACATAAAGCTGTCCAGCAGTACCACATCTACAACTATTCCGGTGCCACTTCTATATTTACCGCGAGTCGACGTTATCACATGTACCTCTGTGTGTTGATCTTCCTCAACACTAGATGTGACGTAAAGCTGTCCAGCAGTACCACATCTACAACTATTCCGGTGCCACTTCTATATTTACCGCGAGTCGACGTTATCACATGTACCTCTGTGTGTTGATCTTCCTCAACACTAGATGTGACGTAAAGCTGTCTAGCAGAACCGCATCTACAAGTATTCCGGTGCCACTTCTATATTTACCGCGAGTCGACGTTATCACATGTACCTCTGTGTGTTGATCTTCCTCAACACTAGATGTGACGTAAAGCTGTCCAGCAGTACCACATCTACAACTATTCCGGTGCCACTTTTATATTTACCACGAGTTTACCAATAGGCTTCTCGTAACGAGTTTTGTCTCATCTTAAGTAGTTACTTCTAAACATGTGCAAAATTGTGCGTCATTTAGTATTCATGATTGGTATTGCGTGTTTGCTATTATTCCTAAGCTCACCTCTCAGAAATTTTCAAAATTTTCTCTTTTCTCTGATTCTGGACGATATCTCGAGAACAAACTGACTCTTAGGCTCAAAATTGTGCGTGTAGCCCCATTGCTACATAGGTAGTATCAAGTTGCATGCCACTCCATGGGATTTGGTTGAGCCTTTGCTAACATTTTTACAGTGGTTTTTTGCGTACCCATGATGGAATAGAGAACATATAGATTTTTAAAACAAAATGAAGAATCATTTGACACGTTAACATGTGCTATTGTAACGAATGTAGCCTAAATTTCACTATAGTATTTTAAGAAAGACTGTATCTGCAAATTTCAAATTTGTCATGAAAGTTTATTTCTAGATGATCGGTTATGGTGTTTGTATGAGTGATAATAAAATCACTTGTATTTTAAATTCAGTTGTTGAAAATAGCACTGATAATTTATTACAAGTACGTTTTGGTGGCTATTTCGTTTAGCATTATTCATTAAACCAACAGTTTTCAAATTACACCTTATCCGTAGCCATTATCATTATCAATCCCGCTGTGGTCATTACAAATTTTCAAATCTGTGTGGATCGCTTTTACATAATAATAATCTCTTTATCTTAATAAAAATCTATATGATTATTTGAGACTTATCACCCAATAAGCTGGTACAAATTATCTTCTTTCTGCCGGGTGGCCGTGAAATTTCTATTCTGTCCGTTCTATGTTGAACATGAAATAAGCTATAGTTTTGAAATTTCATGAAATTTTGCACGCTTCAGCGAAAACTGTTTCGCGACAGGTGTTCAGACGAGCTCCAATTCCAAAAGCCTGGTTGAAAGAACGGTTTGTTGAACACCTTCCGGAGGATTCCTTCTTTGGCGTACTTGGAGGACATTTTTGTACCTCTGGTCATCCAGAATTGTCTCAGTTGCCCCCCCCCCTTCACCACCCCGAACTTCGCCTCTGGACGTGGGCTTATTTAGTGTCATAGAGGGATTGGGCGTGATTGATGGATAAATCGGAGCAAAGATTGAAATGTAACAAGCCACGACAGGATGCCCAAAGGAAGTGAGCTGAGCACAAGAGGAAGCAATGTTTAACACTTGAATGGACGAAGAGTTCGATCGGTCGGCAATATTCTCAAGTACAAAGCTGTCAGGCATTGACAGTCTACTTGACTTTCCACTGTCTTCGGTTTACTCCTTGGATACGTTATTTTCTTTGAAACTTAAAACGTTTTTGGAACCTTACGTGTGACGTAACTTTTAATGTTTATTGTCTATTGAAATTACGATATTATTATGGTGCTATTAAATAGGTAATAGGTTACAGATATTGTCTTCTACGGCAGTGGAATTTCAATTAATCGTACTAAACGTTTTGAAGTAGATGCGATCCACACCGAGTTGCAAATTTGTAATGGCCGCCCCAAGAATCGAACTCGTAACCTCTCGGTTTTAGTCGCAGGGCTACGGATATAATTTGATTTCTACCTTTGTTTTAATGATTACTGCTAAATTTAATTGCCCCCAAAACGTACCTGAAAACAACAGTGTTATTTTCATCAACCGAATTTATTAATACAAGTGGTTTTATTATCACTCATGTAAAACCTAAATACATAAATGTTTAATTTCAAATACATAATTCTAAATATGTAACCGGCATGTGCCTTTTTACTTATTAATACAATTAACGAATCGCAAACCTAAAATTAAACTAATTTCTCTTAACGTGAAAGTAGAAAAAGTTAAATTTTGCGCGACGGAAACTAGGTGTTAAATATACTTTTTTATCTAATGTTCATTGTATCAACAAGGGTCTCTGAGGTTGCAGGACAAATTTCAAGTTATTTTATCAGTTAAATATTATGTTGCAGCTCTGACCCATGTTAAAGTATCATATATGATTGTACTCAGCTTGATTAAAAAATGTATTTGATTTTCACCTTGCCATCATTTTTTTACCCAGAAGATCAATATAAAAATATTCGCTAACGCGAATAACTCTAACCCCATGGAGAGATAAGCACCTATGTAGAAATCGACGTTGTGTATGTAGAAATTAAGCTGCATGCAAACTTCTATGTCTATACAGTATCTATTCTATATAAAGTCAGTTCCTTGGAGATATCGTTCAGACAGACAGACAGAAATACAATTGTTCCAGCCTCTTGAGTGAGGCTTCGCTAACGCTCAGCCAAAACAAATCAAAAGCTGTAGAAGACCGATAAAAGTTACAAATTATTTTCATTTGATGGATCTAGATAAGTCATACACCGTGCTAGAACGGTAGAAGAATTTCTTACAATGCAAGATAAAGGTGCAAAATTTGTTAAGTAACTATGCTCCATTGCACATTGTTTCTTGGCGAAAAATAAAATTCGCCAAAGATGTCAGAGAGCGGTGTACAAGGAAAGTTTTTGAGAACGTATAAAACATGGTTTTGAAATTGTCACCAGCTGTGTATTATTCTTGCGTTCTGTTTCCAAGCGACACGAAATGGTTGATGTGAGTGTATGTGTAGCTACACAAGGACAACGTATACGTACAACGGTGTAAGAAGCACGCTTGTACACCAGGCGCGTGACCGAACCATCGTCACCTCCCCACGCGCCTGGCACATGGACATAGTAGCGTACCTCTTGACTGTGTGGACAAAATACAATGTAAACGACAACGTCACGCTAAGATCAGTAAGTAAGTAGGATGTCAATACTCACCTACTGCTGTGCTAGATCCCGTCAGTGGTAGTACTAGGCCTGGCCGCTGTGTGCAATATTCATCCAATGGAAATTGAGTTTATTATGTTTTCTGTTTAAAATCAGTTTACAAATTTACTTTGACAAAGTAATTTAAACTGATTCAAACGTTTATTATAACAACGCCAGTTACTGAAAAGGATATCAATTATCTTTAGTATATTAAAGAAATGGCGGCAATGAAAACTTTTAAACTTTGAATATCTTAAAATCTAGCATTTTTTCTCAAGAATTGCAAGAGTAAAAGTTTTAGAGAGGTTTTTTCTCAAATGTAATGCCTTTGAAAATTACTTAAATCAAATAATAAATAACTGGTTTAGATCAGATTTACTGTAACAAGACATGACCCATATTGAGAGCTGCCGTTTATTTACTTTTTGTATTGTTGGCTATTCGCTGAGAACCTCAATGTGGACCATGTCTTGTCACAGTAAATCTGCTCTAAACCAGTTGTTTATAATTCGATTAAATAATTTTCCTGGCATTACATTTGTGATAAAATTCTCTTTAAACTGCTATTCCTGCAATTGTTGAGAAAAATGCTAGTTTTTAATATATTCAAAGTTTAAAAGTTTTAATGGCCGCCATTAATTTTATTACAATTTTTTCGGTAACTGATCTTATTATATACATTTGAGCCAAATTTGGTACAATTTAATTAATTAGTTTTTAATATTTAATTTTTTTATATAAAAACACATACAGACAGACAGATGGGAAATTAAGCATCGGAGACCCATGTTCATACGGTGAAATATGTTTGTCTTGACCTGAGCAATAACGCATTATACCTTTGTCCAGAGAGTTACGGGACTTTGTTTGAAGGTTATTTTTCACGATGGAAGGATTGTAAAGGAAACCGGACATTGACTCCAGAGACGTAGGTGATTGGTAGACGAATGCAGACTTATTGTGTGACCTGTATTCTGTAGTTCAGTTTTAATGATTAGTGTTGTGTATAGATTTGTATTAAGTGCATGTTTTTAGAGTTAGTGAAGTTGACAAACAACATGGTGGTTGTGATTCCTGACTTAGGCGTTGCCACAACGCTTTGGTATGATTTGTTTATTTTAACCTAGTTTGTAATTATGTTAGTTCTTTACCTGAAGAAGAGATCACATTGCAGATCTCGAAACGTAGTGTTACTCATTTCTTGTTTCACTGAACGATGGCAAATGTCCGGGAAAATCCTGTTTCCTTCAGTTACGGGACAGTCTGTATCAACATAATCGAACAAGTATTTTGAATGAGTTTAGCGCTCGTTCACATACCTCTTAGATCAGCGTCTGGGATCTGACGCTGTCACAGACCTGACTCCTGGAATCTGGAGTCATGTTCGTCTGGATATTGTAGAGTGCAGCAAGTAAGAGGAATATGAACTGGAGCTGAACTCAACATTTGCATTGCATCAACCCTTCCCACTATAGCTACGCTACGTTATGTGAAGTAAGCGGTATTTTGACTTAAAATAAGAAAATTATTTCGAGTATTATTACAGAATGAAGTTGACGTCACCAATGAGAAAGGTTAGCGGTAACAGTCGCGTCACATTCCCGGTCATCTGTCCAACTGTGCAAGGCTTCCTATTTATGGAAGGATTGCATCATTGAGTATTGCTCACAGACCTCTTGGTATACACATTGTGCAAATATCTATATATAATTATACAGTTCATATCAAAAATCGCAATATGTAAGGAATGTACTGATTAAAACGCCAAGAAATGAAAAAAAGTGAAACACCCTAATCTTAATATTATAAATGCGCGTAAACTGTTCAAACCGATTGTACTGAAGTTTTACATAAACATCGTTACGGTTCTGGGATAAATACAGAGTTATTCTTATTTCGAAAATCCCTCAAGACCACGCCCCACTGGTCTTTAAAATAGTAAAATTCCCATCTGGTTGTGAAATATTAATTTAAAGAGTCTGTCAAATGTAATCAACAGCTCTGTACAAATATTGTTGTATGACAGTATAACCATACGCTTAGTGAAGTTAACAAATTTTTTTATTTTTTTTTTTTTTATTGTTGTATGACAGTATAACCATATGCTTAGTGAAGTTAACAAATATTTTTTATTTTATTTTTTATTTATAGTGTGAAAACAAAGAGCTTAAATGTAACAACACCACTTCTTAATTCAACCTTTTCTATAACTGCTGTTGATCACAGAGTAAGAAAATATTCAGATATTAAAATAAAAAATATTATTAAAAATATATTATATATATATATATAAATATACACTTTTTGGAAAAGTTTCTTGGTCGTGGTACCAAGGCAAACTCAACATTGGCATCGGAAACGTAATTCACTCAAACCAGAAGTGCTCATACAAAATGTGCAAAGCTTACAAAATTACGTGCTATATAAGAATGAAATGAAAAAAATCAAAGAATTTAACCCTAAAATTACATACGTAGGGATAAAAGCTTCATATAATCAAACCCCAGTGCTGAAATACTTCAATATTAAAGTTAATAACCGAGAACAAAATGCATTTTTCACATACAATTCCTTGACCTAATATGATGACCGCCATGTCCTCTAAAGACCGGAAGGGCGGATGTTATGACCCGCGCATGTGCCAATGGCCGATGTGAAACCGTACTTCCGGAAAGTACGGCGGCACCAGTCAGTTCTATAAGCGTGATTTTCCGTACGAGCGTACATTTGCATGGCTTTTGTTGGTGTGCCGTCCAGGCCCGGATAAACCCCACGGTTTGAATGAGCAGTAGAGTATCTAATTCAGCTGAAACAGCTGATGGTGGAAGTGGATTCTTGACTTCTAGCACCATTTTTATTCATCCGTCAATAACTGAAACTTTAACGCTGTGTTGAAAAATTGTTTATTTCCTCGGAAATGATGACTTAACTAATTGGTGATGAAATGTACGACACGAGACCTACCGTTCTTGAAAACGAAACAACTCCGTTTGCACGTGATACAAAATTAAAATATGTTTATGGTCATTTCGGGAATGTGAGATTATTTTGTGATCCAGAAAACCTCAAAAAGTGTATTGTCAAAATACCCATTCAAAAATCTACCCTGAAGGTTGGGTTAGTTAGATTTCACGACAGTAAAAATTACTCATTTCAATTTCGACATAAAACAGTTCGATGACTCTGAATTTTAGGAGGGTTTCATTTAGTCCAAGTTTCATTTAGTCCAGGTTTCATAAGTCCAGGTTTCACTTCGTCCAGGTCTAATATTAAATTATAGAATATAACGCCGAAACCTGGAATAAACTAAGCCTAGCCTAACTTTTCTGTAAATTTATAGCAATTGGTACAGTTTCTTGGTTTTGAGCCTAGAATGTAGAGTATTAAGATTGAAAATAGTTATTATGATTTCATTTTTATAAAACTTCAAATAAATGTGCACTTTTAAACCCTTCAATATTTTGACGCATTGGAATACCTATTTAAATATGAATTTATAATATTTTCATCATATCAATTGACCATATTTTAATCTACTTGGGTTTTTATAATTATTCTGCTTTCCGTTTCTGGATATCAGCGTCATCATTTACAAACTGTACTCTGGGTTACACTCAGAATTACCTCTTCATTTTTGTTAAATTTTTCACTATACTAACTATAGTATTGGTTACTCCGATCTTAGTATTTGTTCTATGGTGATTTTGCTTTATATATATAAACAAATACATATATTAACAGTATATATATATATATATATATATATATATAATATATATATATTATTTATAACTATTTAATTTCCTCCGGTCTTAGTCTTTTTTGTTCCATAGTTCATTTTCCTTATTTCCTGGTCAAGAAAATATACACCTACAGAGATCTGAGAAGCCTATTTATATCAAAAGACAACAAAGGTGGGTTTTATAAAATTCTTTAAATTTACAGTAAAAGTTAGTTAGGAGCTTTGTATTTTATAACTACTACTTAATACTTGCCAAATTATTAATAATAATTAAGAGCCTCAACTCTATGTTGTCAATGGTTAGAGTCTTACTGGAACCATCAATGATCGAGACTCTCAATTCCATGTTTACAATAATTAAGAGTATCATAATCATATTATTAATAATTACAAGTATCATCACTTTGTTGTAAATAAGATTCCAATGATTGATGAGAGTCTAATCAACATAACATCAATAATACATTAAGAGTTTCATCATCATATTATAAATAATCAGGAGTATTAATTTCACTCTCAGTATTAGAATTGTTGAGAGTCTAATAATTTTATTATTAATAATTAAGAATCATATCTCTATGTTGTCCTTGTTGAGAGAGTATCATCATAGTTTTTTCTTACAATGACGAATCTGAATAATGTATTGTCAATAAATAAATTATGAGTTTCTTCGAAATTTTTCCAAAGATTGGAGTTATCAATGGAGAACGAGTGTGACACGAGTTAAGCTCTCTTAACTCGACGAACATGACAAAACATGTTAACAACCCCACGACGGAAGCTTGTCGCCAGCGATAGGATTCTGACACGCAATTCACTGTCAGGCGACAGCATCCAGCTCGGGGTCGAGTCTGCAATAATTGCGCTTCGCGTTACTGCGCTGTAACTGCTCATTGAGTGACGCATAACGCATGTTTTGAGGCGAACTGATCTGTAATGAAATTTCGCGTTGTAATACAATTTTGCTTTACAGTAACAACAGGCTTTGCTGAAATTGCAGGCAAAATGTCGTTATTGAGATATCTGGCGGGAACAGACAGACAGACAGACAGAAACTACACAGATAGAAGTAACAGCTCAATTCAATTTCTTGGCATCCCAGCTAAATCCCATGCACTATCATTCAACGCTATCTTGTCCATATGCAGCAGAAAACTGATGCAACGGGGATTCGGAGGTCTCGATAGAATGTAACAAAAGTCTTGCCAGCCAATCCACCAATATCGAAGCCAAATGTTCGAATATCGTATGGTTGTATTCAGTCTGTGGTTGATTTTCTCGTTCCATCGTGATTACGTAAGGTCAAAAAATGTTCGCAAAAAAAAGAAGTAACAGAGTTTTCTACACGTAACGTAGCTATGGTGGGAAGGGTTGGTGCAGTGCGATATAGGTTGGTTCCAGTTAACCTTCCTGGAAACAGACGCTATCACAGACTTGACTCCTGGAATCTGGAGACATCTACGTCTGAAGTGGAGGTGAGATGGTATTTCAGTAATCAGTACTTTGTAACAGTTACTTTTCTCCAACATCTGTAACGGTTACTGAGAACCAAAAATACTGATGACAGTGATACTTTGTATCTAGTACTCCATATGGTTGGTTACAAGATGCAGTTCTTGTACTGATTATTTTACTAGTCCTGAAGTACTCATATCCTCACTGATACCGAATACTGAAATACTGATCTGAGGCTGACAACACTACAACATAAATACCGCGATCGTACCGCTCCAACTGCAAAATATTGCTACTTCACAATGTAAATCACTCATCAACCGGTGTCAGTGTGATATTCTTGAATTAGTTATTGAGTAATAAATATATTTTTTTAATGAAAACAAAACAGTTTATATATTAAAAGTGTTTAATTACGTAAACTATGATAAGAAATGTAATGCCTTTAATTCAAATGAGAGTTTGTTTAAATTTTGTAGTAGGTAATACAAAACAAAACTGTACCTAAAATGCGCTAAATTTATTCAATTAAAATTACTTATAAAATAGACCTGTATATTCATAACCTTAAAGAATACCCAGTGTAACAGCCCATTTGACTATTGACAGTAGCAGAAGTTCAATTTACTGTTCAATTCATTAATACATATGAAAATGTATACGTTTTAATAATAATATATTATTTTTATACACTTTTACATAATTACGTTGTACTTTTGGATTCTATTAATTATCAAACTGTGTTCGATGCTGATTTCAAGTCTCCAGTATTTGTACTCAGTATCGCCGGCTAACGGTATCAGAAGTAACGGTTACAGGTTCTTACTGTTTTAGCCCATCTCTAGTCGGAAGGTTTCTAAAAAAGGTCGGCCACGAAGAAGCTCAAAATGAACGCTTTACACCGTTTCGACATCGGAGATTGTAATGTGATAGGTATATTGCGGTGTGATAGGTATATTGTAGTGTGATAGGTATATTGTAGCGTGATAGGTATATTGTAGCGTGATAGGTATATTATAGCGTGATAGGTATATTGTAGCGTGATAGGTATATTGTAGCGTGATAGGTATATTGTAGTGTGATAGGTATATTGTAGCGTGATAGGTATATTGTAGTGTGATAGGTATATTGTAGTGTGATAGGTATATTGTAGCGTGATAGGTATATTGTAGCGTGATAGGTATATTGTAGCGTGATAGGTATATTGTAGCGTGATAGGTATATTGTAGCGTGATAGGTATATTATAGCGTGATAGGTATATTATAGCGTGATAGGTATATTGTAGCGTGATAGGTATATTGTAGCGTGATAGGTATATTGTAGTGTGATAGGTATATTGTAGCGTGATAGGTATATTGTAGCGTGATAGGTATATTGTAGCGTGATAGGTATATTGTAGCGTGATAGGTATATTGTAGCGTGATAGGTATATTGTAGCGTGATAGGTATATTGTAGCGTGATAGGTATATTGTAGCGTGATAGGTATATTGTAGCGTGATAGGTATATTGTAGCGTGATAGGTATATTAAAGTGTGTGATAGGTATATTGTAGCGTGATAGGTATATTGTAGCGTGATAGGTATATTGTAGCGTGATAGGTATATTGTGGTGTGATAGGTATATTGTGGTGTGATAGGTATATTGTAGCGTGATAGGTATATTGTAGCGTGATAGGTATATTGTAGCGTGATAGGTATATTGTAGCGTGATAGGTATATTATAGCGTGATAGGTATATTGTAGTGTGATAGGTATATTGTAGCGTGATAGGTATATTGTAGCGTGATAGGTATATTATAGCGTGATAGGTATATTGTAGCGTGATAGGTATATTGTAGCGTGATAGGTATATTGTAGTGTGATAGGTATATTGTAGCGTGATAGGTATATTGTAGTGTGATAGGTATATTGTAGCGTGATAGGTATATTGTAGCGTGATAGGTATATTGTAGCGTGATAGGTATATTGTAGCGTGATAGGTATATTGTAGCGTGATAGGTTATATTGTAGCGTGATAGGTATATTGTAGCGTGATAGGTATATTGTAGCGTGATAGGTATATTGTAGCGTGATAGGTATATTGTAGCGTGATAGGTATATTGTAGCGTGATAGGTATATTGTAGCGTGATAGGTATATTGTAGCGTGATAGGTATATTGTAGCGTGATAGGTATATTGTAGCGTGATAGGTATATTGTAGCGTGATAGGTATATTGTAGCGTGATAGGTATATTGTAGCGTGATAGGTATATTGTAGCGTGATAGGTATATTGTAGCGTGATAGGTATATTAAAGTGTGATAGGTATATTGTAGCGTGATAGGTATATTGTAGCGTGATAGGTATATTGTAGCGTGATAGGTATATTGTGGTGTGATAGGTATATTGTGGTGTGATAGGTATATTGTAGCGTGATAGGTATATTGTAGCGTGATAGGTATATTGTGGTGTGATAGGTATATTGTGGTGTAATCTGGGTGAACTCAAATTGTTGATTCGATAAGACGCTACAATAAGTGGAAGGTGAACTGAGCCAAACTCAACACCACATAGACAATGTACGACTAGAAGCGAGCAGTGTAAAGTTATCATTTAGAGATAACTGTTTATCTCAGGAACTCCACTCTGCGGACTTCCGTTTAGCGAATCATTTCGGGGAGACACACTTTTGACTCGTGTAGAATAAATAAGACACTATTAGAAATTTTAAATGGTAAGGTAATAAATGTCTAATAACATGTTTTCATAGTTTATGCTATGAATAATGTTATGAGGTTAATTTAATGAGAAAATAATAATAGTTTTATAACGTGAGCGTCTTATGGCATTGGGATTAGTTAACTGGAATCTGTTGTTGATAATACAAAACACTATTATTTGGAAAATTACATAACATAATGTTTAGAAACTGCATACCTACAAAACAAAACTTTCCTACTTAAAGGTGTATTTCTAGAAAATATTTCTATTTTCTCAACAAATTTTACAAATTAAACAATTTTAAAAACCAAATAATTGCATTTATTGAATTTCTATTTTTTACAACAACAATAACACGAGAGTATACTTTTCATAATTTTCCAATATTATGCGTCTTTCCACACTTTTACTTGTATGTTGCAGTGGTTATATATAATACAACAAATCTTGTAATTAAGTTTTATGACATGTGCAATAGCCAACTCAAATTATTTATTTCGTTAAAGTAGTAGATTTTGAAAGCACAATTCTTCAAAACTCTGTTGGGAAACAATTTAAATCCTTATACGTATGTCTATTGATATAAAGTTCTAATGTAGTTTACTTCAATCTTACACGATGCTCAGAACATCGAATGCAGAACTAGAACTGAAATTGCTAGATTTTAACTGAGAATATCAACCTTCAAACGTTCCAGAGAGAGCACACAAAAATAAAGCGTGCTTCCAACCTTAAACGGAGGATTGGGGAATTGTAAAAGAAGAACAATGGTTCAAACTATAAGTCTCTTGAAGTTCTGCTGAAGTTTTGATCAAAAATATATACTTTAATACAATTAATTCTTTTGTCGACAATCTATCTGTTTTAATAATTTAATCACACACAATTTTAATATAATTGAGTTCATCCGTTGAGGGGGTTTACGTTTCCAATTTCGAATTTCCTCATAATCTCCGATTTATGGTTGGGTTAAAGGTTCAGTATATACCCCCAAAACCGGAATGTTTGGTCTCATTCCGATCCCACCTGGATACTGGTGGTTATATATCTGTTCAAACATTAATGGAACCCGTAGCGTACCAGGATTTCGGACATTTGTCATCGTTTTATATTGCAAAAGGTATAACACAACGTTTCGAGGATTGGACACAACGTGGTTTCAGATGACACTTCGCGGCGCCTTTCTGTTCTTTATTTTTGTATCAATACCTCCCCCACCTGACGAAGAGGGTAGATTCCAATCCTCGAAACGTTGTGTTTTATCTTTTGTAACGTATAACGATAGCAAATGTCCGAAATCCTGTTATCCTTAAAAACCTTCCATCGTCAATAGCAAGCTTTAAAGAAAGGGCCTAGCATATATCGGTAAGTGTAAAACATTTTACTAGCCGTTGAATACGTATTGTTTTAAGTTTACCACAATGAACCGGTGTATTACACTAGAACACGACTGTTTGTCAGACTAAAAAAGGGAACACAAAGGTTTTAGATACATGGCTCTTGAAACGGATTTATTGAAAGTAATCGGCGATTTCAGAGCCTAAATGTCCAGTTAGACGTGATCGCCATCGTTATCGAGTTCAATAGATGTGACTGATTGCATCAATAACAATTATAACGTCTGAAGATGCTCTTCTTATCGAAGTTGCTGGCAAATGGAAGTTGCCGTCATCAGAATTCGCTTCTATGCATGTTCCCATTACTTTATCCAGTGCATTTATTCAGTTGAAGTAGTTTAGAATTTTGGGAAATTAGTGGGAAAAATTTGATCGCGTGTTTGTTATTTTTGGACGAATCGTAACTGATTTCGTGTACTCTTTCCTGAGTTTCTAAACATATATTTTGCTTATCTTCAAACTGCTCCTCCATTTTACTGCATGGACGTGTGTGCTGAATCCAATAAGGTACTTCAGAGTTCAATTGTAAGCATAAACGCAGCTCTGGTTGTGTAAATAATACTGGAAAGTATATTTTAATTTGTGCTGATATGGTATTGGGTGCTGATACAATTTTGAGGATACAGTGGCCAGTTTAAAATTATCACGTGTATTCATATTAATTACTAATTTTAATGGTTTACTTTCAATTGTATAATATTGCCAAATCTATATTTTGTCTCAATGACATGCAGACTATAAAATATACTAAAAACTAACAAGCAAAATGTTTGCTTTGATAGAAAATGTATTAAAATATTGGTAAGTATATCTTGTTTTTTAGATATGCTAAGAAGAACCACGTTGTTAAATATTTATTTTTAAATTGTCTAATAAATGCCTTTAACTCTTTCAGCTCCAGGCGTCTATGTTATTCTACCAAGCGTGTAAACATCATAACCTCTTGGAGTTGAGAGAGTTGACGTTAAAGTTAGTTAACGTGCCTTACGGTGAGGTAACTATTACTGATGTGTCTGGCAGTGTTGTAACTATTACTGATGTGTTTGACAGTGTTGTAAATATTACTGATGTGTCTGACAGTGTTGTAGCTATTACTGATGTGTCTGACAGTGTTGTAAATATACTGATGTGTCTGACAGTGTTGTAGCTATTACTGATGTGTCTGACAGTGTTGTAACTATTACTGATGTGTCTGACAGTGTTGTAAATATACTGATGTGTCTGACAGTGTTGTAGCTATTACTGATGTGTCTGACAGTGTTGTAACTATACTGATATGTCTGACAGTATTGTAACTACTATTTACGTGCCTGACGGTCGGTTTTAATTGTGTCAAACCTAAAAAAAAATAAAAACTCAGAAAAATTAATTAATTAAGTTCTCTTAATACCCTTCTAAGTTAACCTCCAATAAAATTGGCGTGAAATGATTTCTGTCCTAGGAAAAATCCCTTTATTGATTTCACCAGGTTGGGTCCTTGACTCTCTACTCCTGGAGGTATTTCTAATCCAATCCTTTAGTGGATCTTATTTTCTTCACCAATTGAAGGACCGACTTTGACATGGCGGTCACACAGATATTATAATTTTAAAAACTCCACTACTAAAATATCCTCGATTACAAAATTTACTCACAAATTTCTGGTTATAAAACCAGCACCGGAAACGGGAACTATGGTTGCGCAGGATAATTAGTTTGCATTGCAAACTCTGAAATCGCCATCATACTACAGGGGCAGCACCTCTGCGCCTGTAATTTGCTCAGTAAGTTTAGCAAACGAAGATATTATATTTATTTACAAGAGAAAATCGAATTATCGCGCAATATCACTTTTCCAAATAATAAAACTTATTTTGCTGGATGACATTTATTTCATACATCTGAATGGAGGGTTCCAAATGACAAGTAAGGAGGTGTTGGTTGAAAGGGGGAGGGTTGCGGTTCCCGGTTTCTCTATGGATCAACACATGCCTGGATCAAATGAATTATGGAGATTTGCAGCTAGTTTGTTATGACAATTACACAATTAAAAAGTTATAATCAGTAAATTTTAAACGCTAATTGAAACATTTAATGACGTACAAATAAAAATTATACAACTTTAAATTACGAGCGGAAAAAAGCAATTTTGAGTGCACCAGCACAAGGGTTCGATATTAACAAGTGTAGACCAATTAATTTGTTGCACACTGCACCCTCGGTTGTCCGTGGCCTTCCTCTTCGTCGGAGACGTTGCGGTACTCCCGACGTCTAGCCTCCGCCTCTGGATCCATATCGATGAGAAGGCACTCCTCCGCATTATCGGGTACCGTCTGTTCCCCCCTGGGGGGCAAGCAGGCCTCCAGTTTGGGGATCACCTCTGGGGAGAGGCTGCTCGGGAAGTTCACCATGAACTGGAGGATGAGGCGGCCCTTCTCGAAGGGATTCTTGTGCTGGGGCATTCCCTCGCCCAGGACATACTTCACGTCCCCGTGTTTCACCACTTCCCCGGGCAACACCGTGATCAGCAGGTCTCTGTCGTCCAAGGTCCGCACGACCTTCTGGAAACCACAGAGTGACTCGACCAACTCGAGCTGCATCCTCAGGATCAGGTCGTGGCCGGACCTTTTGAACCTAGGATGGTCTTTTTCGTCCAGGATGATGACGATGTCTCCGGGTTTGTATCCGGGATCTTGGTCGCCTTCTTCGGCGAACGTGATCCTCTGGCCGTCCACCATTCCGGGGTCCACGTGAACCTCCAGGATCTTGCGACCGCGAGTCGTCTTCTTACCTTGGCACGTCTTGCAGCGGTCCTTCGCCGGTATCTTCTCCCCCTGACCTCCGCAGTCGCCGCACACGGTCTGAGTCTGCTGTATCATCCCCGGCGCCAGCTGTTGGATGCGGACCTGCATACCCGTTCCTTGGCACGAGAGGCACTTCTCCACCGCTCCCTTCTTCCCCCCTCTGCCTTCGCATTTGTCACAGATCACGTTCTTCTCCAGGGCCAACTTCTTAACCACGCCCTTGTATAGGTCCTCGAGGGTCACGGCGAGGGAGTGGACCACGTCTTTACTCTTCCGTTCCCCAGGGCCTCGCCGACTGCCACCACCGAAGGCGTCGTGGAAGAACATCTCGAAGATGTCCATCGGGTTGGAGGCGAAGTGAGAGCCTCCACCACCCTCCTTCAAGGCTTGTTCTCCACCCCTGTCGTAGATGGCGCGCCTCTCCGGAGTTGACAACACCTCGTACGCTTGGGAGATCTGCTTGAATCTCTCCCCCTCGTGAGGATTCTTGTCCGGGTGATACTTCAGGGCTAATTTTCTATAGGCTTTCTTCAATTCGTCGAGAGTGCAGTTTGGTTTTACCCCCAATATGTCGTAGTAACCGGTTTCTTTGACCATCTTCGAAGTTGGATAACAGCCACTCGGAAAACGCACTTAATAAAATAAGAAATCTCGATCACTCTCAACAAATCCAATGACTCGTTTTCAAATAATTTCAAGACACAAACTTCAGTTCTCCACTGCAAAAGGTCAAGTTTAGTTGATGTTTATATCGCGTGTAACTTTTGATGACAGCACTAATGCTAAAATCAGCTGTTTAAATAATACTGATTTATTGGAAACACCACCTGTTTTACGCCATGCAAAGGTCTATTTCCACTTGGCTTCACCGACTTTAAAACAGACAGTGAATGTAACTGAATTAAAAAGTCAAAATGACATAAAAATGTATCTTTCACAAATTTGAGTTTTAATGTTATAATTTCTTCTCAACCATAATGTCATCTAATGTAAAAAGGTTTATACAGAAATAAATAACTCTTCTCTATTAAGCGGCTAAAATCTGTGGTACAATGAACTCACGAACATTAATCTAAATAAAATTATGAACCTAGGTGAAGTTTAAAGTTTTGTTAATGTCAGTGTGGATGAATGTTATTGAATGAATAAATGAATGAATAAACTCTTTATTTTGACAGGCTAAGTTGCAACTATTGATTCTTTTATTACACTTAACCCATTATTGTGCGCGTCCTGAGATTTGTTACAGTTTTTAACAAAAGTGTATTTCTTTCACTTTTGCATGACACATACCGCCACACATAATTTGATTTTATAATAACAAATTCTTTTGAGACGTGTATGTTTTGTTCTGGCAAAGTTCATGATACACTAACGATAACATGTAAATGTATTGTACCACTTATTAAATCAAAATGTTGTTATGTGTAAAAAACATTTTATTTAACTTGTATAACTTGACTGACGGTGGATGCATCAGTGTGATTTAAGTCAAGATTTCATACAAAGATGATCTTTGCAACTATTATTGTTAATTAATGGCTAACATTTGAGGTAGAGGTTAATTAAATCTTTATATTGCTGCCATCTTCAATGTCAGAATTTCCGGAAACTGTTTTGTACCGGAAACCACAAACCCTGATACTAGATCTTGGACGGTGAAATTAAATATTCCTTGAACCACTAATGAGCCATATCACTTCACTAAGCTTAACCTCTTCAAAGAATATGGCCCATTATTTAAGTACATTAACTTTAACATCTAGCTTAAAGAATATATTTTGGTTCACATCTGAAATAAACACCCAGCTGAGCCCAATAACATCTTATAAGTTGGCAACACTGTTTGTTATTATTACAGGACTATTTTCCTGTAATAATAATAATAATAATACAAAATCAGCTGTAGCAGCTGATTTTGTGTCTTCACGGTGTGCCTCGACTGTGAATCTACAATTTTGAACGTGTTTTTATGTGAGATTGGGTGGGATATTTTCCTGGTGCTTTATGCCTTATTTTGTTGAGAAAATTGAATGCTTTACATAAGAAGTAATTATAAAAAGGGTACTTACGTATTATATCGACCACAATATTATGGTTTTAAAACCAACATATTATTGGTAATTTATAAACATAGTTGTTGTTAAGGTAACTGCCCACAATAGACGTCCGGTGTTATCTTATCGCAATACCTGTCCCTTCACCCCCCCTCCTGGTCAAGGTTCAGCGACCTGCCGCTCCAGCGATAACGATAATAGGGGTATTCATGATTTATTAAGTTTTTTACACGGTACATAATTGCCTTTCCATTACAATTCAATTTATATTTCTGATCAGCCCCTCTAGAATTTGATATTTTACTAATAGGTATCTCGAGGGATGTTTTTCTTTCGTCGCCACGTTTTGTGTGTTTTTTCAATAAAGAGTTTAGTTTTTGTTTGGTAATGTTTGTTTTTGCTGAATTTTTGTGTTTGGAGAAATGTAGGGGTGTGGTCGATATAATACGTAAGTGCCATAAAAATAATTACATTGAATTTATATTCCGTTCACGTGTGATCACAGTTTTAACGTACCCATTTGGACTTTTTACATATTGATTGGGGATTTATTTATTTATTTGGGGATTTAGACTCGCTAGCTGACAGGTTTCTACAGCAAGATAGTTTTACTATTTTCGTACTGGAACGTTATAAAGTTAATTTTATTAATTAAAGTGTACAAAATTTAATAATAATGCACCCAAAATAAATCGAATGTCGACCTAAATTACAATAAATTACATGTGCCTTTGTGCCCAATTTTATTTTTCTAATATAACAAAACATATGATAAATTAAATTATGTTATTGCTTGTTGTGTTTTTATTTTAAGTATACAGGTATCCCATAATTAATGACCAACACTTTACCAAGGTTAATACAGGTGGGAAAAATATCATATAATGTATATCTTGCTTAGTTTTTGGTCTGTCTGGCTGTACCTATGTGTCTTTTTAGAAAATAAGTTTTACCTACAAAACTGTTTGCGATATCAAGTTTAAACTTTGAAAGTGTAATGATTTTATTAGTATAGGTAAATACTAGGTACGTAGTATAGGTACGTTTGAAAATAGTATATACAAGTTTGAAAATAATTTCTTTTACAAAACAAAATGGTGGTAATTTAAAATCTTCAAAGCCTAATAACTTTAAGAATGATTTTTCCATACAAACGTTTTGGTATTGTGTTGAACGTTCTACGATAAGTGGTTAAAGACATAATTAAGATTTTTCAAATAAAGATTTGGATTAATATTAAATTACTTCTGCTTAAAAGTAGACCATTTGGAATGTTATTAGGTGCATAAGGCATTGTGCTGATTTTATTTCACAGCTATAATACATTAAGATATAGCATAATATCATTGTTGTGATGATTTGTTTACTAGATACTATTTTGAAACTAATATTGATTCTAACTCCTTAAACCTCCAAACATTGTGTTTCTATAACGTTATACGATGACATTTGTTTTTGTTTTTACTTGAATTATACCTTGATAAAGTTCCAGTAATTAGTTACAGGACAAGAGAAAAGTATCAAAACATTTTGAAAAAAAGTCGTCCTTGAAGTGGTTTATAAAGGTGTTGCGTTTTTGAAGAAACTTCCTTAAAGGGAAAAAATGTATTCCCCAAAAGGAATTACAAGTATGACATTCAGGTAATTTTGTAACCCGGGCCAAACAAAAACGGCACAAATTTATTAGTTTTTAATTGAAATGTTCTTAGAAAATGAATCTTTGTAGAAAAATAGTTCATTCCTTCCAGTCATATTTTACTTCCCGCACATACTTTAAAAAAAAATCGTAACTTTAACGGTTTTTCTATAGACCTAATTTTAAGATGCTCCTAAATTCTGCTCCAAAAGCCCACCAACCTCGTACAGTTATAAAACATTCTTTTGACTTTTGTATTTAAAAAACAACTCAACCAAAAATTGAATAGGTTGATGGAATTGGCTCCACCTTAAACGTATGAAAATCGTGCTAATTTACATATATATGTTCAAGATTTCCGTCCCGATTGGTACATAGAACAGAACCAAAAATGTTTTGGAACTCTATGGATCGCCTTTTTTTTTATTTCAAGATTCTAAATGACATGAAACATTTTTTAAATGTACGATTAAATCCTATCGAGTTCTATAAAAAAAAGTTTTTTACAATTCCCAAATCCTTTTCAGTATTTCACTGAACACAGACTCTCAATTTTCTCTATGAGTATATTTTTATATCTTATTAGGTACTAAAGATTGCGTGCGAAGCCGCGGGTAACTGCTAGTACTTGCGTATAGTTGGAAACTTTAATATTGAGTTAATTAAATACATGTGGAACATTCATTTATGTATTAGAAACGCATCCACGAAGACTATAGCTGTGAGCAGACATAAAACTATTTTTGAATCTGCTATTATTTTTGAAACCTCACAGTGTCAAAATTGTTTTGAAAAAATATGCAAAATAGGATTAAAAATTGTGTAAAATAGGATTGAAAAATCATGCAATTAGATCACAATAATTGAATCGTCAACTGTTTAACTAATTATTTCATTTTAAAACATTATCAATTTGTTTATAAACTTAAATTTAAAAATACCAGCTTACATAGAACTCTATGATTGCACACAATAATGTTCTTAATAGACCAATTCTCTTTTTTGAGCATCTGTTAATTATCTCGCTCTGAATCATATTGATTTTTAATTAAATTAAATATCGCGAGTGCCTTCAGTTTAAAAACGCAGACGGCTAAACAGTTCAGTAAAGTGCGTGCGTTCAACACATTACAGGCGTTATCACCAGGGCATCGGTAGAGGCAGCTGTGGCGAGCGCTGGCTTGTCATTCATTCCTGCACGAACAAGTTAAAAATTTAACAACAAAGTGGCATTGATTTGTGGTAAATCTTTAATCGTTCCGCGAAATCAAAAATAGCTGAGGACCTACAGAACACAATTAAAAACACAGTTAAAAAAATGTAGTTTCTTCATAAATGTTGAAATTTGTATTATTGAATATTTTTAAGCATATGGCCCGTGTATTACACAGTTGTAAGCTCTTTGTTTACAGTTCGTTATTGCCGATGGATAATTAGGAAGGACACAGGATTTCGCCCATTTGCCATCGTTATTTATGAAAAATTACTTTATTTTTCACTACTACTACTTCTGAAACCGAGTTGATCAGTGATTTTGGATTGAACACTTCCATAGCTGATCGCACTTATGATGAAACTCCTTCTGCGGTTAACCGGCGATGGCTTTCAGTAAGCTCTCGAACGGCACGGACATCCGTAAGGCTTGTCCTTGGGCGTCGATCACGACTTTCGTTTTCAACCCGTCCTCGTCCACCCTTGAATTCTCTCGTACACGTAAACACACAAACGATCCTGAGACTGTACTGTTACAAAACTGTGCCCGCATAAAGTTAAAATTTACCCTTACACAATGCTGAAGTTCAGTTACCATAAGAGCACTCACGTTCCTTAGGCTGCAGCAACTGGTGCACTCCCCCCGACTTCGGTTTGTTCTATTATTACATTTTTTAAAGTTAAAATTTACCCTTACACAATGCTGAAGTTCAGTTACCAAAAAGAGCACTCACGTTCCTTAGGCTGTAGCAACTGGTGCACTTCCCCCCGACTTCGGTGTGTTCTATTATTACATTTTTTAAAGTTAAAATTTACCCTTACACAATGCTGAAGTTCAGTTACCATAAGAGCACTCACGTTCCTTAGGCTGCAGCAACTGGTGCACTCCCCCCCGACTTCGGTTTGTTCTATTACTACATTTTTTAAAGTTAAAATTTACCCTTACACGATGCTGAAGTTCAGTTACCATAAGAGCACTCACGTTCCTTAGGCTGTAGCAACTGGTGCACTCCCACCGACTTCGGTTTGTTCTATTATTACATTTTTTAAAGTTAAAATTTACCCTTACACAATGCTGAAGTTCAGTTACCAAAAGAGCACTCACGTTCCTTAGGCTGTAGCAACTGGTGCACTTCCCCCCGACTTCGGTTTGTTCTATTATTACATTTTTTAAAGTTAAAATTTACCCTTACACAATGCTGAAGTTCAGTTACCATAAGAGCACTCACGTTCCTTAGGCTGTAGCAACTGGTGCACTCCCCCCGACTTCGGTGTGTTCTATTATTACATTTTTTAAAGTTAAAATTTACCCTTACACAATGCTGAAGTTCAGTTACCAAAAGAGCACTCACGTTCCTTAGGCTGTAGCAACTGGTGCACTCCCCCCGACTTCGGTTTGTTCTATTATTACATTTTTTAAATATAAGTATTTCTCAGTTTTTACTAATAAAATGTAAGCTTCTGTGGCTGGCGTCATTTACTATCAGGTGTAATGGGGGTAACTTTGTTTTTAGAATTTTAAGAGTTTTTTTATGGTAACAGGGTTGTTTCTGACATTTAACACTACGTTTCGAGATCCGCAATCTGACCTCTTCCTCAGGTGGATATTTAACAGACACAGACTAAAGCTAGGTGAAACTCATACCAAAGCGTAGTAAACTTGTAGTATGAGTAGTATATGTTTGTAGTGCCAAAAAAAGATGGAAAATCAGGAACCGGGTGCGTTTCTTTTTATTGGCTCCGGGTTGAAATATAATAAAAAGCTTTGTTTCAAAGAGTTCTTTAGTCACACACTGCTTCTTCACAATAAACCCAAGTCAAAGTAGCCAAACTACAATCTTAATAATATTTTTATTCAATATGCTAATGTTAATGTAATAATCTAAAAATTGTATTTGTTTGGTAGCGTTATCTTTAAAACTACTTACTGAGTAAGTTGGCCGGGAGATCATTGTAAGATAATGGGCCGATTTAAAAGTAGTTTTCCGGCCCATCTCTTTGAAAGTGAAGTTTTCAGTCAACAATTGGACTTTTACAAAGTTTTTGGTGCGATGAATTGAACTTAATCCCTCAAGTAGTTTAACTTCCGGTTAGTTGAAACACCATGAATAAGATACAAAGGAAAGACGAAGTTTGAAGATGAAGGAAACACTCAAGAGACTGTTCTGTTTTATCAGTATGGCAGTATTGTAGCCATGACATACAATTAAGTCACACTGATCCACCGCAAATTACAATAGAAGTGTGAACTCCACGGCAGCTGATAACATGTGTTCATCATGTGCCTATTCGTTACGCCCTTTATAAACTTTAGGAAACGTTGGTTTGTATATAGTTTTATTTGGCTACAACTAAATACACTGAGCAATGGTTTTAAAAGTTCAAATTATTGTCTAAGCTGAGTCCTTTCAGATTGAAATGTGCTTTAAGTGAACAACGAACAATCGCACCTTCTTATTCCGGTAAGCCAACGGACTGCTCACTGTTTTTCATTATTCCAAGAGTAGCGAAACACCCTTCTGTTGCCCTGAGCCGACTGTTTATTTAGTCTCAACTAAGACATTAGATCCATAGAGCACGGCAAGTCGCCCACAAAGGGTTAGAGAAGAACCAAGACTGAGATGATGAAGTTGACTCTGCATTGATAAGAAGCTATCCAATACTGGTAGTGATGATCTGTAGGACGAAGCTGAACAAATCAGTGATTGAGTAAATAGGAAAATAAGGTCTGGTCATTATTTATAGATAGCAGTATGCTAAATAATTAACTTTTAACTTTCGTCACTTATACTGTAATTAGAAATATTTCGAAAAAAGATAGAACATAATAGAAATTATAATAAATATGCACCACTATAGTTGAGCCTCTTTGAAAGCGACCTGCGCGAATATTTCTTGCGCACAGGGGTGGGGGGAAGACCACGTTCACAAATATAAGAGATAATGGATGGATGCTTCTGTTGACTGTGAAGCATGGCTGAGCGTAACAGAATCCACCCGAACTTTGCCCCAGTATGCTCCCAAGTCAGTTATAATGTATAATGCTTATTAAGAAGCACATTAAATAATTAATTCAATCTTTTTCACTTATATATGCCCATAATACCAATATTACTGCAGCGTGGAACTACAGAAAGTTTCCGACAGTCCTCTAGTTCTTGTTCATAAGTGTTAAACGTCTATGACTTATGCCAACACTTATTTTCAATGTGTCAATAACATATTGGTTTAAAAGTGTTTTATGTACGTTAAGTAAGTGAATTAAGTGCATTTTATATTTATGAAAATATACCTTTTATCTGTTTAGTATTAGTCACTTCATTCATAAAATGTAAAAATGCAATCCTTTCATGTTGAATGGACAAAGGTAGCGACTCCCTCCAGAACCAGTTTAGCTGTTAGTATAGAAAATGACTTGACGATCAGTATTAACAACGCTATGATTTACTCCGTTTTAAATCAGTTTTATAATCTGCATGCACACTTGAAGTAATGAATTTGGATTACTAACATTTATTTTTATTAGTTATCCATATACTTCTTGCTGGAATCCATTTCTATTCTCACGAGTAGAAGTTTGAAAATTGATTCTTTGAGACCAGTATTGTAATTAAATCCAATGAGGCGGATACAATAACTACTCGTGAATTGTTCTAACCGTAGTACAAACATTCTACGAGTATAATCGACACGTAGGTAGATAGTAACACTTTCAAAAGTACAACAGTGCAGTAGTACGAGGGCACTGGGTGGTGTGCGCTGTCTTGGGATGATAGTAATAACTCAGCCGATAGCATAAAGACGGGAACAACCTGCAGATGTCGCTAAGAGGGGGGAGGGAAGGTAGGGGAAGAAGTGCCCCCCCACTCCTAGTGGTAGAACGAAAACTCCCTCTATCGCTCCACCAGACAAGTTCATTAGTGTTGTACTTCATGTAAGTTCCGCTAGATGGCAGCGCTGCCGACTACTTTGTTTTGTCAACTCTCTGCCCTATCTGTTCTTATAATTATAATCAATGGTGTTAGTCTACATTTAATATCAGCTCTTCCTTGATTTGTTCTTTACATTTAATTACTTTTAAATGGTCAAACATGTTTATAGTTTACTGCTGTGTCTAATAAAACCCATCTGTACATTCTTTACTATTTTTTTCATTCTTCATGTCAACCCAAACCTTTATTTTATGAACTGGCAACTCTGTACCGTGATATCATATAGTAGTTCCGGTTTTAATTTGTCTAAGATTGGTCTCTATATTTATAGCTACTCCTTGAACGACAATATTGGCATGAAAAATTTATTATAAAACGAATTCAAATGTGAATGTTGAGTTTAGCTCCAGTACACCATGTTCAAGACACTGCCGCAAAATTGATTCTTGGATTCTGGTGTCATTTTGGTGTGAATACATAAATAACTTAGGCAACTAAGAAGTTGATATGAGTACTTTACATCGTTTCGACATCAGAGGCACCTAGGCTACAAAATATCAAATATGGTAAAATCTAAGTGAAGAGGTACTCTTATTATCTCATCAGGTGAACTGGAGATAAACTCAACATTCACATTGAATCAACCCTTCCCACCATAGCTACGTTATATGTAGAACACACGGTTGCTCCACCTCATTTGATCTTGTATGCCAAATTGCCTAAAGAGTAATAAATACTCCTGGAAACCGAAGTACAAACATGTATTCATTTTAAACTTCTTCGTCGACGACTTTTTGGATCTCTTCAGTCGAACATGACTCCAGATTCTAAGAGTCAAGTGTGTGACAGCGTCAGATTCCAGATGCTGCACTAAGAGCAATGAGGACTGGAACTTAACTCTACATTTACATTGAATCAATAGCAACGTTACGAATAAATCTTATTGCCTGTTTCAGGGTGAAGATGGTGGGGGGCCTGGGGTTGGGGTCTCAAGCCCGTCCCTTTCTGCGCTTGACGTTGTTCGTGTGTCTGTTGGCGTTCCTTAGCGTCTTCTACTTCTTCAGCGACGTCACCTCCGTCGGATATCTGGAGTTTGTCCGCCGGACCTCAGAATTCGAGACCGACTTCTACTACAACACCGGCCCGGCCACTTGTAAGTAATGGGGAGGGGAAGCAGCAAATCTAACGTTAATGGGTGCTAAAGTCTCCCAAAGCATAGTTTTTTATATTTTTTATTCTCAAACAGACTACATAGTATCAAACGGATCAGATATTTGTAATAAACCAATGTGGAGTCACAGTATGGTTTTAAGAAGTTCATCTAGCATGAACCAATAATAATAAAGGTCCATTCCTGTCCCCCTTCTTTTTTATTTCCACCATCCTGTTTCTGCCGTGAAGATTTCCAATTGCTATGGGCCTCTGGTCAGTCGCAGGTGGTTGGTGGGAGAATGCAGACATATTGTGACCTTTATTTTTTAGTTCAGTTTTAATGATTAGTGTTGTGTATAATTTTTTATTAAGTGCATGTTTTAGATTTAGTGAAGTTGTCACACAACATGGAGGTTGTGATTCCTGACTTAAGCGTGCCACAACGCTTTGGTATGATTTGTTTATTGTAAGAAGAAGAGATCAGATTGCAGATCTCGAAACGTAGTGTAACTGATTTTTTGTTTCACTGAACGATGGTAAATGTCCGGAAAAATCCTGTTTCCTTCACTACATTAGCCTTGCTAATTCAATTAATGGCGATCTTTTGCTACTTAGAAAATGGTGTTTAATAAACAAAATGCAAGTAAAACAAAAAGTACTAATTTTGATTTCTTTGGTTTTGACATTCGTTCTCCTATAATGTTTCATTCATCAATTTGCAATACCAACCAATGTAGCCTACCAGTCTACCTTTATAAAAAGTAAAATCTATTAAATATCTGGGAGTTTTGCTTGATGAGAAACTTACTTTTAAACCTCACATCTTAGACTTGCACTCAAAATTAAGATTACAAATTAGACAGTTTTATTTTTAAGGAATTTTTGTAACTCATCACTCTAGAGAACCCTTTATTTCGCTTAATTAATTCAAGATTACAGTATGCTTTGCCATGCTGAGAGGGGGGTTCTACCTGTACTTACCATTAATAAGCTAAGTTAAGAACTACTCAAATTTTTTTATTGCGTAGAATTCTTCAAAAATCTAAACTATCAAGCTCTTTTTCTTTGTACCAGCAGTTCCAACGTAAAATAAATCGATTTTCCGTCATTCCTTTAAGTACTTGAGTCCAAAATCTTTTAATCAACTTCCGCTTCACATAAAAATACAACAAATGAAAGATATATTTTTGCAGGAAGACAATCACTTGGCTTTATTATCAACAGGACATAGGTACCACACAAGCTTCTTAGTTAGTATACCAGTTTATATTTTATACTGTACATATACTCTTTACATTTTTACACAATTATGTTTTCTATACTTTAAATTATGTATTTTACTTTTTTAAGAGAATTATTTACCATCAGATGTCACAGCAGCAGGCGGATACAGACTTCCAAATAATGCTAGACTGTAATGATTCTTATTTTTAATTTATATATTTTTACAACACTGGTCACACACCTTGTTAAAGTGGCCAGTTTAATTTCTCAAGCGTGTGTATGTATGTATTTTCATTTTTTTATTAAGAGAAATAAAATTCATTTATTCAGTTCGCAGGGGAACCCACTACAGTGATTGAACAGTGGTTTTGCTGTTACTTGGTATGATTCAAAGAGTGATCACTAAGTTTTGTCACCATTTCTTAATTTGTCCCTCTGATATTGAAACGTCTATCTTACATTTTCTCGGTTCAAGACTTTATTGATTCAGTGCAATGTTTATTGTACAGCTAGGTGAAAGACAGTTTCAATTTTTGGAGTGAAATCTTTGAAGAAGTACTCACTCAGGTACTTATACATAGTTGTGAAGTGGTACAGTAAGTGATATTGTATTTGTAATATTGCAATTATGAAAAACGTTCAATTGCATATTAAAAGATGTTTCACTGTAAGAATTTTCGTCTCGTTAAATATACAAAGTGTAACTAAAAGGTTGGACTGGCTATGCATTTTCAGATTCGATGTGTGATTCTAAGCTAAAATTGAAGAATAACGTTTTTTCAATTGCCACTTTGTTTAGCCGCTAGCCGCCATTTGTTTTTATTAACAAATTATTATCTCTACAACTAGTTAAGCTAAAGAATCCAAATTTGGCACGTAGGATTAAATACGTTAGAGGAAAATAAAAATATATAACTGTTATTTTCTGTAATATTAACAAAACGGTGTCTGTTTAAAATGTTTAAAGTCAAATAAAATAAAGCAGTATAGTTATAAAAGATGTATCAGACACCTACCATTTAGAGAACTTTATTGCAATTTCAACGGTACTAGTTTCAACGAAATCCGTCTATGAGTAAGCGAGCTCGATACAAAATGGCGGCTAGCGGCTAAACAAAGTGGCAATTGAAAAAAGGTTATTCTTCAATTTTAGCTTAGAATCACACGTAGAATCTGAAAATGCAAAGCCAGCCCCATCTTTTTGTTACACCCTATATATTTGGTATTATATCAGTAAAAAACAATAAACTATTACATTATAATCATCTTCTCAGTGTCACAGTTCTATGCTACAAATTTGCTTGTTCTTGTGCTTTTAGTTTTGAATTGTATCGGAGCTTATTACTTTGTATTGAGTCAACTGAGTCATCTTCGTATTTTGGGCCAACTGAGAAGGGATGAAGCCATTAATCAATACCCCGCACAGCACCCCCACACTCCTCTCAGACCTTGTGAACTTTGACCTTTACAGACAAAAATAGACATTGGCCTGATGTAGCATTATTCCCCCAGCACTTGGCAAATGTCAGAGCCCAAAATAACAACCGCTGAGGTAGCTTTTACTTCATCACCACTTTTCTGTAAACTTGTCTGCTTACTTCAGCAAGTTACTAGACACAATTTAAATTGCACCTTGAGAAATATTTTTTGAAACATTTCCTCTTGACGTTGGATGAAACTTTCCTCAACTGCAGCATTTTAGAAACAATTTCTCTTCTTGTCTGTTGTAAAAGATAATTCTAACGATACTGTTACGTAATGTTATAGCGAGGGATAGAAAGATGATCGCAAACTTAGTAAAGTTCACAATCATCTTCAATGGGGATATTGTATTATCGCCATTGTCTACCACCTCTACCTGTACAAACCTCCTCGTTTTGTTTGTAAAGTTCTCTGAACAGATATACAATCTCTCGGAAATGGGTAAAAAGTTAAAAAGAAGAAAAATGTTTACTTAAGGGGGCCGATACAGCTAGTCGCAATCATTTTGTAGTGCATAGTAAAATATTTTACTGTAACCTCAAATAAAGACCAAATTCAATGAAGCTTTGAAGTTATGCTCAATACAGGTCCAGCAAAATTTTCAATCAAGTATGCATATGTATTTTAAATATTTACAAATATTCAAAATTCAGAATAGCCATCCATATTGTAGGAAACTTTGTCCTGAGAAGACGGAAATTTATAATTTTAAACTGTTTATATTATTAAGGTTTTGAAACAAATTTGTTATGAAAAAGTACACATTTAAAATTTTGTCCTACTTGCGGTAGTTATATGATACATTGGTATAACAATGTTCTTACTTTTTTATATTGTACTAAATATAGTAGCAATATACAACATTTAGAATAACCTACTTATAGCAAATTTTATCATGAACACAGGAGTAGACAATGCTGTAAGTTTCTTAGCAATCCATACAATTTACGTATATACAGGAAAGTCAAAATAATGATTATCTTTTATGAAAAACAAAAACAATATTTACAAGCAATAATATTACTTATAATAATTAGTAACTACATAACAACGAACTGAAACGAAAACAAGGACAACATAGACTGTAAACAGCGAAATTCACACGTTCGTATCTGAGCAACAACAAACAAGTCCTCCTCCGTAGATTAACGTTTATAGTCTCAGTTCTCTAACTGAGAGATCACGGGTTCAAATCCCGGACAGGCCAATCAAGTATAGACACGAAACAGTGTGTGTACTTTGAAAATAAACCAGTGTACATCGAAGCCGACATAGCTGAAGCTGAGGCTTAAAAGAGAAAAAAAATAAAAACAATGCAAACACCCTTTTCTGGAAACAACAGCTGATAAAAATGAGAAACCGAAAACTACAAAACATAAAGAAAACTCATGGGCTTTCGCACGGTATAGGTTATAATGCGAGTTGATCGGTATTACCATCGGCAAAATGAGTTTAAAGACATGAATGTTTATCATGAAAATTTTTGATGATGACGTTCAGTGAAAGTCCGAGTCCTTAAAAATATGGATGATGGACGCTCGGGAGGGTTAGTGCTCCCTGGAAGGGAATTCCAAGTTCTGCAAGTTCTGGAGTTGTTATCCTCTTCTGTGATGTTGCAGACCTCCTGGACCCCTCTGACAATCTGACCCACGCCCCAAGGGAGGGCTACCTGGTGTGGAACCCCTCCTGCCGTATCCCCGACATCGACCCATGGCACGAGAGCATCCGTCATCTGATCCACCGCACGGAACCCTTGGTCTGCTCCACTTTGCCACCCCTCACACGTATCACCGGACACACCCTGCAGCTGATCCACGCCAACGCCCATCTCTACGGCGGGGAGAAGAGTTTCCACTGCTGCTACCAGGAGATCTCGCGGCGTGATGCGGACAAGTTCGATCCCAAAGTCGATGACATTTTTAGGTGAGCTGTTGTGCAAATTGGGCTTCGCCCAACCAACTTGGCTTGTTTGTTTTAGAGCTGCGATTCAGCTACTCGCAGGTGAATGTTCCTGATCCTGAGAGTCGCTTTGGTGACGTGTCAGATCACTGTACTCTCTTGGCTGGGACCCTTGACATGAAAAAGGAACGCTAGTTAGTGTGAGGTCCTAATCTTTTGTGATCCTTATGAGGGTCCTTATTGGTGAATAACTTTTGTACGTATTTTATAGACATTGCTTCTCGTTGCCTTGGCGAAACAGGCAACACAAAAAGGAGTCTGTAATGTATAGGATGGAATATTCCCGGGAATTTAAATCGAGGAATTATTCCCAGGGAATATTGCTGGCAGTATTCCTAACATTCAAAAATATCAGGGAATTTATGATTAATTAGCAAGATAGCTCAAAAAGCTGTAAATTAATAGGTAAAAGAAGTAAAACTCAAAAATATTTAAAGTAAAATTATAATTACATAAAATTTATGGGAACTTATAATTTTAATAGCGAAATTACTTAAATTAATAGGTCAATGTTATAACTTTGTGCGATAAAATAAAACACAAATACTCTTATGTAGTTAAAAAAATATTGTTGTTGGTTGAATAAAAACATCAGAAGCATGTCCTCTTTTGTCTTGTAAGATAACAATTTCCCCATTAATAAAGCTCATTGTATTTAAATTACTCTTAAGAGTAATTACCCTTGAACATTCTTACTTTCCATTTAAAATTATAAATAAAATATTTGGATATAGGTTTCGGTCTTTGTATCTGAACTTACTCCTTGTTATACAAATAAACATATGTTTTGTTTTCAATGTTTGAGTTAAGCAAATAGGTATTATATTAAGCTAATCCCCTATTGGTTATTAAAAGATTAAATGGTTTGGCAATATTGGAAATTACTGGCCTAACAATTGCAAATTGGTAAAGCTGAAAAAAATAAAGAAACAGTAAATTTATAAAGCATGTGTATTTTTAATATTTTGGACCTAATATGTTTAAACGTTAGTCCTAAAGAGAAATTACTTGTTGAATAATGCTTAATTGAATGAAAATTAATGCATGTAATGACGTCTTGGGTTAAAATGAAATTACTATGATAAATTAAGTATGATAATTAGTATGAATTTACTTAGTTAACCTAGTTTTAAGGTTCTTAAACTGCCTGGGAATATTTCCGACCCACAACACTAGTACAGTAATGTAGACTGTTGTTCTCTTTGCCTACAGATCAACATAGAGGCCATATCGTGAAGTTTTCCCAACTTTGTCAGCAATATATTCCCGTCCCATATCCAGCAACTCACAAACTGTTATCCCATGATATTCTTGCATAGGGGTTCTGAAATAGGCCTCCTGTTATTAAGATTAATAAATATAGTAAACATTAATACGCTTTTATTTACTGTAATTGTTGTGATTGAAAATCAAATCGGAAAAATTTTCAAATTGGTTATCAACTAACCACTTCCAAGTAGCACAATTAATTATTTATCTCTTCGTGATACAGATATCTTGTACTGCACTCGATCACTACTTACAACAAGTGATGCGAATAATTGGAAGTCGTATAATTGTTATTCAAGGGTTGATAAAAGCTATGTAGGTATGGTAGGAAGGATTAATTCAATTTGAATGTTGAATTTAGCTCCAGCTCACTTTCCTGTTATTGCAAAGTCTGGTATCTGACGCTGTCTCAGACTCGACTACTGTAATCTCAAAACCAACCATTACATCGTTTCGACATTAGATACACCTATAGGTGAAGTGTCAGTCTCATTGTCTCATCAGGTGGACAACTGAGTGCGCCAGGAGTCAAGTATGTGATAGCTTCTTCGTCGCCGACTTTCTTTGGATCTCTTCAGACGAACTTCAGATTCCAGGAGTCAAGTCTGAGACAGCGCCAAATACCAAACGCTGCAATAAAAGAAAGGTGAACTGGAGCTAAACTCAACATAAAAATCTGATTAAACATGAACCGTTATAATCTTTGAAATTAAAATGTTAAATATTAATTTTTATACAATTTCCCATTTGATCAAATTTGTACAATCTCGACGTTTGTATAAATGAATAAAAAAGGTTGATGAGTGTCTTACTTTATCAGGTGAATATATCTAAGTTATTTTATTTTATCTAAGAAGCCTACTCTAACACTTTAAACCCGACAGAGATCCACTCTATTATTATGTTGATTTACGATATAAGTTAAGTATCGCCATTTGTTTAAAGAGTCTGGATTGTTATACATTTCTTTCCAGCTATCCAATAAAATTTTTAGTAAGGATTTTACATTTCAGAAAAGTTATCAGTATTAGAGATATGCTTTGTGCATTTATTCACTGTTATGATGATATTATTATGTTTCATTCCAGCGTTGGCCAATGTATACCCTTCGTAGACACAGTCAACCTGACCTCAGAGCAGCAGTTCATCATGGTCAAGTGCGTGATTCCCTCGGTTGTGGAAAAACAAAGAGGTCTACACCAACCTGCACGCCGTCGTCCCCGTCCGGAAAGACATCAAAGAGAAACTCCAGGACAACCTGACTCCGGACCGGCAGCGGATGAGTGTCCTGATCGTCGGCATCGACTCGATATCCCGCCTAAACCTCATCAGGACCATGCCTAAAACTGTGGACTGGCTGCAGAAGATGGGCTGGGTGGAGATGAAAGGGTACAACAAGATTGACGACAACACCTTCCCCAACGTTATGGCGATACTGACCGGCATGAACTACACCCAAGTGCGGAACGAATGCATGTTTACCAACAAGAACCCCGTTGACGAGTGTCCTTTCATCTGGAAAAACTTTTCCGAACAAGGTTACGTAACTGCGTACGGTGAAGATGAGCCGGTCATCGGAACATTCAACTACCAGAAGACCGGTTTCTTCAAAACGCCCACCGACTATTACCTCAGACCGTTCATGTTGGCCGCTGAAAAGAACACGGTCCTGAAACGACAAGACGGCTTAAAGATCTGTCTGGGGCCGACGCTTTCGACCGATCACATCTACAAGTACGCTACGGACTTCGCGACCACCTTCCGCAACAACCTCTACTTCGCCCTGTTCTGGATGAACACCTTGAGCCACAACAACGTGAACACGCCTTCCGCTCTGGACTCGCGAACTCTGAAATTCCTTCAGGACCTCACACACAACGGGGTGTTGAACAACACGCTCGTGGTGTTCCTCAGCGACCACGGCATGCGGTTCGGGAAGATCAGGCAGACCTACGTGGGCTGGCTGGAAGAGAGGCTGCCGTTCATCTTCATGTGGATGCCGGAGTGGTACCGGAAACTGTTCCCGATGAAGTACGCGAACCTCCTGGACAACCGGGAGAAGCTGACTTCACCGTTCGACCTCCACCTGACGCTGCAGGAGGTGCTGCACGGGGAACACGACAACGGGACGCGGTCCTGTCCGGACTGTGTGTCCATGTTCGACGAGGTCCCGTGGAACCGGTCGTGCCGTGACGTAGGAGTGACGGAACACTGGTGCACGTGCTCCGAGTACCGGACGTTGTCTACGGAGGGAAATTCAGTGCGGTCCATGGTGAGGTTCACCGTCGGGGAGATCAACAGGCTGTTGGAGGACGGGCGGGAGATGCTCAAGAACAACACGCGGTGTGCCAAGTTGACTGTGAAGCGAGTGCTGTCTGTTCGCAGCAAAGTCTACGAGCGCAAGCTCGGCTACGACGAGTACGTCGTGCTCTTTGAGACTCTCCCCGGCCAAGCACTTTTCGAGGCCACGGTAGGCCACAGTGGTCAGTTCAAACTGCTAGGCTCTGTCAGTAGAATTAACACTTTCGGCTCTGAGAGTAAATGTGTGCTCGATGCGATCCTTAAAAAATATTGTTATTGTATCAAAAGTTAAAGCTGATAGTTGAAGTACTTCAAAACTAATTAAGTTCTTAAACATAAAGGTAAACATAATATGTAATCTTGCCTTCTTAGATTTTAATGAGTTGACGAAGTAAGCATTGCACATTTACTCGTGATGAATTATGCGAGTGCCCCTCAAGTATTTCTGTACTTGGATGGACTGTATACACAACCAGTGTAATTACAGGGATGGAATGTATTTATGTCGGATAAGTGCCATTAATTCTGAAAGCATCTTGTTATCTGTCAATGTGAGGTTTATTTTTAAAGTGTCAGGACTGGGATTATTACAAATAAACGTGTTGACCTCGGACCTGCCATCTTTAAAGTGGTATGCTACATATTTCGTGCAGTTGCCATTTCACCGCTTGAAGAGTGCTTTAGAGCCACCTAGTGATCTGCGGCATTGTGTTCTATTCCGTAAAATACGAGTATCAGTTTTTGCCAGCTCTTAACATACTTTTAAGTGAAGCTGTAATTTTTAAGATCAATGCATATTCATTAGGGAAAGTATCAGGTTAGAAGATGCTCAGCCAAAAACATTGGGAAAGTTTCAGTTCGTTTTTTCTGGAATGATGCAGTTCTAAATTGTATGTTTTTCAAGCCTTCGTGGGTAACGTAAACTAAGTAGAACTTACGGTAGAATTCTGAACAAGAAACAACTTGTTACTACTGTCGCCATTTGTGCACTCTACATTAAAAGTGAAGATCATTCGTGAATGAGTGAATTTCTCATGCAATCATCAATTATTAATATTTAGTAAGTATCATTACAAGATTCCCCAAGAATTTAAATAATATATAACTCGGATGATGTCATGACCATCATCTAAATATAAACCGGATCATCTGTTAACTGAAAAATTGGCTATTCACAGCGATGACAAAAGATTTTCAACATTATTTTCAATTGTGTTATTAACATTTTGACGTGGGATGAATTCAAAAAAGTGTATTGTTATTTTAAAAAACTTAAATGAAAATTAATTTGAAAGAAAATCACTATTATCAATTGAATTAGCAGAGAAAATTCACCCATCTTTGTAGGTAATTCAGATCAAACTACAAGGATAGTATATCAGTCTAGATGGATTTGAATACACTTTTAATAAGCGTAAAAACAATACATTGTAGGAAGATATAGTCGATAAATAACTAGAACAGACAAATATGATAGAAGATAAATGAGTTTTACAGTTCGGCAACAAAGAATGACACTGTGATCTCACATGGTTTAGTCAAACAAAAAAAAGGATATATTTTTCGGTAAAATATGAGGTTTTGAATCTCTTAAGTTATGTTTACAACTAGTCAAGTCAGTACTGTGAATAACAGGGTGGACAAGGGTGTATGTCCACTTTTACATACTATTGGATAAGAGAGTTGTCTAGTTCATTCCAGGAAGCTAAGTAGTTATTCAAACTTTAAGTTATTGTATTTCTTGAAATCTCATATTTGTAAGCCGATAGCGGCCTCAGCGTTTCTGTAAATGTTCCTATGTACATAATTTAGCATATAAGTTAACGGGGTAAGTTTTTATACCTGTGTATATAGTGTAATTACACGATAATTTTTGATGTTACCATAACATTAGTATGCTACATGGTAGAAGTTCGAGCGATCCCTTTGCGCACAAAGAACCTCCAGCTGTCTTCTACTCGCCAGATATTTAATCTCAATCGCGACGTGTCTGCAGTTCGAATGGACCCAAAGAACTTACGTTTAATTCTTTTTTTAAATACATTATTATTCTGGATGATTAAAAAGGACGTTTCAAGAACTGGTATGTGCCATGGGATTTAATAAAGAAAAATCCAAATTAATAAACTATGAACATTTCCGAATTTTGTTATTGTTATACCAACAAAATAATTACATCAATATTGTCGACTAATTTTTTTTTCCTTTTTTCTAGTTAATACAAAAACATTGGAAATTATGTTTTGTTTAAATTCTTAATACACGGAGTGTGTTTTTCCTGTACATTTTATGTTTGTCTATAAATTTACAAGTATGACTACGACGCAGTGCAATGAAAAAAATGCAAATGATGTCCATCCGAGCTGAGCGACAGAACATTTATGGACATTTGACAGCAAAGGTAGAGTTTTACTTAAACTTCTTGTGTTACTGACAGTATTATAATTTTAAATTAATTTATAGAGTAAAAATGGAACTTTGTAATTAAATTAAATCTTTGAAATACAAATGTCTCTAAATTAAACCCTTTCTTCACGATTTTGGATTATTTTTTCTGTTTTGTGAATTTATTTCCCTGCATGAGTGTGTTATGTATCTTAATTTGTCTTTTATCTTTCTAAAACGAATTAAGTAATAATAAATTATAGATAAGCCAACTTAAGTATTACCCCCTCTAATTAAAAATTACAGTAGATCCAGTATTTTAATAATAGGTCACGGTCAGATTTGATTTAAAATATAAACAAAGATTCTTCACATTTTGCTGTCATTAAAATAAAAACAAATTTCAACAAATTATGACTATGAGTTGGTTCCCTAACTGAGATATAGACAGAAACATTGCATCATCATGTTCTTTTTTAAGAATTTCAATTCCCTGGACTCTATCGTGTTTTTCATTTATCTTCCTATTTCGGTATTATAGGGACAGAGTATCCTCCCTCTTGCCCAAATCGCTTTCTATTAGGAATCGGAAAACAAGAAGTGGATGTTATTAGTACATGTAATTTTCACAATAATAAAGTCCGTTCTCTCTAATAGAGTAGTTTTTTTAGGTTCCCGACAGTAAAAACTCTTCCAAAAATGGTGATCATAATACGAAAGTCCCACTATTTGTTACTTTTTCCTCCATACTTAGGTAGAAACAGAATTTTTTCTTGCCATTTTGTGTATCGTGTATTTATTTCTTCTTCTGAATGTTTCTATAACCAAACAAATGGTCATCTTTCTTTTAAATTAGCATCGTTGGATAAAAATGAGTATCTTGACACAAGTTACACAGAAGTTAATTTATTAAGTTAGGATAGATTTCCAATACAGGTTTCATTGTCACATTACTTTTGCTCACCTCGTGAATTCGACCAAACTATCAACTCCTTAATACCAAACTCAAGGTGCTCCTTACAAAACTTCTAAAACATGACTTCTTCTTGAGGTCCTCTTCCTGCTTCATTTTTAGTCCACACAAAACAATGATCACAGTTCTGTTTATCACTGTAGATCACTACACCATAAAGCCTCTGTCTATTGTTATCTGTCTCATCGAATAATGATCATATTAGTTAATAGTTTGATAAGGACTTTCTCAAAATCATACTTTATAACTTATAGGTTTTCATTACTTTTGCTTCTTTCAATGCCAAATTTCACATTTTCATATCATGAATTTACTCCAATGTTGTTCTTGTTTACATTGTAATACTGTTTTTTCTCCTCTTCAACCAAAATTTTTATCGTTACTTCCAAGGTGTTACATTACCCGAAGAGGGTTCACTTCTGGCTCGTTTATATCTTCCAGTTGAACCCACACTGGACACGACAAAGTCCGATGTGTTGTTTAAATCTGAGCAACCTTGGGCACATCACTAACTGTAAATATCGAGATTCTGGGGTGCAAGGGTTCTGAGTATCAAAGGTTCTTGCTAGCCTAGACATAAGATCGTGCCCCCCCTGCCTGCTTTGATAGGAAATGCTGGTACAGAGCTGGCCTCCCCTTCTTCTGAGGGGACATGACTGAGATTAGTGCCTTAAATTCTTCCACATGGATCACGACGGGAGACAGCCCTTACTCCCAACCTTACCCATCCAGAATATCCTGTCACTCCGGATGCAGCACAAAGGTTCTTTTAGGACTATGTACAATTTATAAGGTTCTTGACCAAAGAGAACAACAAAAAAGGTATTATATTTGGTATAACAGTCTGTGTTAAGTACTATTCTTATTCCGTTGTAGTTCAAATGAAACACTTATTGGAAACTGAAATTTCGAATAAACTGATCGTACATTTAATTTAAACTCGTTTCCACAAGGAGAAACGTCTTACTTGTGGTTTACCTTTTGTAGTGAGACACTGATTGGGAGTTATGTTCGCAACAATTATTCATTTTACATTGTTTTCACAAATGTTGTTACTCCTCCTTTTATACCGGTTTTGTTTTTTATGTCGTTTTCTCTTAATTTAATCAGAGTAGCGGTTACTCTTTTTGTTGACATTCATGTGGTATTAATAAACACAGCATTGTGGTATTCTTCGTGAATCAGATGAAACCTTGTCAGCCTGTTAATCCTGGATTTCATTATTTAGCCAACAAAGAGAAACAAGCATATTGAATCATAGTAACATATATATATATATATATATATATATATATATATATATATAATTATATTATACATTCATAAAATAAAATATCTACGGATTGATTGATTATTTTGGTAAAGTAAGTCATACTGAATCTTAAAATGGTTGATTCCATGTTGAAATATTGAAATCTGAATTTAGAAGTGAGGATTAGTGCAAATGGCTGCCCGATGTTGCAAAATGTAAAATTTCTACCGATTTCTGTTGGTAGGTTCAGTAAGCTTTTAGACAGTAATATAAATCTTATTTTCGGATATCCCGTTTTTTACGATTTGAAATCACATTCATACCTCAAAAATAACGAAGTTGAGGGTGGTTCCTTATTAAATAACACTGTCTTACTAACGTAGTGTGAAAGCAACTGCTTACACCTGTGACTTAGGCATCATTGATGAGATGTGGCCTCGAGTAAATATATGGTCTATAAGAAGATATTGCATCCAATGCTAAAATCCGTTGCTACTGAAAAATTGGAGTTTTGTACAGACGGATTGCCGTGATCCCAAAATAAATCAAGTTCTTATACGAAGAGGAACCCATTTCCTAATTATCAACCCCCCTAGGAACGTTTTACTAAGGGATATCTCAAACAGAAGGTCAAAGACATGAATTCAATAAGGTCCTGTCTGGACCTTAAAAATATCAAGGTATTGATTCGATAAGTAAGTCTTCAACCTCTGCGATGGTCATTAAGAGGTACCAGTCAAGTATTGACGTTTCAGGCCGGATGTGGTTCAACCAGACTTTTAACATCCATTCATTTAACGAATTTCTTGACGTCTAGCACTTTATAACATAACCTTTTATTTTTAAACTGAGTTATGTTTAAGAGCTGGCGTTTGGTAATTCAGTGCACAGTTAAAATCTGGTTACACTGCACTAAAATTGTTTTATTTCATCAGTCAGGTCCACGAATCCACTCTCAATAATGTTTGTTTCATATTTTATTAGATATCTTGAACCATCTATACATTCTCCTGAGCCAAACAAAGCAAATATGGAAAAGCACACTGGGTAGTCTGAAATGTACAGATACCACTCCTAAAATAGTGACGACAACAGTTTAAATTAGTGCATGGACACAGTTTTACCCACATTATCCTACACAGTATCCAAGAACGTAACAACTGATATTTTCCCATAGTGAACAGAAAGACCCCATTTTGTTCTTTAAAAAGTTCTTAACTCGTTTCTTTGTTGAAAATGATGACATGTTAGTAACACTGAATTATTTAAATAATAATAATCGTTTTATAAAAAAGTAATTGAAAATTTGGGGAGGGGGACCGGACCCCTTGGATCCCCTCGCTGGCTACGTCCTTGGTGTGTATTGTAGTGGTATCACCTAATTATGCAGGCACTCGCAACATACTGTAGTGCATGTTACAGTTAGAGTGCAAGGTGGTCAGCCCCTTCAATTTTCCGGAATGCAAGAAGACCAGGATTTTACTCGTGACTCTTCTATAGCCTTAGATGGCTAGGGGCATTGTACTCCTCAGGGCTAAAGTATGAGAAAGCTTTTTTTGTTGTCCCCACCCTTAAGAGCGGCAGTTAGTTGTAGCCTGTCACCCTGCCGGGTCTGCTGTTGTCTGGTCGCTCGTGTTGACAGCTTCGGTTCAGGTAAGAGGGTTCACCTTTTTCCAAAACTTGCCAGTCATTGCCATTGTCAGATATCCCACACTGAGCACAAATTAACCTCATTTCTTTAGTTATAAGTGTAATCAAAACTATCCAGATTATAAACAAATTTGCCTCTGTGAAAAGATTGTAGGACCTCCTGAGTCAGAGTTTTGCAAACACAAGAAGAACTTAGGTATTTCAGTTCAAAATCCACCCAACATTTCTAATTTATTCATTGCAAAATGAGTAGTATTTTCAACGTGCTTGATCAAATGTTTTTCTTGTCAATAAATTGTGACTCCTCAGACTTATATAAAGTTCCTTTTTTTATTCCGAATTCGAAATACAAACAAAATGTGAAGTTTTTCATTATATAAAGTTATTTATTAAAGTTGCGTTAAAACAGCAAGGAAATTACGTTATTTCCTTTATACAGTATTTAACAAAAGCTCACTAATTCAGAGTCATGCAGTACAGAACACAACCAATATAGATCAATCAATATAAAAATAATACGAGTATTTTTCAACCTGTAAATTAAATATTGTGATTTAAATTACAGTTTTCCTTCAACAACTATTTTAAATCGAGGGTACGAAAAAGTATTCCTTTTTTGTCTTGAACATTGGGCCTAAAAACGAATATTTAAATATTACTCTAAACTGTAATTAGCACAAATAACACACATCTATCAGTAACTCAATACTTGTGCTTCTACTACCAAATATTTAATTACTTTTACATTCAATAACACTTAAAAGGGGTAACAGAATTCCAAATTGCTCATTAATCAGTGTCAAAGAAATTTCAAAATCATCCATGTATAAGGGAACCACCAATCTGCACAACTTAAATTTTCAGTTAAACATTTTATTTAATGTTTTACTTAATTATTAGTTGAAACACTTGCCGCACATGCTTTTTAACAAAAGAACAAACATTAAAATTTACAAAATCCTCAACTTGGTCTGTTTTGTCAGTTCACTCAGATCCTTGCAAAGTCTTATATACAAAAACATAAATAACACTGTACTCATTATATTCTGTGGTAGTTTAATTAACGGCCTTTGACGAGAATGGGGATCGGTTAATGTCCTTATGTTATCTTATCTTATCTTATCTACATTGCCTCCGGCCATCCAGTGCAGGGCGACGATAAAAAACCACCCATCGAGATATTGCATATCAATTTCGATTGTATTATTTACACAGCATCGTTGATACGGACTTATAGAGAGGTCCGGGGGATCATTTCCGTTAGTTCCGAGGTCCGACGCTAGGGCACACCACGTATCTGTGATTGTGACCGTTAAATGATGTTACCAGCCAGAAGGGCGGCAGTCGAACAATCGGAGCACATTTACCATTTCTACGGGAATATTGCTCATACTGCCCCGTATTCTACTCCTGATAATCAGACTTCACTCTTAATTAACTCGTTAAGGGCTTCTAACCTATTGCAGCATGTATATGCCTACAGGGCCATCCTTGTTATTACAGACAGATAAAACATATTTAGGCTACACCAAACTTTTAAACTGACGTAATTTTCCAATAAGGCGGTCAAATACACAAGGACAGCTATCACTAATTAATTTGGGAGTGGAGCTTACACACGGGGTGGCTTATTGAGTATAAAATACCCTCAACAAATAATGGGGGAGTCCTCCTCCAAGAAATTGTTGACCTTGTAAATGTCCTCCAACTAACTGGGTGAAATTTTTAAGTTTGTCTCAAAATTTCTGGGGGGGGCTTGAGCCCCCTGAACCGTCTCTTATATACGCTCATGCAACAAGATAAGATCATTTCACTGTTCCTGTAAGAACATTCCTTCGGCTAATCGGCTTCTGCTGAACCCATTCTACCTGGTCGAGCTTTTAAGTCTAACAATCAATCAAGTGCCTTCAACCTACACAGTCCCTCCATTGATAACATCACAGCTACTCAGTCATGGAACATTTACGTTCTCCATGAACGCCAGATCTTTAAAATAATTGTTTGGATTCTTATTCTTAGACTGGTGATGAAATGAAAAACCGGTTTGTTATGAGGCGAAATTAAACTCGGCCCCTTAACCTCTTAAAATAAATATAGAAAATAAAGATACACTATAAAATAAAATATAATCAATCACAAGGCAATATTTTGCGTGGATTTATCTTGGTATAAGTGTACACAACCACATAGACTACGAATCATGGAAATACTGGAGGGAATCTGCTATAATTTACTTCGGGGATACTCCAAGGCTATATCAATATTGGACCCTTTTCTCTTTACTCTTTACTCTCTTCCTGAAGAACAACACGTGCTATGTATGAGTGACGTTTATTTTTAAATGTTAATTTTAATTTGAAAAAATTAATTAATGCTCATGGGGTTGTTAAATTTTTGTCTCAATAAAATATAAACCTTTAGTAAAATTTAAAAAAGGTTAAATAAAAAATAAAAAAAGTAGTGGAGTATTAAATAAATAAATACTTATTTTCCAACATTTACATTCATGTTTACAAATAAATGAAAAAATTAGGAAGTCACTGACCAAAAACAAATAGCTGGTCAGTGTAACAGATAAATAATACACAAATAAACAGTTTATAGCTTGCTCTCACATAAAAAAACTAAAAGGTTGACTAACAGACTGCTTTCCGCGACGTCTGCACAAGACTACAAAAAAAACTACAACCAAAATAAATACGTATAGCAGACGTTTATACAATATGGAGTGACTAGGAACTAATTAGACAATGCAAAGAATAAAAAACTGTTAAAAAAATACAAATATAAAATCTTATGTACTAAAATCATAAATAGTTTTACAAAAAATGTATAAACAAATATATTGAAATAATGGAAAATTATTAAATTATTAAACTCCTTCTTATCAATGATTAATATTTATTACACTTTTCTTCAAATAAACATAAAAAAATTAGTTTTTCTTTTATTCTTAAGTAATATAACATACAATTAGAACCACATTGTGTTGTGTGTGTATTATATACATTAAATATAACACGCAATAAATATTAAGCAAACGTTTAATTAATTTTAAAACCAAATACTTATTGGGCTTTAAGCTCATTGTGAGCTAAAGGCGCACACTCTGCGTTTAGCCATAACTGTTGTGTTTCCGAACATTTCCGCTAGGATGCGTCCAAATGCCCTCAGCCGGTTTTTTGTTTCACTCCGATATAAAAAGAAAAACATCTGGTAGACTAAGGCCTGCTATTCTTGTACCGTACATCTGGTATATCTTGTTCTGTTTTAGTAAACGGCGCGGCTGTGTATCGTGTGTGTTGGTTACGAATCAGAACTTGAAATATTGTTGTTCGGAAGTGAAAACTACGGAAATGATTGTAATAATGATAATTCGTTTTGGGAGGATAACGATTTAGTTCGTGTTTGTGTCCTATTATTTAAACTAAACGTTTATTCTGCAGACCAGAATGAGGGAGTTTAATTTGTTGATTCCGAGCCCACTGCAATATGCCACTCGACGTCAATCAGGAAATCGGTGCATTTATTGTTATTATGAATTAAAACCAGTTTTCCTCACTGACACAGAAGAATCTCGCCTGAATACTAGTAGGTCTTCTGATAATCTCAGTAAACCTTAGCCTGAATACATTTTTATTTTCAAACATAGTCTACATGTTTCATAGACTAAAAGTTTTATTTTTATGAACATGAACATTTTGTTTACTCTACCGAATCGGTATCCTATTTGTATAAATAAATATTCTCATATGGAACATTTCTAACTTATTATAATTTTATATTTTAATTACAGTTGTGGTTTTAGTAAATTGAATCCATATCACGTTTGAAGTTATAAACAAGTTTGGTTTAATATTGAAAGAGTGCTCCTGTTTCTTTCAGAATTTCAACGTGTTCTCAAATACCATTTGTAAGTATGTAAGTATGCTTAGTTTCTAATTTATTTAATCATAGATATTATTTAATTTGAATGCTTGCATGATTTGGTAGGTAATTATTATGATAGGTCACTGTAGTTAATTATGTATAATTCTTGTTCATAGTACTAGACTAATGGAAATAATGTTACGAATATTATAATATTATTTTATTCCTATTGTATATAAAAGCTAAATACCGCACTGACTTATCGCGATATCTCCGAAAATACGAAATGGTTTTATATGAAACTGTACATATGTCCTTCTTAGTTTTTGGATTTTCATTTAAAAATGTTACAGCCTAACCACGGAAATCCACGATGATTTTTACCTATTATTTTTACATCCAGAATGGTTTAAACAGGAAAATTGCCACTAAGGCTCTTCATGAATGTTCAATTTGAGTGATGTGCACGTTTTCATAACCAATTGAAAGAACTCTAGGAAAACCGATATATCACTGACCTGAAGTCTGTAGGAACTGAGTTGGTATCATGCAACAATGCAATGACGAAAGAATCGGTGCATGATAATATCAATAGTTTTAACTCGCGATGTAATAACCTTGTACGTTGGGTAGAGTGAGATGTGAACACGTGACTTGTTCTCACAACTATTACAAGTGTTAGCGATATTTAGGAACATGTCGACAATAACGTAAAGGTCCCTGCTAATTTAATTGTTGGAACCTCAATGGGCGAAGCCGCAAATGAACTCTAGTAACAAATAAAAACAAGTGACTAATTTTTCTTGCAACATAAAAAAAATCATTGAATGTTTTAAATTTCCAATAAAACTCCATAAAATTGAACGGATTTGTATATTTTCGCTTAAAAAACAAATACTTTATAAAATTCTAAATGTGGTTTTTAATGTTAAAGAAATATTTAGGAGAGGTGCGAGTTATTTGGTTAGAAGTAATTTAAAAGAATTTACTAAATTTGGAAAATAAATAATTTTACAAACAGTAGAGGGTTTTAAGAACTAAAATGAGCTACTCACCATAAATCTAGAGTTGTTACTCATTTGACTACTATGTAAACATCAGGAAGTAGAGTGACAAGACTTGAATACATTACCACAAATTATTTTCTCTCTATTGTACAAACAAGTAGCTGCTGTCTTTTGTTTTAATAATGTGCTACGAGTATTTAGGTGATGTCGTGTTGGAATTAAAGTGAATTAGCTTAATTTCAGGCTCCAATAATATATATTACTGATACTGATGGATCTTGTATTTTTTGAGTATGATTAAAATCCAAGTTTTGCATTTCAGAACCAACTCCTAGGGACCGCTTTGGCAGTAGGGCTATTTGTAGACTATGTATTTTACGAAGCTGGCAAAAGTCAAAAATGCGTGTTTACATTTCAGGAGGAAATTAGGGGACTTGACAGACTATCGCCTAGGGGTAGTAAGAAAGAGGGGGGGGGGGAATTCCCGACGTCCAGTTACAAGGAAAACCCCATATTAAACTTGTTTGTCTCTCAGTCGCGCGCCTCGTACGCTACTATCAGGTGTGAAGTGTTGTTCTGTCCGCTCAATTAATATTGTAGATACTGGAAGAGAGAATTCTACCAGGAAGGTGAGTTTGAACCTTGCTATTCTCTTTACTAACATGTAATCATCTCTAGATTAATCTAAAAAGGCATATCGTAAAGTTAGTTAATTGTTTTTATCAAGCCGCAAATTGATTTGAAAAGTGTTATTTGTATTCGCAAACTCTTATAGTGTGAAGAGTGCAAGTATCGTCTGCCCGTTTGAGAGAAAAATTCAAGCATACATATCACCAGCAATTTAGTTTAAACTGTTTTCGTACAGTGATTAAAAAGGATAAATAAGTACTCTGTTCAGGCGAACTACTAAATAAAAGTAACGTTGATGGCATTCGATCATGTGATTATACCGACAGTATGAACGTTAATGACTGCATGATGAATTATAATGTCTAAATATTTACACAAATGGAAGAGAAGATATCACAGGATTTGTAAAATTCTAATTGGAATCCTAACTTTAGTCGACATCGGAGCGAGAGATAAGCAGAATATTTTGATATACTTTATATTAACTGTATATTTTGTATGTTAGTATAGAAACATATTTTATTCAACTAGTTTATAAAATTACACAAAGAAGGTAATTAAAATAATAATTGAAATTGTGTAAAATGTTATTAAATAAATAAATATCTATTCTCCCCATGAAGTCGTACTTTACAAAACAAAAATGATTCATATTTAATTTTTTTTAATTCTTAAATCAATGAAATAGTAAAATTATACTAATTCTAAGATTTAGGCTGACCCCAAAAGGAAACTAATAGGGCCCCTAAGGCTAGTAATTAGCTCATCTAGGGGTTCCATCATAATAATTATAAATATTCCAAATAAAATTAGTTCTGAAGCATTAGTTTATAATTAACAACTATACTATGTCATAACAAACAAACAATAAACAACAAAAGATTTGATTTTATGCCAAACCTGATTCATGTCGATGTAGGCCTACTAATCTACAAACTGAATTAATGAAATAGCACAAAAACAAAACAAAACAAAATACTAGACCTTTTTGTATTTACTAAAAATAGGTCTACTTTATTATACTAAAAAACTATTTACAATAATAAAGTATAACATACAAAAACAAAACACTTTCTGTTCGTAATAAAATGTCTATATCAATCATATTTTACACGCACATACACACATAAATACAGATACATACAATACATACACACATGCATACATACATACATGCATACATGCATACATGCATGCATACATGCATGCATGCATACAACCATGCATACATACACACATGCACACATGCATACATACATGCATACATCCATACATACATGCATGCATACATACATGCATACGTGCATGCATACATGCATACATACACACATGCATACATACATACATGCATGCATCCATACATACATGCATACATGCATTCATGCATGCATTCATACATACATCCATGCATACATACATGCATACATACATACATACATACATACATACATACATACATGGTATGTATGTATGGTGAGTGGCTGGCAGTCAATGAGTGAACATCTATCTCCTGTAGTGTTCCATTATCGTTTTGCATTTTAGTTTCTTACTGAATTCTATCATGAGTGTAAAGTGTGCTTCTTGTTCTGAAGAAATTATGGATGACAATTTTGTGTCCTGCACGTCAGTAAGAAAATGTAAGTTGCATTTTAATTGTGCTAAAATTGCTGAAAATACATATAAGCAAATGGGTACTAGAAGGAAAACTTATATATGTATTTTATGTAGAGATGAGCAGGATGAAGTTGAGAAATCTAAATCAATTTTGTCTGATTCTCAGTTTTCTAAACTTGAAAATGTTATTGACAAGATAGTGCAAAAAAGCCTTTCAGTTCATGTAGAAAAAAATGAGCAAACAATTAGATACAAAAATTTCAGAAATGCAAAAATTAATTGATTTTTGTTCAGAAAAATATGATGAAATGATTAAAAAGTCAAATGAGCTTGTGATGGCAGTTAAAGATGTAGTTAATGAAAATGAAAATTTGAAGCTAAAGAATGTTGCTCTGGAAAAACAAATATCGTTCCTTAAAACACAATGTGAGAATTTTGAACAATACAGCAAGTTGGAAAACATCAAGATAGATGGAATACCCGAAGTTAAGGGTGAAAATGTAATGAACATTGTAAATAAACTGTCTATTGCTGTGGATGAGCCAATTGTTTTAAATATGGATGTGCAGGCGGCTCATAGAATCCCGTCAAAAAAGGAATCTGCTATTAGACCAATTGTAATTAGACTTAGCAATCGACAAAATAAGGAAGCCATTCTGAATAAGGCAAAAAAGGCTGGTTTAAACACATCTCATTTTGTTGAAGGGTTTCCGTTAACAAGAGTTTATGTAAATAACCACCTAACAGCATACACAAAAAATTTGCTGTTTGAAGCTAAAAAACTCAAGTTGGATAAGAAGTGTGAATATGTTTGGGTTAGCAACTGCGTAGTATTTGTAAGAAAAAGTCAAGGGGAGCCTGCTGTTCGTATTTCATCCAGCCAGGATATTGAAAAATTCAAAAAAAGTGGAAATGTGTAATGTGCACAATTTGACTTGTATTGACATTGACTTTGTTCGGATAAGTAAATGTTAATGGATAAAAATGATAATTTGAACATTTTTTTATGTGAACATTCAGAGTGTAAGAAAACATTTTGATGACTTGCAGATATTCATTGATAGTTGCAGCATGAAATATAAGATTATTATTTTAAGTGAAATTTGGATCTTTTCTGAAGAGACAAACAAGTTTCAGTTGTCCGGTTATGACATGATACTACAGCCCAGGATAACTGACAGCTCAGGTGGAGTGATTGCGTATGTGGACCAGAACTTGCAGTACACTTATCAGCAGCTACCACTGATAAGCCCAGGCCATTCAAGTTGTTCTATCTCTGTGTCTGGGTGGCGTCACTATACAAGTGTCAATCTATGGGATTTACCGAGATTATAGATTAATTTTTTTGGATTTTTTAAAAGAATTGGAAATTGTATTAGGTAATAAGTATGATCCTTCACTTATAGTTGGAGATATAAATCATAATTTATTGAATGAATATGATAGAAATACGATATTGTATAAAAATTTAATATCGTCGTTTGGATTTAAAAGTAATATTAATGAGCCTACGAGGGTAACTACTCATAGTAGCACTTGTATTGATCATGCACTTGTGAGAAATTCTAAACATATTGAGATTAAATGTAAAGTAGTCCATTGTAACTTTACAAGCCATTTTGGCATTGACGTGGTTTGCAATATAAAGCCAAAATGTGAATTAAGAGCACAGTATGGTACATATTATGTTGATGAGATGTTATTAAGTAGACAATTATTAATTACAGATTGGTCAGATTTATTAAACTCACGGGATGTAAATAGGGCTTTGTTGATTTTTTATGATCTGTATAATGAATGTGTAAATAAAGCAACTAAACTAGTTAAGTATACAAGTAAAAATAGAAACCGTAATCCATGGGTAACAAATGAGTTAATTGTAAAGATAAATGAAAAAAATAGATTGTACAAGTTGTGGTTGGTAAATAGGCAGGATTTTGAAATTTTTAATATTTACAGAGACTTGTCTCGAGAGATTTCCAGGGATATAAGACAGTTAAAATTAGAGTACTACTCTAGAGAAATTGAAAAATTAAGTAAAGACTCAAAGAAACACTGGCAAGTTGTGAGGAGAATTATAAAGAAAAAAACAGAAAATATCTCTTGTATTAAGATTGATGGTTCTACAGTTCAAGCATGTGATAATCCTAAATTAATTGCTAATGAGTTCAATAGATATTTCACAGAATACATTGCTTATTTGAAGCATGAAAATTTTGGTGAGGATGTAGTGGTGCCCCCCAGGCTACCGGATGTAAATTGTGAAATGAGCTCAATTAACATAACACCTGCACAGGTTTGTAATATTATTAGAAATATGAAAAATAAAAAGTCAAGTGGTATTGATAGCATAAATATTATTACTATAAAAAATAATATAGATATTTTTGTACCATTGTTGTATCATATTTTTAATTTGTCATTGCAGGCAGGTACTTTTCCAGCTAAACTTAAGAATGCTGTTGTTGTTCCTGTGCATAAGGCAGGAGACAAACAAGAAATTTCGAACTATCGTCCAATTTCGCTCTTGAGCTGTTTGTCAAAAATATTAGAGACCCATGTAAAAAACAACCTTATGGAATATTTTATGAACAATAAATTATTTTCTCAAAATCAATTTGGATTCATACCTGGAAAGGGAACTGACCTAGCTATATATCAGCATGTGAGTGAAATTACTAAAGGAATTGAAAAAAATCAGTTTATTGTTGGAGTGTATTTAGATTTGGCTCGTGCATTTGATTTTGTTGATCCATATATTTTGGTTGAAAAATTTAAAGGCTATGGTCTGAAGGGCATTCTCTTGAAATGGTTGGCTTCTTTTTCATGTAGTGGAAGGCAGGTTGTAAGGATTAATGGAACTATGAGTAATGATTGTGATTTAAAATATGGTATAGCGCAGGGAGGAGTACTTGGTCCTCTCATGTTCGTTGTATATATTAATGATCTCCTAAAATTGAGGATACATTCAAATATTTACTCATTTGCTGATGATACTGCTATTGTTTGTACAGGATGTAGTTTTGATGTGTTAAAGTTCCGATTACAAAAAGACTTAGACAGTATTAGTCATTGGTTAGCAAATAATAAGTTATTGATTAATGTAAACAAAACAAAATGTATAAATTTTTCATATAGGAAACTTGCTTCTACAGATGTTTTAAAGTTGATATGTCATAAGCATAGCTGTGTTTATTACTGTAAATGTGATGCAATTGAGTTGGTGACCAATATTAAATACTTAGGTTTAATAATTGATAGCAAACTGAAATGGGATTTAAACGTTCAAAGCTTAAATACCAAACTAAGAAAAATAAATTATCTGTTATATTTCACAAAAAAATATATAAAGTCAGAGTATCTTAAAATGTTGTACATATCGTGGTTTGAGTCATCTCTGAGGTATGGTATTGTGCACTGGGGTGGAACTTATCCTACAATATTGATGCCCTTACAATTAATGCAGAGATTTGCTGTTAGGAATGTATGTAATATGACTAGATATGAAAGTGTATCACATATGTTTATGGAAATAGGCATCTTAAATTTACAGCAACTCTATGTTTTTTCTGTATTAATGTTTACAGTGAAAAATAAAGAAATGTTTGAAAATAAGGTTTTTCTCAGAAATACTCGAGCATCCGTTACAAATACTCTGGTTATGCCATTCTATAAACGGGAAATTTCCAGAAAACAACTGAATTATAAATTGTTAGAAATATTTAATAAATATTTAAATGTTCTGAATGTTGTCCGGGGCGGTACCTTGCCAATTCTGAAGAGGACAATCAAAGCCATGGTTTGCAATGCATAATGATATTTTGTTGTTATTTAAAGACGTCCATTGCTTGTTTGGTTACTAATGTTTATTTATTTAAAGTTGCTGTGAAATGTAAAAATATTTATTATAATGTTATTAAATTAAATTCTATGATTGTTGACATATTTTAAGTTTATTTGTTATGTATTAATTGTTATTGTTATGTTACTTATATTGTTAATTTCGCTTGTTTGTTTATTAATGCTTATTTATTGAGGGGTTGCAATAAAATATTAAATATTTATTAGAATGTATAAAATTAAGTTCTATGACAGTTGAGTTATAAATAAGTTCATTTGTTATGTTAGTTATATTGTTAATTTTTTGTTATTCCTTCTTGTAAGTTATTATATATATGTATAGTTTGTTGTTATAAAGATATATTGCTTATAAAATACAGGGAGATGGTGGTAGAACAAAGACTGCATATATGGCCATATAGAATGAAGTGTATAATAATTAAATTATAATAACCCCGCACGTGCGAGTGCACATGGGAATGATAAAATGTTAAACAATTTTTTGTTGAATAAAGTTTTTTTGAATCAAATTGAATTGAATTGAATTGAACATGCATACATACATCCATGCATACATGCATACATCCATACATGCATACATACATCCATGCATACATACATACATGCATGCATACATATGCATACATCCATACAAACATACATGCATGCATACATCCATACATACATGCATGCATGCATACATACATACATGCATGCATACATACATGCATGCATCCATACATACATACATGCATGCATGCATACATTCATACATACACATACACGCATGCATACATCCATGCATACATACATGCATGCATACATCCATACATACATGCATACATACACACATGCACACATACATACATACATGCATACATACATGCATGCATGCATGCATGCATACATGCGTACGTACACATTCTGCAAAGTAACAAGTGGTTTTCAATTGGTATTGTATGTTCCTCCCCAACATGTAATACCATACTCTAATTTATTATTAACTAGAGCAAAGTTAAGAGTCCTTAGAATACTTTGAGGACACATGTCGAGGTGAAAATACAAGAGACGTATACTTGTTAGAATTTAATTTTCAATATTGTAAGATGTAACTTCGAATTTAAATCTTGGTCTAAAAAAAACTCTTAAAATATTTTGTGCTGGTACTTTTTTAACTTTAGCATAAATACTCCTTTCTAAACAAACTTGAATTTTTTAACAAAGTCTTTTTGCACATGAAGATTTGGCTCAAAGAAAAATTAATATACGTAGTTTTTCCGTACTCAAGACCAATTTATTCTTTCTACACCACCAGTTAAGAACATTTAAACCCATTCTCATATTACAAGTTATAATTTCCATTGTTCTTCCTTATAGCAGAGAGCAGTATCCTCTGCAGAAGCTGTAAATACAATGTATTAACTGGTAAACAATACGAGTTATACAATATTTAAGGTAGGCCTAATATTCACAGGTGAGCTATATATCTCAACAAATTTTCAAATAAAATGTATCCCAAATTGTACGCCCTACACATTTTAGTCTTCTTACTTAGACTATTGGATAAGTCTCAGCTCTCTAACTGAGAGATCACGGGTTCAAATCCCGGGGAGGTCACATGAGACAGGAATAACAGCCAGAGTGACTCCGACAAACCAGTGTATCCAACCGCTGAGGCTTTAAAGAGATTAAAAAAACATAATTGCAAAAACTTAATAGTTTTTATCATGAATATTTTACGATGCCGACAGAGACTTTCGAAACAACTTTTTGCCCGCCAAAATGAAGGTATATACAAATATTCAGCGAATCTCTAATTCTGAGTTTGCTCGCTAAAATAACTGTACTACCTTACAATCAAGGACGCAGTCAGCGAATGAGTCCAAGGAGTCCGGACCCCCCTCCCCCCAAAATTTTCAATTATACAATCAGATTATTAATAAACGATTATTATTATTTTAATAATTCAGTGTTACTGACATGTACTGCTGAAAGATCGTTCTCAAATCAACGAAACGGGTGAAGAACTATTTAAGGAACAAAATGGGACCTTACTCTCTGTCCACTACGGGGAAATATCAGTTGTTTGGATCCGACCCCCCAGATTTTTGCCTGGCTACGTTCTTTTTTACAATGTTTGTGCATAAGTGGCATCAACCCAAGGTGCGATTCCACGCGCCTTGGCATCAACCCATTCTTGCCCGTTGAGAAATTCAGCGTAATTTCACTAGTAGAACTGTGTCACTTTAATTTTAAACCGAAAACATTATCACCTCTTATTGTAACATACACGTTGGTAATACATCTAAAAATATTTTTTGTATGACCAAAAATGTGTTAAAAATACTCAGCATTGGAAAATGTGTTTTGAGCTGTCTTTGAATTTTTTTTTGTTAAAATAAATTTAAAAAAAAACATGCGTAGAAGCGTGTTGTTGACGGCAAAAATATGTTAATATAAATAAGTACAATGCTAACATGTTAAGTGACTTAGTATTATAGATGACTTTAGAGTTGCAAAGAGGCTTATGGCTATTGCACAGTGCTGTCATATTTTCACTTAGTCATCAGCGTATAAACTTTGTCTGATAGCAACATTTAATATGCAGTTTTATTGACAGCTACATCTTTGGCAATTACTTTAACACAAAAACGTTCTTACAATTTAAATGAGAAAATTAAAGAGCCTGTGAAATTGTATAAACTGTTCGGTGTAAACACAGCCATTTGTATTAATAATTTAACTACTATTCTCAATTGGTGTAAATTTATAGTCTTAAAAGCATGGAGTAAACTCAAGAATATAGCCTGGAAAAATGTTTGGGGGGTCCAGACAACTAATATTTTCCCGTAGTGGACAAAGAGTATATGGCACTATTTTGTTCCCTAAAAGGTTCTTGACCCGGTTAGTTTGTTGAGAACGATCTTTCAGCCGTACATGTCAGTAATACTGAATTACTTAAATCATAATAATTGTTTACTAAAAAATCTAAAAGTTCTGTGGGGGGGGGTTCCGGACCCCATTAACCCCTTCGCTGACTACGTCCTTGAGTAAGCTTGATAATGGCAACGCTTCTTATTTCATTCTTTTCTGCAACCGCTGTGGAGCACAGAGTACGAAAATATGCAGATAAGAATATTACATATTTTAGTACAAATATACTTTAACTGTGAAAAGTAGTAAATATTAAGTTTGTGTTCAGTACTGTGATGCAGATATAAAAGACAAAGCTACTATCTAACTTTTACTATAAAGTCATAGGCTGTTTATAAAACCCATCGTAGTTGTCTTTGACAAAAATAGGTTTCTCAGATTTGTTTGTGTATATTTTCTTGATTGGGAAACAAGGCAAATTGAACAGTGGAACAAAATATACTAAGATCGGAGTACACTGCAATGGCTATAAATATAAATTTCTTGACAGGCTTGCTTGATCGTGGCAACAAGGCAAACTCAACATTGTAGTCGGAAATATAATTAATTATAACCAGAAGTGCTCATACACGTGCAAATTAACTCTATAACAGATACAATCACAGTGTTAGAATTCCATTCTAAATCCTGTGGCATACATACAGAGGAAAATAAATTTAATTACAACCCGCCACATCCGTTGGTTGTGACCGGAAGTTTGTTGGAACGCTTCCTTCATAAGTATACTTTGACTATTGCATTATTTTATGAGAGCTTACCACGCGTTACAGTTTGCGATTATTTTATTATATAGGTTTTGCCATTCAGTTAGAAACAAATATTTTTGTATAGGCTACTAGATATTCTAGTTTATTATTACATTCATTACATATATTTTTGCGCTCCAGACCCTTCTATTAAGTAAACAAAATATAAATTTTCTTCTGCATACCATTAGTTAAAACCTTTTATTCGTAGTTGCACATAAGTATAGATTTAGAAGTAACACAGACATTTGATAAACGAGAGTTATTCTAATCAAAATTAATTGTTAACATTCTATCTGAGCTATTACGAATGTAATTTTGCATGAAGGAACCTCTGCACAGGCTTTGCCTTTAGAGGCCCTATAATATATTCATAACAGTATGTTTAATTAAAATATTTTTTAGTTTGATCATATAAGTGAAGTGTTTTCTTTTTGTTACTTTTAGTTTATTTCGATGTAAGAGTCATCATGCAAGTGGCATATTGAAATGTGTGTTAAGTGCTAAATATAGTTAAAGTGATTCTTAAATTATTAGTTTCAAATTGTTGCAATTTTTTCAAAATATGTAAGTAACACTTTTATGAATAAAGATATTCTTATTCTATTCTTATTCTTATTATATTTCAATTGTATTCTTATTCTTTTCTTATTCTATTCTTATTCTGTTCTTATTTTTATTCTTATTCTGTTCTTGTTCTGTTCTTGTTCTGTTCTTGTTCTGTTCTTATTCTTATTCTGTTCTTGTTCTGTTCTCTATTCATCTATTCTTATTCTATTCTTATTTTATTCTTATTCTGTTCTTGTTCTATTCTTAATCTATTCTTATTCTGTTCTTGTTCTGTTCTTGTTCTGTTCTTGTTCTGTTCTTGCTCTGTTCTTGTTCTGTTCTTGTTCTGTTCTTGTTCTTGATCTGTTCTTGTTCTTCTTATTCTATTCTTATTATATTCTTATTCTTTCGGGTTAGTCAAAAGTGCAAGATGAAAGTCAGAATTTGTTATTGTGACGGAGTTTACGGCACCGTATATCTGTTCCATCATCTTTACATTCAGATGTCACTCAAGTGTGCACACGTGTGTCTGACCACCCTCTCTCCAAGAGTCTACATCTAAGTTCTGGAGCGGTTTGGTCTCTTTTACGGCCGGATTAAAACCCGTAAGCCCGGGAGAGTGTGGAGGGTGAGATTGTTTCAAAGCAGTAAATCTAGGAACTGAGTAGGATGCGTGGATTTGGCCATGAAGATGGACAAGACTATGCTCCGCACAGTTCCTTATGAATGAGGTCTCTAAGGCATGCCTACGCTCTAAGGCATGCCTACACTCTAAGGCATGCCTACACTCTAAGGCATGCCTACACTCTAAGGCATGCCTACACTCTAAGGCATGCCTACACTCTAAGGCATGCCTACACTCTAAGGCATGCCTACTCTCTAAGGCATGCCTACACTCTAAGGCATGCCTACACTCTAAGGCATGCCTACACTCTGAAAGTCCTGGGACATGGAATATAGTAACCACTGAGCCGATATATACGGAGTTTCTGTCACAACCAGTAGCTGACATATATAGACCACATGTACAGCATAAAACAAACCTGAGAGAACAGGGTGAAACAAATTTATCGGGGCAACACTTTACATTTAAGGAGACCTTCGACCTCCATACCTCTGTCTACACTCCTTGTCCTCTACGTACATTTTTGGGTGATTCTTTGGATAATAAAATAAACTATTTACTTTGGGATAAAGAGAGCATACGTCCTGAATACGTACTGAATAGTCTCCTACGCCCACATTTGTGGTATGATTTTGAATTGCCAGTCTTTCCCTCGTAGAAGGTATATCTTGGTTTCAGTGGGAAAATATTTAAAATAGGAAGTGAATTTAAATGGTCCAATTTTTGTTCTTCCCTTAGGGGGAGTAGGAACGCAGAATAGGCAAAAAAAATACATTTAATGTTTTGGTGTTATTATTTTCTACGTACATTTCTAATTAATTTGAAATAAATTTGAATTCAATCGGGTGGTTAGAATAAATTCTGTATATGTTTTTGTGAAACAATGTCGTACCGATTTTAGGTTAAATGACTGCAATGACGAGATAGATGAAGACATTTATGTTATATATCACTTTGCTGATCAAGGGTATTTTCCCTCCTTATATTGATAATGGCCATCTGTTATACTGAGCAGATCTCACATCAGATAGTTGTTTTGATTGTTGTGAAGTGAAATATTGTTATTGTTAGTTAGAGTTGTGATTGTAGTTATATTTACTACAATTTTGTTTCGTTCGAAACCCTGAAGTTTGGTGCATTTGACGCTGTTGCTACATTTAATAGAGACAATCTTGCATAGCGCTTGATTTTGAGAAAACTAGGCGTAAATGTCAGCAAGCACTGTATCCAGGAATCGAAAGACATTGACATAATTAGAATACTAAAAGTCCAGAAACAAATTTTGGAGCTACAAAAAAATCACGACAATTAAGAACAGCTTGAAAAAGAAAACTAGAATAGTTGTACAATGAACAAGAGAACTTAGACAACCCTCCCTGCCCTTTGTCCCTGACGGTGCTAATGCATTTTCCTATCGTAAAAAAAACTCATCTAGGCACTATTAGAGATAAAATAACGATTAAGTCAAATTAATGTACTGCAAAATAAAGTTTAACTGTGATTTCCTGCAATTCACTTTTTTCGTACTTATGTAGCCTACCTTTTTTGTCAGGATGCACTGATGCTATTGGGGTGAAATACTTTTTACAATCAAATATGACCTAAATAAAAAAAACCAGGTAAAATTTCGATAAAACCTTATCACTAGATCAAGGTACAGCAAAATTGTCTTAGAAAGTTGGTAAAAGTTTCAAATATCTGTTTTCCTTTCTGAGAAAAAGGTACATCAAAATTGAAACTTTAACATAAGAAAGATAATTGGCGTTTCGACTCCCCTTGAGTGATTGAATTTACACTCCCACATTTCAATTACTTCGTTGTGAAAGTTTCTTAATTTTTCCATTGGTTTTCTCGAACCTTAGATGGAGGGTATCTGAAGGATACTCTTTGAGCGGTTCTTCTCTATTAAATAGGAAACATTTTTGGTATCCTTGCAAGTATCGGCCTTTGAATTCATGTACGCTCAGTGTCAAAACCGTCTCTGAATTTTGATTTGCCTTTCGCGTCTTGCGTGCTGAATGCGAATGTCTCGTTGTACCCTCCCAAGACAGCCTCGGTGAAGCAATAGGTGACTAGTTATCAACCAATCGGTACCAGACCAATGGTGGTCGGTTTTAGAAAGTTTCGTCTGAAGACCTAATTACATGCACTGTTCATAGCCATAGCTTCCATGAGGGGGTCAACATTCATTCTTTTAAAAACCCTTTTCTAAATTTAATACACACCTTGCGCTAAAATGCCCACATCGGAGATGCAGTACTAAAAATTGTAATTTTGGCACCTGTTGTGCCAATTCTCAAAATCTTTGTAACATTTTTCTTAAACATAGACTCGGGACAGTAGTACTCCAGTGGTATCGGACCTAGATAAGTTTGATTGGCCAAAATGTTGAGAAGATGAGGGAAGTAGCCCCTTCTTCTTCTTCTTCTTCTTCGGCGAGAGGTCAAAGGTTTTGGGTAGTGCGGAGAGGGCCATGAGGAATTAATTTAGCGGATCAGCATATCTGGCATTGTCCAGTTCCATCAAAATGACTTTAATGCCACGCATAATTTTATTTAGCTAAGGAGTGATTTTTTTGTTTGAGGACGTAGGCTACTTTAGTAGATATTGGAAGTCAACCCTAACCGTTATGAGCAGTGACGCGTACATTTTTTTATTTTTTCCTCTCCTCTGTTATGTAATTCATAAACTGATTTACAGGGTTGCTGTAAAGATGTTTACTCGGTATAAACAAATTTCACTAGATTTACAATGTATATATTTTCCAAAAGAATTGTTGAGGGACACAAAATTAAATTTTTAAACTTCAAAATATCTTCAGTTTTGTACGAGTTTCCAAATTAAAGAAAAAAATCTTTAGTTTTGGGTTTTTCGTAACAATTTTCATTTAGCATTGGTGGTTTGGGGCATGAGCTCTATGCAGATTTTACAAAAAACGTCCCCGCACACATTAATAGATTTACGGCTCTTCGAAAATACTAGTTTTTGACAATGGAGACATTTTTTATTGAACTACATCACTCCCTTTAATGGGCCGCTAAACATTTCTCAATTTTGAATTTGACATTACAATTTAAACTAACGATTCCCTTATGCTCCTCTTTACACGGTAGAAATAGGGTCTGACAGGCAGGAAATATGTTTGAACATCAAGTGGCATGTAAAGGCTGCAGTGGGGGATATGATTAGATTATAGTGAGAAGATTGATCTGTACAAAGCACTTTCGTTACTACCTGAAGAATAAAATTATTGACACTTGTTGGGTGATCAGACCTGCGCTTCTTCAGCAGGGATTTGAAACTAGGCTTTAGTAGTTAATTTTTGGACCCTTAACGTTTGTCGTTTACCCTTCTCCTCACGTATAACCTTTAATTGAGAAATTTTTGGAGTAGGCTTTGGCTACCACTACAGCAAACACGAATTTCCCATAGCCTTCGAAACTGGTAGAACATGACACAAAAGGACGTAGCCAGCGAGGGGGTCCAAGGAGTCCGGACCCCCTCTAAATTTTCAATCGTTTCAATTACTTTCTTAGTAAACGATTATTATTAGACTACTTAAATAATTCAGTATTGCTGAGATGTACAGCTGAAAGTTTGTTCTCAACAAACTAATCGGATCAAGAACTTCTTAAGAAACAAAATGAGGTCCATTACGGGAAAACATATCAGATGTCTGGACGAGCCCCCCCCCCCCAATTATTTTCCTGGCTACGTTCTTGCCTAGGGGACGTAATTAAGGAATAGAAGGGGCTTTTAGGGAAGTGAGGAGAAGGTCAATATAGTGAACGTCACTTTATATTACTATATAATGGCCGAATTTATGTTAAAACGTATTTTTGTCACAGTTTCCCTTATTTCTTTGCGATTGGTTGGAGGTACTGTATGTAATGTGCAAATTTGACAGGAACCCTTGAGTAATAACGTCAAAAATCAGGTTCGACCTCATGGACGCCCGGCCAGTTGTATAGATCCCGTTGTCACAATTGTTTTACATATCTTTTATTTAACGTTTTTTAAACCACGTGATCATATTACATAGTCTGCCCAGTCCTCTTCTCTCATGACACTACTTATATTAACGTAGCTATCGTATAAAGGTTTGATTCAATTGAATTTAATTTAGCTCCAGTTCACCTTCCTTTTATTGTACTGTCTGGTATCTGACGCTGTCTCAGACTTCACTCCTGGAGTCTGCAGTCATAAATAGATGAAGTGGTGCACGATTGATTGTGTACCTGATGAGACAATGAGACTACCACTTTACCTATTTATAGGTGTCTGTGTTCTTTGGATCTCTACATACAAACATGACTCCCGATTCCAGGAGTCAAGTCTGAGACAGCGTCTGAGACGCTGCAATAAAAGGAGCTAAACTGAAAATTCAACTATTTATATTGTTACATATTGAATTCAAGTATACTCGTTAAGACCATTTCTCCAATTGTAGTGACATATGTATAAACCAAGCTGTCAATTTGGTGAACTCACAAATTAAATTAAAATTGAAATTAAACTTAATAGGAAAAATTGTGATTTGTAAGACAAAATACCATTGGTGAATTTGAATTTGGCGCCCTGTGTAGATAACGGAAACTAAGACCAACCGTTTCCGGTGATCCAAGGAGATCTGTGACATCGTGTAATAATCACATTTCGGAACCAAATGTTACAATCGATTTTCCACTTTATATATTTTATCAATTATTCTTTTTCCCAGACGAATATAATCTCTGATAAGGTTTGCTCCTTCTGAACTCTATGACTTTTGTAGTGATGAATAAGACCTCGTGGGTAGACAAACGTTTCAATCATCTGTTTTAGTTATTTTATTTATCACAAACCACTGACATGTTTATTGCTCCTTATGCCCTGCCATATGATTAATAGATATTGGTGTTAATAATTGGTAGTAAACAGTTGTTTTAGCTAACCATAAAAGTAAATTATGTAAACTATTCATAATATGAAGAACTCTTTACTGGATAAAGCAGAAAATTAACAGCGTAAGTTATTTCTTGTGTGAAATTTGTATTTTAATTTTACTAGTAAATGTAAATAGATAAAACTGTGTCCTTGAAAAGATATTGTTTTGCAAAAGTTTTAAATAATCGTTCTTTTTAAAGTCCTTTGGACATTCTTTTATAACTACGATTGTATAGCAGAACAACGTTAAAAGAAGACCTGTGGTTCATACCCTTACACAAAACCAAGTGGGGTCATGTCCGATTGAGACAACAAAGGGTGGAGTACAATAAGCAGACCCGGTTTTTTATATCAATATTGACACACGATATTGCTTAACTATAAATATCGATTAAGGAACTGATACTGATATTTGAACAATACATAACTTGTATCAACTTTAACATTTTTCATATAGTTAAAGTACATGACATTTTTTCATGTACTTTTATAGACAATAACACAGATGAAATCCCGTGAAGGACCGTGAAACGAGGATTAAAAAGTGGCATATCAGCCGACCTGCTTGCAGATCATCTCTGTGAGTATTTGAACATACGAGAAGTACGGTTTTCAAGAGAGTATGTTTCAACAACTTCTTGAAAGCGGTTAATCATTGCTACCCAGGAGAAAACAAACTGTGAAGAGGTTTATAAGACTATAAGCTCTCCAAAACCTAAAACCTCATCTGGGTATGACGGGATATCAGCTAAATTAATTAAGACCTGCAAGGAAGAACTAGTTAACCCACTGGTTGAGATTATAAATAAATCATATTCCTCAGGGACCTTTCCCAACGCCTTAAAACTGTCAAAAGTATATCCTAAGTTTAAACAGGGATCTACTACTCAAGCATCAAACTACAGGCCGATTTCTCTAATATCGACCTTTTCTAAACTGATAGAAAAACTGACCCTGACTAGACTCTTTCACCACCTATCTAATAATGGACTTCTCCCAACCCAACAACATGGATTTCTCCCTGGCAGATCAACCACCTCAGCTTTAATCAACTTAACAGAATACATAATCAACTTAAATAGTTACGCATATTTCGTTGTTTTTGTTATAAATGTTTGTTATGTTGTTATCATTTCGTTATTATTTATGAGTGTTTCCTTTTTCCAATTCTAACTGTTTGTAGGAGCGTTGTAGCTCCTGTTTTATATATATGAGATTGTCACTATGTGTATTATATTTATTTTAATTCCAAATATGATTGGTAATATGACTATTCATATTAATATACACATTCGATATATGAATATTAAGTATCGCTGATTGTACCAATCGATATAAAAATTGGGTCCGCTTCTCGTACTCTACCCTAAACAAAAACTGGGTACAGTAAAATATGTTATTAAGCAATGCCGGGTGCCCTTAAGGTCAGTCAGGCAAAGTATACATTCCCACCCTTAGTTCCTCTCCAATTTGCCTTAGACTGTTTGCATACTCTGCAGGGATTTACTTATTGCCATGGGCAAGTAGAGATAGCCTTCAAAAAAGTCGTAGACCTTTAAAATAACTTTCTTGCAGACAAAAAATAAGAATTTGTTTTACTACTATATTTAGGAGAGTTCTTTTACCAGAGACATAGAATAGCTACATTACTAGAAAGAACAACATACTTTATTCGACTGTCTGTGAAAATTACATATCATATGACGATCGGTTCTTGTTTTCTGCCTCCCAAAAGGAAGATATGTCGGCGAGAGGAGGCCACTCTGTCCCTATCTACTACTGGTTATTACTTTCTACTAGTGAGTACCGAAGTTAAAGATAAGGATGGTTTTCTTTTATCGCCAGAAGTATGGGCTAGCGCCTAAGACCGCACTGATGGCCAGGTGCATTTTCGAACAATACTCTCGCGACCTCAGATCACGTCCCAGATCGTCTGACTTTTCTGACGTCAGATCACGTTGGACGATCTGGCACGTGATCTGAGGTCGGGAGAGAATGCCTCTGGCAACCAGTGAGGTCTTCGGTGGCGCCTTCGACGCCACCCAGCACTTTTGGCAAAAAAAAGGATTTAAACATTCCTCGAGATAGTGCCGGACTTCAAGCTCAGATCGCGTTTGTTAACTTGTTTATATTTATAGTACGTAGTATGTACACTATGTACCTACTTACATATTCTAATAACAAATAGTAGATCAGGACAGAGTGGCCTCCATCTCGCCGAAATTTGTCCTTTAGGGAAGCAGAAAAAGAGAACCGATCGTCACAATGACATTTAGTTTTCAAAGTAAGTAAAATAAAGTCTGTTCTTTCTAATAATGTAATAATTCAGGTCTCCGGTAAGAACAATTCTTCCAAAAATAGTGGCCTCCGGTTAATACCAAAGTACCGAATTTTGGTGTTTACCCATTGAAGAACCAGGAGTCACAAGTATAAAATTTTGGAAATTTTATAATCAAGCCCAAATAGAAACGGCTAAAATCATATAATTTATTGTTATTATTTTTTATATTAATTTTCTAAAAAATTCATATCTTTATCCTCAACAGTTTTTTTCAGCCTGACTAGAAGAATTAATTCTGCTTCAACGCGTCAATTCCTCCTGAAATAACTAAAACTAACAATAATTATTTTTAGTATTTGCAGAATATTTTTACAGGAGGATGACTTCTTTTGACAGCCTGTCGTGAATTGGTAGGCATAATGCTCTTGGGAGGTATCATGACAAGGCAGTCGTTTGACGATCCTGGCTATACAAATGTCATGACTTGTGGAGAGAGAACTCCAGAATTCCTGGAAGCGAAAGCTGTTTTTTAAACATTGCTGGCGATAGTCTACTAGCTATTTGGCACCAACAATCACACTTTTCGTATCCAACCATTTAGCAGGTCGTTGATAAGAATTCCAATCTCATCCAAACACATAATTTTAAATCTCATTATTGTCTATGTAGAAATTAAGTTTTATGCTAAATATCGTCTAATCTTTCTATAAATATCTTTCCAGGCGATACATTGACATTTGTGTTTATTAATTTGGGTTTCAAATCAGTGTTTAATTAATAAAAACCTGAATTCCAAGTCACCATAAAATAAATTGGAATTTCTGGGATAATTATATCACATATATGTATTAATTTGTCACATCTGAGCGTACTGAGTTTGTTTATCATTTAATTATTCTGCTGTTTTCTTGTTGCCTTCATGGCCCCTCTTAATCTAAAAATATTCGCTAACGCTCAGCTAAATTCCGTGGAGTGACATGCACCATAGTCGAACTCACTGCTCCTCATATAGAAATAAATCTTCATGCACAATTTCAAGTCTATAGGTCATTTCGTTTTCAAAATATCCTGCGGACATACTTAGATAGAAATACGGGCAGGTATTAAGTTTTTTCCAACCCCCCGTGTGATGGACTTCACTAACGCTCATCCAATGAAAGTTAAGGAATTCAGTTAGCAGGAATTTGTCTTCAAACAATTAGTCGATGACCTTACTTGTTCCAGGCCTGATGATACTCTATAACAAGTATAAGTATACAAAGATGTAATTAATTACTATACTAAAATTTCCAACGAACAATTTCGTGAAAAATTGTATTCTGTGAGTCCTTTCCATACAAAGTTTATTCTCGACGGACACTTCACAAATAATATCAAGTAATTATAAATGAAACCAATACAAGTCCAATCTTCAACATTGAAAGACTTGTTTTCATTCAAAACAATGAAGTTTGTGGAAACCTTAGTTTAAAATGATACTTCTGTCGTTAAGTCCTTAGTATTTAGATAAATGCCCTAGTTTCGTCTGAACTGGCAGACATATTTTGGCCCATAGCATAAAAATGCTGAACCTAAACCATTTTACTCTCTATACAATTTACAAATAAACAGTAATAAAAATGATAATACATTTTATTGGCTGAGCGTTAGCGAAGCCTATTACTCGAGGGAATGGAAATGTGGCATTTGTACGTCTGTCCACACGATAACAAGAAAACGAAATGACCAACGGTTTTGAAATTTTGAACGAAGCTTTCTACATAGGCAACACTGAGTCCAATGATGGTGCATTTCACTTTATGGGATTTGGCTGAGCGTTAGCTAGCATTTTTGTATTAGTCACACAGGTAACCATGGGGGCTACGAGAAATAACAGGATAAATAATTTTATAAACAAACTGAATACAACCATATGAGATTTAAACATGTAAAAAGAAAATAGTTATATAATGGAAAGTCAGTATTAAGTCACTATTGCGTTGTAGTACCCTTCTTAGGTCACCGGAACTTTTATTATTTGTATCCTTAATTTTGAAACCAGAAGGTTTCATAATCAAGGCTTGAACACTGCTACGAATTATTATTATTTAGTGATATTATTATATTTTATTACTAATAACATAACTTAATACCCCTGGAGGGTTCACTTCTGGTTGGTTTTTACCTTCCAGTTGAACTCATACTGAGCACAGAAAAAACAACGGTCACTTAATCTGGGCATCCTTGTGGATGTGCAGGAGCGGCACTTGACTAACCGCAAATGTCGGGATTGTGGGGCCCAGAGGTAATTCGATAGGTCTAGTCTACTGCGGGAGATGACGGTTGGATTTGGTGGGTCCCCTAAGAGCCGAAGGTTCTTGCTGGCCTAGACACAAGGGCGTGCCACCCCCTGTCTGGAGAGGCTCGGCTTCCCCATTCTTCCGACGGGACATGTCTGAGGCTAATGCCCTACATTTTTCATTATTGATCTCGACATGAGGTGGTCCCTATCCCCGACCTTACACAGCCAGAATATCCTGTCACTCCGGAAGCAGTGCAAAGGTCATTTTAGTAGGACTAGGTGGAGTTTCTAAGCTCCTTGTCCTGAGAAAAAAAAACATAATGAATAAAAATGTGAATGCATCATGTGACAAGATAACGCAAGAAAGATTCATCTTTATACTTTAAATTGTGCAAGAGTTCTGTGATAGTGCAAATCCAGTCATAGAATTTGGCTTGGAGAGTTGTTGAAATCTATGATTCAGTAGGCTGTCACGATCTCTCTGTTCTGGTTCAAATGGGAGTAAACATGTATTTCCTGTACGATTATATGTCCGTATATCGATCTACAGGACATCTCGAAAACGAAAATAGATGTAGTTTTGAAATTTCGCAAGCAGCCACAGCGAAGTCTCTCAGGCCACAACAGGTGTGGCGTACTACCTACTGTGTTGTAAAGAAAGCATTTTAATACAAAAATAAAAATACTAATTTTAAGTATTTTGAGACTGTGCATGGCAGAACAGTTTGTAATTGAAGCTGCCGATACATGTGCTGGGTATCCGGTTCACAGCAGATAAATTTAATCGGAGCAGAGAGCGTAGTGACAAGCAGTCAGTGGTCTGGCCAGAATCCGCGTAGAACTGAGCATTGGGAGTTACTCGTGAGATCTCTAAAACTCGAACCGGGTGATGCAACTAATAAGGGAGAGGTGTGTGGTCGTTTAAAATTTGCCGGAAAAGCTCGTGATCATTTTGAGTGCTAAATTTTGTTATTGCATTTTAGATAAGTTAACCAGGGGATTACGTAGTAGTGTACTGCGTACGTACAAATCTTAAATTTGTTATTAGATAACTTGTTAAAAATTGTATAACGTACAGATTTCCACGTAAATGATGCTTCTGTTTCATTTCAGGACTTCTGTCAACTTCTAACAATACCTTTCTGCAATGCCACGAGAGAAGTTTTGTGTAGAGACTTTGATCAACTGGAATATACAGTAAGTGTCTCCATAATCTTTTACTTTCTACATTTTTTATACTTTAATATCAAATAAGTTTAATTTTAATAGTGTATAATCAGACTGTAATTGCTTTTAATTAATTAATTCCAATGGACTGTTTAATTTATATTATACAAGTGTATCAATATCAGCCTCAAATGATGCTTTAGCTAGAACTTACGGAAGTTACCATGTAAATTTATCTAATTACTGTATGTCTTCAGTGTTATTTTGCATGTATTTAATATTTATTAAGTCCTGTTTCTTTTTATGTATATTTTTAAATTTTAGTAAAGTGTATTTTGAATTTGACTTAGTATAGTTTTTAGTTTTTACCATTTTAGAAGATAACGTTTTATTTTTTGGTTCATTTTAATATAAAATGCGAAGTAAAACGGTGCCAACTTTGGACTTCTTAATAAATTACGATTTTATGTCAATTCGATGTTGACTTTATTTTATTATAGTTAAGGGAGAATTTTTGATTTCATTGAACTCTTTCAATGAACTGGAAATTTCTTCTTTTTCTAATTTGCATATTTAATTGCAGAGTTGTAGAAACTTAAAAAAAATAAAGTTTAAAAATTACATTTTACTTTAGATAATAACTGAAAAAATAATTTAGGCTACTTATTCCAGTTAAACCCCGACCCCTTTTTCGACTTATAATTTTTTCACAATCAACTGTGACGGCCCATCAAGAAAGCCCCTAACCATTTGACACTGTGAGGTTAATATTATTATTGACCAGTGAAGTACTACAGTATTTATATTGTAGTATTACCAACCAACGATTCTTCATTGTTCCTAACAGTAAAATGTAAGTACTATTACTTACAAAATATCTACCGTCACCTAAATTATTAAAAGGAAATAAGGAACAGTGATTATTATATATTTATTTAGTAAGATATAAGTCCAAGTAATAGTTGCTCGGAATATTCTAGTTGATCTCAACTGAGTTGTTAAGCGGAAGTAGCCCGATACCCGTGGCAGCTTTAGCTGCAGCTGGCTGAGGAATTTGCTGATTCTGCTGACTCCAGCCTGTGTCTGGCCAAGCTGTGTCGTTTCTAGACTCTGTTACTCCCAAGTAAATCGTTTGGGAGCAGCACCGTACGGAGTCTAGTCCGCCATTTTAACAAAAATTTGTAGCGAAAAAGTATGTGCGTGGAGTGAGTTGATCGCCGGTACTCGAGCGTAACGCGTCGCTCCGTGTTTGCCCTTCCCTCTAAAATCTTAAATTTTTAACCTACTGTTTCGCTGATGAGTGATTAATATATTTTAAAATTACAGTTTAGGGAATGTGAATAGTATTGTAATAATTATTAATGTGAAAGATTAAATTAAAATCAGATTTTTGCGGCCAACTAGTTTTCTGATTATCTAATTCCCAAGTCCCGTCTCGTCCGTTACACCACTACACAACTTCCCTGATATTTTTTATTATTGAATTGAAATACTTTAACATTTTAAATTAAAACTCTCATCTATCTTCTTCTATATATATAAAAATGAATGTTTGTATGTTTGTCCTTTATGGAATCGTGAACTATTTGATCATGATCATGGATCATGATGAAAATTTGTACGTATATGTATTTTTCCACGGAGAAGGTTTATAAGCTATGCCCATCCCTTTCCCGATTCAGGATTCCGCCCCACTGGTTACAGAAATACCCATAAGAAATGCATTGCAGCAAACATATGTTAACGTCTTTTCAAATTTTTAATCAGCTGTTCTTTGTAAACATATATATTACACTTATAGTTTTAAAGCATAGAGTAAGCTTAAGAGAAACGACAAATTTTGTTTAAACTGTTTTTGCAATCACTGTTAAACATAGACTTTACTATCCAGATAATACAATTCAAATTTGACGTAAAAATTCACCTTTAACTGCAATATTTATTTAATATAAACCATGCTCATGCTTGATCAGAAGAGTAATGCAGATATCATAATTACTATCTTACGTTGGCTACAAATATAAAGAATGTTATAAAATCAACCTTAGTTGTTTTTTTTGACAGAAGTATGGTTCTCAAAACTCCGTGTGTACATATTCTCTCGATCGAGACAACAAAGCAAGCTCAATCGTGGCATCGGAGATATAACTAATTTAATCTAAAATTTATTATAGTAAAAAAAAAAATTTACGAAGTAATATAAGGACTTCGGTTCTTAAGATTTGCGTGCGAAGCCGTGGGTAACAGCTAGATAGAGGCAGGAATATGGTACATACCTTCATAATACGCCCAAGAGGCTCACGATGGAACGACTATCAATTATCTCAGCAATGTTTAGAATGTGATAGAAAAAGAATAAGTGAATATAGTGTACTGTTTTCAACGGGAAATTGCGTGCGAAGCCGCGGGCAACTTTTGCAAAAAATTATTGAAATGCGCAGCAAAGCGCGCCGGGCCCGCTAGTTCATTATAAAAGAACACAGTTTTTATCAAATCCCACAGATATTCAAGTAAAAATAAGTCGTCTTTCAAAAAACTCAGAAACGAAAAATAAGGCAGCATTGTTAATTAATTGATGTCTGGGCAGATTAACACTTTTAAATGACCTGTTAATAAAGAATATTCCTCTCTCTCTTTCCTCAGGACGACGAGGATGGTGAAGGTCCTGGACTTCGGCTCCCGGGTCCGGCCGTGCCTGCGCCTGATGATGTTCCTAAGTCTTCTGACGTTCCTCACCATCTTCTACTTCTTCAGTGACGTCAGCTCTGCGGGTTACATGAAGTTTTTTCGGCGCAACCCTAACTTAGAGACAGACTTCTACAACACCGCCCCGGGTACTTGTGAGTTGTACGTTGTTCAGAGCACAAATTAATTCAACACAGGGCTAGGAAACAGACAACTGGTAGTCTTGAAGCCGGGGCCAATCAGCACGATAAGCACACAACCTAAGAAAGGAATCAATCGTCAGCGACGCCATTTTTTGTAGAGGTCAAAATTTTAAGGTATCAAAAGGGTTAAAAAGATGAAACGATGTTCTTTTCTCAAATTCTGTTTTTCAAAGTTTCGTACACCTGCGAGGCAGGGGAACAAGAACACTAGCCAGGAAAAAATTGGGGAGGCCCAGACAACTGATATTTTACCATAGTGGACAGAGAGTAAGGCCCCATTTTGTTCCTTAAAACATTCTTGACGCGTTTATTTGTTAGCACGATCTTTCAGCAGTACATGTCAGTAACACTGAATTATTTAAATAACAATAATCGTTTACTAAAAAAGTACTGAGAATTCTGGGGGTGGGACCCCTCGGAACCCGTCACTGCAGGGGGAGTTGGTTCGTCGAGTTATTCGAACATCATCCAGTCTGCCCCACTAATCTGTGCGAAATTAATTCGTGCAAGCCTTTGGGAGATTACTGCTTGGGCGAATACCGAGCTAATGTTAATAATTTTTAGGAATTATGATTGTTCTTGAAAAGTCTATCTACCCCTCTAGTTTCTTAATATTTTCTGAAACTAATTATGTAAACAGGAATATGTGCGATGAAAATGCGATAAAGTGTAAAGTTTAATATCTACTTTATACAATACAAAGTTGAAATTGTAAAATCCTGCTTATGAGAGCCCTACAGTGGAATGCTAGCTTTAATTTGGCTACATGTTTCCTATAGATCATTCCTATAGTAAGGGCACGATCAGTGATCTCCTAGACCCTTGCTTTCGACTTCGAGTATAGCGCACCCTTAAACTGACCGTTGTTATGTCACAGTCTCGTCAGACAAAATTAAATAGGCCTCAAGAGTCTAAGGGCCTATCTAAAGGCCATGTCACACTGCCGTGGCGTCGCGTCCGTCCATCTGCGGATGGATTTTTAAAATAATCGCTAACCATGTTGTCAAATAGGACAAGTCACACTGACATAACCGACGTGGCGCAACGTTCGTCGCGTCGGCCACCGTCTGCTGTGCTATGCGGCTGGAGCGATCCTTGGCCGACGTCGGCGATGCTACGAAGGCTCGCGCATGCGCATAAAGCACCTCCCCAATCCCCTCACCGGGGCACCGCGCCAATGCCTACTCCTTTTATTTTATATTTTTCATAATTTGTTTAAAAAAACCCTTGCGCGAAGCTCTAAAACAGCCTGACACTCCAGGATGAAATGACCGCTAGTTCTAGGGCTAATGAATACTCTGGTGTCATATTTATATGCAATAATTTTATTTGTTATTTTTCATATTATGTTTGATCTATAACAAAATTAAATAAGCCTTATTTTAAAAACATAAAGACTTATTACAAAACTGAAAACACCAACAAAAAAATTACAAAATAAACCATTCAAGCGCATCTTATATATAAAAACCAAGAGGTATATCAAAGTATTGAATGCCCTAATTACTAAATTCATAATAGAAATAGTATTGCATGTAATAATGAAAATATAATTTTGATAATAATAATTATTAATGAATACGCTCCAGAACAATATATTAATTTTGTAGAGCTATAACAAACTATTCATTCCACTATCAGTTTATAACTAAACAAATTCAAAGTAGTTGAAATGCATAAGCAACTCCTAGAAAGACGTGGCGTTGGCCGCGGACGCGGACGCGTGTCTGGTAGTTTGACGGGATTCGAGACCGTCGCGGCATACGCAGACGTTCATACTATGGATGGACGGACGCGACGCCACGGCAGTTTGACATGGCCTTAAGGGACTTTAAGGGTCTGTGTATGGTTAGCTGATATTGGTTTGTTTGACGGTGTGATATACAAATCCTATTTAGTGTACAAGGCAGGTCTCATTATAATTTCTTTGCAACGATTCCATATGGATTAATTCTAAAGATGTCGGTGTCATCCCTTCTTCCGACACCTCTACCAGCCGGGTTATGAACACAAAGTGCACATGTCCTGTAGTATAAAATCCCATGCAACATTTTAACTCTGTAATTATTTCAATTAGTTTCGATATTTACTGCAGACAATTGTGGTTTGCTGACTTCCAGCCACATCGCACGGTTAGACTTACTGCAGACAATTGTGGTTTGCTGACTTCCAGCCACATCACACGGTTAATCATTCAATGTCAAGTGGGTATTTTGAAATGAAACTCCATGCAAAATCTAAAGCCTAAATGCTTTTATTAGTTCTTGATATATCGTATGGAGTCAGGAGATATTGTCACTTATGTGTTTCACTGACACTCAGCCGATTCGTACAAACTAATGCACTTAACCTAGGCGCTAAGGCCGCAGAAAATTAGAATATTTAATTCCTATATCTTAAAAATTCGACCTCTGTCTTTAGCTAGTTAAATATATGTAGATAAATAGATTCGTGTTATATTTATCATTATCTTACAAAGTTCTTCATCTTTTTACAACAATTTTTAAACATATGTAAGGGAAATCTGTAAAATGTAATTTTAGTCAGCGAGAGTAGTCATTGTTCGTTTGGTTAATACTCATAGTATTTTTTTTTTTTTTTTTTTTTTTATATGCTCAGGAATTCTCATTTTAGTTGGAACCCAACACGAAGATACTTTAAAGAAGAACGCCACTGATGTGAGATTAGGGAAATTCAATAAGCCAAAAGTTCACTTAGACTACGTTATCCATCCTAATATAGAAGGCATGGCTATAGCTTCGTGCACTTTATTAAGTAGGCGAAAAGGCAAAAGGTGAAAAGTGTTTCCCAAACCCCCAAATCAAATTTGGTGTATGTCCACTATCCCAGCAATCTTCTCAATTGCCAAAGAATCATCTGTATAAAACAGCCCTGACAAAGGAAAGGCTCAAAGGCACATCAATCGATACACCCGCATCCCACCATCATGTTCCTCCCAGACCTTGTGAACTTTGACCTTTAGAGGCAGAAATAGACATAGGCTTGATACAATATTATTCCCCAGAGCCCAGGAAATGTTAAGGCACGAGAATTCGACCACTGAGCCGACTTTTACTTCACAAACATTTGACTGCAAATTCCTCAACAATTATATATATTTTGGGAATATATTTGTTAAACTACACTTGTAGAATTTTATTAAAATACTCTTAATATTTCCCCCGAAATTGCAGACACTTCAATTTAAGTTTTAAGATGGACTTTAATGTTTCCAGTATTGTTGAAATAATCTGATCTTCTTGCCTCAATCTGTAAAATATGGCATTATTTAATTAAAATGTAATTGTCGTGATGGAGGGAGTAATTAATGAAAAATTAGACGCTTGTAGGATGATAACAAAATATATAAGTTCAGTGCCTACAATCTGTAAAAGTTATTTTACGTTACTGGGTAAAAATCTTTGATTATGTATGATAGGAGTAGGGGTGTACTCGCAAACTTTGAAGTACTGGAATGCGATCATTTGGGGGGGGGGGAATAGAATCGAACAGCAAGAATCTGGGAATCCTCCCGCAGAAAATCTTTAAAAACATAACCTCTAAATACGGTTCTGAAGAGGTAGAATTAAAACTAAATTATATGTTAAGGTCAAGCTTTAATAAGTTGCTATAATGCCGTAAAACCGCTAATAGATTTAAAAAAAGGTAAATAATTCAGTTACTCACTTGTACGAATACGACTAAATGACCTTAATATCATTATAAATACCAAAAACATAAATCAAAAATACGTAATATTTTACCGTTGGACACAGATTTTCGATGTCCATTACTCTAAAATCGTAAGGTTTGTCTCTAGGTTACATAATCAGGTTCGCTAACGTTTAGGTCCTTTAATAGTGAGTTGTACGAAGTTTGATTTGAACACGGTTATGTTCCACACAGCCGGGATTCGTGGGTTAAAACAGTTGTGAACATTTTTTTATTGCGCGTTGTTACGACGCTTGTCACCGCTTTTGTTATCGGAGTCATTTTATGTTCTTCATTGATAGCTCTTCTCTCTCTTCTTCTAAAGCATTGGTGTTGGACATTTCCTCCATAACCTCTAAAAGGCGGACGTTTTCCTTATAAGTATATTTGTAAAGAACACAGAATGTGATACATTACATATAGCATGACATCAAGCTTATTGATAAACCACTGTATATTGGTCGTTCTGTCAATGTGTTTAAGCTACCGAAGAGGTACTTTGCTACACTTTTGCATTTGATCAGACAGTTCAACAAGATTTTGGAATAAAAAATGAGGGGCTTCTCTTTACCAACTTCTCAGATTGTCAACTGATTTATCTATCAAAGTAATAACCTACCACTCACTTCCAAAATGTGTTTAGAATCCTTTTTCTTTTTAATTTCATCCGATTCATGACTTATTATTTTCATTAGTTTTTTTAGAACGTAATCCGACACATACGCCGTCCAACTTTTGCATATCAAAAATGCCAAAGTGGTCGGAGCAGGGCCTGTACTTTTAGCAATAAATTAGGCTGTTCTAAAATCTCTAATTAAATCTCCCCTTTCAGAAACCACATTCTCAATTATTTCTCTTTATAGCTTCAGATGCAATACTTACAGCAGTTGTGTGGTTAGCGGAATTGTTGTGTTCAAGGATCTTTTTTTTCTTAAAGAATTCAACTGATCTGTTTTATTTGATTAACTGAAAGATATCAAGTAGCTACACCACTTTGTATCTGCCCGTACGCTCTTGTTTATTAATAGCTCTGAGTTGGACGACTGCCTTTCAAATCTTAGAACAATCTTTAAGTTGCAACAACCCAACCGAGAACACGTCATTTTGGCTTTCCCAGATTTCTTAGGCTCAAATGGAAGGAACCACTAGTTGTCAAAGTTTGAGATGATGAGCTCGATCCATTTTGAGGTTGAGAGTCATCAACAAGATATATCGGCTAATCTTCCGTTTAAAATGTGTTTGGTCTATACATATAGGCCTACCACAACAACCAGAGTTTGGTAAGGTTTTGTTTGTATATTTTCGTCACTAGGAGTGAACGTTGTGCTGGCGCTAAACCCATTCAATCATCTCTTGGGTTGTTTAGGTCAGTACTTGAATCCACGGAATTGCAACGGAGTAAAGTATCAAGTACAGAAAAATCTACAAGCTGTCCCTTTACTCTATGAAATACATTTTACCCATAAATTAATATTCCTTTTACTAAACGGTGCGATTCTTTTTCGGTGCGATCCAACATCATTACATCCCTGGAAGGGAGAAGATCCAACCATCGCAATTTACAAGACTACAACATTTTTTAGTCAACGAAATATTTTCTTAAATTTTAATATTAAACATATGATTACTATTCTAAATATGCCGTTCTGCCTCATGTTATACCAATTCTCCCAATCACTCTGGTTGAACTGTAGTTGTGTAGAACAGGCAGAGTAAAGCTAAAATTGGTAACAGCATCTTTCTCCTGTGTTTAAAACAACAACATATCAAATATATTTCTTTTTTATGAGTATATTTTAAAAGTGAGTTTTTTGTCATGCTATTAAAACAGCTCGCACCAAGATAGTCCGATAGCATTTGAGGCAGTGTTGCCATATCGCTGCTGACAAACAGCTGTTCCCTGATGTTGATATGGATAAGTAATTTCTCATACAAGTAAAACTGGCAACAATGTTACACGCGGGGTGTAGGGTGGGAATGAAACACAACAGCCACCACTGGACTATTGTGGTGCAGGCTGCTCTAGAGGAACGCATTCCTTAGTAAGTATAACCGTTTGGATATTTGCCATCGTGAATGTTACAATAATATAACATTGTGTGTTTCGAAGATTTGAATATATCCTCTTCTTCAGGCATTAAGAAACATTAAGGCATAAGGTTAAGCATACAGAAAAGTTAAGAAGTAATTAAGGTTTGGTGATGAACTCTCCAAAATCATGACTACCAACAGAGCAAACTGTGTGTCACAACCTCAAGCATATAGCTATGGATGGATATATAAGATAACTGAAGCTTAGTACCGACCGTATCACTGCACAGAAAAGGTGCACTAAACAACACACCACAACCCACCAGAGACCACGAAAGACTGAGAAAATATCAATATGGACACTTCCTGTGCCCGCGCTTTCCGGCGTCTGAAACAAAAAAAGGGGACAGGACATCTGTCTTCGGCATTGCGTTTTGTTATTGATGATAAACACATACCGTAATGTTTGTTTGGATGTTATAAACTAAATTTTTTTAGTCTGTTCAGGTTTCGTAGTTTAATGTTTTTAATCGGTAGTCAAAGTGGCCTTACTTCAACGGAGGGTTGACTTGGTGGTAGCCTGCTTAAATTAACAGTATAAGCTTCAATTAGTTTACGATTGAGAATTCTCATCAAGGTTGGCTCCGCTCATGTGATGATTTTTAGACCAGTGATGTTGTTTAATTTAGACCTTTCTACTTTGTAACAATGACGATGGCAAATGTCCGAAAATCGGTCATTGTGAAGTCATCTGTCATGAATGATAAGCTACAAAAGAAGGCTATAATACCATGATTGCAATGGCGGACTATTGTAGGCCTATCATATTTTACATTCCATTAACATAAACCTAAACCTAAACGAAGATAAGCAAATTTCATCATCTGTAATGTTGCAGATTCCTCGGACTCTTCCATCAATCAGACCGGCGGCCCGAAGGAGGGTTACCTGGTGTGGAGCCCTTCCTGTCGTATCCCCGACTTAGACCCTTGGCACGAGAGCATCCGCCATCTCATTCACCGTGAGGAGCCTATGGTCTGCTCTGAGTTGCCACCCCTCACACGTGTCACCGGACACACCCTGCAGCTGATCCACGCCAACGCCCATCTCTACGGCGGGGAGAACAGCTTCCACTGCTGCTACCAGGAAATCACGCGGCGTGACGCGGACAAGTTCAGTCCCAAAGTTGACGACCTTTTTAGGTAAGCATTTGTGGAAATTGAGTTTCGCCCAACCGACTTGATTGGCTGTAATTTTAGAGCTGTAGTCCAGCTTCTCGCAGGCGATTACATTTGATCATTTACCTTGCTTTAGCTAGATGTCAGATTAGTGCACTGGCTTAGCTGGAAGCTATGTTTAGATCTCGATAAGGCAAATGATGAACAAGTGCTGCGGCCCCCATGATTTTCTTCTCCTGATGGGATCTCGCTTTAAATATGCGAGTATGAGTGTAAGTGTGAGTCCACAAGTGGTGCTATTCTTTGATTTCGTGAAACTGACAGCAGATTAACGTAGAATATAATCATAGAGCTATTGAACTTGTATATTATACAGGGTGTAAAAAAGAGCTGCACTGGCTTGGTAACTCACGAACGATTACAGGTAAAGCTAATAAAACTTGGTACAGCATTACTGCACCTATAATCTACTTTTTGAAGTAACTGCCATTTTTTGTCATGTCACAAGGAGATGACCCGCAAGGATTTAGAAGAAAATCTTAAATGAGAACATAGGTCAAGTAGTACATCAAATTAAAAGTTTTTATTCGTACAGTTCAATGCTGCAAATCTGACCTCAACAGGTACACTCTAAGTTTGGAATATTTACAATGTAGATCCAGTTCTAGATGGTTTAATATTCTTGTCTTCGCTCAAGTTGTGAAAATTAAACTTAGTAAATGAATACTGGACTTAAGAAATAGTTTTAAGGTAGTAGACATCCAATGGAAAATGGTCTACTAGCAGTTTTTATCGTAAGCTTAGCTGAAGATGTACATCATTATAAAGGGTTTGTTTAGCAGAGATGAATGCTAAAGGGAAAAACCTGGTATCAGTTATTATAATAGAATATTCTTATTTTTAGGTCGGGCTTTGGACTTCACTTGATGTACATCTTACATTACACTTTAAAACAATATACATCTTGAGTTATGCTTACGTTAAAATTTTTTGCCTAACTCCTTGCAGACAATCCTCCATTGGATGTGAAGAGTCACTTACTACCCTAAAAACTATTTCATAGTTCATAGCAATTTGTTACACCCTGTTTTCTTTTATACTATGAAATGGAAACTGGAGCATCCCAAGGAAATGATTTTGGCAAAATCCCTTTGTACGGGTGTTGCATTGAGTTTGCTTTAGCGGATACGACAAATTCTAATGGTATGAGGGTGAAATTCTGACTTACATTTGACCAGCTGGAACTGATTCTAAATTCTGTTGTGCATGTAAAAATTACTTCTAGGGCACTCCTGGAAAGGCCCAAGATGATAGCTTTCGGGACTTAATTCCTGCATGGTCAACATTAATAACTGGCAGGCATAAAAATGGTTTACAAAATATGCCATTCTTGTGATTTTGTTCCCGGTTGACTATTATATTAGATCGTGAATGCTTTGGAGCTGTCTCGAAATGGGTTCGCACTGAACATGAGAGAAGGTGGAGGTTGCATCCGGGTATGAGAATGAGCAGAATGGTTCTACAGTCGCCTTCCTCCAGGGTAGCGTCTGACCTTCTCTCACTAAGTAGATTGATGACTTCTCGAGTTATAGGTCTGATTACAGGACATGGTCACCTGAGGAAGCATCTTCACAGAGTCGGCATCCTTCAGGAGGATCCTCTCTGTAGAATGTGTGATGAGCAGGAGGAAAATGCCGAGCACCTGCTCTTTGATTGTCCTTCAATAGCAAAGGAGCAGTATGCCAACTTTGGCAGTTTAAACAAGGGTGGTGAATTTCCCCAGGAGGACCTGATAGGTTGTTTTCGGCAGTTTGTGGAACTGCTGAAATCGTAGGCTGGTAGGTAGGCCTCATGGTGTGCTTCAGGGGTGCGCAAAAAACCATAGAGGCTTAAGTGCATGGAAGTAGGCCACCCCATAGAAGAAGAAGATCATGGATGAGGTTTTTCAATACTTTATCCATCCCGCTAGGGATATGGAACTGGATCTTAACTCCAGGAAAGAAATTTGGATCAGGCTTTTTGCACGGCATCTAGAGTGACTGGAAGACTTGTACAGCAAACCCGCGATCAGGGTCAATGCGTCTTGTAATATTGTTTCATCTGGTATACATGTAGCTGTTCTGGCTGACTGCAAAAACTAAACCTAGAACTTGCACCTTCCTTACCTACAGCCATAAATAGTGAGATTCGGGCACGCCTACCAAAATCAACATTTGTTTAAAAAAATACCTTGGAATTGGATATCTATGAAGTGGTAGCCACCTACAATGAGGGGATATCATAAAGTGTCACATTTTAGAAAAGTTTGTGGACCACTCCTGGACCAAACGTTACCTAAAGAAGGATGCACCTAGTTGATATATTATGATTCAAAAAAGCAGTAAAGGTTCTTGAAAAACTTGAAAAGTGTCAATAGTGATAGACAATTTTTAAAAGAAAACAGGAATGTATCTATGAAGAGGCAGAAGACCTAGACAACCCCATGTATAGAGCTTGTTACATTAAAGAGTGTTTTGAATGCCATATCAGCTTAGCTATTTTTAAAATCTAACTAGGCTTTCTGAAAGGTTTAAGGAACATTTTCTAAAGATATTTGGGTTGATTAAAAAAAATCTTAGTACTTTAAAAAAAATGTGAATGTGTTCTAAAACATTTTTAAAAAGGCGACTGTATGGTTAAAAATTTGTTTAACCACTTAAAAAAACACTATGCTTAAAATGTACAAAAACATATAAATAAGCTTCAAGAGAAAACAAAAACTAAAGTTCAATCTCTTATTCTTTTTGAAGTAATGTACCTTAATAATCTGACTTCCTATGTGAGATCTGACCAACTGCTGAATTTCAGCCTTTGAGTGCGCATCGGGTAAAACATAGCAAGATCTTTACTAATCTTTGGTCAATATACCTGTATATAGCTTTTTCCTTTTGACGGTTAATTATCGACTTTAAAGGACTGATTCCTTCAACAAGAAACAATATTTTAACTTCTCGTTTGCACAACTTAGGAATAGCTGGTTTAATAGATTGAGCCTATAAAATAAACGTGGGATGTAGATAAATTCTTCAATGATTGGATATAAAATACCTTTTATGGCTAAATCAGAAATGAAAACATGTGAGTAAACCTCAAGAAAGATATGGTGAACGAAGCTGTACACTGTAGCTGTTGTTGTACTGAATAATTGTATGCACTACGGTAATCTTTACTCTCCATGAAAAAGATGTAGATATCAAAGAGAATAATGGAAATTCCATTCTTTGTTTGAAAAGCAAGTGAACCTAATAGCAATTACAATGCATTAGTTGAAAAGTTGGTCATGAGAAGGACATCTCAGCCGCTACATCGCAGGTTTGTGCATTTGGCCGCACAAGATTTAATATGTTTTTTTTTTTTAAATAAAAACTCTTCTATATAATTATAATCCTTTCGACCCATCTTCCCTTCAACCATCCTAGTCTCTTAAAGTCTAAGGACTACAGTTCTGCTGCAAAAGTCTTCACTGAATCAAATCTTCATTCAGAATGAAGAGAGTGTACCTATATTCAAATAAAGTTCAACAGTTATTATTTTCATTGACTTCCAATGATCGAATTGCCGTAGGTCTCTCAGATTTGATATGTTATCATCTTTCGTGACCTAGGCAGTTGGGTCCATCATTTGTTTCAGCCCACGGTAAACAATTTATGTCCTTGAAATGCTAGGGCACTTGACACACAAACTTGTTATGGACTGTTCATTGTCATCAATTATACCATTTGACACAAAAATAAATTTTACAAAGCTGCTAAAAATTATTTTTGTTCAATGCAGTATCAGTACCATCAACCTTGTACTGTATTTAACCCCTTTATTATTCTGTTTCATAACATCTTCGCAGAGGCTAGTGGCACAAGAGGACAGGTAGAATAATGATTAAAAGGGAACAGCCTCTCCTTAAAAAAACATTTTCAATAGAGCACTAAATTTACAATCCATATATGCTAATTTTATTGGCTATTGACTGCTCGTCCCATTAACACCCATAGTGCTGTAAATGGTAAGGGAAGAGTAAATTTAGAATGTGGTACCCAAAGAACTTACCAATGCTACTGGAAAAATCTCAATTATCATTAAAATAATTTAAAATGTTTGTCATACAGAAAAAAAATGTTCAGGTTATTACCATCCACATAACGACATTAAATTCCAATGTGTATCCACATTAATAAGAAAAAATAATTATTTAAAAAAAAATATTTTCTAAATATTGAGTTTAAATAACTATTACAGAGACAAACAAACGAAACAAAGATGGATATTTGAAAGAATTATAATTACGTTTGTGACATGTGCGTTTATGTTATGATCTAATGATAGAATTAGTGATTGCTTATTTGATGTTTGGTTCCAGCGTAAGTAATTGCATACACTTCGACGACACCATCAACTTGACTTCAGAACAGCAGTTCATCATGGTAAAGTGTGTGGCCCCCTGGTTTTGGTTTTGGAAGAAAAAAATCTACACCAACCTGCACGCTATCGTTTCAATTAGAAAAGACATCAAGAAGAAACTCCAAAAAACCTGACCTTGGATCGGCAGAAGATGAGTGTTCTGATAGTAGGGATCGACTCGATATCCCGTTTAAATCTCATCAGGACCATGCCCAAGACTGTCCGCTTCCTGCAGAAGATGGGCTGGGTGGAGATGAAAGGGTACAACAAGATTGACGACAACACCTTCCCTAACCTCATGGCGGTACTGACCGGCATGAACTACACCCAAGTGCGGAAAGGATGCATGCAAACCAACGATGATCCTGTTGACGAATGTCCTTTCATCTGGAAGAACTTTTCTGAGCAAGGCTACATAACCGGATACGGCGAGGATGATCCGACGATAGGATCATTTAATTATCAAAAGACCGGATTTTTCAAAACGCCTACAGATTATTATATGAGGCCGTTTATGTTGGCTGCTGAAAAGAATACAATCTTGAAACAACAAGACGGTTTAAATGTGTGTTTAGGACCGACGCTTTCGACCGATCACATCTACAAGTATGCCACGGATTTTGCGACCACTTTCCGCAATAATCTCTACTTCGCCCTATTCTGGATGAATACCTTAAGCCACAGCGATTTGAACACACCTTCCGCTTTGGATTTACGAACTCTGAAGTTCCTACAGGACCTCGTACACAACAGGGTGTTGAAGAATACTTTTGTGATATTCTTGAGTGATCACGGCATGCGGTTCGGGAAGATCAGAGAAACCTATGTGGGCTGGCTGGAGGAGAGGCTTCCATTTATCTTCATGTGGATGCCGGAGTGGTACCGGATACTTCACCCGAAGAAGTATGCGAACCTCCTGGACAATCGGAATAAGCTGACTTCACCTTTCGATCTCCATCTGACGCTGCAAGATGTATTGTATGGAGAACACGACAACGGAACACGGTCCTGTCCCGACTGTGTGTCCATGTTTGACGAGGTTCCGTGGAACCGATCTTGTCACGACGTAGGAGTGACGGAGCACTGGTGCACGTGCTACGAGTACAGGATGCTGACAACGCAGGACGTCTCGGTGCAGGCCATGGTGAGGTTCACCGTCGGGGAGATCAACATGCTGCTGGAGAATGGGCAAGATATGCTCGAGAACAACACGCGGTGTGCCACATTAAGCGTGAAGCAAGTGATGTCGGTCCGCAGCAAAACCTACGAGCACAAGCTCGGCTACCACGATTACGTCGTACTGTTCGAAACACTCCCAGGCCAAGCATTGTTTGAGGCCACAGTAAGACTTAGTGACAGTGGTCAGTTCAAACTGCTTGGCACTGTGAGTAGAATTAATGCGTACGGTTCTCAAAGCAAATGTATGCGTAATGCGTTCCTTAAAAAGTACTGTTTTTGTGTGTAAAGTTAAAATTATTATGACAAAAGTATTTTATAATTGACCGAGTTTTGGAAGATTTCAAGGAAACTCGTAAGTAATGTCAAATCTTGCCATTTGGTATTTTAATATATTATGACCTTAAAAACTGTGTTATGGATTTTCTAAAAATGTTCTTTTTACTTTGAAGGAATGTGTCCTTCATGACTCTTTTTAATTGAAAGTAGTGTATACAAGATACACCATTTTATCTTATAAACAATTATTTGTTAAAAATAGTTTAATTTGTTGATATGGATTTTCTAAAAATGTTCTTTTTACTTTGAAGGAATGTGTCCTTCATGACTCTTTTTAATTGAAAGTAGTGTATACAAGATACACCATTTTATCTTATAAACAATTATTTGTTAAAAATTGTTTAATTTGTTGATATGGATTTTCTAAAAAATGTTCTTTTTACTTTGAAGGAATGTGTCCTTCACGACTCTTTTTAATTGAAAGTAGTGTATACAAGATACACCATTTTATCTTATAAACAATTATTTGTTAAAAATAGTTTAATTTGTTGATATGGATTTTCTAAAAATGTTCTTTTTACTTTGAAGGAATGTGTCCTTCACGACTCTTTTTAATTGAAAGTAGTGTATACAAGATACACCATTTTATCTTATAAACAATTATTTGTTTAAAAATAGTTTAATTTGTTGATATGGATTTTCTAAAAATGTTCTTTTTACTTTGAAGGAATGTGTCCTTCACGACTCTTTTTAATTGAAAGTAGTGTATACAAGATACACCATTTTATCTTATAAACAATTATTTGTTAAAAATTGTTTAATTTGTTGATATGGATTTTCTAAAAATGTTCTTTTTACTTTGAAGGAATGTGTCCTTCACGACTCTTTTTAATTGAAAGTAGTGTATACAAGATACACCATTTTATCTTATAAACAATTATTTGTTAAAAAAATTGTTTAATTTGTTGATATGGATTTTCTAAAAATGTTCTTTTTACTTTGAAGGAATGTGTCCTTCACGACTCTTTTTAATTGAAAGTAGTATATACAAGTTACACCATTTTATCTTATAAACAATTATTTGTTAAAAATAGTTTAATTTGTTGATGAATGCCATAATTTTAACAGCAATATATTCTTCCGTAGGTGTAAAGTATCCAAACTTAAATTGGTTTGATGGCAAAATAATGGTTTGATTTGAGGCTTTAAAAATTGGTATTTGATCCTCAGAGTTGCACTCCACGAAGTTCCAAGTCCCAGTTTGATGTATCTGTAGCTTTGTACAACAAACAACATCCCATATTCCTTGCAAAACTTATAGCATTATTTTTCTTTGAATGTCAAACAAATAGGACTGAATTTTTTTAACAAACTTTGAATATCTATTCTGTCTATGAAGTGACACACATCTGCAAATATAAAACTAGAGATGCGTTATTATTTTTAAAGACTACTAATTTTTGTATGACGACTTTAAAGGTTGGCATGTTAATACTGCCCATTTATAACACTTTCGAATATACAGGGTGTAACAAAACTCTCTACACTAACTTAAAAATATTGTTCTATGGATCAAGAGGAGCTAAAAACTAAATTCAACCAATGATCTACTTCTTTTCGTTTACTGTCTGTCTGTATGTGTGTTTTAGTTTTTAATTTTAATTTCGGAAATCAAAACGGATAAAAAAATCAAAATTGGTACAATTTTTTTTTTGCAGGCAGTCTCATATCACGATACAAATTTGTATTTTATTATCATATCAAATTTGAAGATGAAGGACAGTTAAGATTTTAAAGCTTAATAAAAAAAAATAAGATTATAAAAGTTTTTTTTAAAGAATAATGCAAGTTTTGAAATATTATTACAAACATTTGGCACCTAAACGATATAAATCGGCCAAAAAATCAAGTCGTTTTACTGTTGTGATGCACGGCAAAAATCATCACTGTTGACATGTTTGGCATCATTAACCTTGAAGTACAGCTGTTAAAGCTACATCTGCATTATTTATCGACTGAGTTTTATGTTTGAGGTGTCAAAACGTATTTAATTAGATTTAGCAACCTTTCTTCTTTAAAATGTTATTAGTTTTTATTGTATTAAGCTTTAAAAACTTTAACCGTCTAAGCCATCTAGGAACTTGATTTGATAATATAATATACATTTTTTTCTTGATGTTAGACTGCAAGAAAAATTACTGTACAAAATTTGAGTTTCGTTATCTCCACTGGTTTCTGAAATAAAAAAAAAAACAAAAACTAAAAAGCATAGACAGACAGTAAACGAAGAGAGATACACTATTGGCTGCATTTAATTTTTAGCTCCTTTTGGTCCATGAAACAATATTCTAAAGTTTTGTTACGCCCTGTATAGAAAATCCACCATCTTGAAATCTTACAGAACTAAAATCGTTACAAATCTGTAAATATTTAATAAAGATATGGACTTTGTTTCAATCAGTCATTGTTTAAGTTAAATTGTTTGTAGACATATTTACTTATGATGATTCAATGTTATTTTATACTTCTGACAAGTTTTTATGTCCGCAATCTTGAAATCTTTCAAGATATGAAAAAATACATTAGAACAAATGTTGCTGTCAATGACCTGAGAATTCTAAAACTCTCATCGTTTTGCTCTTTGATGCATAACTAACGTAGAACAATCTCTTTTCTAAACTTTAAATAGGCAACATCTGAAGACCATGAAAAATGTTTAACACTAAAAGTTCTTTAGAAAAATCTACAATAATTATAATTTTTTCACAAATGAAAATGTCTGCCATCTTGAAACAGTTTATAGGTTGAGGCCGGCTAATGAACTTAATAATATGTCAGAATTATCACAACTTATATAAAATGTTTTTTTTTAGTTTATTATTGACAATGGAACATTTGAAATGATAACAGGTTTATGGACAAATTCCATCATTTTATGTTGCAAAAAGAACACTACTTTAAAAACTTCACTGTATAGCAATTAACTTGCTTAGTTTTTGACCACAGAATAAAAACTGTAGCATATTACAGTATATGTCTGTGGGTCCAGAGTTATTTGTTAAAATAAACACTACTGATGTCACAGAACAGCAGATACAGTATACACTAGACAAGGTGGGAGACTGATACATATCACTTTTTATACACTTTCCCACAGTATCTCACGAGATGAAGGTACGTCAGACAAAGAAGTGATTACGTTGGTTCATATCGTAATTTTACAATGCAAAGTTGAAAAAAAGGTTATTATTTATGTGAACATTTAGTTTAGCGTCTGGAATCTGACGCTGTCACAGACTTGACTCCTGAATCTGGAATCATGACCGTAAATGTTGAAATTTGAGTGTCTGCATCATTCATATGTGTTTTAGTTAACCTGATTAGCTAACTACATGGACTGTAGCTAGAAAATTATTTTAAAGTAGAATATTGTTTCGTTGACAACAGGAAACAGAATATACATTATGTATCAAATTATTCAAATTAATAAGCAAATATTACAAGATCCCTTCCACTTAATTTAACTTCCTATATTCATTAAGCTTTAATTCTCAACATTTATTTTAATCTTTTAAAACTTCACACTGTAAGGGCTCCCACCATAGCTGCGTTGTGTAGAAAACTCAGTTGCTCGTGACAGACACATCGTAGTGCACTCAATTGTGCACCTGACGAGACAATGAGACGGCCTCTTCACCTACATTACCCTTAATTTTGTAATCTAGGTGTCACTGATCTCAAACAAATGTAAAGAGTTTGTTTTGACCTTCTTCGCCGACGAATTATTTGGATCTCTTCAATCGAACATGACTCCAGATTCTATAAAAAAATAATATGCTGTTCATTTTGTTAGGATAAAATAAAAATGTTGTTTTCTATAAATATTTATTTACAGCTTTTCAACATTGAACTAAATGGAAGGCTTTTTATTTCAAAAGGTAAAATTCCAAAAAAATTAGTTCATTATTTTAAATAAGATTTACTATTATGAAAATGTTACTTCTAGAAACATGAGGCAATGAAAACTCCTCTTTACCGAGATTACACAATATTTTGTAGGCTGGGTGTCTCTGATGTCGAAACGGTGCAAAGAGTATTTTTTTGAGATTCTTCGTCACCGACTTTATTTGGGATCTCTTCAGAACACACGACTCACGAGTCAAGTCTGTCACAGCGTCAGATGTCTAACGCTGCACCAAGAGGAAGGTGAACTTGAGCTGAACTCAACATCAATTCCCATTGAATCAGCCCTTCCCACGATAGCTATGTTATTTGTGACGTTGTATGTTTTTTTTTATTTCCTATGCTCATGATATTGCATCTAGAGACATAAAATAACTTCCTGAATTTAATGAGACTAAAATCATTGTGATATCTGGAACATAAATATGTTTAATGGCATGCATACTCATATGTACCTATGTGTCCTTGACATACTCTCGGTATGATCTCCAAGTGCACTTCAACTTATATTATTAATAAATATTATATTATAATTTATACTATAATATTACTTGCTCAAGTGATTTTTCAATCTTAGCTGTGATTTTCCATGCTTAGCCTTATATAAAAATACATTTCAGCGATAATATTTAAGATATTTTTTTTAAGAAATATGAGAAGTCAAGTTGTGTATTACTGAACTAGTCACACATAATTATTAATCTTGTCAATTCAAATTTAGGTTAAGCAATAATAATTGCAAGATTCGTAATAGTTTTAAGATAAGACAGTTTATTTATTTTCACACAGTATAATTATAATATTGTGAAAATAAACACAAGATTTATATGGTTTCTTGTGTGGTTTTTGTATTTACATTCAGGATAATATCTCTGTAAAACTTACATTATATATTCTTAATTGCATTCTTAACTAAAAAATATTATGTCATCTGAACTTGCAACTTAGTAAAGTTTCTCATCTTACTTGGCTTAAGCCATCTTACACTATTTAATTACAACAATTAAAGTAGTTTAAAATAAAATAATGTGAGCAAATATACAAATGCAATCATCTGTAATGAGACTAAAACTAAATAGAATCTATATAAAACACAAAAACAAGATGCAAATAAATTTGTTGTCAATAAAATGTACAGATTTTTAAAATTCAACTGGTCCTTGTAAAATGTACATGGTGTTTGAACAAATGATTTACATACTTACAGTATATATACAGTCTTAAACTGCAAAGTACACACTAGTGACGTCAGGGATCACTGTTGATGTCAGGGATCACTATTGATGTCAGGGATCACTATTGATTTTCGAAAGTTTAGTGCGGACCTTGCGGATGAGACCACTCATCTTCTCGTATTTCCCGGTGGAGTCTGGGAGGTTCTCGTAGTTGATAACGTCGCAGATGTTGACTGAGAACTTGTCCGCGGAAGGCAGTCTGGCGTAAGGTGACACGCTCTTCAGTATTGGTGTTCCAAAGTCCACCGATTTGATCTTACCGATTCTGCTCTCTGGTGTGCTGCACAGGGGCGAGACATCGTTCAGCTCCGCCAGCAGGAGCTTCTTCTGCTCTTCTAACTGCGTCAGCGAAATTTCCTCCATCTAAACATCATGAATTAGTTAATTACTCATGGCACTGGAAAAATTACATTTCCGCACAATATCTTGAAAATTAACTGAGCTACAGGCTTGAAATTTTGCGTGAAGCTTCATTTCTATATAGTCAAGGGTTCTATGGTGGTGCATGTCTAACTATGGAAATTGGCAGAGTATCATCGAGAAAGCTGATGCAATTTGTCTGTCGAGAGGATGTAAATATTTCTTTTCTGTATGATGCCTGCTTGTCTGTCTGTTTGTGGGATATTTCAAGAATGAAATGAGCTATGGACTTAAAATTTGTCATGCAACCTCAGCAAAGCCTGTTACACGACACATGGTGTGGTATACCACTACCTTGTATATAATATATATAAATGCAGAAATAAACAGCAGACACTTAACTTTTGTAATTGTAGCTCTACTGGTACGTTTTTGGTATCGAATTTAGGTATCTAAATCCTTTTTTCTCAGAGAGGAGAATCCTTAAGTTCAGATCCAGGTTACATAATTTGTGAGAAATGTAGCTTTACAAAGTCAGATTTACGGACCACATATTTAAAAGTGATTATTTCACATGACCATTTACGAGATTGTTAGCAACCGACTCACTCATACACAGCTTGTGCACATCCATGGTTAATAACTAGATTAGCATTTCCAGTAATTTGGCCGGATGCTACTATTAGATGATTCGGCTGGCTCAACTTAGTATATAAGAATAATCTATAACAATGTAAGTAGGAGGAATTTACAACATGTTTGGAGAAAGCCAGATGGTATCTTACTTGTTCTTGTTTTCCACTCCTAGGTTTGAATTTATATGTATCACTTCCACTTTTTTACATTACTTCAAATTTGTAAATACTATTTCTAATAGATATATGTTCTTTTACATCCAGATCACGTTTCTCCATGATATTGTTTCCTGCAGCTATATTGTGTAGCAACAGCTGTTTACCGGTATAGTCTAGGAAAAATGAACAGTTTTACTACACCGAGTTTGCTGTCTATTAGCTATTATACTGACATCACGGTTTTCCAGGTTAAACTTTGGGAAAAAAGCACTAACAAAATTCTAATCTTGAAATATTTCGGATTCACTGTGGATAGCCAACTTCAGGCAACAAATTAGAGGTTAAGTGGAAAAGAGGAATTTTAAGTCCAACTTCATTTCTATAACAAAGACATTAATCATTTCATATTGTTTACAGTTTTGGTCTGATAATTGATGATAGTCAAGACACCAGTTGTGTATACTTAAGTGGTGGCAAGGTTTAAGCTGCAATCGCAGTTGTTGCATTTTGCGAAAATAGCAGAGTAAATGGGACGCTGTTTATATCGCCCTCAGAAAATTGTAACAACAGCAAGAATGAAGAACTCACCGCGAAAAGTATATAACTTTTTGAGAATAAGTCTAAAGCATTACAATATTGTGTTTCAATTACCCTAAGAATAAGATAATATATTTTGTCATCACATTTAATTCTATATAAATAAAACACTAGATACGGCACTAATGATGAAAAACTGTGTGGTCGGAAAGCGTCAACGGACGACCATGCTTTTTTCTATGACAGCAGTGCTGACATGACATGTAAGAAAGAGAACAAATATGAACGTTGTATGCTTCTAAATATTATGCATTAAAGTCTGTACTTAGTACAGGATATATTTTGAGATTATGTTATAATCCAATGTTATGTGGTAAGACAGACATTCGTAAAAGGTTAGGTAAAACCGATTTAAACAATTTGTTAATGATCTCTATTATAGATCCTAATAGTAAGGAATTCATTTCAATGAGGTTTAAATAATGGTGTTTAAGAACCAAGAAACCAGTTCCGACAAAGGATAGTATCGGGAGTTTTGAGACGTAGGAGAGAGTACACCGACTCACCGAGACTGACAGTGACTGAGACTGAGACTGAGAGTCGTCTGACTGAGAAGGCTCAGGGGGCAGCTCTGTGGGAGGGGGAGGGGGCAGTTCCTCTTCGTCTGGCAGTGGCGGCACAAACTTGCAGTTGTCCTCGGGTAACTCTGCCGCTTCTGTACAAACAAGAGGTTAAGTAACAAATTTAGCGAGAAAGTTGTAACAACCTGTAATGTTATATTGCTATTGTTTAATGGATATGCTCACAATAAACTGGGTTCTATCTCGGTATATAACAAATTAAGAATCAGAAATAGAATTTTCCTTTCTCTTATAGAATTCTAAGTGATCATTTGTATGCATTTTAAACTTTTTTCATACAGTTTTATGACACCTTAGAAAGAGTGTAGATTTTAGTCCTCAAAACTGTAAAATACAACGATGACAAATAACCAAATCCTAGTATCCTTCAAAATTATCCATTGTCAATAACAAACAAGATGGTGTAGTTGTTGTTGCAGTCTACATATCCCAAGGTGGTCTATTCATTTTTCTCCCTAAGCTTATAAAGTTCAAAGAATTTACCTTACTTGCTTGTGTTGTATTAAGCTACATTTTTAGGTTAACCTTGGAATTGGAAAAGTCGTAGTTTATGATTTATAGTTTGTATAAGTAAAGTTTTCCCACCATAAGTATTAACTTGTGCATATTATAATTTGGGTGTTATTGTGGTATAAATTATTTTTTTCCCTCTTAAAAGCTAGTATCATGATTTAATAATAAATGCATCTTGGAGCATAAAATAAACATAAAGAGTGCGAAATGGGAGTTTTGGGTCAGGTGCACTTATATAAAAAAATCACTGATCCTGTCCCAACTTCCCCCTATGCCAACCACAGTTAATTTAAAGTGGGCCCTCCCACCGGCTTTACCACAGTCCAGTGGCTCTCAGAAGTGTTCACAAGACCGCAAAAATCCCTAACGCCAGGCGCAGGAATCGAACCTGCAACTTCAAGCCAAACTCCCGCGCCTTAAACCACACAGCCACCCTGACTTGTGCAGATAGCACACTTACGATACCCGCTGTTGCTGTTCAAATCACCTTCTAGGGATTAACAGTGCTAGGGATTACACACCAGTTTTAGGGGTAATGAAGTAGAACAGATTTAAATTTGGTTATTACTTCTCTGTATAGATCACCTTGGGGAGGTTGGATATATTTATACAATCTCTGGAGGAACTCTCACAACTTGTAATAATCCTTAAATGTAAAATTGTCAAACACAGAGACGTATTCCGGAGTTAGATTACAAAAAACAAATGGTGAAACAGTTTTAAAAACACAATTCGACAGTTCAGTTTGTATTGTGCCAATGAAGTTGACATGTCGTGAATCTTGCTTGGATTGTATATTGATTAATGTGAACATACAGGACTATAAGTATACGGTTAAATTACTTGATCATCACGCCTTACGTGTTAAAATATTTCGACATTACGCATAATTTTCAAGCCGCTAAAACACTTAGGCCTAATACAAAAATAAGACCTAGGACAACAAATATGATCAAGTTTTTTTCTGTCTTTTATCAAATTTAGTCTGTTGGAAGCTTGTATTTCTGTTAAAAACGTTAGTGAGAGAATAACTGAGTAAAGTACGGTAGAGTATTACAAGAAAAATAAAAGTGAACCTAAGTGAAATAAAGAAATAAAGCACACAACTTGCCAAAGTTGACTGAAACAGAAGATCCACCACTTGTTCCTCAGCTTCCGAGAACCAGCACGTTAATATTTTTAATGATTAAAGTGATACAAGAACTTTCCACCCTACTATAGGGCGAGACGTACCGGGAGTCTCCTCGTAGTCCATATCCTCTGAATCACTCTGTGACGACTCGTCGATAGAGTCTCTGGTGGCCTGGGACAGTTTCCGTCGCTTGTAACCTCCAACGATGCGACCCGTCAACTTCTCCAACATCAACTCCACACTTTGTTGGCGAGATAAAGGAGGAACTTTGTAGAAATCACTGTCCTGTGAGCAGAAGTGTCAGTGTGACAAATCAATATTTGCTAATCAAAATTTGAGTTAAGGAACAATATTCACATCTTATTGTGTATCCATATAACATATCTTATGTGTAAAAATTGAAAACAAAACATGTACATCACAGATTTATGTTCACAGGGATAAATATCGAAATCAAGATATAATATGATATATCTCTCGTCTCCTTAGTAGTTCAGTTTTCGACAAAATGCAACGACTACTTCATTTTGTTGCAGGAGTGCGTCAATATTTAAAATGTATATCAAATATAATATCAAGGCTATTTAACAACCCAAGATGAAATTTATTACCATGTATGTAGATGATATTCTAGTAAAGTCAGATTATATTTAGCTGCCAAATTACCAAATGTAAAATGTTGGAAACAAAGAAAATTGTTAACACAGACACTGTCTTAAGTTATTTATGGATAAATTATAGGTTTAGAGTGGATACATGGACGTTTATGTTATTCTGTGCTCATTTTCCTCCAAAATATTGTTTAACACGTTCACGACGACGTGTACTCCATCGGGTAAATGCGATCTTTCACAACTGCCATCGTGTATCCGACTGGGTACACACCGAGCTTTCGTAAAGCACGTTGTGCACCCAATGTGATGCTGTGCAATTTGTTATTGCGGTTTTATTGTTTGCCTGTCTTTGTGGTTTGTTAAATTTTATCCCGCGCTTAAATAAATACCTCGGACTATCGTGTACCCAGTCGGGCATACAATTGCTTTATTTTTAAGGTAAATTAATTTTTTGTATACTCCTTGAAGTACACAAAATTTGCAAAAAACATATTGAAATAATTTGTTTTCTGCAAAACTGCGAAGCTTACATACTAATCAATCTCGTTACACTTTATAATAGACGTTTAATGTAAAAAAATCTATTACGGTTTTCTGACCATTATTATTGAAAAAAATCAACAGCAAATAGAAAAATCTAGTAATTAAACGTTGTTGTGAACGTATTAATTTTGTTGAAACATAAAATATGATTATAAATTTTGCAAGAGGACTATAAAACATCTGGCTGGAAATCATCCCATCTTCAGCTAGATCTCACATTAGAACAACTAATTGGTCTTGAAAGAGGAAGAGGACGTTCCGTATGTTCTCTATCATATGGTCAGTACTCTATCTGCATATTCTACTGAGACAAAATGTATCTTGCCATATATAACCGTTGTTCACTTAAGACCACTGATGGGAATCCTTTCGTGTTAAGTCTCATGTAAATAATGTATAGTATGATTACTTTAAGATAGTTGTTGGAGTTCCTCAGGAGTCTGTTTTGGTCCCTGTTTTGTACATATTTTAGTTTCAACCATTTAGGGAACCATTAGTGCCAAAAACTTCCAGCCAACAAGACCAAGCTCATTTGAAGCATTTTTTATATTTTTAACAATGTGATTGTAACTTTTTTAAGGAGAGGGCAATCCCCTTTTATGCCTTAATCCGCCTGTCCTTGTGGACCAATGGCCTGTGCGAGGATCTTATCAAACAGAATAAGGGGGAGAGTCGATACAGTACAAGGACGATGGTACTGATAAAAAGTGCAACGGTCACTCAGGATTTGAATCTTCGCTATCTGTAACTCAGACCCAAAGTCCAACATCAGACCACTCGGCTATCGGCACTCCCACTATGTAATGCTCTTAGCTAAAAGGGTAATTTTGTTGTTGATTCATCCCTTCAAAGCACACAATTGTATCAGCACTGGAACATAATCAAACAAACAAGCAATGTAACAAGACATAAATGAACATCAACTGGAACAGAACAAGTTACAGACAGTGGCTTACTGAAAAGTGACATTATTCATACACCTAAGATATTGTTATATTTAGGTGGAATGGTTAGTAAATAACATGTAGATGCTATTTTTTATTGTTATTTGGATAAAATTTAAATGAAAGATTGGACGTTTGTTTCCAAAAGGTTAGTATACATATATTGTCAGTCCATCATTCGAACGATACAACATTACTATGTTCAGATTCTGATTTTCAGGGGATAAATGATCAATCACCTGTATGTTGTATGACTTGCTAAAGACTGGTATGTCGCAAACAATCTAGTCATTAATGACAATAACACTTGTTAGCATATTGTCTTTACTATAAGGAAAACCCTAGTTATGGTACATAGTTTTATTTAAAACCTGTAAAGCTTCTTGGTATGTACCTATTTCCAAATTATTTTAGAACAAACATGTTTATACTATATCTGTAAAAAGCTCTCAAGATCTTTTGAAAAAGCTTAGTTTTTTTATAAAAGTGTAAATTTTGATGTGTTGTTTATGATATACTTAGGCCTACTTCAAATAATTAGTGTTACAGTGTCCACCTTTGCAGCAACAGTAGCTCTTCAAAAGCCAAAATTAACAGCAATATTTATTGTTTAATTAGTTGCATTTATTTATACGAATTTGCGCATTAAAGAATTTAAAATGTCTGTTGCACTTTAAAAAACAAAAGCTCTTTATTCAATGGATGAATATTTTAGTTTTAACATGATAGATTTTACCAAAAAAGTATTTTTAAGTAATTTAAAGTGTATTATTACTTGACGTAACCTTTATCATTTTGTAAATTATGTAATAGCTAGTAAAAATATTTTAAGTATATTGTTTAATGGGGATAACCAAATAAAAGAACTTTTTATACAATTTAAAAAAGCTTGCCAATTACAGTGGATATATATATTTATAAGTGGATAATATTTTATTCTCACAGACCTACAATCACCATATATGCAAAATGAGTTGAATTATTTTTGTAGCAATAATAAAAATTACTTTTTTTGACCAGAACTATCTTTTTTTAAAAGCCTTTCTCACTACAACACTCTATAGAACTTTGAATTGATCATAGTCAACATACATCGTAAGTATCTGGAGGTGGAGGCACATTAAATCCTGGATAGTGATGGATTTTTCGGATATCGTACTTGTCCAGGCTGCCTTTCTCCAGGATCTCCCCTGTCTCTGATCCTGGCTCCGCAACCTCTGCAACATAATTATAATCATAATACTATAGGTTTACAACAAATGTCGGCCAAAGTAATCAATAACAAATAGAAATCTGAGATCCAGTAGTGTAACTAAGGGGGAGGGTATGAGGGGGGTTGAACCTCCCCAAAAATTTAAATAATATATGTATATTAGTAAATCAATAATATTCTAAATATCTGAAAGAGCTTTATATAACCAATTAGTTGATTTCTTAGAAACAACAAATTTAATCCAAGATTGCCAGTGTGGTTTTCAAAAGGGAAAATCAGTTCCCACCACAGCAACAGAATTTATTGAGTCAGTAATCAATTTATTAGATGAAAAAAACAAAGTAATGGGGGGTTTATGGACCTAAGCAGAGCGTTTGACTCTTTATCTCACCCATCCCTGTTTAAAAAGTTACAAAATTTAGGCATAAGGGGCAAGGCATATGATTGGGTTGAATCTTATCTTGAAAATCAAAACAATTTGTTCAAATAACACACCTTGATGGTAAAAATATCAGGAATTATTACAGATCTTCAGTAAAAACAATTAAATATGGGGTCCTGCAAGGCTCTACTTTAGGTCCAATATTATTTATTTGTTATGTAAATGATTTTCCAAAATTATGCTGCTCTAGTAAATCATGCTTGTACGCAGACAACACGAGTCTAAATATTAATGCATCCTCATGGGATAGCGTCAAAATCAAAATAAATAGTCATCTAATAAGTTTTTCTGGTTATTTCACTGGAAACAATCTGCTCCTTAATTTAGAAAAAAAAAATTGTAAAAAGTAAAGTAAAGTAAAGATGTCTTATTTTACCAGGCGAAGTTAGGGCTAAGAAGCCCTCTCTAACACTTAACCTGGGTTTTTGATGTTCCAAACAAAAAACTGTAAAATAATGAGCCACCAATTAGCACAGGTGAGTTTAAAATATCCCAAGTAGAAGAGGTAAATTTGTTGGGAATAACTGTGGACAAAAATCTCAACTGGGGCAATCATGTTGATAAAGTTCTTTCAAAATTATCCTCCGGTTCATATGCAATAAGAAAATTAAAATATCCATGTGATTATAAAACTTTCAAAATTATTTATTTTTCTTACATACACACTCCATAATTAGTTGTCACATATCTTTATGTTGAGCAACAACTTCCAAAAATCTTGATTCAACTCTAAAATTACAAAAAAAGGCAATAACAATTGTATTGAACCTAAAGACACAAACCTCAGTAAAGGAAAAATTGGTGGAATTACAGATTCTTACTGTTTATGGACTATATGTTTGTGAAGTAATATTGTCAGTCAGGTCAAGAATCTGAGAGCAAATGCTTATTGGTACAAGTCACCAGTACAACACACGGCAGAAAGATAAATTGGCACTTTTTGAAAAATCCACAATCCGCTGGAATTAACATTTACATGAAAATACCCAAAAATATAAAAATTATAAATATAAGAAAAAATATATAAAAATTTTGTTCTCTTTCAAAATTTAAAAACAAACTAAAAATGTATGTAATAAATAAAACCCTTTATTCGTTCAACGGACTATGAGGATATTGGACCATACTTTATTTTAATTTAGTAAAATGTCATAAATATATGGTCTTAATTTCTAAGTTTCTGACACCATTCAATTGTATTCTTGTAATTCAGTATGAATAAAGAATATTTAGATTTGATTCGATACAGTAAGAGTGCTCGGTTTGTGCACAACTCACGGTTGCCTTGGCCATCGAACATAGTAATGCCAGAGTGTGACACGCAAGCCTCCGCCAGCCAGCCCGGCGGGTACCCCAGTCTCCTCATCATGTATATGTGGGCGGGCAGTTCTCGAGGGTCCACTCCCAGTGCACGCCGCAGTGCGCTGCTCATCTGACCTGGCACCAGGTGTGCCAACCGTTGGCCCTCGTCCACATGGTACCGTCGATATATAGGCCTACACATGTACATCAATGATATCAACACAGGATTCACCTGGACGTGATTGGCTACAGCTTACAGAAAGTGTTGTATAACGTGAATTATCCTAACCCTATTATTAGCGAGAAATAAACACTAAGATAATAATAAACTACAGAAATATTGTAAAAAAAATTTATTTTTAACTATCAGGAAAATCAAATAATTCAATTGTTATATATGATCATCTTTGTTTCCAAAGGATTTCATATAAACTGAACAAATTAATTTTAATGCTTTTTATTTGTTTATTTAACTTGTTAACAATTTTGTGGTCTACATACAAAAAATATACATCATGAACCCTGCGTTCTAATGAGGGCTGAAGAATAAAAGTTGAGGTAGTAGTGGTTTAGTTTTATTCTACATATGGTGAAAATAAGAACAGTATACCTTTTTGCCTAGATTACACTATATTTTGTGGTCTAGGTGTCTCTGATGTTAAATTAATGTAACGAGTTTGTTTTAAATATTTTTGCCACCGCCTTTTTTTGCATCACTTGATACAAACATGACTCCACATTTCAGGAGTAAAGTCTGCAATAGCGTCAGGTCAAGACGCTGCAATAACAGGAAGGTGAACTGGAGCTTAACTCAACATTCACATTGAATCAATCTTTCCCACCATAGCTACGTTATGTGTAATTTATAATAGTATCAAGCTCCAAAGCCTTGATGTCATCTCTTAAGTCATTGAAATCCTCACTCCTGCACGAGGAATACTATTTAGAAGTTTTTATTCAGTTTCTCATAATAGTTTATTTTAATATCATGAATAGACAAACAGACAATATTCTTTATTTACATATTCATAGAGAATAGTAACAGCGTCCTTAAAACTAACAATATTAAAATTTGTATACAATAAATTGGTCTTGTTTTTTTCCATCAAACATCTCTTTCTAGATATTCTTCAATGGTGTAGTAGGGATTTTCTAGCAGCCACTTCTTTACTTCACTCCTGAAAGCCTTTGTGTTACTCTTCTTCAGATCTTCTGGTAAATAGTTCCACAGCTTCATACCCATGTATTATGGCTTCTCCTCAAACAGGGCAATTCGATGCACAGAAAGATGAAAGTTTTCTGCCCTTCGTACGCCCTAATAATTTACTTTGACCATTGTTTGTGAACAATGTTATTTTTTGCAAATAAAGAATCTGAATCTAACAGACTATTGTATCCCTTTTTTGAAAACAAATTTTTTACGAAAGCCTTTACTGAACCGACTGTCCCACAGTATACGATCTGTCCATTGTACTGTGTGCATTGCATTAACTATTTACAAGGCACACAGCCATTTAGCTTTTAGTACAAACTTTGCTAAAAATTAAAACCTAACGATATTGCAGGAACAGTGAAAACATGTTACCAATGTGAATATTGGGAAAGACAGAAAATCTTTCTAAAATTGACTAGTGCCATCCTGTAGAAGGTAGAAACGACAGAAATACACTCACATTGCAGGCCTTGACTCCTGAAACTCTCTCCTGCTCCTGGCGACCTTGGCGTGATTCCTCGGGTGCGGACAGTCGCGCAGAGAGTGAGTAGTCTCCTCACAGTTCCAGCAAGTGTTGGCCAACTTGTTCCTCTTTCCTTTCTGGTTTTGTGATTTCCGGAAGTTCTCCTGACCACGCAAAAACAATGTTCAGTTAAGTAACAATTAGTTTTTATATGTAATAAGATTTGTATAAATATAGACTAATTAAATTATAGTTTTGTACTAATAGGGTACACAATATTAATACATTCAAATCATTACAAGTAAAAATAATCAAAATTGTACTACAGAGACCAGTAACTCTTGTTTGAATCATATTATTAACCCTGTATATAAATTTCTATATCTTCCTCTAGTGTGTAATTAGCTTTGAAAAAATAAATGCTAATTTGCTTAAAGTTCCATTTGGCTTAAGATTTCTAAGCTATTATAAAAAGCAAAACCATTAAAACTAATATTGTTAAAGACTTATGAAATGCTCTTTTACTAATTAATATATGTATAGAAAACAAAACGTTAAATTTTCTAATTCACGGAAAATAGAATCAGCTATCATAATAAAAAAACAAAAATTGAAATCCCAATTGGGGTCATCCTACAGTTGCTGTAAAAAATGTTTAAATATAACATACAATACGGAATTCGACATAGGAACAGAGCTAGTGCACAGATCTTAAGAATTGCACTGTAATCCTCCTACCCGCATGGAAAACGCTACCAAATGCGCAAGTGTACAACGGAAAATGGCGTTTGATTGCTAGGATAACTAGTTTCAGATCGATAAAAGGCAACTGATTTACGTATTAGTTCTAACTTTGGTTCAGAAGGGTACCATAAAATATTATTAATTTCACAAAAGTAAGAAGAATAACTTACATTAATTATGTATCTGGGAGATTGTGTTTCTTGACCAGAAAGCTGTGGGTTTCGATCCTCCATAACAAACAAGAAGTCACCTGCCGGATTTACAATTTTGGTTGTCTCATTGCTTGTTGCTTGTGATGCTTCGGCTTTGGTATTATCAACCTCATCGACTCTTGAGAAACTCATTTTTCCATACTCATCATTGTTTAACCGGATGAAATTTTCAGGTTCCTCAACAGGCGTAGGTTTGCAGTCATGACTAGTTGTTGTTTTGAAAGGGGAAACATCACCAGGTCTCCTGTCTTCAATAAACAGTACTTCTTCTGTCTCGATTACTTTTGGACATTCGGTTGGACTTTCAGGACTTTCGGTTGGACTTTCAGGACTTTCGGTTGGGCTTTCTGGACTCTCCAACTCCATTATCCTGCTAAAAATTCAAAAATTAGTAAACAAACTATTATTCAGCAAATAACCATAAAAAATCAACAATCTACGAGTAAAACTATTGAAACACTGGTTTTGCTGAGTTTCATCTCTGGTATTTGTAAAATTTATGTTAGTCACACTAAAACTGCTGAAATCAATAAGCAAGTTTGAACACCTGTAATGATAATCTACTGCCACTTTAATTCCAAATTATGACCTACCCAATGAGATTAATTTCTGTAAAAAGTAAGTATTGGATGCTCTTTTCGGAAATAGAGCATTTTTTAACCCTAAGAAGTGCGTGTAAACTCTACATAATGAGTAAGGACGTTATTTGATGTATATTCTTATACTGGCCCAAAAGAGTACGGACGTCATATGACGTTTAGCCTCTGTATTTTTTTTATAGTAAATGCATTGCTAATACTGATTGCCTTTAGGTAGATTACTCTGTAAAGTGGTTCCATCTATCGGCAACATACTTAACTTCCATGTTTGTGCTCACATTCACTTGTAATCAGATTTTATCACCAGATCGCAGTAGCCACCTGGTAGAAGCCACAGACTCAAAGTAGCATTGTGCACACATCGCTTTGCTGTCAGATTATGCCGTCATATTATACTAGCCATTCCTTGTATACTGCATACTGTGGCCATATTTATCTTGTGAGAGTGACATATATTTGTTGAGCAACCATCTAGTTTGTTACTGTTGTCCAAATGGCAGACAATATTGAACGAGTCTGTCGTAGTGAGGAAATAAGACATTTGATATACGACTACAGTGAAAGTGATCAAATTTCAGTTAGTGAAGATCAAGGTTTGCACTCAGATGAAGACCTTCTTGACATGGAAGGACACCTCTTACGAGTGCTCAACCTGCGGTGTTGCTCTTTGTATGTATCCCTGTTTTGAGGACTGGGTTGTAACGGAAAAATCCGTTAACCCAGGAGGGATCACTTCTGGCTTATTTATACCTTCCAGTTGAACCCACACTGGGAAACAGCAAAAGTCGATGTGTCACTTAAATCTGAACAACCATATGGATGCCCAGGAGCAGCACATCACTAACCGCAAATGTTGAAGGTCTATAGGACTATGTGCAATTTCTAAGCTTCTTGTCCTAAGAGAAGAAAAAAAAAATGGCAGTGAGTGGCATAACTAAGGGGGAAGATAATAACAAATAGTAGATAAGAACAGAGTGGCTTCCTTCCTGCTGACGCTTCCTTTTGGGCGACAGAAAGCAAGTACCTATCACCATAATGGCCTGCAATTTTCACAAGTCAAATAAAGCCTTTTCTTTAACAATGTTGTTTTTGGGTCCCTGGTAAGAAAAACTCTAACAAAAATAGTGGCCTCCGGAAAATACCAAAGTGTCAATAATGCAATAAGTGAAAAAAATATGACAACATACACTACATATAATTTGGCTTATTTCAGCATTTAACAATTTAATCCAGACATGGGCCACGAGTGCATGTTGCTGTCTGTCCATGAGCGCATGACACAGAGGTACACTAAATGTGCGATCCAGGTGCACGTCTGGATTTACTTATAATGTGATTATAATATTTAACCAAATGCAATCGAACTCTGCATACTATATCTAGACATCACAAAGACTGGTAAAAAAGTTTTTATTCTTTGGGTTGTTGCTATGACATATTATTTGGCAGGTTCCTTGTGTTACTCTTCATTGATGACAAGGTGTTACATTTTATGTATATTAAATTAGTAATTTTGTATGTGTTTTTTTATTATTCTATTAGTTTTGTGTATAATATGAACAATTTTGAATATGAGTACAAGACATCACCTGTAGGTGCAACAGATCAAGCAAACATAAGTGCTCATAAGTACACTCTTTAAAAAAATGAATTAACTAAGTTGTGGTTTTAGAGTAAATTTCCTTCAATAACTAAAATGTATACTATGTTCTTCAATGTAGGTGCTATGACCGTTGAGTGAGTATTTCTAATTAGATGTAGAAAAGGCCTACTCATTTGTGCTGTAAAGCCTTATAAAAGACAATTACAGACTAAATGTTCAAACTAAAAAACATCTATTTTATTAAAAAAGACTAAAGGCTTCATACAAAAATATTAAAAGTTAATCAAATACACCATTTATTGATTATTTTACTTAAACAAGCACATTGTTAGGCAAATAAGACCTTATTTGTTAATTCTCAATGACAAATAAAAAAAATTATGAATATCTATTTTAAACTTTTTTAAAATGGCGAAACTGGCCTGAAATTCTTTGCACATATTTTATAAAAACAGGCTGGCATATTTCACAAGTACTAAGAAAAAAAAGTCTGGCATTTAAGGTTAAAACAAGATGTTGAACTTAAGGATCTGTGCTGGAGATAGTGCAAGTTCAAATTATGTCTGTGACCATTGATTGCACTTTTTATTAGTATCATTCACATTTTACTGTATCGACTCTCCTACTTTTTCTGTTTGATAAGGTTCTCCAACAGGTCAGTGGCTCATGAGGACAGGTAAAATAAGGGTTAAAAGAGCAACAATCTCTAATTTAAAAAAAATACCGTCTTGAATACAAGTAGACTGTAAAGGAGTATGTAAGTAGCTTATCTGACAGTTACTAGACGAAAATTTCATGTGAACATTCCACCTTAAGTTCGGGGGAAAAAATTGAGTCGGTACAACACAATACTGATAACATTTTAAAAGACAGAGGCGGGGCCACTGGTACACACTGGCAGCTCCAGAGTTAAGATCTTTTCTGCTGAAAAGAGAACTTGAATGGAAAGAGAGCCATGGAAAATATTAGGGGTACGGTCCAATAAGCGGACCCAGTTTTTTATATCGAAATTGGCAAACGATATTACTTAATCATAACCATCGATATAATCAATCGATACTGATGAATTATTTTTAACAACTTAAATAATCTATATGAACAGCTGTAAACACTTTCTAATAATACAAGGTAATATTTTAAATTTCACGTAACATTGTGTATTAAAATGGCCGTCAATCTTAGGAAGCTTCACGAAATTGCTTTAAAAGACGATAAAATATGTTTTTTATGGCTTCAGGATGTTGGGTTAGTACCTAAAAATCCATTATGTGATATTTGTGGAAAGGTAACAAATGTAACTGTCAGAGGAGCTAACATGGTCGTCTTCAGATGCAAAAAAAGAAGGTAATGGTGGACACAACTTTAGTAAAAACGTTTTTCGTTCTGTTACATTTAGTTAAAGTTATGAGTTTCCCTGATTTTGGTTATGTTCATTTATTATTTGTTATCATTAAATTCACATTTTAATTTAAACATATGATTGTTATTACTTTTATATCGATTGATAGTCTATGATTCGATATGCGAATATTAGGTATCGATGATTATATTCTTCGATATAAAAAACCGGGTCCGCTTATTGGACCCTACCCAATATTAGGTTATTGAGATTCAGATATGGCAGAATAAAAACAATAATAATAATAATAGAATTTGATAATTTTTTCAGTTCACTATCCCTAGCCTACTTTCTTTAACTACACATACACTTAATACAAAAATGTACAAGAAGAATAGGGTAGGGTACGATAAGCGGACCCGGTTTTTTATATTGAAATTGGCAAAGGATATTACTTAATCATAACCATCGATATAATCAATCGATACTGATTAATTATTTTGAATAATTAACTTAAATAATCAATATCAACAGCTGTAACACTTTCAAAGAATACACGTAAGGTAATATTTCAATTTTACATAATTAACATTTGATTATTAAAAATTGCAGTCAATTTTAGAAACTACACCACACTGCTTTGAAATAAGATATGTTTTTCGTGGCTTCAACATGTTGTATTCGTACCGAAAAACCCGTTATGTGAAATTTGTGGGAAAGAAACAACTGTAACAGTGAGAGTAGCAAGTATGGTCATCTTCAGTTTTCCTAATTTTGGTTATAATAATTTGTTTGACCACTGTAAATATTAAATTAATATTCATATAGGACTATAGATACTTTTAGATCGATTGATAGTCTAGGATTTAAGATGCGAATATTAGGTATCGATGGTTACATTCTTCGATATAAAAAACCGGGTCCGCTTATCGTACCCTACCTGAAGAATATTGATACTGGTCATAGTATATGAACATAACTCACTAGCAATGCTCCTACCACAAAAGGCAGGTGCTTTAGTGGCCTAGTCTGTCCTACCTGGTACCAAAAACATTAAAATTAGCACCTACAAATAATTTAAAACCACGTTCTTATTAACTTAAGCTTGTATTTATACTAAAAACATTAAAATTAGAACCTAAAAATAATTTTAAACCACGTTCTTATTGACTTACACTTGTATTTATAAATATAAAATCAGAAGGAAAACGTTAAAATTTTACTGTGTCATTTTTCTACCACTTCTTCCAAAACGAAACGATATTATTCTCAATTCATATTGTCATAACATAACCTCAATAATGACCTGTATAAACAACAGAAATTGACTTTGAAGTTCACACTCCACATTCGGTATACGAGCTCCTCACGTGTGGAATTTAATGGGGTGATCAACCGAGGCGGAGAGAAAGAGTGGGGACAGAGCCGAGCAGAGCCGAGCAGTACCGATAAATCCCGAAAATTCCTGACAAACTCTGTACATGCGGCTGATAGCGACCTCAGTTCGGAACGGTTCTGATTTCTATTATCTTATGAATTAATGAGTCGTTTTATATACGAATTAATGAGTCGTTTTATATCCGAACATATCTGCAAAACATAGAAATTATATCGAATTAATTATATTAATATTGAACTTTCTTTATAACTCCAAAGACACTTTACAAAATGTGAGATGGTGCACAACGAATAAAATGTCATAATCTTTTTGTGCTATTGGAATATATTCAAATTAATAGGGCAAAAGCAACATATTATAATGTGGAGTCCTTAATTGGTAGTAAATAAATTAATAATTACACTACAAAATCTGTAATAAGAGTTACTTATGTAATAGCTGTAATAAACTAAGGGTATTAAAAAAGATTAAAAAAGAAACTTGTGTGTGTGTGTGTGTGTGTGTGTGTGTGTGTGTGTGTGTGTGTGTGTGTGTGTAGTACACACACCACACCACTGCTACTGTTCGATGAGACGTTCTGAAAATTATTGATTGTTAGTTCTGAGCTATTTATAATTTTTGGAGGGAAGACCAGTCCAATTTGGGATGAAACGGAAGTGGCTGGATAGTTGATAAGTCAAGCCAGCGTTTCTACGCCAGGTGCAGGGTTGCAGTGTTGGTTGACTCATATCTCCTTTCTGTGGCATGTCCTTTGATATCTTATCGTATTTTCTTTTGAGAACTTTAGTATTTGAAACACTTTGTTAAGTATTCATATTTTAGTAACCTCAAATTATTACGATCAAATTTTAACTTATAGCAATAGCAATATATTTCTCTGTCTGTTTTATAGCTACGCCACTGAATGTAACGAGGTTACTTTGTTACATTAGACTTCCTTACGTCTTTTTGGGTCTTTCGATACTCCGTTGTATTGGTTTATTTGTATGTAGACAAGAGTAATTGCCTGCCATTAATTACGTTGTAAAATCAAGGTTTAATGAAATAAATTTAATTGCGCTGAGTCCTGCAGCATCCAGCTTTAAAAATGTAATATATATATATATATATATATATATATATATATATATATATATATATATATATATATATGTTGTTGTACCAAATTACTGAAATGTGTTTAATTCAGAGTAGAAGCTAAAAACACAGTGGTACATTTTAAGAGGCTTGTCACATTGATTGCCTGCAATAATTAAATTGTGCTGCATCCTGCAACATCCAGCTTTGAAAAATGTAATTTAAATATATGTATGCTGTACTAAACTACGGAAAGGGGTTTGAAAATACAGTGATACAGTTTAATAGGTTTGCCAGGTGCTGAACTAAATTAAATTCAGATGAGTACAGAGCGAGAACGCGCGGACTGCCAATTCCACTATTCTAATACACGGGCTATCTGTAGTTGGCAGGAGGGGCCCCTCCATCCCCACTCTTTCTCTCCGCCTCGGTTGATCACCCCATTAAATTCCACACGTGAGGAGCTCGTCATTCGGTATCGACTCTTTTTTTCAGCTTGGTATTTCACTTCACCATGACCAAATCCAAAAGGATATAAAACTCAAAGCGTTAGCAGAGCATAGCACAAAGACCACAAAACCGACAATTTCCTCAAAGCACCTAACGTCATACCTCCGAAAGAATGGGTCCGAATTAGTGATGGACGGTATATAAAGTATTATTGTCGGTACATCGTTATTCAGTGGCAACTTATTACCAGAATAACGTGTTACGTTACCAGTAACACTGTTATTTTAGTAACAGGCGGGCTGAATCATTTGACGTTCTCATAACGTATTTCTGGTATTATGTTACTCAGTAACCTTGCTGAGGCAATTATCGTGCAAGCAGAGGCTAGGCACGGACCAGTTCTGGTAACGCTTTTCTGGTATACGAGTACGTTAATGAGAAACCAATAACGTATTTTTTTAAGCCTCAGCTTTAAGCTATGACGGCTTCATTGATCACTAGCTATTTCATGTTTATACCTGATGGACCCTCCCCGGGATTTGAACCCGTGATCTCTCAGTTAGAGAGCCGAGACTATATCCATTAGTCTACGGAGGAGGACCAATAACGTAGTGGAGTGAACAGGATGGTGCGGTAGGCACAGATAATAAACTATCAGAATTAAAGAAATAATAATACATACATATATTACATTTATAGAAACAGAATAGAAGACTTATTTCTGGAAAACTGAAATAAACCTAAGTTTCAATTGTTTCAAGTTTCAATTGTAAACATCATTCAATTGTTCGTTCTCAATTATCATTAATTATAATTAGTTTATTTAAAAGTAGTCTAATAATCGAAATATTACATTGTAGTGAGTTAGTTACGTTTTTGTATACTAAACAATAATTGTATTGTGCAGTGAAAATTTTAAATAACCAGTTTATAATTAGTATGTTTCAAAGTAGTCTACCAGTCTAAAATTAAATTGTACTGATTTAGTTAAATTTTCGTATAGTATGTCTAAATAGCCCCCACATGTAGATTTAGTCTGATTCAGTTTACTTACAACTTACTTAACGTCAGTTCAGTAACAGCATAATAATAATTTATTTATTTATTTCAACGGGAGAAACCCAATACATCAAAAAATATACAATGAAAAATTTACAAGTGGTGGCTAACATTCATAAACTAATGAATGACTAGGAGCTACGTATTACTTACAAACAAGCAAATAATTAATTGATATCAAAACAAACATCCGTAAGTTACCAGTCAACAACAAATGAAAAATAAAATATTTAGAAGAAAAAAAGATAACAGAATTAATATCTATGAAAGGATAACAATTTATATAAAAATCTGAAGTTATAGAAAACGAATAATAAATACATTTCCAAAGAATCAAAGCAGCGCATCTACATATACATACACACACACACACATACGCGCGCACACACACACACACACACACACACACACACACACACACACACACACACACACACACACACACACACACACACACACACACACACACACACACACACACACATAGATAATAAATAATAATAACAATAATAATATCTATAACAAATGTCGCTAATAATATATAATTCAACAAAAATCAATAACCATAAATGACGCTTGCAATTTCTATAATACCAAGGCATTTACAGTTTTCTTCTTGACCACAGTGACACTATCAGCGAAGAAGTCCACGTGAGGAGATACTATGTTTCCAAGACGTTGGATACGTATGAGGGTACTATTGGCTTCATAGTTCGAACCAACGTGACGTCTGCCGAATAGTTCTGAAAATCTCGTACCCACTGGACAGCGAAAGAAAACTCCTCTCAAGATCTCTGGACAAACAATGCCACCAGTGATAAGTTTGTGCAGAAACATAACCCCCTGGATACTCCTTCTGGTTTCCAGGGAACAAAGTCCCAATTCTTCCTCGATAAACCGCAGCGGTACGTCTCTGTAGGCGAATCCCAGCCTACAACCAAATAGACGGATGAATTTGTCTTGTATAGATTGAATCTGGCGCACCAAAGTTACTTGATGAGGAGACCACATGACACAACTATACTCAAGCAGAGGTCGAACTAGTGTGCAGTATAGCGTCCCGAGTACAGTAGGATCATGAAAGTCTCTGGAAGAGCGAGTTATGAAACCAAGTGCCTTAGCAGCTCTGGCACAAATGTTGTTAATATGTTCGTAGGGGGTTAAGTCTTCACTCAGAACTATGCCAAGATCTCGGACAATGTTGCTTCTTGATAATAGGGCACCGTCAAGCGTATAATTGAAATATATGGGAGACTTGGTTCGATGAAATGTGATACAAGAGCTTTTATTTATATTAAGCGTCATATCATTTTGACGACACCAACTCTTGACTGCATCCAGGCCACACTAAAGATTCAAGCAATCGACTTCACTTTCTACGGAACTGTATAGTTTAATGTCGTCGGCGAAAAGAAGAGAGTCCACCTTAATGATGTCAACAATGTCATTGATGAAGATGTTAAATAAAAGGGGTCCCAAATGCAAGACTTGAGGTACTCCAGATGTAACGACGAACTCAGAAGAAAGGGATCCAAAAGATTTTACCACAAGTCTTCGATTAGACAGATAACTGCCAATCCATTCAAGAAGGTACCCGACAACACCGTAAGCTTCCAATTTGGCCAGTAGATGGGAATGACTAACTCTGTCAAAGGCCTTCGAAAAGTCAAGATAGATGGCATCGAGTTGTTTGCGGTTGCTAAAGGCCTCAACAATTTTCGTTTCCAATACAATCAGATTAGTAGTTGTAGATTTTCCTCTGCAGAAACCATGTTGTTTTGGTGAGATGACATTAAGAAAGAGAGGGTTGAGTTTCTTCACAACGAGCTTTTCGAAAATCTTGACAACAGCTGACTGGATTACTATCGGACGATAGTTTGTAGCATCTTCCTTAGATCCACCTTTATGTATTGGTACGACATAGCTCAGCTTGAGGACGTCTGGAAAGATTCCATCATGGAGTGACTTATTGAAGAGAGCTTGCAGAGGGTTACAAAGCAGTACCCTACAGTATCGAAGGACACTCGATGGAATAAGATCAGGGCCGCATCCCTTGGTAACATCAAGTTCACCCAGGGCATCAAAAACCTCCGAGGTAGTGAAGGACAACTCGCTAAGGCAGAAGGGAGTGTTGAATCTGTAACTGTTGCTAACGAGTGAAGGTGGCGAGAAAACAGAAGAAAAGTAGCTTGCGAATAAATCACACATCTGCTTGGCCTCAGTTTCCGATTGATCTCCATACTTAAGAGTAGAGGGGCACATATCAAGACGTTTGTTGTTCCTAGCAAAGTTCCAAAAAGCCTTCGGATCAGAGGTAATGCAACCTTGAACATACGTAATGTAGTCGTAGAAGCACACTCTTGACAAATTACGACATTGAGTTCGGATTCTTGAAAACTCAGCGTATGATTGTTCATCGAGAGAATCCTTGTATTTCCGATGCAGTCTCTTCTTTTCAATTGTAAGGTTTGTAAGTTCGGTGGAGAACCAACATGGAAACCTGGAAGCACCAATTTTCTTGAGTGGAGCGTGTTTTGCAACGATTTCCCTCAGTACATCACAAAAATGTTCAAAAAGCATATTAACATCAAGAGTTTCATCTGGTAGAATAAGTTCCTCAGCTATCAGACTATTATATACTTCATGAAGACGACATTTGCCAAAGCTGGGCACATAGGTACACCTAGGTTTAGGATTAATATTATCAGTCTGAAGGACAATATTCAGGGCGGAATGCTGCACATCAACTGGGAGCAATGGAGATGACTCTTTTCTTACATGTAATTCAGTGGAGGCAAATACAAGATCAAGGAGAACTCCCCTAGAGTTCAATACGTCATGGTTATTTTGCAATAGCCCAAACATGCCTGCCAAATCCTTGATAGCCCTGGCAGAGGCAGTAAGACCAGCTGAATCATCAAGATGCCAATCAATGCGAGGCATATTGAAGTCCCCAATGAGGACTGACTCCATGAAATTCACAGACTCAGTAGACATGACATCCTCAACTGCAAGACAATAATCATTATACACACCGAGGGGTTTACTTGGCGGTATATATACACAGTTCAACAGAAGCTTCATGTTACCATTCAACGTAATAGACAAAAATAGTGTTTCAAAAGGGCCATATGTTAGAGTAACAATTTGGCGAGAGGAGAGGTCCTTGTCCACTGCCACTAGGACACCTCCACCACTGGATTTGTCACTGGACTCTGGAGATCTGTCACATCTGAATAAGTTATAATTAACAAAGCCAAGTTCGCAATCCTGAAAGTCTGGAGTTAGGTTAGTCTCAGTAAGCATTACTATATTATAAGTACATGTAGCTAACAATAATCTTAGATCATTTAACTTAGTCCTCAGTCCGTTCACATTTTGATAATAAATAGATATATTGGATTTCCCGTTGAAGTTTAATCGTTTTTTTTCGTTTGAACAATCTTAGGTGTGCCGTTAAAAAACTTGATGGTAAGCCCAGTTTCACCCTTTCCAATGCGATCGTTTAACTTTGATCGCAAATCCGCCAGAAAACTACGCTCTGCAGGAGTCTTGTCAGAAGAGATGGACATTTCAGATAGTGAGGCATTAACCTTAACAATAACATCTCGCTTGAAATTTCTAAGGAGCTTGATTGCCTTTTCTTTGCTCACCAGGACAACTTTCAGGGGACGATGATTAGTGACTGTAGTTTTTCCCAGGCGGTGAAAAGTTACCAAATCTTCTTCTTCAAGATTACTGGCTGCCAAGATACTTTCAATCAGCGTCTTGTCATGGGTTTTCTTTGCCTGAACATCGCGACTGGGCGACTCAAGGCAAAGAGCGTGGATCGGCGAGCGAGCGTGGATCGGCTGGTAACATGTTACATCGCTAACAAGTTACTGGAACTTAATACCAAATAACCACGTTATTTTGGTAATAGGTTATTGAAAAATAATGGTATTTCCCATCTCTAGGCCAACACCATCAACAAAAAAGATACCTTGGTAGAGTGTTTGTTTGTATCACCGATATTTTGCTGTTGGTAATATAACATTGGATGTTATGGTTTAAGAGTTATGATTCCTCACCACCTTTGGAGACTACTGAAGATGAAAAGAGAAACGCTAATTAAAATCTCATTATGCGTTCAGTTTTCTGGTGTTCCCCGAATATCATTGTTCTAATGCTAACAGCTAATCGTTCAAAAAGTGATAGCTGAACTATTAGTATCAACGTTGTTGATCTCTTAGCTAAACACTTTGAATATTCAGAGATTAGACCTAGGAGCATCTATGGGGATTGTGTGGCAGAAATTTTGTTCGGGAAAGATAATTCTGGTCTTTATAGCATAAATAGTGCAACAATACTAAAAATTTTATCCAGAGTTTTATTCCATTTCAATCTTATATCAATTACCTCATCTGTATGAATTAAATTTGAAATGTTGAATAGTTTTCGTTATTTTAAAAGTTTATTCAATAAGACACGTGTTTTATAATTTTGTGTAATATATTGCTGTTTCCTACGTTTGCTAGATATCACGCAACCACGTCGTTTCAAGTGGAACAGATTTAAGCATTGGATGCAATATTTTCTAATAGACTGATAAGTAAAGCTTATACATAATCAAAGTTGCAACCGAACCAATTGGTTCATCTAAAGGCTAAATTAACTTCAGTAACATAGGGTCTGTCTTGACTATATGCCATTTCTACATGAAAGACTTATTTGAGCAGATGTAAGTTTTAATGTGTACATAAAATGATTTCAGAAAATTGAAATCTATATCCTACTTTGCAGAAAGTCATGTTGTATATATTGAGAGAAATGCAATTGCAATATTCCTGGTTCAGGCTGTGAAAACTATTTTAAATAGGTATTTTAAGATAGTAAAGTATGTTCGACATCAGGAATCCACTGATGTATAAAAATCTAAAAGACGCCGCCGTGCTAACGATATACTGGTTATTAGACTTCTTTGGTGACCCCCTGGTTTGGTGTGAGGTAGTGAGTTTGCCCATTTTCCATAATGTAATTTCTTTGAAATTTTGCATTTGTATTAAGTTGACCAATTTGCACACTTTCGTTTATGTGGAACTTGTACAATTAAGTGTATCCCCACCCCACTTGTCACGTCATTTGGTGGAGTTTTCTGACACTCCTAAAATAAATTATGGGGATGAAAAATAACTAAGTTGAAAACATACACTATTATACAACCAAATCATACAAACCAAGCATATTTGTAATTTTGGTTTCAGAAAAATTTAATTACAAGGGTATGAGTAAGTCATTGATAACAAGAGAAAAAAACGTTTCAAACGAAAAATTTAAATATAGATTAAGAAGTACTATTTTTTATTGAACTTAATAGTAGTACTCTGTTATATATTAAATAAAATCACATATGTAATACAGCTGGCCTTGGTACGGGGTTGTGCAGACTGCAGACGCGTAATCAACTTGACTCTTCTTGAACGATGTCTTAGTCAGCCATTTTTATTTCTAGTGTGAATTGAAGGTGGTGCCAAAGTTATTAAGTTTTTATGTTGAATTGTAGTTATTAGTTTATTAAAATTATATAACACACATATTCTATAATAGTACTTGTTATGAAATATTACCAAGTTTGACACGCACAATAGGAAATATTTAGTTCCTAATTTGTAACAGAACTAGTGTTGTCTAAGCTGCAATGGGTCGCAAGAAAAAGAAGCAAAGTAAACCCTGGTGTTGGTATCCTTTTGAAATTCATATTATTTTTATATATTTAGCCATTTACTAACTGTGCAATGGTCGAATAGATGGATTTTTAATATTCTGTTTATAGACTTAAACATGAAACATAATTTTCTTAAAATCATAGCCTAGGAGTGACAATATGCCTAGATATATTGATTTTAGTTTTAACACATTTTCTGCTAGTTTGTGCTGTCTGAGAGTAGGGCTACTGAATAATGATTCTGTAAGGCAGGGGTGCCCAACCTTTTTTACCCAAGGGCCACATTGTAAAGCCTTTATGGCCAGGCGGGCCAACATCCCAGGGGATTTGGAACCCCAAACAAAACGTATTGTCCGGGGTTTGTTCCAGAAATCTTGTGCAAAATATGAGTTTTAAGGTTATTTTGCCCTTGTTTCCTGATTATTGTAATTTCTTATTATTTATTAGTTGTTAGGTAAAGGTTTATAATATATTATGTTTTTAGGTTCTTTTAGTAGAAATAAATATAAACCCAGACTTTTGGATGTTTGCTCTAATTCTGAGGGAACAATAAAAAAGTCACCAATAAATTGAATACATTGATTTTTATTAATCCTACTAGGATACTAGGACATACAAATTACGTGGCGAGTGGTGACCTTGAGTTGGGTAGGGGTTACGTCGCCGCACCGCGCGCTGTGCCGTGCTTTACGCGCGCTCTATTCGCCAGCCGGCAGCCACCACCGTAGTCAGTGAAATCTGTCTGCAACTACTTTACTTCTTTCAACACTCATACTCCACCAAATGAATACGGCTCGTTCTACGTTAAATCGGCTAGACTGCTTGTTTCTCAAAATTTGTATTTATTTAATATTTCAAATGCTTTTAAACAAATTTGGTTGTTTTGGCAACAAGGCGGGCCACATAAAACTGACTCGCGGGCCGGATTCGGCCCGCGGGCCGTAGGTTGGGCAGCCCTGCTGTAAGGTATAAGGTATCTATCACTATAAACTTGTACACTGTTTAGCATAGTCCTAGGCTAAACATAGGGCCAAGTTAACTTCCTCACAGGCTGGACTAAGCTCAGTGAAACATATGTCCTAATTACTAGTGTGGTTAAAGGGTTACAGCAGGCTGCAATTCTGGCCACAAGAGCAGTAAATTAGAATATAATAAAATTAGCCTTTCTGTATGAGTGGAACAGTTAGTATAACTTAGGCTACTAATGAAAAATCAATACCTTTTTACTTATTTTCATATAAAATCAATGTCTGATACTAATATACTCTCTGAATATTGGAAAAGTGTAAATAAGTTCTCTATAATGCTATGTAAAGTTCACTGTTCATATTTCTAACCTGTAGTCTTGCACTTGGTATCAGTAAAGGTAACAACAGCTAGAGTTGCCAATCAAAATTTCCATGTTATTAACCCTTTTACTGCCAGACAATTTTGTTACTACATGCGCCCAACCTGCCAGGCTGTTCATCATGGGCATGTACCCAAACTGCCAGGCCAATTTTGGACATTTTGCAATGTTTCACATAAAAATTCATAGCTTTGCTATTTATAGTCATTGAAAGCTAAATAATGCTTTGTTTTTTTCCTCAAGAAATTTAGTATTTAATACAATATCTAAATGTGCAATTCAGGAAAAAAAAAAAAAAAAAACAAAACGAAATCATACAACATAAATGTAAACTAAATAACTGGGCGTTCCTAAACATAAATTCAATGTTAGATAGGACTTGCTTTACTAGACATGGCCTACACCTTAACAAAACGGGCAAGGATGTCCTAAATGACCTAATAATCAACTATCTCTCACTAGTCAGTCCAAAAAAAGCACTGGATGAAAAAAACGCAAAAATAGACATGACCCTGGAAAACACATAGATAACCACAAGCCGATATATCCCACGACGGGACAGAAGGCTAAATTGGGGAAAAAAGCTTCATCTAACAATATAACAGGGTCCTGTAAAGTAATTCACCTAAACATAAGGGGCATTCTTGGAAAAATAACACAAACTGAAATATTTTTGGATGACAATAAACCTGATTTTTTCTTAGTCTCTGAGCATGGTCTTGAAGATTTTAAATTAAACATGTTGAAAATACAAAATTACACTTTGCAAAACAGTTTTTGCAGGGAAGGGATGAGAATGGGCGGAGTTGCAATCTATAAACAAAATCAGTCTAAACTAAAAGTTCTAAAAATAACCAGCATTGGCAATAAATTATCTGAGAACAAGAATTTTGAATGCTGTGAAATAATAACCGAAGTAGATGATAAGAAAACCATTATTGGCATCCTATATAGGAGCCCTGATGGAAACATTGACATATTCCAAAACAAATTAACACTTTACCTCTCTAAATTAACACCAAAAGAGAACAATATAATACTTGGTGGTGATTTCAACCTGAATATATTGTGTGAAAATAAAACCATATTAGATTTTAAAAATAGTTTAACAAGTTTTGGCTTGAATCTAACTGTAAAAGAGGCCACCAGAGAAACTGATACCTCTGCCACTTGTATCGACAACTTCATTACAAATTTTGAAAAACACAAAAACGAAGTAATCGAACCACTCCTATCTGATCACCATGCCATATCACTAAATATTGATACTCACAAAGGGAAAAATTGTAAAACTAAAAAACAAATAAGAAGCTTGAAACAGAATAACCTAGATGAATTAAAACTTAGACTGAGAAATGAAGATTGGAGAGATTTTTATAACGCCCTAAATATAAATGACAAATATGGAGCTTTTATCAAAACTTTTGCATACCACTACAATATAGCCTGCCCTTTAAAAGAAGTTACCATAAAAGAAAATCACAGAATTAAATGGATGAACAATGAAATAAGCAATTTAAAGAACAGGGCATATGAATTGTTTAATAAATGGAAAATAAACAAAAATTCAGAAAACAGACAGAAATACAATTCAGCCCTTGAGACTTACAGATTAAGAATCAAGTCAACAAAAGCAGAATGGTTTAACAAAATAATAAATGAATCTGACAACAAACAAAAGGAATCCTGGAATGTTGTAAATAATTTTAGAGGAAAGAGCACTGATAAGATAACAAATATTGAAATAATTAATGGAAACAAAAAAATAAATCACCCAAAGCAGATCGGAGAATTTTTTAACAATTACTTCATAAACATTGCAGACCAAATAAATGAAAATTTAAACTATTGCTCTGATGACAATGACGGTCCAAACATAGACCCTAACACAAAACTAGAATCTTTCAGGCCCATAGATGATAGAATACTAAAAAAAACTTTTTTCAAAACTCAAACCGAAAACATCGGCCGGAGTGGATGGTCTATGTATGAAGGCTATTAAATTCTGTCAAAAGGAACTGACTAAACCCCTTGTGGAGTTGGTGAATGCCTCCATAAACAGCTGCACCTTCCCGGATGCCTGCAAGGTGGCCAAGGTGAGGCCTCTTTTCAAAAAGAAGGGTGATGAGTCCGATGTCTGCAACTATCGTCCAGTATCGCTCCTTCCGGCAGTATCCAAAATCATTGAGAGGGTAATCTGTGACCAGCTGACTCTCTACCTGGAGGAAAATAAACTCCTGGTGGAGAGGCAGTATGGCTTCAGAAAATCCAAATCAACCAAACTGGCCTTAATAGATTTTGTAAATGGTTGCATTGATGCGGTCGAGGCTGGTGAGACGGTATTCGGCTGTTTTGCTGACCTATCGAAGGCCTTCGACTGTGTCAATGCGGTCATTTTATTGAAGAAATTATCAGCACTGGGCGTTCAAAATTCTGCCATTGCATGGCTAACCTCATACTTGACCAATAGGTACCAGGTAGTGGAGGTTCTCAGCACAACCAAATTCAAAATTAAATCCACACTTTCAAGACCCAGTTTGATCCGAAATGGCGTGCCACAAGGTTCAATCCTGGGCCCTTTGCTTTTCCTGGTTTATGTAAACAACATAACCAGTAAGATTCCAGTGGAAAATCTTTACATGTTCGCTGATGACACTACCCTAGTTACCAGGCACAGAGATTGTGGAGTCCTGGAATTAGAATCCTTCATCAAAGCAAACAATCTAGCCCAATTTTTTGAAACAAACCACCTCAAACTCAATCAAGAAAAAACAAAATGCATCTGCATCCAAACAAAACAAAAGAAAAATTCAAAAAATTCCTGGACTCCTAGCTTGTGCATAGGTGACAGGGAGATGGATGTCACAAAATCAGCAGAACTGCTGGGGGTGGTATTGGATGATGGGTTGGACTGGAATGAACAGTTGGTCAAAATTGAAAGCAAATTAGCCAAAGGCGTTTTTGTCCTTCGAAACCTTGCAAAACTCAAAAACAACCAATTGGAAAAATCTGTATACCACTGTTTGTTCGAGTCTCACATCTCTTACTCAATCATCCTGTGGGGGGGCTCAGCCTCAAATCTCAAACGAATTTTTACTTGGCAAAAAAAAAGGCCATCAGAGCCATGTTGGGCCTGCCTCCCCGCTCACATTGTAGTGATCACTTCAAAAACCTAAAAATATTAACAGTTCCATGTCTATATATTTATGAATGTGCCTGGTACATAAAATCTCAAAACTTAGAATTTATAAACAATAGTCATAATTACAATACTAGATTTAAGAACAATTTCTCAATGCAACATAGGCTTACTCTTTTTGAAAAAAAACCAAATTTCTCTGGACTAAAAATTTATCAAGTTTTTACCACTAATAATAAGAACAATCAATTGTAACAAAAAATTCAAGAGTGAGCTAAAAAATTTCCTAATAGATCAATCCTTCTATAGCATGGAACAATTTTTTGATCATTGTAAAGGGCTGGAACACCCCACCCTACCATAAACACTGTCCCTCCTATGCAGGGCAGTTTTGGACCTGCAGAAGCCCTAAGATGGGCCAACTTCCTGCGGAAACAAAAGTATCAAGTAAGTAAGTAAGTATCAAGGAACTTATAATATTTTTGAAACAAAATATGTACTTACCTTTTATATAATTTTTTTTTTTTAGTTTGACTTGAGATTATATTTTGTAAACTTCATTCAATATAAATTAAAGTGTTTTATTTTGAAGCTCAATACTATTTTAAGCAAATTAAAAAAGAAACTATGTAAATATCTTTAAAATTATAGTTTTTATGAGTGTTTTTATGACTTATTACAAACTCACAAAATTTAAAGGCAATCTGAAAAACCATACTGTAACAACTGCTTCACCAAGTTATTGTCTTATTCAACTATTCTAAACTGTTTTATTATTCTTTTCAACTTAAAAATAGTTCTTAGAATATTTTCTTAGGCTATTTACAAAATCATTCTTGTCATATTATAGTATAAAAAATGTAAAAATACAGGTACGTAACATTTTTACTAACGTTTTTTGCGTGTTGTAGCTGCTTGATGTAGGACGGATCAAATGTTTTACACAATAAAAAAATGTTGTAATAAAACTGTCACTTCAAGAAACAACTAATCTAATATTTACACTGTATTGAGACTGTCTTTTGTCTTAGTAGTGGATTTTAGTGTGATAGCCCGCTTGTCACTGTCAACATTAGTATCCGCGTAATTATGAAAACGTGGACAAATACGCGTGATAGAACCGTCTCCATCCTCAATAACACTATCGACATCAATTTTATCACTTCCAATTTCTAATAATAGTCTATCTCATTCAGGTGATCGTAAATTGTCACCCATTTCATTTACGTACACGCACACGAGGCAAAGGAAAATCGAACGCCACGACTGTACGCCTCAGACAAATTATTTGTCGCAAATAATAACGTTATTGCCGATAACGAGGGAAGTATTTGTGGACGAGTACCAGAGATAAGATAAAAAAGCCAGTCCAGGAAAACAGACTATAAATATCTCCGAGGCTTATAACACCGATAAGCGTTCAAAACAAATGAGTCATCCGTACCACGTCATCCGCGTGAGGGTCACGTCATTGTGCTTTTGGTCCACGCCTCGCTCCGCGTCACCCTCACGTCGTTGATCCGCAATGAGTTAATAGAATATTACTTTACAACATGTGTTACGTATTCTGTGCTTCATTCTGAACACAGTAAACACAAATAAAAGACAATTATGTGAACTTCTATATTATTAATTAATTATTTTACGAACGTCCGGAAAAAAGGACGCTGGCAGTTTAGGCGTAGATTACCGACGTCCGGTTTTAAGGTCGTTGGCAGTTTAGATATAGTTTTACAACGTCCTTAAAACAGGACGTTGGCAGTGAAAGGGTTAACGTATTCTGCTTGCCACCCTGAACAAAACTAGCTTATATTTATTTTTATTGGTTCAAATCACAAATAACTGTTTTTTAAGAATTGGAATAGAAATGTCATTTTGTGGTTTTATTTGTTTTCTGTGCTTCTTGTAATTTATTATTTCCAGCAGTATCTGCACCTGATAGCTTAGCTGAGTGTTCTGTAGTCAGAACAACAGCTTAGTATAACACTAACAATAGGGTGGGCTGAAAAAAAAAATTATTTTTTTTTTCAAGTGCTATACCGCGGAAAACTTGCATATATATACTTCATAAATAAAATGCAACTGGGAAAAAAATTATTTTTTCAATATCACGGTAGCGCAATGCAATTAAAATAGTTCGTTTTTTGAAAAAAACTTGGATTTTTATAATTTTTTCTCCGGTGTAAAAACTTTAAATAATCAATCGCTATAGTGAAAAAACTGTATAATTTGACTTAGAAAACAGAAATACACAATGAACCAGTTAAAAAAACGGTACTTTGGGATTATACCGACCACACTAGTATGAAGAACACAAAAATAGAAATTTATAGAAACAAACATGATAGAACGAAAAAACAACTCTTCAATTACAAAATTACAAACTTACAAGCATTTCCAGGTATTGTGATCGCTGTTATCTTATCTTTCTCGAGAATCCTGATTACGGCAGGCCGCCGCGCGGCATCACGTGATTTGCACGGTACATAATTGCCTTTCCATTACAATTCATTTATATTTCTGATTAGCCCCTCTAGAATTTGATATTTTACTGATAGGTACTATCTCGAGGGATGTTTTTCTTTCGTCGACATCAGCGCGGGGGCAGCACCGAAGGTGCTGTCAATGCCCGCGCTGATGGCCGGAGGCACTCGCATTTTGGGTGGCGGAATGTGATCAAGAATAAAAACAAGTTTTTAGTGTTTTTTTTAATAAAGAGTTTAGTTTGGTAAATGTTTTGTTTTTGTTGAATTTTTGTGTTTGGAGAAATGTAGAGGTAAAACACGGAAGTACAACAAAGCGATGCACCAGCTGAACGGGCGGCGAGACTGCAATCACGTTATCTACTAGACGCTCGACTTTGACCTGTCTGTCTGAGGATGGGGAGGGGTTTGCGATAAGACAATTCCTGTTTTATATTGACGAAATATTGTTTCTACGCTAATCTAGTAATCAGTAGAAACGAAATGTGAAATAACGATTCATGTCTGGGTGTGGTCGGTATAATCCCAAAGTACCAAAAAAAACAATGTTTACGGTAGCGCAAACAGCTTTAAATAACGGATAATTACGCTAAAAAGGCGCAGTTTACAACACTGCCGTCCCGCGCGGAATGATTCGTTTTGTATGTGACTGTACCGTGTCCCCCACCACTCGTACCCAACCCACAATTCCTTGCGTTGTGTACGCTTGCTTCGCCATTTTGTGAGCTCGCGTCAGTGACTCGGCAGCTTTTGTCAGTGTCAAAGCTTCTTTTGTGTTACTTAGTTGAGTGTGTGTTGAGTGTCATGGCTTTGTCCAAGAAAATTACGCGTAGTGAGTTTTATTGTCCGATATTCGGTTACCCAAAGGAAACTACCTGTAAGTAAACTGCCTTCCTATGAAAGACGTTTTAAAGTGCTTCTTTCTTGAACATTACAATTTAGCTGTGGAAACCAACAACAAATTGTTGAAAACAACAGTTTTTTCACAAATTTCTAATATTGTTGCACCGAAAGTTAAGCAATTATTTGATAAATCCTCAATACCAACAGTCTCCCTTTACAGAAATTGTTCAAATGATCAATGCCTACAATAACAGTTACAGAGGTCTTATGAAGTCCTACAAACGAGATAAGGAAAAAGACTCGTTCAAAAAAAAGTTGAAGAATTCAAGCAAAAGTCTTTGCGACTGTTTGATATCTCCGCATGCAAAATGCACAATAACATTAGATTGAAATTGCCGAAAGGCGTTGACTTGTGTGAGTGTCCGGTATCGATTGTTTGTACATGTGAGAAGTCAAAAAAAAGTACCAGTCATTGAACTTAAGTTTTTGTACCTTCAAAGAAAAACATAGTTTAGGCAAAATTGGTAACGTAGATGTGAAGGAGTCAAAAAAAATTATTCAAAGACAAAAAAGAAAAAAACACTGAGTACAGCAGATGTCAGTCGAACGTTGACTCATTGTCACAGCCATCGTGCTCAAAAACTATGGAACCTACACAAATAGAAGACTTTGACTCAACTGAAAATAAATAGAAATTGAGGATAGTAGCGATGAAGAGTTTCAACCTGTTGTAAAGACACCATGGCAGATGCGAGTTAAATTGACTAATACTGCGCTAACAAGTGATCGTTTTTGGAGTTTCTGATAGAGCAACAGCTGCTATTGCTTCTAGCCTTTTGCAAGATTTTGGTATTATAACTGAAACTGAACATTCTAATGTTATTGATAAAAATAAAATCCGAAGGGGGAAAAAGGTTATCCGCACAGAACTGCAGGTGCAGAATCAGGCTGAGCTCAACACATTTCAAGGGATTGTATTTTGATGGAAGGAAAGATGACACTATTGTGATTGAAAAGGTAAATTCAAAGCATTTTCGGAGAGTGATTAAGGAAGAACATTATTCTATCATTCAAGAACCTGGATCTGTATATGTTGGTCATGTGACACCTTGTTCTGGATCTGCTCAAAACATTGCCGACAGTATAATTTTCTTATTTAAAAAAAACTGGACTTTCCCTTGATGATTTAGACGTCATTGGATGTGACGGCACCGTTACAAATACAGGGTGGAAAGGGGGCGTAATTCGAACAATTGAAGAAAAAAGTGAAAAGGCCAATGCAGTGGGCAGTTTGTCTCTTGCACTTCAACGAATTACCACTCCGACACTTGTTCCAGTTTTTGGATGGAGACACTACAGGGCCTACAACATTTAAAGGACCTATCGGAACAGAGCTCAATAACTGCGAAAAACTCCCCTTGGTGAAATTTGCTAGTGTGGAGTGTGAAATTCCAGATATTGACCGAAGCATATTGAGCAAGGACCAACAGTATTTACTGGACATAAGTTCTGCTGTACAATCAGGAATCTGTCCTATAGATTTATCTCACCGTGAACCTGGCCCACCTCTCACGCAAGATGGCTAACAATGGCTAACAGGATTCTAAGATTGTATGTGAGTGTTGAATATCCATCAGACGAACATAAAATCGTAGTTCATTTTATTCTGAAGTCATACATGCCTGTTTGGTTCAATATCAAAAAAAGCAAGTACTTAACTGATGGACCAGAACACATATTTCAAACTGTAAAATCCTCAAGATTCCTGCCTGAAAATCTGCTTCAAGTAATTGACCCCGTTATTGAAAGGAACGCTTACTTTGCCCACCCAGAAAACTTGATGTTGAGTATGATAGTAGATAAAAGAACTCACATAAGAGAATTGGGTTTGAGACGAATCATAAAGGCCAGGACATCAGCACCCAAAAGAAAGTCAATTAGAGCTTTCCATCCACCCAAATTAAATTTTTCAAGCCACAGAGTACAGTGAACTGATTGACTGGACTGCCACCACATTGTCACCACCACCATTACTAAGAAGAATCAGCAACGAAGAAATTCGTTGCAAAAATCTTGACTGGGGACACCGCAGCTGAATGGAGATTCGAACAAATTTCCTTGTCATACGCAAGCGGTTTGAACGATGCATCAAACTTGTAACCATCGCTTCACAAAAAGTAGTTGGTTTTGAAGCAAGAGATGGGCTCATCCGAACTACACTACAGTCAAGAGCAGCTATGCCATGCTTTGAAAGCAAATCAGCCTTCAAACTTCTAAACAAGAATGATTATGGACTTGTGATGAAATATATCCTACAAATCAAAATTCCTTTTTGAATTTTCAATAACAATTTTCATGAAAAATGTGTAATGCTATGATTAAGTTGATGCTAATAAACTATGTTAAAAGGAATTTGAATTATTAATTTGCAGTCCCCCACACTTTAAAACAACAAATAAATTAAAACAAAACTTTTTATTAAAAAGGCATTGTGAGTAAACTGTCGCAGGACGGCAGTGTTGTAAACTGCGCCTTTTAGCGTAATTATCCGTTATTTAAAGCTGTTTGCGCTACCGTAAACATTGTTTTTTTAACTGGTTCATTGTGTATTTCTGTTTTCTAAGTCAAATTATACAGTTTTTTTCACTATAGCGATTGATTATTTAAAGTTTTTACACCGGAGAAAAAATTATAAAAAATCCAAGTTTTTTTTCAAAAAACGAACTATTTTAATTGCATTGCGCTACCGTGATATTGAAAAAATAATTTTTTTCCCAGTTGCATTTTATTTATGAAGTATATATGCAAGTTTTCCGCGGTATAGCACTTGAAAAAAAAAAATAATTTTTTTTTTTCAGCCCACCCTAACTAACAACCCTGCAGTAACCTTCACTGCCTCATAGATAAGCAATGATGTCCATTAATATACTGCGGCGCATAAGCTGAATACTGCCAGTGTTCAAGGTTATTTACGTTTTTGATAGTGGATTACTTAAGCAGTTAAAAGAGTAGAGTACGATAAGTGGACCCGGTTTTTTATATCTAAGAATGTTACCATCGATACCTAATATTCGGATCTCAAAACCTAGACACTATCAATCGATATAAAAGTATTTATAGTCCTCAATAACAATCACATGTTTTAAATTAAAATAAATAAAATATGAATTTAATATTTACAGTTATGAAACAAATTATTATAACCAAAATTAGGAAAACTGAAGACGACCATATTTGCTCCTCTCACAGATACAGTTGTTTCTTTCCCACAAATTTCACATCTCGGTTTTTCGGTACGAGTCCAACATGTTGAAGCCACGTAAAACATGTCTTATCATCTTTCAAAGCAATGTCGTGTAATTTTCTAAAATTGACTGCAATTTTTAATAATCAAATTGTACTTTGTAAAATTGAAATATTACCTTACGCGTATCATTTGAAAGTGTTTACAGCTGTTGATATAGATTATTTAATTATTCAAAATAATTAATCAGTATCGATGGTTATGATTAAGTAGTATCATTTGCCAATTTCAGTATAAAAAACCGGGTCCGCTTATCGTACCCTACCCAGTTAAAATATTAGGAAATTAATTTATTCCTATTTAATTTTTCAGCATGTATTTTTTCATAGAGTATGAGATTGCAATCTTGTGTTATTTTTAAATGTAGAAAAACTATTTTGGTATAATTAAAAGTTAGCAAGTGGTAGGCTATCGTAATTGCATATACATACATAATTACGAAGTATGGTTACCTACATTAATTTTAATTTTGCTTATTTATTAAACTTACATTTGTATTTTACACTACGTCTATTTTAATACCTGGGTTCATTTCCTTCTGTCTAGACTACAAGCAGTTTTCGAGTATCATTCCGCTTTTTTAGTGGTAGTCCATTGCTGCACGTTTTCGGTACATGTATGTGTATTAACTTATTTCACACCTGATGAAGAGGATAGATTTCAATCCTCAAAATGTGTTATAATTTTGTAACATATAACGATGGTAAACGTCCAAAATCCTATTATCCTTTTAAACATTTCATCTTCAATAACAAACTTTAAACAAAATGAAAATTTTCAGTGTGTTTAATTTTATTCAGTAGTCTTGCTTAACAGCGTAATGTAGCAATATGGACACAGGCATATGCTGAATAGTTGTACAGAGCATTCATTTCTCACTTTATTATCTGGGCTGACAAGGGTTAAACAATGTTTTCATTTGAACTGGACAAATTAAGGTAGCCCTGTAACTTAATTAATTTATAGGAACTTCTTTGAGTAATTAAATTAGCCTATGTTCCTAAAACTCTAAATTGTAATTCCAGCGGAACTTAAAGAAAAATAATAATGTTTCTTTTTCAACAGCCTTTAAACAGTGTTTGAAGGCCTACTCTTTAAGTTTTGTAATATTGACATCTGCAACCATATTTAATGTAATTTTTTGTCTGGTTTATAAGGTGAAAAATTTGCCACCAACTTAACGGTGTTGTTATTGTTGATCATATTTGTCCATTTGTGTTTTCCTTAACCAATTTCTTAGGTATTGCAACCGTGAGTTTGAGGACGAGAAGATTCTCATTCAGCACCAGAAAGCTAAACATTTCAAATGTCACATATGCCACAAAAAATTGTACACGGGTCCAGGACTCTCAATACATTGTATGCAGGTGAGTTGTCACAATGTTTCATGTACCTGATTGCGTTTTTAAATATGCATATTTGAGATTGATTTTCTGAAACTGTTTTTTGTACTTTCTGATTAAATGGAGGCCATGGATAATAAACGGGATTTAGCAATTTTTGGTGGGCAGTTACACAATATATACAAGGTCTGTCCAAAAAGTATCTGACCGCTGACCAGTAGGCGGCCGCGGCGTAACCGACCGGCTCGAACTGGTTATTGGAGGAGAAGGGGCGAGCCTACTCCTTCTCATATTAGGCACCGAATACAATCCGGTCATCCGGCGCTCTGTTCCGTACAGTGACTGAATGTGTTAAGCAGCGCATTTGCATTAAATTTTGCAAAAAACTTGGCCATTTAGCATCAGAGACGATTACTATGATACGGAAAATTTATGGTGACGGGTCTATGGGCGATACACAAATAAAAGAGTGGTTTAGGCGGTTTAAAAATGGCCGCATATCAGTGGAGAGTGATGACCGATCTGGCAGGCCTTCAACGGCCAGAAACGCTGAAAATGTTGAACGTGTTCGTGCAACAATTAATGATAACCGTCGATTGACTGTCTGAGAGCTGGAGGAAGATTTAGGAATACCAAAATCGTCAGTTTGTAACATCTTACACGAAGATTTAAAAATGTGTTTCGGCAAAATTGTTCCTCGGCTGCTGACAGAACACCAAAAGAACTGTCGACTTGAAATCGCACAGGACAATCTGGATTTGATAAAAAGTGACCCAGGACAATTTAAAAAAGTTATTACTGGTGATGAGTCATGGGTTTATGGCTAAGGCCCTGAAACAAAGGCTCAATCTTCACAGTGGAAAACTCGTGAAGATCAACGGCTGAAAAAATCAAGACAAAGTCGAAGCAATTTCAAGACAATACTGACAGTTTTTTTTTACCAGGACGGCGTTGTTCATCACGAATATGCTCCAAGAAGCCATACAGTGAATAAGGCATATTATCTTGAGGTTCTAAGGCGGCTACGAGATGCAGTGCGAAGGAAACGACCTGAACTGTGGACAAGCCGTGACTGGATCCTGCACCACGACAACGCGCCAGCTCGTTCCTCAAATCTTATTCAGCGTTTTTTGGTCAAACACGACATTAATCAACTATGACAGCCTCCCTACAGTCCTGACATAGCTCCTTGTAACTTCTGGCTATTTCCGAAATTAAAAATTCCTTTGAAAGGAAAAAGATTTGACGATATTCAACAAATAAAACAAAATGCGACGAAGAACCTGTTAGCCATTCCGCAAAATGAATTTAAGGAGTGTTTCCGGAAGTGGGAGGAGCGTTGGAATAAGGTAGTGGCTTGTAGAGGGAAGTACTTTGAAGGGGACCAGATTGCTGTTGCCGCAGAGTAACGTCAGTTCATGCCAGACGTCAAGGTCGGATACTTTTTGGACACACTTCGTACTTACGGTTAGATTGGGTTTGGTTGGGGCTAGCCTAGGATAGGTGTTAGATTAGATGCTATTTTAGATTAGGTGTTATTGGGGTTAGGTGGTAAGTTAGGGGTTAAGCTAGTTTAGAGGTTATGTTAGACTAGGTTAGGTTGGGTGTTAGGTTAGGTTAGTAAACCTAAATCTAAATCGCCTAACCACATAAGCCGCAGTGTGCTTTGAATAGGTGGCCTCTGTTTAATGAGAAAGTACCCTGTTTTACCATTGACATTTCATTTTGGTATGATTTAAATTTGTCATTATTATTTAATAGTAGGTGGAAAATATCCAAATTTTTTTTAGCTGAAACAACTAGGTAGGATTACTCCATATCACATTTTGCAAAACAGGCTTTGCTGAGGTAGTACGCAAAATTTTAAGTGTATAGCTACATGTTAAAATACATGATTATACTCAGTTTGTTTATAAATAATAATTAATCGTGATTACCTTAAGAACTATAAAAAAGTGTTACCAACACTACTCTTGAGATCAATATAAAAATGTTTGACACTCAATCCAAGTCCCATGGAGTTACATGAATTATCATTGAACTTGATGTTGCCTATATAGAAATCAAATTTCATGCAAAATTTCAAGTCGTAGGTCAGTTTGTTCTTGAGATATCGTAGGGACTGACAGATAGACAGAAATTGAAATTTTCCAGCTCCTACATTGCTAAGCTCTGCTAACAATTAGCCAATAATAAATATTGTGTTATATTTACTGAAAAAATTAAAAATAGTCTTACGTTTTGTGCTATTGTCTACTTTGAAGTTGTAAAGTGTATGAATTATTTTTTTTCGTAATGGTTATCAAATCCATTTTATTTTAATACTTTTGTCATTTGTAGCCTCCAAAACTTACGTAACTTCTTTATACCTTAGAACTGATACGTTATTCAACAATATTTTCATAATGGATTCACTTGTAAATTTGGATTATCAATGAAAATAAATATCAAGGTCTTTACACATTTCAAGTTTGATAATTGTTGACAGCAGCAGTGGCATTGATATAGACCACATATTGACCAAAGCTTAATTTTTAGTATGCCTAAAATTACAAAATTCTGTCAGTTAAAATTCAACTTTGCCAGCTATCCTTTCTGTAATAGTGTATTGCAATATTGTTTGTAGAAATAACTAGAGAACATCTTTCTTACTTTCTTGCAATGTAGTGTAACTAATGTATGTTTTTGCTGGCAGGTTCATAAAGAAGCAATTGACAAGGTACCCAACTCTCTGTCCTCCAGATCTAATATAGAGATAGAGATTTATGGCATGGAAGGCATCCCTCCAGAGGATCTCAAGGAACATGAGAGGCACAAGCAGGGAAAGCAAGGTACAATGAAGTTACTAAGCTCTCAGTTTATGTTTTAACTATCAGATGTACAGTCTGCGATTCCTCCTTTAGTGCCGTAAATGTATTGTAAAATATATAGCTGATTGTAACAACATATTACTGCAGCAAACAGATGCCGTAGTACGTGTAGGCTAGTAAGAGTACGTATTTACAGTAAGTGTTCACTACGTGTATTATAGTTGGACAGTGATTTGACACGTTGACTGCATTCAAAGTACGCAAGTTCATTCAGTTTAGAGCCACAGTAAAGGTGTTTCAACTACATGTTTTATAAGTGAATGGTTAGAGACTGTAGAATTGTTTTAATTGTCTCCGATAATCCCGGCAACATAAGGGATCTACATATACATGGTTGAAGTTTAAGCTAATTTTTCTTTGCCTTTATTTTATAACACAGGATTATCTGTTATTTCTTTTACGCCTATTTACGACACACAGAGGGTAACCATTTTCTATAATATCCAATTCAATTTTTCTGATTTCTTCTTTTTCTGTTGTCTTTCTTAGGGCAAGCTCTTTGTTATGTCAAACTATATATTGGTGGTTTGGTATAAAAGTTGGTTATTTATGTGGGGGGAAAATATTAGTGTCCCCATGGCACGAGTACACGAATACTGTATATACGTGATTGGCACGTGACTGGTGACGTCAGGTGGAAATGTTCCTTACTTCATGAATAGTCCTTGTTTAAACAAACATATTATAATTATAAAAAATTTAATGTTAACCTTTGCAAGTGCTCACTTGATCTGAGTTTTAATTTATGTACTATCTCAATGGATGTTTTTCTTCTTCGTCAAAGCCTGCACTGATGGCCAGGGGCATTTCCGATCGGTACTTTTCCGACGTCAGATCAGATCTGGCACAGGGATCATCAGTTCAGGTCTATGTCATTAAGTTCACTTCGAGGTGCAAATTAAGTTGAAAAAGAAGCATTCATAATGTCACTGTTGAATTGATTAAAATTTTCATCATATGAGTTAACCATTTTTATAACTATAGTTGAATAAAAAAATAAAAAGAATTCTCTCCAAACGGAAAGACACAATCACTATTTCAAAGAATTAATACTGGGTCAATCCATTTCAAAATCACCCAATAAAAAATAAAATTTGTTGCTCAACATTTTTAATTTGCCTAATTTTTTGATTATGAGTTCCCTGTGGGTAGACAATCACAAAACACTATTTGAAAAAATTTTACAAGCCATAGTTTTTTTTTCCTGGCGGCCATTTTTAAAAATGGCGGTTTTGCAGATTTTAGTAAAATACGCGTTTGCGAAAAGTTTAATTGCCAAGCTATTTTTAAAGATATCAGAATAATCCAAAAACCAGTGTGTTCAGCATAAAATGAACTTCAATTTGACATTATAATAATGTTTCTTTTATGCAAGAAAGTCAGTCAAACTTGTTCTGCAAAATCTCGGAAGAAAATCATAAATTGTTACTTTTTAAGACCATAAAAGTTTAAGAAGGAAAGAGACTCACTACTAATATTTTATTTCTTTGTTTTAAAAATAATATAACTACCTACTGAAAAAGTTTTAGCCTGAGAATGCTCTCCTTTTTTTTCTAGAGCTTTTCAAAAATGGCCGAAAGCCTAATAAATGTCAATTTTTACTAGGGTTAATAACTAAAAAGGGGCTGAATGAAAATAAATAAAAATTTTACAGAATGTTCTTTAATACAAATAGGAATATCTCATAAAAAAATTATGACTGAGACTTAACTACATTTAGAGATAAACAGCATTAAATTTCAGTTAAAAACGCTACCCTTTTTCTCGCTTGTGCGGTACCAAGTTAGCAAACAAGGGCTTGTTTAAATCATTATGTTAACAATAAACTTATATTTAATGCTCAAAACATTATATTCCTTATTTAAACCTATTAGGATTTACAATAAAAAACTATGTGTAACCCCTGATAAACCCGGAAGTACACACCACTTTGGTCGCAGGGTGCAAAACATAGAGCGACCAATCTTGTGATTAGGGTATTTCTGTTTATAGAGGCTATAGAGCTCATTCAGTGAGAGAAGAATTAACCTTTTCTGCTTATGCACCCTAACATTGTCAATAAAAGTTGGAAACGCACTCTTTTTTACCAAGACATAAGTGACTATTTTCATCATCCCCGTAAAAATTCTTTTACACTATTTTTAACAACTTCACTTATTTTGTTGCCACCCTTTCTTTTTGATAGATGTGGTAAGATACCTTGATCCTTTGTTAGCTGTCTTGTTAACTTTACCATGTATTCAGAAGCACCGAATTCCTGAATTATTTTTTGCTTTGACCATGATCTTGGCAAGAGACTAATTATTTTTAATTTTATCATCTTTACTAGAATCTTTTGAATTTTTCTTTCAGTTTGGTAATAAGTATGTCATACTCACTTTCTATATTTTCTGTACTACTTTGACTTGGGGCTTCTAAATCTTTATGGAAAGATTCTTCCAATTTTCTCTTAACTGCACTTGTAATTTTTATCAGTTTTTTCTTTGTAAAGCTGACAGTCGCTGTTCTGTGTTAAGCTTACTTATTTTACACAAAGGAGATAGTTCCAAAGTTTCACATATGGATTCTACTTAATGCAAAGGGTTATTCTCAACTAATTCAAAAGGCTGAGGATGGAATTCAGGGTCATTTTCAACACAATCCACCTCTTCTTCAACTGGTTTTCTCAACAAATATTTTTGTTGCACATGTTGGACATACAGCTTGTCCAGGAATCAGGTTGATATCTACATTTTTTCTCTTTGAAAGGTGATCCATAAGTATTTTACGCAAAACCGTTCTTAACTGTTTTTTTGTGGCAACGACATTCTTTCCCATAAATGTGGTTGTTATTTGTCTAAATATTTATCTTTGTGGTAGTGGCAAATATTAGTAATTTCTTTCAAAATTCTTAATTTTAGCAAACATTGTTCTTCAGCTGTCAAGTCACTCACTCTAATTAATTCTTGAGGCACTTCTTTCTTGTAATGTTCTTTATGGCACTGTTCACTTATTAGTTCACCCACAAAACAAACTCATATTTAATGTTATTAATTATAAGCTAAAACACTACAGAGCATTGGCCAATCCAAATTTTAAACAACACTGACGGGAAATGATAACTAGTCAAAGAACCAAGCATTGAATGTGAGGGGGGGGGTTCATGTCACCACTTGCAGGAACATGCAAGTACAGGACAGGCTGTATTGACAATTGCAGTTGTCCACACCTCAATCCCTGCAAAACTCTCATTGACTTGTTGCAACATGATACCAATTGTGTAAGATTATGAGTTACTATTTTAAAATATTCCTCAGGTACTAACATATATTTTTACATCATGTATTTTATAAAAATGTATTTAATAATATTATATTTTAGAACATAAATTAAAATGCCATATACATTTTGACAGTATAATAGATCCAAGCAAATTATTTTTTCCTAAAGTGCGCAAGTGCTATTTTGTGGTTATGAGTATTGTTTACGTATACCATTATTTTTCTGGTTTTAAATAATTTTTATTGTAAATCCTAATAGGTTTAAAATAAGGAATATAATGTTTTGAGCATTAAATATAAGTTTATTGTTAACATAATGATTTAAACAAGCCCTTGTTTGCTAACTTGGTACTGCACAAGCAAGAAAAAGGGTAGCGCTTTTAACTGAAATTTAATGCTGTATATCTCTAAATGTAGTTAAGTCTCAGTCATAATTTTATTATGAGATATTCCTATTTGTATAAAGAACATTCTGTAAAATTTTTATTTATTTTCATTCAGTCCCTTTTTAGTTATTAAACCCTAGAAAATTGACATTATTAGGCTTTCGGCCATTTTTGAAAAGCTCTAGAAAAAAAAGGAGAGCATTCTCAGGGCTAAAAACTTTTTCAGTAGGTAGTTATATTAGTTTTCAAACAAAGAAATAAAATATTAGTAGTGAGTCTCATTTCCTTCTTAAACTTTTATGTCTTAAAAAGTAACAATTGATGATTTTACTTCTGAGATTTTGCAGAACAAGTTTTGACTGACTTTCTTGCACAAAAGAAAATATTATTATAATGTCAAATTGAAGTTCATTTTATGCTGAACACACTGGTTTTTGGATTATTCTGATATCTTTAAAAATAGCTTGGCAATTAAACTTTTCGCAAAACCGCGTATTTTACTAAAATCTGCAAAAACCGCCATTTTAAAAATGGCCGCCAGGAAAAAACTATGGCTTGTAAAATTTTTTCAAATAGTGTTTTGTGATTGTCTACCCATATTGAACTCATAATAAAAAAATTAGGCAAATTAAAAATGTTTGAGCAACATGACCTGGGTGATTTGAAATGGATTGACCCTACTCCTAATTGGCCACCTACAATTGTAAACAATGTGCGGACATATCATTTAACATGCAACACAACACAGGAACACACCAGTCTCACGTGTTGCACTGGCACTCTTCACATACAGAAATAGCCTTCTAACGTGCCAGTGTGCAGTCCAAAAATGTGGCATTTGATGGTTACAAAAACCAGTTTTGTATTGATAACAGGTTCACTACAACAATGAATCTATCACCAGTTTTTACAAACTCACAAATTCACAGGAGCAAAAATTTTAAACTGAGATATCCCAACATACGCGTTTTGAGCAAATAAACCATGTGAGATTTGCCATTACATGCATGTGGAGGGTTAACAGAGAAATTTAGTTATAAGTTGTTATTGCAATTGTGATTATTGTAATACATATGTTGTAATAGAAGTAAGATTGGTAAATATACTTTCGTCTCATTGTTATTTTGTTATATAACTTATAACGTATGTTAATGGGGAAATTTAATGTTATGATTGCAGGGCGGGCTGCCTCTCCTGACAGCGGAGATGAGGATCCTCCTGCCAAGAAAAACAAGCCAGAGGGGCTGCTGGGAACTGCCCCGCCGGGGATGGCACCAGGAATGATGCCTCCAGGAATGATGCCCCCACCACACCCCATGGGTCCAGGCATGATGCCTCCTATGGGCCCAATGATGGGCCCCATGGGGCCGATGGGGCCTCCTTTCATGGGACCTGGGTAAGAAGGCTTAAACTGATATTTTGAAATATAATGTGTACTTGTAATTATTTACCATGTTTTTTACTACATGTTCTTTTGCTCTTGTTACATTTTGTACCACCTGTAAACGTTCTAAATTAGGTACTAAAAATCACATTATTTTAGCTTTATAGGACTGACAGTACGTCTGAATCACAGAATATGGATTAAATGGACTAGGCTCTAACCCTACAAACACCGCCCAGTTTGCAAAGAATGTGAATAAGTCTTAGGAATAAATTAGGTACTAAAAATCACATTATTTTAGCTTTATAGGACTGACAGTACGTCTGAATCACAGAATATGGATTAAATGGACTAGGCTCTAACCCTACAAACACCGCCCAGTTTGCAAAGAATATGTGAATAAGTCTTAGGAATAAATTAGGTACTAAAAATCACATTATTTTAGCTTTATAGGACTGACAGTACGTCTGAATCACAGAATATGGATTAAATGGACTAGGCTCTAACCCTACAAACACCGCCCAGTTTGCAAAGAATATGTGAATAAGTCTTAGGAATAAATTAGGTACTAAAAATCACATTATTTTAGCTTTATAGGACTGACAGTACGTCTGAATCACAGAATATGGATTAAATGGACTAGGCTCTAACCCTACAAACACCACCCAGTTTGCAAAGAATATGTGAATAAGTCTTAGGAATAAATTAGGTACTAAAAATCACATTATTTTAGCTTTATAGGACTGACAGTACGTCTGAATCACAGAATATGGATTAAATGGACTAGGCTCTAACCCTACAAACACCGCCCAGTTTGCAAAGAATATGTGAATAAGTCTTAGGAATAAATTAGGTACTAAAAATCACATTATTTTAGCTTTATAGGACTGACAGTACGTCTGAATCACAGAATATGGATTAAATGGACTAGGCTCTAACCCTACAAACACCGCCCAGTTTGCAAAGAATAATGTGAATAAGTCTTAGGAATAAATTAGGTACTAAAAATCACATTATTTTAGCTTTATAGGACTGACAGTACGTCTGAATCACAGAATATGGATTAAATGGACTAGGCTCTAACCCTACAAACACCGCCCAGTTTGCAAAGAATGTGAATAAGTCTTAGGAATAAATTAGGTACTAAAAATCACATTATTTTAGCTTTATAGGACTGACAGTACGTCTGAATCACAGAATATGGATTAAATGGACTAGGCTCTAACCCTACAAACACCGCCCAGTTTGCAAAGAATGTGAATAAGTCTTAGGAATAAATTAGGTACTAAAAATCACATTATTTTAGCTTTATAGGACTGACAGTACGTCTGAATCACAGAATATGGATTAAATGGACTAGGCTCTAACCCTACAAACACCGCCCAGTTTGCAAAGAATGTGAATAAGTCTTAGGAATAAATTAGGTACTAAAAATCACATTATTTTAGCTTTATAGGACTGACAGTACGTCTGAATCACAGAATATGGATTAAATGGACTAGGCTCTAACCCTACAAACACCGCCCAGTTTGCAAAGAATGTGAATAAGTCTTAGGAATAAATTAGGTACTAAAAATCACATTATTTTAGCTTTATAGGACTGACAGTACGTCTGAATCACAGAATATGGATTAAATGGACTAGGCTCTAACCCTACAAACACCGCCCAGTTTGCAAAGAATGTGAATAAGTCTTAGGAATAAATTAGGTACTAAAAATCACATTATTTTAGCTTTATAGGACTGACAGTACGTCTGAATCACAGAATATGGATTAAATGGACTAGGCTCTAACCCTACAAACACCGCCCAGTTTGCAAAGAATAATGTGAATAAGTCTTAGGAATAAATTAGGTACTAAAAATCACATTATTTTAGCTTTATAGGACTGACAGTACGTCTGAATCACAGAATATGGATTAAATGGACTAGGCTCTAACCCTACAAACACCGCCCAGTTTGCAAAGAATGTGAATAAGTCTTAGGAATAAATTAGGTACTAAAAATCACATTATTTTAGCTTTATAGGACTGACAGTACGTCTGAATCACAGAATATGGATTAAATGGACTAGGCTCTAACCCTACAAACACCGCCCAGTTTGCAAAGAATGTGAATAAGTCTTAGGAATAAATTAGGTACTAAAAATCACATTATTTTAGCTTTATAGGACTGATAGTACGTCTGAATCACAGAATATGGATTAAATGGACTAGGCTCTAACCCTACAAACACCGCCCAGTTTGCAAAGAATGTGAATAAGTCTTAGGAATAAATTAGGTACTAAAAATCACATTATTTTAGCTTTATAGGACTGACAGTACATGAATCACAGAATATGGATTAAATGGACTAGGCTCTAACCCTACAAACACCGCCCAGTTTGCAAAGAATGTGAATAAGTCTTAGGAATAAATTAGGTACTAAAAATCACATTATTTTAGCTTTATAGGACTGATAGTACGTCTGAATCACAGAATATGGATTAAATGGACTAGGCTCTAACCCTACAAACACCGCCCAGTTTGCAAAGAATGTGAATAAGTCTTAGGAATAAATTAGGTACTAAAAATCACATTATTTTAGCTTTATAGGACTGACAGTACGTCTGAATCACAGAATATGGATTAAATGGACTAGGCTCTAACCCTACAAACACCGCCCAGTTTGCAAAGAATGTGAATAAGTCTTAGGAATAAATTAGGTACTAAAAATCACATTATTTTAGCTTTATAGGACTGACAGTACGTCTGAATCACAGAATATGGATTAAATGGACTAGGCTCTAACCCTACAAACACCGCCCAGTTTGCAAAGAATGTGAATAAGTCTTAGGAATAAATTAGGTACTAAAAATCACATTATTTTAGCTTTATAGGACTGACAGTACGTCTGAATCACAGAATATGGATTAAATGGACTAGGCTCTAACCCTACAAACACCGCCCAGTTTGCAAAGAATATGTGAATAAGTCTTAGGAATAAATTAGGTACTAAAAATCACATTATTTTAGCTTTATAGGACTGACAGTACGTCTGAATCACAGAATATGGATTAAATGGACTAGGCTCTAACCCTACAAACACCGCCCAGTTTGCAAAGAATGTGAATAAGTCTTAGGAATAAATTAGGTACTAAAAATCACATTATTTTAGCTTTATAGGACTGACAGTACGTCTGAATCACAGAATATGGATTAAATGGACTAGGCTCTAACCCTACAAACACCGCCCAGTTTGCAAAGAATGTGAATAAGTCTTAGGAATAAATTAGGTACTAAAAATCACATTATTTTAGCTTTATAGGACTGATAGTACGTCTGAATCACAGAATATGGATTAAATGGACTAGGCTCTAACCCTACAAACACCGCCCAGTTTGCAAAGAATGTGAATAAGTCTTAGGAATAAATTAGGTACTAAAAATCACATTATTTTAGCTTTATAGGACTGACAGTACGTCTGAATCACAGAATATGGATTAAATGGACTAGGCTCTAACCCTACAAACACCGCCCAGTTTGCAAAGAATATGTGAATAAGTCTTAGGAATAAATTAGGTACTAAAAATCACATTATTTTAGCTTTATAGGACTGACAGTACGTCTGAATCACAGAATATGGATTAAATGGACTAGGCTCTAACCCTACAAACACCGCCCAGTTTGCAAAGAATGTGAATAAGTCTTAGGAATAAATTAGGTACTAAAAATCACATTATTTTAGCTTTATAGGACTGACAGTACGTCTGAATCACAGAATATGGATTAAATGGACTAGGCTCTAACCCTACAAACACCGCCCAGTTTGCAAAGAATGTGAATAAGTCTTAGGAATAAATTAGGTACTAAAAATCACATTATTTTAGCTTTATAGGACTGACAGTACGTCTGAATCACAGAATATGGATTAAATGGACTAGGCTCTAACCCTACAAACACCGCCCAGTTTGCAAAGAATGTGAATAAGTCTTAGGAATAAATTAGGTACTAAAAATCACATTATTTTAGCTTTATAGGACTGACAGTACGTCTGAATCACAGAATATGGATTAAATGGACTAGGCTCTAACCCTACAAACACCGCCCAGTTTGCAAAGAATGTGAATAAGTCTTAGGAATAAATTAGGTACTAAAAATCACATTATTTTAGCTTTATAGGACTGACAGTACGTCTGAATCACAGAATATGGATTAAATGGACTAGGCTCTAACCCTACAAACACCGCCCAGTTTGCAAAGAATGTGAATAAGTCTTAGGAATAAATTAGGTACTAAAAATCACATTATTTTAGCTTTATAGGACTGACAGTACGTCTGAATCACAGAATATGGATTAAATGGACTAGGCTCTAACCCTACAAACACCGCCCAGTTTGCAAAGAATGTGAATAAGTCTTAGGAATAAATTAGGTACTAAAAATCACATTATTTTAGCTTTATAGGACTGACAGTACGTCTGAATCACAGAATATGGATTAAATGGACTAGGCTCTAACCCTACAAACACCGCCCAGTTTGCAAAGAATGTGAATAAGTCTTAGGAATAAATTAGGTACTAAAAATCACATTATTTTAGCTTTATAGGACTGACAGTACGTCTGAATCACAGAATATGGATTAAATGGACTAGGCTCTAACCCTACAAACACCGCCCAGTTTGCAAAGAATGTGAATAAGTCTTAGGAATAAATTAGGTACTAAAAATCACATTATTTTAGCTTTATAGGACTGACAGTACGTCTGAATCACAGAATATGGATTAAATGGACTAGGCTCTAACCCTACAAACACCGCCCAGTTTGCAAAGAATGTGAATAAGTCTTAGGAATAAATTAGGTACTAAAAATCACATTATTTTAGCTTTATAGGACTGACAGTACGTCTGAATCACAGAATATGGATTAAATGGACTAGGCTCTAACCCTACAAACACCGCCCAGTTTGCAAAGAATATGTGAATAAGTCTGAATGTTACTTGCATAACTATGTGTTATACATCAATTTATTCAGTATTAGATCCTGAATAATAATAAATTAGTATTTAACTGATATTGATCTGTTCTATTTGTAAAAAGTAACAAAATAACTACAAAAAGTAAACATTATGTTGTTACAACATATTACCTACAGTCAGGTAATACTAAAATTGTGTTTCCATGGCAACCAACAACTAATTTGTATTCAAAATGTTGTATACTTAAAAAATATAGTTCTTTATACTTTAGTGTTTGGAAACACAATGTTTTTATTCTGTTTGTTGAGAATGTCTATACATAAAATTGTCATAAATGTGTACCCCTAGCTGTGTTTAAATATAACTTTTTTATACCCACACAATGAAATAGTTTTATATTTTAATACTTCGTTTGTAGTCACCATGCCTATTACAAAGATTTACTTACTTTTAATTTGGTTTTGTGTATTTCTTTACATTGACAAAGGCAAATAAATTTATGCCCACAACACAAAAAAAAAAAATTACTTTAAAAACTTCTGCCGAACTCGAGTTATTTCCACAGTGTACATAACAACATACAAAAAATGGGTTTTATTCAACAGCTGCTGAAATGAATACGTAAAACATGCAAATCAATGTCTGGGGCGTTAACGGTATCTACAAGTAGGAACCAACTGTATATTCGAGGGATTAAAATGTTTGAAGCACGTTTTAGAAGGGTAACATTATTGAAAACCAATGTTTTACTGTGAAAAGATGAAGTTCCCGTTCTCATGTTACAAAAGTTTGTAATCAGCATTAAGGCTGCAAAGCAATTATTACTTTCCAAATAGACTCATGTAGGAAGGAAAACATCACTGATCATTGATATGAAATCCTTTTATCTAGAATTTCTCTTCATTTAACTACCTTATTTAACCAATTGAATCTTCCATTGCACAAACTTTTCGTACGGTCTTGTGTGATAAGTTTAATTGTATAGGCGAATAGTTTTAAAATGGAAGAAGTAGCATTCCACAACTGTTCAAAATTGTCCTACTTCTTAGTGTAGGTTTAATTGGACGAATCTCAATATATGAGGAATGGTTTGTGGAAGGAGATTTTATACAAAACAAAGGATGGAAACTCTAGTATAACTGGTAGGCTATTTAATTGTTTACGATTTTCTTAGCCTTCCAATCCTTGATTTATTTCACTTTTGTAAGATGTAGAACATATAGTAACGTTCAGTAGGTTCAAGTGGATGTTTGGATTTAAAGATGTTGCTTTGTAAATAATTTATGATCCTTCTTAAATTTGGATCAATATTTTGCCACAAATTATTGTGGTTTTGACAGAAAATGGTCTATTTTTGAGGGTTTTATGATTTTTTTCAATCCTTGTAAGTTGGCGGTAGCCCTGTATACAGGATTGTGTATAATTTTTAATACGGTTGCAGAATGGGTATGATGGGGCCTGGCGGACCGATGGGGGCCCCGCTACCTGGAGCCCCGCCCATGGGCCCCCCGCCATCACAGCAGAACAAACCTCTGTTCCCTAGTGCGGCGGCTCTGGTAAGTCACACTACTTACACTGTCTGGGCTGTAACTCGTGTACAGTTATTGGAATCCTGTCCATTAAACTCAGATTAAATTTTGTTTATACAGTAAAAGCCGCTAATCCGGCATCCAATGGTTCGGGCACTTTCATTCATCCGGCACCGTCTTTAAAAAAATCGCGTTAAGATATTTTAACCGCACTGTGAAACGTACAGTTCGCAAGAGCGCTCGGAAAGATTCGTGCTCAGTCTCGGAAGACCGTATGTGACGCAGCAGCTGTGTGTGAGGGGGTTTCAGGGCCACTGGCTGAGTGTCCGCCGTTTACGTGTTTTTGTCTAGCGTTCTAGCGTCTGCCTCAGTCTCAGTCATTGTCAGTTCGTACTCGAGTGCAGTCGTGAATGTTGTGCTCGTTTATATTGTGTTTTAACTTTCTCAAAGTTGTGCCCTATGTTTTCCCAAGCCCGGCTCATCCACCAGCAAAGTTGGAAATAAACGTAAGCATGTCACACTTACCATTCAAACAAAAGCTAGAAATTATAAGACGTGTAGAAAAAGGTGAGAGTAGAATGAAGCTAATGGAAGAATTCAACATTGGTTCATCAACAATGTATGACATCAAGAAGAATAAAGAAAAGTTACTTAATTTAAGTCTCAAACTACAAATGTCAAAGACATGCAGTCTCGACAAACTAAAAACCTAAACTTGACGACCTTGACGAAATTTTATTCAAATGGTTTAGCGTTTAAGCGGTCTGAAGGGAAGCCTGTGACTGGGCCCATGATCATGGAAAAAGCTAAACAGATCCGTGAGGAATTAAAAATAGATGAGAAAGAATGTGCCTTTTTCTGATGGTTGGCTGCACCGATTTAAAAATCGACACGGAATACGGAAGCTTGATGTAGCTGGGGAGCTCCGATCAGCCGACCAAAAATGCGGCTGAAGAATATAAAGCTGACTTTGAAAATCTAGTTGAAGACTACGACTTGTCAGGATGCCGGATTTACGACGCTGATGAAACTGGCCTACTTTGGCGTTGTTTGCCTAATTTCGACTTTGGCAGCAGGGGATGAGAAATGTGCCAAAGGCTTTAAAAAAACAAAGACTGTTTGACAATTTTGCTCTGTGGCAATGCCTCAGGGGACCACATGTTGATGCCTTTCGTCATCGAAAAAAGCAAAAAAGCCAAGACCTCTGAAAGCCATTACCCACCTACCCGTAATATACGAATGCTCAATCCAATGCGTGGATGAACTCCGATTTATTTAGAAATTGGTTTTTCCACCACTTTGGTCCCATCTGTTAAAGGCAATCTGAAAAACCGTGGCTTACCTGAAGACAGCAAGGTTGTGCTCATCCTAGACAATTTGCAGAGCTCACCCTGCAGCGTCTGAGTTGATAATCGGGAAATATTTTTATTGCATACCTCCCGGCCAAATGTCACGTCCTTGATTCTGTGGGATCAAGGAGTGATTCAGAACTTTAAATGTTTTTTACAGAGCGTCCTTTCTTCAAGGCCTGATAAACTCAGAGTGTATGGTGGTTGATTTTCAGAAAAAATTCAACATAAAAGATGCAATTTCGGAATCGCCTTGGCATGGGAAAATGGTCAAGCCCACCACTCTACAGAAATCTTGGCGAAAACTATGGCCAGCTGCCTACCAAGAAGAGGACATTGCTGTTTCAGTCGACAATGAAGCAATAACTGGACTTGGTGGCCCACAGTTCCCAAGACGAAATAAGGAAAGTGCCACAAGAAGAAATCTTGGAGTGGATACACATTGATTGCGACGAGCCAGTTGAAGAAGAAATTACGGATGAAACTGCTCATCAAAAGTGTACTTGGACCTCAGTCAGAGGCCTCATCCTGTGGAGTCCGAATCAGATGATGAAGAGGGAGCAGATGATGATCCAACACCCGTGCCTACGTGGAGTGAAGCAAGTGCCACTATCGACACGTTTTATACGATTTGCCGAACGCAGCAGCTCCTACAATGCTTCAGAGCTTGTAAATTTATATGTTCTGAGAAATGACTTTTTAAAGAAGAAACATGATAAAAAAAAACAAACAGACATCAGGTCTTTTTTCAAATAAAATACTGTACACAAAAATTATGTTTACCATAATATTTATTACATAATGTACGCACTAGTTAGCCTACATCTAAGTTAACCTAAGTTTAGAAATGTTTTTCTAGGCATTTAAATGTTCATTTTGTGTTCAAACTAATGTTTGTTTAATTTTATTTATCTCCTTAGTAATTCTTTAATTGTTTACACGTAAAGAGTGATTTTTTTTTAAAGCCACACTCTGAAAGTTAGACGACGATTTTTAGCCCGCTATCATCGCTAATGTAGAAAAAGTAAAATCAAGCTGCTGTACATTATCTCTTTGGGACTGAAAACCCAGCCAATATTTTTAAAGAGTGATTGTATTTTTCGCTGGGTTTTCAGCTTTTCTGAGTTAATATCACTTGATTTCACTCCTTTTACTTTAGTGTGATACGATTTTAGCGGTTAAAAACCGAATTTTCCAATTTTTCCAGTATTTTCATATAACGCTCGGTAATCCGGAATTTTCAATAATCCGGAACACTTCGATCCCCGAAAGTGCCGAATTAGCGAGCTTTTACTGTACTGTGATTGCTACTTATAATAATAAATTCCACCGAGATTCCCAGCACATGTCCAGAACATTGCTACGCTAGTTCCCTTGACCAATCAGAATTAGTATTACCTTATGTAGAATAACAAACTGGTCTAGACTAAATAGTGCCTAGCCAATTTATTACATAAATTACTTTCTTTATTGTAAAGTAATGTTTCTTCGAATATTTTTATTTGATTTAATTCAAATAGCTTTAGCCAGTCGATTGATTTTGATTTTATTTATTTATTCCATTTAATTAACTTAGAACTGTTATAATATATGGACTATGTATGAATATAGTGAAGTTACAGAACTTAGACTCAGTTGTAAATAAAACATAGTCTGATAATTTCAGTTTTTTAAGCTTAGTCACTGAGTAGGTAAAGATACAGTAGGCTTATAGAAAATTGTCTGTGCTGTAAAGAATTAAGTAGTAGACCGAGTTATTGAAATTGGCTTTGAAATGCTGTAGAGGTTTTAAATGATTGTTTTAGTTGCTTTATGTATGATAGAAATTCGATAGATTTATCTATGGTTGGTTGGATTTAATTAAGATACACCTTGATTAACGGAACTTCGATGATCAGAAACCCAGGTCATCGGAAATTACCTGAGAAGTAGTTAAAAATGTTTTAGTAGTCTCTGATCGAAAAGTTACAAAAAGAACAAATAATTTGGGCACGTGGTAATCCTAATATTATACTGATAGCAATATTTATTGTGGGGGCCTTCAGTGGAAGACAACATCCCAAACCACCTGGCCGATGTTTGAAAGAAATAGCAATAAAACCCTCCTCCTAACCACCAGCAGAGCTTCTCTAGCGATGCACTTAAATGTAACTGTATAGTCAGTAGATGTCACATCCTCCCCCCCCTAACCTCTGCCGCCTCCACTGTCCCTTCCAAATCATATCTGGAAATGTCGGTGTTGCCCTCACCAACTGTACTGACAGTAGCATTAATAAGATAAATTTAATTCCAGATAAATTTCCCATTACCCATTCATAGAGTGGCAAAGGAGTTAAAAATTTTCCTGCATATGGACGTTGTGGGCTTGTTCTTTCATCAAGTCTCTTCATTGAACCCCCAACTCCATCACATGGTCTTTTTCCATTGGTATTAGCAGAAAATGCCACTCTGCTCTACACCGAAATCTTGCTTATGATAGCATCAGTTAATACTAGTTATTATTATATTTACATGTACACATTTATCTGAGTAATCAAAAATCTTCTTTGGTACTGACTTGAAGAATCATCTAGACCACGGTCTCCTGAATATTATTTATGAGCATCTCCTTGCATATTAAATTAATACTTTATAAAATAAAACAATTTTCATCTAAAAAACAATTGTTTTGTAAATAGCTAAACTGCTCTCTTAGAGACAACCCACTTTTAAGTATTCAAATTATATACTATAATAATCACCATCATAATGAAATTAAGTAAAGTAAGGATACATAGTATAACATTTTTACAAAAATTTGTAAATACCCTTTCTTATATTATTATTAACTATGAACTCATTAGCCTCCCACTTTGAAATTTTGAGAATCACTTAATTAAAAATATTTTTCAAAATTTAAAAACGCACTTTTTGAGAAAATCAGTATTTTGAATTTGATAAAAAAAAACTTTCTTTGACAAAGTATGTTGTGTTGTACATCAAAAGAATGAACATTTAAAACTGAGTAAAATGACACCATTTCCATCTCTTTAGCTCAATGAGGAGAAAAGCTATGGTGATTTCAAAATGTGCTTGTTCCAGTTTTTTGGTTGACTTTGAGAAACTTTACATAGTTGTCATTTTGAAACCGTTTGAAATATTTAAGGGGACAGTTTTCCTAATCTATATAAGGACTACCTTCATACCAAATTTCATCAAATTCTAAGATAATGAAGTACATTTTTTTAATTTAGTGCGTTGATTTCATACAAAAATGAATCGTTAGAACCTTTTTTTATCCGATACTTTGAACTATAAATTCTATAAATCTATAAGAGAAGATGTGTTCCATTTTAAGGACACACTTGTTTCCTGCTGCATAAAATTGAACCAGAATTGATATTTTTTAAACTAATATTTTGTGTTTAATGCAATTTTTGAACCTTAAAATAGTTAAGCTGATTTAAATTTGATAAGTAACATTACCTGGACTCATCTTAATCAAAAAAACAGTTTTTAAAACGTATTCAAATCGTTTTAGTGCAACCAAATTATATTTCTGATTTACATAGTTCTAAAACTCTGTCTGTTATTAACAATCTTAAAAGTTAAAGTTTGGAACCAGAGGACATTGATTCCAACTCATTTTATTTTCATCCTATTAATATTTGTAAATAGAGAGATTAATACTATATCTTGTGTCCCATCTTCCTTGTGTATGATAATAATAAAAAAATAACAGCAAACAAAAATTAAACTTAATTTACTACAGAAATGGTAGTACACCTGGGGTTTGTGTTACAGGCTGCGTCAACGTCCAGTTCTACTCCTGTCGGTGCTGACTTCAAGCCCATCACCAGCCAAGCAACCATCGGCCCAGTCAAGCCCACCTTCCCTGCGTATAGGTCAGTTAATATTTGATGTGATTGCAGTCTCAGAACTGTCACTTCTTAAATGTATTCTCCCTTGATGGAATTAAAGTTTTTCATATATTTGCACTTGTATGAATTCAGTTTAGTTGAGGATCGGATTGGCTAAAATATTAACCCTTTAAGCGTCATGAAAAATTAGACCTGATCTTTGATAAAGTTACAATTTTTTAAAATTTCCAATGTGTAAAGTTAAATTTTTTTTTCCTTTCTGTATGTGAAAATAGAGTTATTTAACGGTGAATAAAATTTATTTAGCCCTTTTTGGATTTCCTAGGCTAATTTTTAACTTTTGAGAATATCGTACAATAGCACTGTAGTTGTCACCAATATTTTTTTATTTATTCCGTAAGTATGGGAATGAAACACAGTTTTATAGATAAACATATACTATATTACAAACCAATAAAATTAGAAAAATACAAAAGTAGACAAAGAGTGTTTATTTGGTGGCGGGCTGTCACAACTGGCATTCCGCGCGTTCTCCCGCAAGCCACTGTTATCGCATGGACTTTGAACCTTCTTATCGCTCGGCAACTTGTAGGACAGCCTTGTGGGGCTTGAATTATGTTTCTTGCTTTCTAATAACATCCTTATGACCGTAATAAAATATAAAAAAGTTTGGGGTTGACCAAGTAATTGCTCAAAATTACCGAATCTTCAAATTCCGAATCGTCTGGATTTGCCATTCACATGAATAATGGTAAAAAACACTAAATAAATACTGGAAACTGCTGTATGTAATACGAATAATTTACTTTAAAAAGAATAGGACACAACAGAAAATTGGCGATAACCAAAATACATATGTGTGTACCGGACGCTTCCCACTAACTAACTGGCTAGATGCCTTGACGGGAGCTCCCGTCAATGACTTTGTGAAAGGCACGGGGCCACGCCCGCTAGACAGTGTTTGGCCAATTAGAAGCAACTGCCACTCCCATTGTAACAGAATTCGAGGCGGGGCAACCCGTCTGTATGTCGCATGACTACTAGAACCATCTAGCAGCAAAATATTCAACTAACATAGCAGTAAGAAAATAAAGAATGCAAAAACGCGGATCCACGGCAATGACGTTTTGAGCTTGTAGTGGCCCTCCGCGGATCCGCGTCAATAACGCTGGAAAGGTTAATAAAATTTGAAAAAGATTGAGTAGCGGGTGTATCATGTGATTTGATCGTGTATCATCGAAAGAATTTGTCTATAAGTTGTCTGCTGGGATTGCTCATCTGTACTGATAACCGAAGAGGTACGAGTTATAGGCCGTTATTCTGGTCGCACTTTTCTTCGTCTGAAGTCTTGGTTCTCACGAGCATGTAGCGGCTCACAGCAATTGTGACTGGCACGGTTTTGTTGTAAATTAGATTAAACGGAAAGATTAGATCTCTCGTATGAACCAAACATATTTTGTTACGGTTTTTAAGTCAAATTCAGGTACTTTGGTATTACCAGGAGGTCAATATTTTTGAAAGAATTTTTCTTACTGGGGACCTATAAAAGCTACATTATTCGAAAGAACTGACTATTTGACTTACTGTGGAAACTACATGTCATTATGACGATCAATTTTTGTTTTCTACCTTCCTAAAGGAAGCGATGTCGGTAAAGAACCCACTCTGTCCCCATCTACTATTTGTTATTAGGCTATATAGGTAAGTTTAGATTAGGTTATCATCAATATGTTACTAGTAGTATCAAAGTTAAAGTTAAAAACTGTACGAGCGCTTACGTGGTCTGATCTTGAATTTAAGTGCAATCTCAAGGGCCGTTTTTCTGTTTTTTGCCAGAAGTGCGACCTCAGATCACATCCCAGATCGTCTAAATATTCTGACATCAGATCACATTGGACGATCTGACACAGGAAAATACACGTGATCGGAAATGCCCCTGGCCATCGGTGTGGACTTGGGTGTCCCCGCAATTCTGGTGAAGATAAAAATCTCTCTAGAAAGTACCTAAATTCAAGCTCAGATCCCTTGTGCACTTGTTAACTTTTTTAAATTTATAATACGTATATATGTATGTATTTATCTACTTGTATAATCTAATAACCAATCACAGATAGGGATAGAGTGAACTCCTTCTTGTCAACTTCGCTTCCCTTTGGGAGTCAGGAAACAAGAATCAATTGTCATAATGACACATAAATTTCACACTAGGTCAAATAAAGTCTATTCTTTCTAATAACATAGATTTTTAGGGTCCCGGTAAGATAAACTCTTGTAAAAGTATTGCCCTCCAGATAATACCTAAGAACCAAAATTCATTGTAAGTGTAGGCTCTTGTAAGAACCAAATGAAATGTGCCTCTTGTAAAGATTAATTAATTGTATAATAAATAATGTCGATCTTTTTTATCAACATTGAATGTTTTTTACAAAAATCTTAGGATTACAACTAAAAAAGTTATGTGATGTGTAGATTTTTTATTCGATGAAAGAAACATATTGTTGACGAATAGTTTTATCTTTAAGTCAAATAAAAGTTTACAATAGTTTACAAGTACAACATCATAGGTTTTTCATTTTCAAGAAAACAAAAAACCATCAGATCCACATAATTGAAAACAAAGTGGTTACAGAAATAAAAGTGGTTATACGAACAAGTAATAATGTAACCACTTCTTTAGTTTTGTGGGTGTGTGGGTCTCATGTTTTCCTTGAAAACAAAAGTCATCACAAAAATAAAATTCACTTATTGGAGTGTTTGATGTTAACCCTTCCCACGCCTTAGACGGATATATCAGAATGGTAGACTTTGACCAAAACGCCAAACACGAGTATATCCGATATTACACGTTGTGCCACTTGGAGAGTTTTTTAGTTCACATAAGATCTTCGAAATGGCAGGTGCAGGCTCTGTGCCTATCGCGGTTGAGAAGGAAGTATTTATAGATGGACCTTCACTGGGGAGGAGCTGCCCTGTCCACCTGTTTATCTGTTCTGTGTGTCCTACAGAGCCATAACCAAATATATCCTTTGTCTGCCCAGATGATAAGATAAGGTACACCTTATCTGTGAAACTTTAGATAAGGAAATGCTCTAATAACTAGTAATACCCTGTGATAATATTATGAGTTTTATTTGTTTGTACCATGAATTTGAATTTAGATCAAATTTAATAGTGAATTGTTGTTTTTAGATTTTTATCAATAAATGTACTAATTTTAACTAAAATTCCCTATTTAAATTTTAATTTTGCATTAACCTCTTTGAGCATATTTATAATAAAAACTTAGCTTTGAACTTAAAGGAAAATAGATTTTATAGGTGTCTTGACGTTATAGGGAAATCAATGAATTTATTATTAGTGGCGTGCAAAGTTTTAAATTATTTAATAATATAAATGTGATAAATAAGAAGCATCTGCAATGTATTTACAGTTTGTTTATTCTCTGTAGAAGTAAACTCTAGTTTGGAGTTCAAGGTGTCTCTGACATCAGTAACTTCTCTATCATGTAGATGTCTTGCCTATCTAACCAGGTTTCACATCATCTACTTAAACAGTAAATTTAAAAGAGTTAAGTCAAATTCTATTTAGTTTACATGTTAGCTAAGTTTATTCAAAATAGACTTTAAGATTAAAAAATAGGAATTCTATAATTTCCCTTTATTGCCAAGACATCTATAAAATGTATTTATTTTAAGTCCAAAGCTAATTTTTATTATAAATATGCTATAAGAGTTAAATGCAAAAAATATAAAACAGGGCATTTTAATTGAAATTGGGAGAGTTATTGATAAAAATCTAAAAATAACTATTAACACACTGTTGATTGGATCTAAATTCAAATTGATGATACGAAAAATTATATAAACTACTAATAGAAGCATTTTCTTATCTAAGGTTTCATAGATATGGTCTATCATCTTCTAAGATAAGATAGATATCATCTAGGCAGATGTCAGATATGGTTATGGCTCTGGAGAAGACAAGATAGATACAGATGGGTGAAACTAGACAAAGGGCACCCCCTCCCCATGCCTTGGAATGTAGGTCATCTAAAAATACTTCAATACTTCCTAGTTAACTGTGATAAGCACAGATTGTGCTCTGCCTTTCTAAAGACTTTTTGTGAACTAAAAAAATCTTTCCAAGTGACAATGTATAATTTTGTATATAATCGTGTTTGGTGTTTAGGTCAAAGTGTATCATTAGAATATATCTGTCTACGGTATGGGAAGGGTTAACGTATAGAAAGTGTTGGGCACTCTTGTATGTAGCAGCCTCAATAACTGTTAAAATTGTAAAACATTAGGTGGCTTGATGTTACTAAACGATATGTCAGTCAGCCCTTGGATTGGTGGTAGTGCCGTTGATAGGATGGTACTGAGATTTTGCCTCCTACACCGGTTTTTGAACTGATGGTGCAGTATATTGGCTAGGCCTAGTACAGAACATTGCTTTATTACAATACTGCTTTGTTGGCTAAATCAGGTGAGGGAAAGTAGGATTGTTATTGTCTTGCTTAACATGCTGATAGTATAGCTCAAACATATCTCAAAATCTGATTTTTGTTAATACTGTTTCACAAATAAACCATCTATTAGTGCTTTCTTTAGAAAACGGATTTTGTAAAAAAATCAGTGTTGTGCGCACTTTTGTTTCCTATTTGAGTGAAATTAGTGAAAGACACAGTGGAGTAAACGAGTCAGATGGAAACTATATTTGATAAAATATTGTATAAATTGTATTTATGTGGAATTTATACATACAGTATGCCTATAATATTGTAAGAAGATGAAACGAATCCAGGCAAATTGAATGCAGATGTCTAAATCACCGTATTTCCGATCTGGTTCACTTGAAATAGTAACATCCAGAAACTAATTTGTTATCTTCATGTAAGTCATCATTCATTGTACAATTTTGTGTAGTAAATTAATTACAAATGAAACTGGAACACAAAACAAACACTGCTAGGAACAACACACTGACCTGTATTTACATTCGGATTCAGTGGTTAACTGTGTTTAGAGGAACTGCACTGAGTGGAAAGTATGCTTGAGGTGATGAGGTTATGGAATGACACAAAACTTTTTGAAGTGGAAGTATGAAGTGAACAAATTCATAACTTTTAAATGTCACGGTTCTGTTTGTACCAATCGGTACAGTAGCGAAATTCATTAAAATAAAAAATAAAGACGCACCAATTGGTTCACAGGTATTTTTCTAAATATACATGTTTTTTTGTTGTTTGTGCTATAGATTCTTATAATAACACTAAGAAGTTGAAATAGCCACATTTAGATTGGCAATCCCAATTGATACAGCAAAATTTGGTTTATATTTTAATGTGTTTAAGTAACATTTTTGGGTATTTTTACTTCTATTTGGTTGCTTAAGGATATTCCAATTGAATTAAAAACTTAGTCTCAGAAAAAATAATCAAATTGACAGAGGCAAGACTGAAATAGAAATATTTCTTTCAATCTGTAAATTTTAAATATACCTCTCAATAATATTTCTAAAATAGCTTTGTTAATACTTGTCTAAAATCATCACTTTCAGTTGGTTAACCCTTTGAGTGCCAAGTATTTATTGAGTGGGTGGTGTACCTAAAAGTGCCAGGCCTTTTGCAGGCATTTTGCAAGGTTTTTAGTACAAAATTCACAGTTTGATTATTTAATAAGCTATCAACATGATTCTTTTTTTATTTTTCTCTGAAAAACTCTGTTTAATTAACATAAAATAACAAAGTTACTATAACACTAAATTTAGGAATACCAAAAATGGACTTGCCTAAAAAAAATTCAAAAATTCAAGTTTTTAAATTTCATTTTTCAACCAAATTACTATGACCAAAAAAAATTCATATCCTTTTCTTAGTCCATATCTCTGGAAAGTGTATGTAATTGTCTGTAAATCTTGATAAATTTATATTATTATCTTCAATAATGAGTAAGTTATACAACTTTTAAGAAACTATTGTCACATTGTTTTCTGGTAGCTATGGCAACCAAAAATGTTCATATGTGAGTTTCATAATTTAAAGTTTGATCGGAAGTGTACTATAACAATTTATTTTGAAAAAAACGATTCTTCACAAACATTTCAATATGATATTATTTAAAAATATTAAAAGTTACAATTTTTAGTGACTTTTTCCCAAACGTCCGGTAAAATCGGACGTTGGCACTCAAAGGGTTAAAATCTATACAATAAACCTTTTTTAAACAATCAGATAGTTACTACAGTAATTATGAAAACAAAATAAATCTATGGAGTAACCAAGCACCAAAAAAACTATTACAACTAACTTACAAAAAAAAAAAAAACAACTAGAACTTACAAATAAAAGGCAACTTACTTATATTTATAAACTAGCTGTTTCCCGAGGCCTCGCACGCTTTTATTATGAAGTGGGTTAACACTCGAGCTTCAACCAGAAATTTATTTTAAAGACAAATATACATCATAACTTAGTGCCTTCAAATAGTGTTTGGCTATTTAATATAAGTTACTATCTCGTAATTGCAGTTTATAATGTGCAAGCGCTTTGAAAACTTTTATTTTTTTGCAGCGCCCGCCTGGTGGCGAGTTACATCAATGGGCATAGCTTATAAACTTTCTCCGTGAAAAAATGCATATACATACATATATATATATATATATATATATATACAAATTTTCATAATGATCGGTCTTAGTTTATAAAACCAGTCGGCTCCTAACCGTCAAATATACACAGCAGCCATATATCCAGTCGGTGTCAATGTACTGTACTTTTACTAGCTTTTGTTTAGTACAGACAGCAGAACAGCTTATTCTACTTATTTACTGCTCAGCAGTACGCCACAACATGATTTGCTGAAGTTGCATGCAAAATTTCAAGTATATAGCATATTTTATTTTTGTGATGTCCTGCAGACAAACATATAACTGTACAGAAAAGAAATTTTTACATCCCCGTCAGAAGAAAGAGAAATTGTGTCAGCCTACTGAGTGATAGGCTTCAATGATGCTCAGCCAAATCCCATTGTTGGACATGTACCACCCAAGAATTCATTTTTGTGTATGTAAAAATGAAGTTTCTTGCAAAATTTACTTTATAAATTAAAAGTTTTTTCAACATATCTTGTGACATAATATATTCACAGTTTTGTTCATTCTGTTGGGTTTCATAGTAGTGTTTATAATAATAAAAGTCTGCACACCAAGTGGTGATATTGCATGTGTTGAGGTAATAGGCTTCATTTGTCACTATGTCATGTGTTAAAATTTCAAATGATTGTGTACTCAGTTTGTTTTCATATTTATTTATTTATTGTGAAATTTACTCGTTGCCATCATGGTTACCCATAAGACCAATGTAGTAATGTTCCCTAACGCTCAGAGAAATCTTATGGAATGACGTGGACCATCATCGAACTCAAGTGTTGCCTATATATATGAATGAAGCTTCGTGCAAAATTTGGTCTATAAGATATCTTGTTCTCAAGATATTGATAAGCTAGACTATAGAGTGAGTAAGCTTTGCTAACACATTTATGTTCTTCAATGCCTGTTCTAATAATGAGCTTATCTACTAGATACAGGTAATTAATACTAATTTTTAGATTTAAATACAATATAATCATTTGTTGAAGGAGCACGTTCTATAGAGAGCCATAGAATTTGGAGGTAGCACTCATGGAATTGCAAACATTTCTCTTCCGTTTTTTTTTTCTCTGTCCACATGATATTTTAAGAACAAAATGAACTATAGAATTGAAATTTTGCATGAAAACTAGCAAAGCCCGTTACACAACATAAGGTCTGGTGTACTCTTAGATTGTTTTCTTTTTTACTAAAGAAAATTTTATATTAATTAAAATGATGGTACATAATTTTTTTAATATATATTAAAATTACTAGCTTAAAATGGTTCATAGTTTTAGCATAGTTCTATAACACAGTTCTCTTCCAAGTCTTGATTTTATCCACATGGCGAAGGAAACCATTATAGGTTTTGAGGGTAGAGCTGAGTATTCTTGATTTTCCGTGCAGCCTTCTTTGGCGTGTTTAGCTGGTGCGTGTTTTACTTTTTTAATGCTAAATGTAATTGTTTTAATATTATGGGATCGTTAAATTAATATTAACATTTTAAATTAATGTTAATTTAATGATAACTTTGTTAAATTAATTTGGATTTGGTTGACACTTACATATTACTCAATTATGCTAAATTCATGATAATATAGAAAAATAATTTAAAGTTCAAAAATTAAATTCTTAACATGAAGACATTAACAAGTTACAGTTGAATGGTGTTATTTTATACATTTGTAGAATTATTTGTGAGTTGCCCATATGCAAAAAGCTGAAGTGCGTATTAACTGGTGAATTGTGGTGGTGTGGAGGTTTCTTTCCTTTATTGTCCATAGAGGCAAAAACCGGTGTGATGTCCCAATTTGGTAAGTTAAAGATTATATCTTCTATTTTAGGATTGAATTTTATTTACAGAATTGCTTGTAAACGTTAAGTATGGATGGGTTCATTGTCAATTCCATTCCTCATTTTGATTCCATAGCTTTTTTAGTCATTCCAAATCAGCAGATTTTTATGTTATTTTTATAAAGATTAATAAATAATCAGTTTTGTTGATTCTTATTGGTGTGAACTAAAAACTAATTGGAATTGTGATTTAGAAAATGACAGTATGCTTAACCAGAGTCGTTACTGAAATTTGCTAATCTAGAGTACCAGTTCCGTCACTGCACAGTGCGACAAAACAGGAGTTAGCAGCTAACGTATTTAACGTGGTGCAATGCTAATAAACAATATGGTGGCGTGAGTAGTGACAGTACAGAAATATAACCCTACGTGCACAAATATAACACTTACAACATTTTGCGCTTAACATCTTCACAAGCAAACATCAATATTATGTGATGAAAACATTAGTGGCATAAAACATGTGGAAATTTATGGTTATATAATTAATTGTTTAAAAAGATTTTGTTATTAGTTGAATACAGCACAAGTAAAGATGTAAAGAACAATGGACTAGATGGGACTGAGAAAATTAAATTTTAGCCGGAATCTAGTAATTATTTTCTTTCCCCGAGAATCAGTTGCAACCAACCAACTTAAGGAAAATTAAAAATTAAATTTTTTTAAACAAATTGAAAACAATCTTTATGTACCATTTTACTGGCACATGAGGGGTTAGCTTTGAAATTTAAATTTTTGTAAAGGTTCAAAAAAAGGAAAGAAAATCTTCTGAAATAAATAAAGTTCAAACTAAAATAAAACCTCTTCTTGAAAATAATTACTGGATTTAAAATTAAAATAAAAACTTCTTGATGACTTTTAAATTCAAACTTGTAATATATTCGTCACTCAAAGTGTACACAGTTCTTACAGCTTGTCTTTTATTCAATTTTCAAAATTCAAAAACTTTCACACTCTAATCTGATCTGGCAATTCGTCACTTTAATTTTTCTTCAAAATTCAATTTTATTTTGTTACTAATTTTCTTTACTTTACTTTAAATATTATTTCTTTTCAGTGTTAGAATTTTAATATTGCTGAAAGCATCTGTAATAACCACAAAACTCTTTTAGTATTTTTACATAAAATTTTATATACATGTGTTCACTGCACCAACAAGTTTTATATTGCACAGATCAAAAGGACAAGTTCCTAAATTCCCATTAAATTTAATTTTTACAATATTTCTTTCCCAAAATTATTCAAAATAACTAAGATTGAATATTGACTGGACTCCAGTTTAAAAAGTTCACTTACCCGCAGGTTTGATGACGATTAGCAAAAAAATAACTCTAAGCACTTTCAAAGACTACTCGTTATTACTACTTGCGATCAACTGAGACGGGAGGTACGGCACGTCTACCTCGCCCCACCTCTCAATTTCGTTATCAAACACTCCCATCTGCGATGCGCGCCTCGCTGATAAGTAGCCTCTTTTGTACTGTCCAGTCCTTATCATTCTTCTGGGCCTACTCCTTCCACCAGTAATCCACTTACCCCAGAATTACAATTTAATACAATCGGTACAGTATGAGATGTGAACATGTGACATACTAACCCTTGCCACTCTGTAATGAGATCAATAATTTTCCTTTAACACCAACACTTCTATAAAATATATTTTTCTTTAAGTTCAAAAATTATCATTATAAATATGCTATATGAGCTAAACACAAAAAAATATAAAACAAGGCAATTTAGTTAAAATTAGTATTATATTAATAAAAATCTAAAAACAACTATTTAACACTATTAACATACTGGAATTTTATTTAAACTAAAATTTGTGGTACAATCTAATAAAACTGAAACATATATGAACTACTAATTATTAGAGCATTTTCTTATCTAAGGTTTTATAGATAAGGTCAATCATCTTATCTTCTAGATATATTTGGTTATGGTGCTAAACAAATGAGCAGGTGGATGGAGCTAGACAAACGGCACCTTCTCCTCAGCTGTGGAGTGTAGGTTGTCTAGAAATACTTCCTAGTCAACTTTAAAAAACAAGAGACAAGCAAAGTGCCAATGGCGCAGTGTAGTAGGTACAACGGTTATCACAAAATAACTGGTACAAGCAATGTCAAGCGTGGCTGCTGCTTGGATGGGTGGCCGCTGAGCGATCCTGTCCTTGCAAGCAGTCCGCCTGCCCGGCCGTTGGTGATGGTTCGGAAGTCACCTTTAAGCCGTTGGTCCCCAGGTTAAGTGTAAGTGTTAGAGAGAGCTTCTTAGCCCTAACTTCACCTGGTAAAATAAGACTTAATTTTACTTTCACTTTACAATCTATAATTTTGGATATTATCGTATTTGGCGTTTTGGTCAAAGTCTGTCATTGGAATACATCCGTCTACGGCATGAGAAGGGTTAACACGTAGCCTAACTACCCCAAACATACATTGTCATCTTTTGGTGCACAACAATACTTTCATTATATTTAAACACTGCTATGAAACCCAACTTAATGAAGAAAATTTGGTTGTATTACATAGCTAGTTATCTTGGGTAAGATTTTATGTATAGGCTCTAATTAAATTTGTATGAATTTTCATTTCTTCATAGACAAGAATAAGTTCTGTGGTGTTACATGTCCAGCTATGGAATTAGGCTGAGTGTCATTGAAGCCTATTACTGAGTAGGACGACACAATTTCTGTTTTGTATATAAGTGTCTTGTCTGTCCACCGCCCTCTTGAAAATAAAATTATGAATAGACTTGAAATGTTTAAATAGTCTGTCAGTGGCACTAAAATGTATGGACTGTGTTTTTTTGTATCGTTCTGAAATCAGAGTTGTTCGAAGGGAGGGGGCGAGACGACAAGATGGCTTTATGAGACTCCTCTAATTCTGTAAGATCCTTGCACAGGTCAGTGGCCCACAAGGACTAGCAGTTTAAGGCTAAAAAGAAAAAAGCCACCGTTTTTATGCTAAAAACTAGATTTTTATATCACGTTATCTCAAAGCACCTAATTTTGTAATATTTAAAATATCAATTTGTTTGCAGTTACAAAACAAGAATTTTTGTTATCTTTGGAGATCTCGTAAAAGGCAACATTTAGGCAGAATGATGTTATAAAAATGTTTTATTTTGACTCCTAAAAGAGCTATATAGATATGTTCAGTAACATACAGTGGTATGAGTAGTATAAACATTATTTTATTACAGAAAGCTGACCTAGAGGAATGGCCAATTCAGTTGTATTTGTGCTACATCAACATGGATGAAACCCATCAAAATGTGTTTCTTACCTATCCCTAAGAGAGTAGTTCTCCACGCCTGGGTTGGAGGACAATTAGTCACAGAATGGGGATGTGCAGTGTCACTGCCACAAACATAAGCTACCCATCACACTAACCTACTTTTTACCATAACATTGCCTATAAATAGCAAATCTTACCCCTTACCCTTCTGGTTAGTAATACAACTATTTTGTTCATTATTGTAGTGTGCAAATTAAATTAACATAGTTTAACCTATAATTTTTTAATTTATTATTTTAATAAGGTTACTTTGTAGTTGTTCTTTCAAATCTCATCACGAAAAACTGATTTTTGTGTGACATGATACAACGTTCTGAGTATAGATGAACTGATGGCTGTTAGGCGTTGGACTTGAATCTGAGTTAGAGATAGCGCAAGTTCACTTACTGTTCTTGACCTCAGCAATTTTTATGAGTACAATCGATCTTGTATTATATTAATTCTTTCCCTTATTCTGTCTGATAAGATCTTAACACAGGTCAGTGTGACGAGAGCAGAATGAGGTTTAAAGGGGACCGGCCTCTTCTTTATGTATATTTTTGAGTTATTAAATATTAGATTGTATTATTTACATAATCTCAACACAATCAATAGAACAAAAATCTCTTTCAACTTTATTTTTGAAAAAAAAAACAACCTGCTCGTTAATCACCTAGATTTTGTGAAGCCTATAGTGAACTGATATACAAACGTAATAAGGTACCCGTCTTAAAGCACTGTACCATGACCAGTCATAGCAAGGTTGTTCTCCTCTTTGCTATAGTGATGATACGAAACAATTTTGTAAAATGTGTTTGTTCCTCTAGTACATACATGCCTCTTAGCCCAACAGTCCTACCATTGTAATTATTATACTCGTGAAAGAAGGACATACAACAGGATCTTAAACTACCCATACATTCGGTGACGTGGTTGCTCGTTGAATTGTCGGTTGAAAGGTATTTTCTTGTCCTAGCAATCAATCGATCCAGCAATTTCTCGTTCTTCTGCATTTTCCTGGTTCTTCATTAACCCTGGAACTGGCCATCATTTTTCCCAAAATGGCAGGCACTTTTTGGTGATTTTGTAAGGGTTTTGTATTTTAATCACTGCTCATCTATTTTTTTAAGATACAAACATTTTAAAAACATCAATGTCATTAGAAATAAATGCAGTTTCCCAAAAAAAATATTAGATTGAATCATGTAATATATTTCTATTTTTTTTACAGATTAACGTAAAAATATTAGTAAAGAATAAATTTTTCTCAAAATGTATAGCACCCTCTCAGGTAATATGAAAGTTTTTAGAATAATTCTAAAATATACAAAAGTTTGCTTATATACCTCAATTACAAATTATAAAACAAATATTTAGTTAAAAGAAGTTTATTGGTACTTCTGGATAATATATCTATAAAAACTACAAAATCTGAAAAAAGTTTGTATAGCACTCTTATGTATACCATTGCGACATTTTGGAATCTATTGGATGAACAAAATATTTTTTTCTAAGAGGTAAATATATGTAGAAGAGAAAAATGTGATATTTATAGAATTTACATTGTATAAGATATTTTTATACGGCAACAAACTTTTTTTAAATTTTTACAAAAGTCAAAATTGTGAAATAAATGCCTAACTTTTTTAGCTAACAATTTTCTTTTCATCCAAATATTTTTTATAAAGATAGTACGTTTATTGAAGTTTAAAAAAATGTACAACAATGTATTTTTATCTCTATTATTTTTTTTGTTAAAACAATAAAACAAGCGATGGTCATAGAAATAAAACGCTAATAACTTCAAAAAAAGTAAAAAAAAACTTTTTAAATAAATACCTTTGCATAAATTTAAATCAAAATTTAATTTTAATTAAAATTAAATTGTCTACAAAATAATAAAACACTGAACCTACGTGAACATAACATATTTTCAGTTTCACAAAAATCCAACCTATTCGCTAAAACTTAACCTAACCTCTATATTTTTCACTTCACTAATTAACTAATTAAAAAAAACAATAAACAAACTTTTATTTATACACACTAAATAACGAAAAGTCTAAAATATCCAAATAAATAGCAAGCAATACACTAATACTGGCAATAGCGTAATAACAACAAAGAAATCAACACGGCAACCATGCGATGCGTTGTTCTTCTCTACTGGCTGAGTCGGTGATTGCGCAACAGAACAAAAATAAAATACTAGTTCATAGTCTTCGTTGTCTATTATACTGTTGCTTAGAGCAATTCTTCTTCTTTGTTTTGATATGATTTTTACTATTTCCAGACATAGATAAAGTAACAAAAATAACAAAATTTAATGAAGCTATTTTCGACGCATTAGGCAATTTGTGATTTTACAAAACACGAGCTTTTCAAACGCTTATTTTATAAATATTTATTTTCCTACTGGCTATTGAAAAGATGTTTCTGAAAGCCAAGAATACACTGTTTTCAATGACGACACTTACGATCGTGTAGAACGTAAACTCACGATAGGGGATTTTTACAAACATACGGTAATTTTAGCGTGCTCGGAAATTACGCAAACAAAATGGCAATCGGAAATGTGAACATCCAAGTATAGAATTTTATAATGAAAGATTTAACTTAACTATAGAGCGTTTTATGATATAATATGAAACCTTGAATCTTTATCTTTAGATTTACGTATGTTTTACTTCAAACAAAATAAAAATAGACTTGCTGTGAGAGATCATATTACGACATAGTTAATGCGTCGAAAATAGCTTAGTGCCATTTTGAAACTGTAGTTAATGCGTCGATAATCGCTTAATGCCAGTTGCAGGGTTAAGCAACATTGATGATAGAAAGCTGCTGATGTGATGGTACAAATTTATTTTTTCGCAGTGGACAAAAGAAGAGCAAAAGACGGAAGGGGTTTTGTTGAAACATACTCAAACTTATTGGTTTGAGAACAGGAATAAGTTTAGTGACATTGCACTTAAGAACATTAAGACAGGAAAGCCCAGACGAATTCAAGAAATCTTAGATTTGGTGGAGGCAGTCATTAAGAAGCAAGTTACTTGCCTACAGCAGCAGATAAGTACTGAAGTAGCTGTTCTGAGACTGTACTGACCTTGTGTATCGCTTCAAGCCACACACTTGGCAATCTGGTTACCAGCAATAAAAATGTTGGTTGACGTGTAATCATGTTGTTTAATGTATTTGGATCCATTTAGATTAGTACAAGAATCTTTTTATGTAACTTGATATACGAGAATTGCCCATTTCTTGAAATTAATCAGTACACTATATTATGAGAAATGCAATAGAAAAAATGTACTCAAATTATTAATTAATAACTTATATTTATGTGCTGAATGACAATAAACGTTGGCATCAAACCTGTAGGCTAAACTTGCATAAATTATAGACATGTTACACTCAAACTAAAAAAGATGAAAAAAACATTGGAAACTTACATTTTTATCAGCCAGTGAGAAATTAAAATATTTACACTGTTAAAACAGGAAAGCTCAGACGAATTCAAGAAATCTTAGAGTTTTCTTAAGTAATTTTCGTCATCTCCTTTCCAAAAGAAGAAAAACTCACAACAGGTATTTTATTGTTGTATCGTATTACCATAAGATAGGTATTACCACCAGTTAGACGTTTTTGATGAGCTTCAGTAGTCACAATTCGTTTGTTAAATTAAAGAACAAATAGTTATACAAATTAAGTCAATGGATGACCAGAGTTTAAATTTTCTTGATCTCTAATTAATTTAAGTAATCTGCAGTTATAATGTATTTTAATTAATTTAAATAATAAGTTATAGTTTATGTAGTTGAACTTCTACGAATGCCTGCAGCTGTACAGTGCACTAACTAACTCTGGTGTTGGCTCTCTGTTGTGTAGCAACTCTAGCAGTTCTACCTCCAACTCCACTACCAACTCCACCACACCGTCGGGTACGGAGCCGTCCAAAGTGAGCCTCATCAACACAGTAGGTGCTTCCAGCAAGATTGTCCATCCTCAGGAAGATATATCTCTGGTGAGTTGTGGTAATATCCACCCGAAATGTGTCAGGAATGTAGTCCATGAAAGATTATAAAATTAGAATTTAAAAACGATAGAATATAATCCTTATATGTTCATCCTTCAAGAGTTATAATAGTGTCAAGTATAAATAATGAGTTTTGCTATCAAATCAACAGGTGGTCAATGTTTTGAAATATTATGTTTTTTAACCATACAAAACTCACTGGGTCCTCTTATTTATGGATTCATCAATTATATAAAAGGGGTTTTCAGCAACTGTTCTTAGCTTCATCTTGATGCCATTATTCTTTTCTTGTAACTTGATGTCTTCAAGGTATATTGAACAGTTTAACTCTTTGGTGTGGCAGGTGTTTATTTTTTAAATCAGTGACATTCTTGAAATTGAAATTTGCAACCCGTCGGGTGTTGTAGGTCTCTTGTCAAGTTTCTATCACATTCAGACATTATCATTTTTGAGTTAAATGAAAGTTTAATACAAGTTTCTCTGGGCTGTAAACTTCCTAAATTTCAATTGCACTTTCTTGAAGAAAGAGAGGTCTTTGTAGATTTCCTATGCTGGAGCAGACCATTCCGTGACTTGTGTCCTGATTTAGTCTCATTCAAAACTAGATTGTTAGGGCTAAAGTGCAATGTGAGACTTGGTGTTCTCTTGCTGAAGAGTAGAACTTTGTCAAGTGCGTATGTGGTGGTATTTGTCTGTTCACCATAACTGAGGAGGTTGTTTGTGTATAAAATAAAAAAGACAGGGGTGAGGACAGATACTTGTGACACACCTCTTTGATTTTCATGGCTCAGTTTTTTTGTATGAGTTTGACTGCCTTCTTTTTGTGTCTTTTTTCAGTTAAGATATTAGTCAGTTCTTGTGTAGAGCACTCATGTATAGTGTGATTAAATAGCAGTATATCAGGAATTTAGCTGGAGAACTGCAGATGATGGGAGGTGGGGAAAATTTTATTGAGTTTTGATTGATTGGTATATAGTGATAGATACTGAGGTGAGATGTAGTGTTTACAAGTAGTGATTTGAGATAGATTTCTAAGATAATTACCATATTCATGGAGTTTAGGGACAGCTATTTGAGTGAGATGTTCGATCATCCTCCATTAAGCCCGGATCTAGTACAAAATTGGCTGCCACCTCTCTCCAGTGATGAAGACCAGATTAATTGTTATGGTCTCAGGAAACAGATTTCTTCTAAGTTGGATTCGAAAAACTTGTGTCACGCTATGATAAGTACATCAAGTTGAACAGGAATTACATTAAAAAATGCCTTAAGCTTTCAAATGCATATAATATGTCAGTTATGATTGGCTGTGTTTGAGCTGTTTTTCTCCGCACTTGTTTTGTATTGCTCGCCATAGTTTCTGCAGTATTCCACAATATCATTCTGCATTTATTATCGAGTTTCATTCGAAGAAATCAAATAGGATCACGCCCTTATTAACCCAGAAAACAGTTACCAATCTTTCTGGCTAACAAAGAGATATTTTTTGGAGAATGCGTTGGGCCTCCGCCTTTCATAGACTGCCTTTTCATCTCACAGTTAACATGCATCACCCATGTTTCATCACCTGTTACAATATGAACAAAAAGGTTATTATCATGTTTATTGTAGCCTTCAGGAAAATCCAGTGTGCAGCAAGGCATTGTTTTTTGTGGTCTTAGTAAGGATTCTGATTTTGATTCTTGGAACCCTTGAGGTGTAAAATTTGTGGTAACAAAGCTTTTCCACAAATTTCAAGAATTTCACCTGAATTTTCCAGAACAACGATAGCGTGGTGTGAAAATACTCGACAGTAGCGCTGATGGCAAGTGCTCTGTTTGTGAGTATATTCATCTACAGTGGTCAAAGGGTTAAACATAAAGATTCTTGGAGGATTAGAAAGATTTCAATTAGATACCAGTAGTAAATTATCACACATTTTCCAATGTTAGTTTTTTGTGATTCCTTTCAAAATTAAAGATTCCATCATCAGACCGTTTCACAAAATAAAATACAGTTAAAATAGTAGACAATAGTTTTTGTTTTTGATCAGTTTCTCTAGTGTACAGGACTATTTAAAATTTCTTTAGGATTAATAGTATAATTATCTCATTCATGGTGTTTAGGCCTACTTCGAGCCTACTGTTGAAATTCTGTGATAAACAGCATGGTATAGCCGACCATCTATTGTATTGTATTGTATATTGGTTATAACATTAGATCAGTAATATAAGGAATCTTTAAAACAAATATATGAACTATTACCCTTTACTGATGTGTTATATGATTTTTGTGCAGGAAGAGTTCAGATCCAGACAACCCAAGTACAAGGCCCCCGAACCGGTGGTAACCAGTCCCAAGGTGGAGGTGGTACAGTCTCAAGCCACACCCCCTGCCACATCCACCCCCTCGTCTGTGGCACAAGCGGCAGTAGAGGTACATCATCAACACAAATAATGCATGGCTTCTCTCAGTTTTTGCCTGGGGTAGCTTTTTGAGGTTTAATTTTTCATAATACTTCATAGGAAACTGATGATTTCAGTGTGTTCAGATATGATGCTTTGGTTATCAGAAACAAATATTAACAACCAAACTAAAAAACAGTTTTTTTATAAAAAAAAAAAATTTAATAGCATTTTATTTTACTGTGTGATTTTTTCATACTTGTTTATTTTCCAATCCTAGATGGGCTAATCTATTTTAGCACTGTTTTTAGAGTTAATTGCATTGTGGAAGTCAATTTAAAATAAAAGCAAAATTTTTGTCTTTGTTCCAAAGCATTTGATAAGGGCACAAAATTAGTTGATTGTTCTCTTATATATACAACTATTCTATCTCATGTGAGGTGTGTTCAAAAAATATCCTACTTTAATGTGGAAAAAAGGTCATCAACCTATTTTAAAGTGATCTTTGGAATAGTCACCTTGAGATTCCAATCACTTACTCTAGTGCTCCTGCCACTTTTGGAAGCAAGCTTTGAAGTGCTTGTTTGGAATAGATATTAATTGAGTGGTTTTTTTTGTCTTATGTTATTCCTCGTCCCAAATTGGGCTTCTGCTTTAGGGGCATCATCTAGTGAGGGAACAACCATAAATCAAATAGTACCATAGGGAGAATGTCATATGTGAATGCTGTTTTTTTTCCAAGAAGTTTTGACAAAAGCAAGAAGAGTGCAGTGTAATATTGTCCTAATGAAGGTCTAAAGATTTTGTGGTCCACAAATCAGGATGTTTACACCCTCTAAGCAGTTACTCATAGACCAATAGTATTCCATTTTAGTTAAAAAACTGCATGACTTTGATTTTGCTTTTTTAGATAGAGTAATGTTGCGTGTTATAATAACCATAAACGCACAATGCATCGACTGTTATAACTGTTTTGAGAAAATTGGTGCCATTTTGTGTGCATCCTAACATGTTCTAAGTGCATCCTAATTACAAGTTGCAATTGCTTCTTTGTTTTTCTTGAACAAATTTTGCATTAACTCATATGCGGACATCCAAATCTTCTCTGTAAATTGGATAAACTGAACCACTACTTCTGTGGCTAGTTCACGGAGAGTAATACATCGATTCTCCATTACTGAACTGTGAATTTGATCAATAATTTAATCATTTTGACTTGTTCCTGGTCTATCAGATCGAGGTTTATTGTCCACTGAAGTGTGGTCATCTTTAAACTTGTACCATTTCTTTATCTGTGTCACATACTCAAAGTGTCTTCTCCGAAAGTCTGTTGAATTTTTTTTACAGTTTCATCTAGGGAATAACCAGTTTTTGACAAAATCTTAAGAGCAATATCACTATTCCATAAAAACAAACAAAATCTTATGTGCAATATCACTGTTCCATAAAAACAAACAAAAATCTTATGTGTAATATCACTGTTCCATAAAAACAAACAAAAATCTTATATGCAATGTCGCTGTTCCATGAAAACAAACACAAATCTTATGTGCAATTCCGCTGTTCCATGAAAACAAACAAAAATCTTATGTGCAATATCACTATTCCATAAAAACAACAAAAATCTTATGTGCAATATCACTGTTCCATAAAAACAAACAAAAATCTTATGTGCAATTTCGCTGTTCCATGAAAACAAACACAAATCTTATGTGCAATTTCGCTGTTCCATGAAAACAAACAAAAATCTTATGTGCAATATCACTATTCAATAAAAAAAAAACAAAATCTTATGTGCAATATCACTGTTCCACAAAAACAAACAAAATCTTATGTGCAATATCACTGTTCCATAAAAACAAACAAAAATCTTATGTGCAATATCACTGTTCCATAAAAACAAACAAAAATCTTATATGTAATTTCGCTGTTCCATGAAAACAAACATAAATCTTATGTGCAATTTCGCTGTTCCATGAAAACAAACAAAAATCTTATGTGCAATATCACTATTCAATAAAAACAAACAAAATCTTATGTGTAATATCACTGTTCCATAAAAACAAACAAAAATCTTATGTGCAATTTCGCTGTTCCATGAAAACAAACACAAATCTTATGTGCAATTTCGCTGTTCCATGAAAACAAACAAAAATCTTATGTGCAATTTCACTATTCCATAAAAACAAACAAAATCTTATGTGTAATATCACTGTTCCATAAAAAACAAACAAAAATCTTATGTGCAATTTCGCTGTTCCATGAAAACAAACACAAATCTTATGTGCAATTTCGCTGTTCCATGAAAAACAAACAAAAATCTTATGTGCAATATCACTATTCCATAAAAACAAACAAAATCTTATGTGCAATATCACTGTTCCACAAAAACAAACAAAATCTTATGTGCAATATCACTGTTCCATAAAAACAAACAAAAATCTTATATGCAATTTCGCTGTTCCATGAAAACAAACAAAAATCTTATGTGCAATATCGCTGTTCCATAAAAACAAACAAAAATCTTATGTGGAATATCACTGTTCCATAAAAACAAACAAAAATCTTATGTGCAATATCGCCGTTCCATAAAAACAAACAAAAATCTTATGTGCAATATTGCTGTTCCATAAAAAACAAACAAAAATCTTATGTGCAATATCACTGTTCCATAAAAACAAACAAAAGTCTTATGTGCAATATCACTATTCCATAAAAACAAACAAAATCTTATGTGCAATATCACTGTTCCATAAAAACAAACAAAAATCTTATATGTAATTTCGCTGTTCCATGAAAACAAACATAAATCTTATGTGCAATTTCGCTGTTCCATGAAAACAAACAAAAATCTTATGTGCAATATCACTATTCAATAAAAACAAACAAAATCTTATGTGTAATATCACTGTTCCATAAAAACAAACAAAAATCTTATGTGCAATTTCGCTGTTCCATGAAAACAAACACAAATCTTATGTGCAATTTCGCTGTTCCATGAAAACAAACAAAAATCTTATGTGCAATTTCACTATTCCATAAAAACAAACAAAATCTTATGTGTAATATCACTGTTCCATAAAAAACAAACAAAAATATTATGTGCAATTTCGCTGTTCCATGAAAACAAACACAAATCTTATGTGCAATTTCGCTGTTCCATGAAAACAAAACAAAAATCTTATGTGCAATATCACTATTCCATAAAAACAAACAAAATCTTATGTGCAATATCACTGTTCCACAAAAACAAACAAAATCTTATGTGCAATATCACTGTTCCATAAAGACAAACAAAAATCTTATATGCAATTTCGCTGTTCCATGAAAACAAACAAAAATCTTATGTGCAATATCGCTGTTCCATAAAAACAAACAAAAATCTTATGTGGAATATCACTGTTCCATAAAAACAAACAAAAATCTTATGTGCAATATCGCCGTTCCATAAAAACAAACAAAAATCTTATGTGCAATATTGCTGTTCCATAAAAACAAACAAAAAATCTTATGTGCAATATCACTGTTCCATAAAAACAAACAAAAATCTTATGTGCAATATCGCTGTTCTATGAAAACAAACAAAATCTTATGTGCAATATCGCTGTTCCATAAAAACAAACAAAAGTCTTATGTGCAATATCACTATTCCATAAAAACAAACAAAATCTTATGTGCAATATCACTGTTCCATAAAAACAAACAAAAATCTTATGTGCAATATCACTGTTCCATAAAAAACAAAAAAAATCTTATGTGCAATATTGCTTTTCCATAAAAACAAACAAAAATCTTATGTGCAATATCGCTGTGCCTTAGAAACAAATAAAAATATGATGAACACTCAGTACAGACATTGACGTTTAACCCTAGAAGTGGCGATGCTAAACTTCCACAGTGGCAAGCTCTTTTTGGCCACTTTGCAGAGTATTTTTTAAAAATTCACCAAAAATATATTTTTTACTCTAACCTAGTCATGTTGCATCCTGAATTCCTCGGAAAGAGTTGAATTTTCATATTATGACAAAATAAAATGATTTCTTGAAACCTGAATTGGTCTTATCATGTGAAAAACCAAAAAATTTTGATTGACCAAACTAAAATTGTAACTTTGACACTTTGTAAAAAGTAACAAACACATAGTTACAGAAAATCCATTATATACAAAAGGTAGAAACAATAATTTCCTACAAATAACAAAGGAAAAAGTTTGAAAATTATAAAAAAATAAATTTAAAAATTTAAGAAATTTAAAAATTTGCAAAATAGCAAAAACAGTTATTTTGTTGAAACTGGTAAAAAAACAACCTAAATGCTGTAGAATCTTTGCATACTATATTTTACTTTGAAGAGAAAGTTTTTTTACAGATATACCAGATCAGTTTATTACAGTAAATTATTATTTTTAGTTTTTTGTTTGTAATCAAACTTGAAAATGAAATTTGGTACCAGGAAACAGTGAATAAACAAACTAACACAAGATCGTAAAAACAATGCCAAATTTATTACAAACCAAAAGATAGACAATGTTACAATAATAAAGAGAATATATAGCTATATGTACAAGCCAAGAGAAACAAAACAGTCACGTAGGCCTACTCAGCTAGTTTTGCCACAGACCGCGGGAGAAAACTTACAGTTAGTACCATTGATTATTTCATCGTGATGTTGATGATACTATATGGAATGTATTTGGAATTTAGTGGTGAACGCAACTGTGCAAACTAGGCGTAAAAATAATTATCGGTTGCCTAGCAATAAGCGGCAATGTGAAGCGACTTCTAAGACGTCGCTTGCCACGTCACGGCGGCGTAAATAGAACGTCTCAGACGTCGCTTGCCACTTAGAGGGTTAATAGCTTGCAGCTGATTGACTTGATATATTGAGGTCGCGTATTCAGGCTGACCATGCGCTCTATAGTTGACTCTATATGCCAGACCTCACTCTAATTCTTTCCTTGCATAATAGAAAACAAGATTGGATGCTTTTTGAACACACCTTGTAAGTAAAGTTTTTTAGTAAGCCTTGCACATTGCATGTTGTTTCTGTTGTTCACAGACAGGAAACTTGAGTTATTATTGTTAAATATGGATTTGTTATTTTAACTGCTTGTGTTATGATGCCAGGACGAAGGTTTTTGTGTTCCAGTTTAGTAATTTGGCTTGTTACTGTAAATTGAAAGGTGTACCAGGTAACCACAAACATGTTACTTGTCTTATTGTGTTCTCAAGACTATGTAGGTATCCATGGTAACTAATAGTGACAATAAAATGTTTTGTTGAGTCATCTGATTGTATCTTTGAATTAGAAAGACCTCACAGAAATACAAATTATCCTCTATTTCAGATGTAAAAAATTCAGATATGATAAAGCAAACGTAAAAATAAAAATAAATTAATACGAGGGAAAGAATACGGTCAAGTTAAATTTAACAACAGATCAGATTTTATGTGAACGAATTGTTATATTGAATGCAAATACTTTCTCCTGAATTAAGTTTTCACTAGTAAACCATTTATATTGGTAACATCAATTACAGCTGCCGCTTCTTGGGCTGGGGATTAGTCTAAAATGAGAAATTAATACAAGTACCCAAACGATGTTTGTTGCATGTAAAGAAAGCGTTTCTTATTGTACGCTCAGTTGTTGCATCGGTGAAAACATTTATGAGCATTTTGTTTGTTTGAATGTAGAAACTTCTGGCTGTGATAAGGCTGAAAAAATCTCTAATGTCAATGTTATTGTTTATGAAGCTTTGTTATTAAGGAGCAAATATATAAAACAAAAAGTAAACATGTCAAATAGACAGATACTATAAGGGTTAGAAAATCATTATAATCATTATTATAAATAAATAATAAAATCATTATTATCATTATTATTATCATTATTATCATTATTATCAAAAAGACACATTATTATAAACATTATTAGCTTATAATATAACGTAAATTATGATTTTAAAATTGTATTATCATGGATCTATCACAACATTGAATTCGTCTTTTATATTTTATACTGTGATATAGATGTTAGATTATATTACTATATTGCATTGAAAGCATCAAAATAAGTGCTCGTTTAACCAGTTTATTTTTTATGAAATGAAAAATATTATAACTAAAATTGTAACTTTAGTTTAAAAATACAATGCTTGTGTCAAATTTAATAAGACAATAAATTTTTTTCAAAATAAAACACTAGATTATTTTCAAAAATTTACTAAACATTATTTTTTAACCCTGGAACTGGTAAACAACATTATAATGTCAATCTGACACGCACTCGTTGTGACATTTCAACACTGCCAAAACTATTTATATACCATTTCAAACAGAAAGAATTGATGATTTCAATATGGAAATTTGTTTTGCTGTTTTGGCAACAGTGATGTCAGATTTATTGACAAAAAGTATCTATTGCACGAGACAGTGTTAATTACTTATAAACGAGTTTATTATAGATCTTTTTAAATAATTTTAGTAATTTCATGGTTTTATATATATATGTACTATTTTTAACTTTAGCTTAAATATTGGCTTAGTTATGGGTTCCAGAGACCATAAAGGGTGTTTCCACCTAGGTGTCACCCCCCCTAATAATAATATATATTCATATATCATTAATATATATATATATATGAATATATTATATGGCCTTGACAGTGACACCTAGGTTTCCCTTTATGGTCTCTGGAACCCAAAACTAAGCCAATATTTTCAGCTAAAGTTCAAATATAGTATTTATTTATTGTACAATTAATATTATCAGTGAAATATTTTCATATAAATGTTTACTTCTTAATAGTTCTTAATTTTTATTTTTGAATGAAAATAATCGTATCCATAGAAACAAATTTAGGTGCATCCCACCACTTTTCAAAAAATAAAAAATTTAGAAATTGATTAATAATTTATTTTTTGTTTTATAGTACATATAATTCTTTAAATGTTGATGTATTTTGGAAACACTTAGTGAATGAATTATATTTTTTGTAAATTAAAAAAAATAATCGCTCCTACAGTAACAAGCCTTTCATGTACTAATTGTGTTTTTTACACTATATTTAATTTTTCATTTAAGAGAACCTGGATACCATTATATATTTTCTGAAATTAGATAAAATGAAAAATACATTTACTATCTCAGATTCTAATTTTTATTACACTATCTAATTTTATCAGGTGTATAGTCCCCCACTTAAAAAATAAAATAAACCTTTTTAGTGTAGTTATATATTTTTAAACGGTTTATGCATAGTGTTTTATACCATAATTATCTTCACATTCCCTGAGAAAATAATGTAAAATTCCCTGAGGTTAATTGTAGAAATGTTTATAAAGTATCGGTAAAAACACCAAAAAATGGCCTGTCACCGGATGGGAATGCAATTTGCCAGTCCCAGGGTTAAAATAAAGTCACACGATCATTGCAGGTTAATGTTATTTACTTAATGGTCTTGTGCTGTTATTGTTATAAGACTTTGTTGTTGATATTTTATTATTATTTTTGTATCTTGTCTTGTTTTCTTTGCTAGGTTAGTTTCTTGCACGACTTGCACCCTCATATGGTTAGTTCAAGTTTTCTTGTTTTATTTAGTTAAGATTTAGTTATTTAATGTTGTATGTAGCTTTAGATTACACTTATAAATAATTGTGTTACGTGAATCATCGTATAGAAAAATAAGCCATTTTTATGAATGCCTGCTGCCAAATTATTTATAATTAATTGTTTTAAGATGTTTGTTTTTAAAGCCATCATGGTTGAGTCACACCCTTATTCACCAAATTATTTATTGGTCTGTTCAGTTTATTTAGCCAAGTCAAAATATCAACAACATCTTGTATTTTTATATTTCGCTGTCCATAAGATGTTTATCTTTCTTGCTGTGGTGGCCACGAAAAATAACAAAACAAATGTTGTCTTTAAACTTGATAGGTTTTCTATATGAAATTTTTATTTATTTGTTCTCTTCTTCCATTTTAATTAGTCATTTTGATATCAGTAAAAATGATAGAATTCCTTAATGTCATTTGACTATGTTTATTTATAAAAATAAATACATTGTAACCCTATATATATAAAAAAAGCTCTATCGAAGAAATAAAAATATAGAATAAGTACACTTTTAATTAATATTGAATTACTATGCAAATAAGAGATTGATTGAGTTGAATATATATAAAACCCACCCTTTTATGAGTTGGCATTGTACAAGGCATGTACTGCGATTGATATTTGGCCTCAGTAATCACAATACACGGAAACATTCTACAGTTTTTATGTTTGTTAGTGATTATTTAAATTGTGTTCAGCATTATTCATACTCTGTTGATAGTCAAATATGTGTTGTGTACAAAAAGCACTACGTAGACACGTAGCAGGTCCGCAGAGTGCACAGTAGTCCTTCACACATTTTCTCCGCTACATTTGTCATTACCGAATTCAAGCGGTCAGTTTGCACTGAACTGCAGTTGCATAAACAAGGCCGCCTGTATTGATTCTCCTGCCAAATGTAAATTGAGGAATGTTATTAGTTTCCTGCAAGCAGAAGAGAGTAGTGCAGCAGAGATTCATCGGAGAATGTACCGTGTGTACAGAGAAATCATCATGAGGGATGGTGTTGTGTATGTATCGCTTTTAAAAGCTCAAAGATGGCTGAATGTCAAATTCAAGGGTCAATTGAAGGAATGCCAAAGCTAACATTCAGGTGTTTTGTGGGTGTCTGTCAACATTTTTGGCACCCGGCAAGCATAAATCTTTTTTAGCCTAAGTATTCTGTAAAGAGAAGATTTTGACACTTCTGGAAATCCAAAGACAAAACACTTATTGAGAGTTTGCGGTAATCTCTAAGCATTTTGTCAATGTGTTCACCACGGCCGTCTATAGGCAGACTTGCATCCTTGACCTCCTTCATCGTGCATGTTACTTTGGCCATCTTTAAACTTTTTACATTATTTACGCACAACACCGTAACTCATAATGTTTTCTCCGTAACAGCCCGATGAGCAATGAACTACTATGCACACTGCGGATGTACCACGTGTCTGGACGTCATGGCGCGAGATCGGAGGTTAATAAATAAACAGCCCTAGTATTAATAATATCTGAGAAACAATAGTTATCTAACATGTTTAACCTTTTTCATAACTTACTATTTCGATCTTCACCAAGACTAGTGTGGCTTTTGGTAGATTTCTTCCATAGAGGAAAGTTCTCTATCGATTTCAAGAAAAACCAAATTGTTGTGTGCTTATACAGTGCAAATTGTCTTGTCTCCTGAACTATTTATTCCAGTTGTAGTGATAAATTAATTACGAGTTTAGCTATTACTGATATTTTTGATAAAATGGTTAACCTTTTAACAGCCACGCTCGCATATATGCGAGCGGCAGCTTGTCCTTCCCGCGGGCCACGCTCGCATATATGCGAGCGAGTGTAAGGGTTTTGAATTTCGCGCCTTACTCCGTCATAGACGATCGGAAATACTTCGTGTTTGGTACGGAAATTTTCGGGAAATTTCGGCGATTCTCGTGAAATATTTTGTTTTTTGTCTCAAGATGGTTGCATCACTGCAAGTATCAATTTTCTTGTGGTCTACCAGCTGTCACAACTGCTGTTGCATAGTTTGCTGTGGATTGATAAGTTTATTTGTAAACAAAGTAAAATGTCTTCACGAAAACTGAAATAAGACGACATAAATGAATACTTTAGTCGTGATAACTAAAGTGAATTGTCAGAAGATGATGGAGAGAGTGACAGTGATGGTGAAATAGAGTCAGATAGTTTACCAAATGTAAGTGAGGCGAGCGACTTTGACATCATTCCAGGGCCAAGCGGCGACAGATCCATTACAAATGAACCTAGGTTATATGAAAGTAATAATGTCAATTTAATTAAAAATAACATATGTATTGATGAAAACACCTATCCGGCCCTTGAAACAGTTAGACCTGATGAACATAACCTGACACAAACTCGCCAATTACCTAGGCCTACAACGGAACAAACTAACAGAACTAGGCCTAAACAAAAGATTGTGTTTCCATGGAAACATGATAACAATTTCTCTCCGAACCTATTTCATTTTGACCTAATTCATCAATAGGTTTAATTTGTCTTTTTAATTTTAGATTACAAAGATTTCTTAGGTTTGCCTAAATTTGCTTACTTTGATCAATGTTAGGTTACAATTTCCATGTAAAATAAAATGTATTACAATGTAAAAATAAATAAATAAAATAAAAAAAAACTCATTTTTTATTATATTTAGTCCTAGTGAACACCTTAAAAGCATACAAGGTAAATATATAATTTTATGAAACCATGAGACAAAAATAAGTTTTTGATGACATTTTGCTAAAAAAAACCCGGCCTGTGGGTATCACCAGTAGATATAAAACATGGCTGTTAAAAGGTTAACATGTTCATTCCCGCAACAACAAAAAATTTCTTTAGATAGAATTGATGATATACTTATCTATTGTCTATTAGGCAGTTTGCAACATTAGAACGCAGATTTGAAAACTTGGCAAAATTGTTTTCTGTAACAAATAAAACAATAAATTTTTTAAATTTTTAACTTTGGCCTGTGTCTCGTACACTGGTGTTCTGTACACTGGTGTTCTGGTACACTGGTGTTCTGGTACACTGGTGTTCTGGTACACTGGTTAAGTATTTTACAGTGGTGTGGTCATTGGATTCACATTGTACGGCACAGTTACGTACCACTTGGTATCAAACTTTTTAAGTTTTGTCCTAGAAAATAAAGGGTTTTCTAAAATATTTTTGTATATTTTTTAACTTATTAATTATTTTAAATAATGAAAAATTATCTACGTAAATGAGAGTTTTTAGTTATTGAGGTTTTAATGTAATAATATCTAATTAATAGTTTTACTGTATTATTATATTTAGTAAAATGTTGTTGAAGTCTCTGGTTCCTGTCCTGTGAGACACAATTAATACAGGACAGCTTCTGTTTATTAAATTTGATCTGTTGTGATGCAGGATCGCAGACCGATGCTAGCCAGGTTCCCGATGGCGATGCCGGTGTCTGTGGCCAGCATGATGCAAGGGCCCCCCACCATGCTACCAGGTCCCATGCTGCGACCAGGCCCCATGCCCTTAGCCGGGCCCCACCTCAATATGGGTATGATGAGGCCCCCCCACATGGGGATACACCCAGGTATGTGAGCATTGGTGATTTGTTATCATATAAACCTGTACTATTGTAATATCGTGAAATAAAGGTAAGGATGTTGAAATTGTTGCTTTTACATACTGTAAATATTCAACCAGGTATAGTAAAGGAATTTTAATAATATGGAGAAGGTCAGGGAATTTCATGATAGACCGGGAAAATTATCTAGATTTTCTTGCGGGGGCGTCATTAAATTACCACTATGGTTTTTTTCATATATTGTGTTTAAAAATCATAAATAGATAGTCCTATTAATGGGTTTGTAATGATTATTGTACATCAGTAGTAGAATACCCGTCTTGTAATCTTTTTTGTATTAGTTTCGGGTATTAAGAAGATGCAAGAGAAGTTTTAGTAGACCTTCTGGAACTTTCTGGAACTTTAGCTTTTTACTAACTTTTAAAACCTAATATTGTATTTTGATTAGTATTTATAACCATATTTAGTTACTCATATTATTTCTGAATAACTGTTAAAACTAACTTTTAAAATACCATCAGGAAAAGTCAGGAAATTGTTTTCAGCCACTTTGCTAGATACCCTAATATTATAAATTTTGGTATATATATATAATTTGCAAGGAGTCATAGACAAATATAAAAATAGTATAATATCTATACAGTTTTTGTTTAAAATTTATTTTAAACATATAATAGCAGAGTGAATAATCCCCAAGGGTTAAGAAGTATCATGTTGCTAGTTAGAACAAATGCCAAATCATTATAGGGGAAAATTGTGTATTAGGATGAAGAAAATATTTATAACAGCCATCTGTATTATTAACAAGATCAATTGTCAGCAACAATTTTGTTAACAACAGATCATTAATATTTGTTACTGATAGTTGCTAAGTTACTCTTCTGTACCATCATTTCTCTACCTAGTTCTCTTTTTCACATCTCACCCGTCTTTGTAACAAAGGTTCTCACTCAACCTTTCTATTGTCTGTCTCCTTTTTGTATTTTGTTCTGTTCTTCTGGTACTCCTAGTTTAGCATCCATTTGTTGCGTTTAATTCTCCCTCATCCATTTTGTAAATTTCTAAACCATTTCATCCTATCACTCTCCGTCATTCCTTTAAGTCTAAATTTTAAAAGCATTCTTAGCTTTTGGCACACTTTTAAGTTTTCAGGAAGACATTTTAATGAGTTTTTGGCTATTTATTGTGCAGGTCTGATCGGAGCGCTGCCGCCGGGGGGCATGATGCCGTACGGGGGCCCCCCGATGGCATTCCCGGGGCCCCCGATGCTCCCCATGATGCACCACCGCTTCAGATGATCCCAAGGTATTCCGGGGGGCCTATGGCTGTTATGGCCTGACCCATAGCATGGGTGTCTTACCGTTTGAGTGTTAGTGCACCTCTATCTATCGGCAGCCTACAAGTCCCATAGTCACCCCGGGGCTAAACAGAAAACATCTGAACTCGGCTCTACTCAGCTTCTCAATTTTAAATTTAAAGTCACTTTTATTGTGCAAACCGTACCTTAATGGATTTTATCTGAAATGTAAAACCACAATAGCGGGGATCTCCTACAATCGTGAGTCACACTCCATACTTCCTTGTTCGTAAAACAACCATGGATTTGTATTTCAATAGTTGTTACTTATTTAGTTAAATGAATCCCGTGGTGAAGCCATGAAATATTGTTCACAGTTTTCAATGTAAATTTTCAGCAGTTGAATATCTTTTTTTAAATTTATATTTATTAATTTAAAAATGGAACTCATAAATTTAATTAAGGTCTTACTGATAGAATTTGATACAGCGAAGTAGTGAGCAGAAAACAAAGAGCATGTTAGCTAAGGTTTATTTACTAAAACAATAAGGCATAGTGGAAGTAAATATTATAAGGGGTAAGGTTGATGGGTTTCACTGAAACCGGTGGAACCAAGTGGCATGGAGACAACAGATGGTTTCTGCGAGCCTACTGGTTGGGAATGGTGTTCTGTTAGTCTGTGCTTAGACCATTCCTCTTGTCCACATACATTCATCCTGTCCGAGAGGTAAGCTGCTCGCTCGATGGATGCTCCTTCAAAAACACGAACATTTGAGACAATCGCAGTCGCGTGTGTCGTTTGGAAAATGTGTGACTTTTACCTCATGGTGATTATATTTGTTAATTTTCAAATGTTCGGGCAAAAACTAATTGAAACGAAATTGAAAATTATTATTATAACATTTGTTTTGTTTTGTCATTTGCTGAATTGTTTTCTTTTAGATTTTTAGTGGTGAAGTTCACGTACTTTAGCAGTTATTCTCCCCAAGAGAGTATTGGTTGGATATCAGTTTTCTTTCAAAAGCTCAATACGTTTTTGCACAAATTCTTTTCATTGTTTTAATAAAATTAATAGAAGTTGATTGTTGTAGATTTTTCTGAAAACTATTATTGTTAGTTTAATAAATACTGTATGAACGTAATACAAAAAGGTTACTCTATTATTATTGTGGATAAAATATGATCTCTTTAAGTTGATTTCACATTCACTGATAGTAACAATATAGTAATATGTTGCATGAATTCTCAAGAATATTTTCATATTGTTGTTTGTTTCTTTTATTGCGTCTTGTTAAATTTTTATTCAAACTGTTTAATAACAAAGAAATCCACATTGATTTCAGAGTTTATTTAAACCCACAGTAGTCCCAAGTTGTGTTATCTCGCGAGAACGAGAGGCTGGCCCACTGTGTGGAAAGCCATTTACCGCATTTCCGTTGTGTTTTATTTAATGTTTGAAATATAGTCGTATATTAACCTGAGACAAGTCTAACCTTTATTATTATCGATTAAAGTAGTTCTTTGGATTGTATTTTGGTAGTGGACGTTGGTTCTAGTAGGTGATTTAGACGATTTGGAGTAGCATCTTGGAGCGTATCCACTTTGGTGAAATCTTGTCACATTGGTGATATTTGTGTTGAAAGCCGGTAAGTGGAATTGTTATTTTGTAAACTGGCTTGCACAAGAAGTCTTCACACGTGTTGTGGCTCTCGGTAACTGTGCTTTCACATCCGATTTCGGGATCAGGCATCTACAAGGAAGTCTTACTAGTGTTATTTTTGTTTTTGAGGATTAAAATTTGTAATGGCTATTTTTGGCGGTGTTTTAAAGACTTGAGTTGCAAAACATGATTAGAATTATTATTAACACGCTTTTTTCGTGGCCTTGGATTATTGATTTGGTGATATTTTCTATAATACTAATGAACGTGTATGTATTATATAAATAAGGTTTTTTGTGGTGAGGAAAGCATTTAGCTTTAACATAGGGATAGGATTTTATTTCTCTGTTATATAAATTTCAGAAGAATTGTTTAAACTCATCCCAAAAACAAGTCTATCTGGTATTCAGGAACTAAGAACATTTTTATAAGCATGCGATATAACAATGTTTGTACAATCTCTTATAATATGTGCTGAGTACCTGTACATAATCTATTTATGTACACCATTGAACACAAATTTTCTGTACACGTCAACAAATGTTTGTGTATTACACTTTCAAAATAAGCATGAAGTCAAAAAATAAATACTTAAATCAATTAATTTTTTTATTGCTGCCTCACAAAAGCCTTTGCAGATAGTAGAAATTTGTTTGGATCAAGTAGGTCCTCACTTTAATTTTAATTTTAACAGTATTGTCAAAGAATTAAAAAGTTTGGGTTTATAATAATCAGCATCATCTTAAAAAAAGCACCATCCTAAATTTCCCAGCCATTACAATTTTATGTAGAATTTAATTATATGCAATAATTTTAATTATGTTTCTGGTCTGTATTGAAGTTTTTTAAATTTTAATTAACTTCTGACCATTTTTACGTGTTAACTTTCCAAACTGTTGTAGTAAATTGTGATTGGATGACACATTGGTGAGATATATCTCACGGTTACCGAGCGCCACAGCATCATCTGCAGGTTTGGATACACAAATCAGTCACAATTAATTAACAAGCTACTGACTGTAAAACCGTAATATCTACAATATGAATGTTACAATTTTAAGGCAATGAAGTTAAATTTGAGAATATGTTTTCTTAATCTAGCCCTGGCTTTAACTGTTGTCCATGCATTGTGAATTTGTCTACACCTTTTCATATTTTATTGTAATAAATAGATTGTTGTTCCCTACGATGTTCACAATTTTATTTCCCCCTGTAACTAGCCGAGTTCTGCGCCTGCCACCCGTACTGCCGAGTGCAATGCCTATTCCATGTTGCGTGTGTGATTTTTCTCCGTCCAAATGCCAATAGCTGATCATGTATTTGTGTAATTACCATAGCTGGTAATGTGATTGAAATTTTAATTGCTCGCTACCGTACTTTTAAATCAATTAATTTCTTGAATTTTGTTTAAACTAAAACATACGGATCAACCGTTTTTCGTTCATTTTTGTTCTGTATTTTTCTTTGTACACCTTATTACTAATACACATTTTTTAATACAAGACTTTTGTTGAAATTACATTAAAATATTTATTTGATTAAGTTAAAATGTTTTGGCATGCAAATAACAAACTTGTTAGGTTAGGCACGTAAATGATTACTTAAAATTGAAGGTATATAACTTATAATTAATTTATTTTAGTTAATTGATTGTATATATATAAAAAAATATCCCACTGTCCACTTCAAATCAAAGGTAATATTTTGATGAGATATTGTTATTGTTTGTTCAGTTCTCAATTAATTGCAAGGTTCATTTGTTAGCCTACTTAAGTGACATATTGTTTTGTTGACTATCCATTGATTTTATACAGGAATATTTATGAAAATTATATACATTTTTTTGTTACAAAAAATTGATGGTAACGTTTAGTAAATACAGAGTTTTTGTGGTTTAGTAATTTTATTTTATTGATTTGAAATTATATTCCAGAATTTAGCGAACAAGTTGTTTATTTTTCAGCTGTTGAATAATGCCAGTTCTTGGTTCTCCTGGTCTCTTCGTTTGTTAAATTCTTATTTAAAGTTTAATTTGCAGAAAGAAATCAGCTTTGGGAATATACTACTTTGTTGAATTCTAATGTTCACCATTGAGATACTATTAATGTTTTGCTGAATTACTTGCATGTGATAGTCATAATGTAAACACAAGAAATTTGAAAACTCGCAAATAAAACCCTGTGAATCGATTAAAGATATTATGAAATTAAAATATTTGTTTACTGTGACAAACTTAAATTTGCAGTGACTTGTAGGTCTTGTAGAGTACAAACAAATAGATGTAGCCTACACAGCTTGTGTTTAATGTTTACAAACAAACACATTTGGGAATGGACGAAATTTGATTTGTTTTGTACTTAATTTCTATTATGAATTATCAATAGATTTACTTGAGTCCCTTAAAGGGAGAGATCCTTGTAATTAGGGATGACCTCTTTGAACATCTTATTTTTCCAGATTATATATAATTAAATAGCTATGTATTTAATTATGTATAACTTATGAAAAATTATGAATGGTACATGAATTTAATTCTGTTCATTTGACATGTAATATACATTACCACATCAATCATATGTATGGACATTAAATATCATCCTGTGATGGTGTCAGTCAAGCTGAGCGATTGGGAACACATGGCAATTCTACCGCAGTTCGACACATTATACCTGATTAAAATTTTGTTTTTGTTTCAATATTGAATGAAAAAGTGGCAACTGTTGTCTAGCTATTTGTGTTCTCCATTGGTCTTGAATCCATATTTAAATATCTGACATGGGCAAATTAATATCACACTGTTGATATAATACATTCATTCTGTACAGTTTTCAAAGCTGTACTGACTGTAGACTGTATCCACAAGGGCGGATCAACAAGTTTTGTAACTAAGGTATAAGAAAGTAGCCCGGCTTATCTTTTAGCCTGTTCCACCTCGACTGATCCACATCATGAAACCCGTGCTGAAACCCAATTACGGAAAATCAGCGGATAAAGGTCTGAAGTTTGCTATTGAACTAAATGTATCCTGTGGCAGTGCATTTACGATAATTAATGACATTCTGGGCGTGTCCAAAGTCTCAGCCAGATGGTTGCCTGGAACCTCTCCAAGATCGTGTGACTTCCTCTTGGGACCTGTTGCACCTCTATAAATGACCCAGAAGACTTGATGGTCTGACTAGTGATCAGAGATAAAACCAATGGCTTTACCAATGGGACCCTGAAACCAAGTGCTGTCCATGCAGTGGTGGCTAAAGAGATCTACACCACCGAGGAAGTTCAGAAATCAGTCAGAAAAGTGATGGAAACAGTTTTCTGGGACTTCTTAATCCTCCCACTTACATACACGTACAATTAATTGCGTCTTCTAAAAGATGGGGTGTAGGGGACAATTTTTGTTGTACACTGTCTTGTCACATAACGCACGATAACCGTTGAAAAATTGGCCCAGCCTTATAAAACATCAGTTTCAGGACTGAGGAAAAATCATTCAGGGATTCAAAATTGTTTCAAATATTAAATAAAAAAAAAAAATTAAATGATAGAGGACAAAATCGTGTCATCACAACGTTTATTGCCTCTAGGTTTAAAAGCAGTGGCTTAACTAGGACTTTTTGTGGGGGGGGGGGAGTTAATGCTACACAAATATTTTATTTATTTTTATGGTTCTTGGGTGGGAGGGGAGATTGTATGTCTTTCCCTATAGACAATAGACAATAGGAACCGAGCGACTAAGAATCAAGAACTGGCTCATTCTGAATTATTGTTTTTCCTCAATTTTTATAAATTTTAATAGTAATAATTGGCGAAAATAAAACCAACTGTATTATTTTTTCTCTGAGAACTGAACAATATTTGCACATTTCATTGATTACAGCAAGTTAATGTAGAATATGTCGGAGGTAAGTCAAACTTCATTCATATAGAACTCCATGTGAGAGTGTACAGAAACCGATGTATCGATCTTCAATCATGTAATTGTTTAGAACTGAAGGAATCTCAATTTACAAGGTGTGCAGTGAATGCTGACGTAATTCAATTCAGTAATTCACGATTATCAATATCAATTGGTAAAATATAAAGGTAGGAGCTGGTTTGTTTTTATTTAGTCCTAACAATTCCTTTGGCTGTCATCGCTGCAGGTTTGTCTTCATTTATTTATTTTCTGGACGAACCTTATTTCCAATATAAATTAGATTACTGCTATTTCCTTATTATTTTTATTTTATTCAAACTTTGTTCTTAAGTATTTTATTATTTACTACGAGTTGCAACAATAAGGTCAATTGAAATACTTACAATTATTATTTGAGCAAATTTGCCAAGTGTTAAATTCTCAATAGTTTCAAACAGTATTAAAACATGACTTAATTTTGTAATGGATTTCTATGTTGTTTGAAATGTTATTATAGTAAAAGATGATCCCAAAGATTTATAATTATACTTATACTTTTATTACTGAGAATGTTATTGTATTATCATATGACTTAATGAAGTAAACGCTAATAATTGTTTATATTATAATAATTATTATTTTTAAATTTCCGTACCAATTTAGATACTTCAAAAAATCTACAAGGTCTGGCAAAAAATAACCGGACTAATTTTTCTAACCAAACCTGGAGACACGCCCTATAGTCTCATGACGTCTCTCCATTTCTTCCAGTCAGCCTTCAATTAGATCACAGCATTCGTTTGTGTTCTGTCAGGAAAATGCTTAGCGTGTTGGAAGAGCAACACGTGAAGTCCATCACAAAGGCCCATTCTAAAAAAACAAGTGTATGGTGATAAATGCCTCACGTAGGTGAGTTTTTGTGATTTATGCGAGAAGTGGTACAAGAAAAAGTTGAAGATGACCACATCCAAGGAGACTCTCATTGTCGACGTACAACCGAGAACACTTAAACAATTTATTTAATCTGAAAAGACTTTCGATTGGATATTTGTGTAGTTTCTGAGATTGTGAGAATTGACAAAGGAGCAGTTTGGTGGATTTTGCATGAATATTTTAACTTTTGAAAGAAGCTAAGATATAGTGCCTAAGAAGCTTACAAATAACAAAAAGACTTGAGTAAACATTTGTGCTAACACTCTGAACACTATTGAAATGATGAACCAAAAATTTCTAAAAACCATAACGTGTGATGAAGAAAGTAGTTTTTCACTTTATGCTCTGGAAACAGTGCCAATTTGTGGATCGCAAGAACCCCATTTCACAAAGATCATGGCTAGCTTGAATGTACAAAATTTCAATGCAATGATTTGTTTTTTGTACATTTATGGAATCTTCTTTGTTTAGAGTTCGTTATTGTCGATGGAAGGTTTGAGAGAGTAATAGTATTTCATACATTTGCCATCGTTGTATGTTACAAAATGCATAAAACTACGTTTCAAGGATTGAAATCGTATCCTCTTCATCATGTGAGAAGACAATTAGTACATCACAAGCACTAAAAGTCAAGAACATAAACAAATGTTACACCAGAACACGTGTAAGTACACACATTGTGCACAAGTTGTAGCGTTCAAGTACATGTATAAAATAAAATTTGAATATAATTGGTAATTCTTGTGAGCTGAACTGAAAACAAAATGAGTGGTAAGACAAACGTGTTGAAGATTTGTGATGTGTCTGACGAAGATAGCCTTGCTTTTGAAAGGCCTCACAAAAATAAAAGTATTAAATATTGGTTTAAGTGTTTAAATGTAATTAAGTTAACACAAACATGGTTTATTCACCAGGCCAGCTATTGCACTGTGTTGGAACATCAATTCTACTCAATACTTGCCCTCTAGTATTTTTCTCCTTCTCAACATGAAGCACTGAAGGGAACAAGATTTGAGACAGTTGAAGTCTTAAAAGATAAAGAGACTGAAAACTGTGAATTTGGTGTTAGAAGACTTCGAACATTGCTTTGGCCAGTGGAAATGTTGTATGGAGTGGTGTGAGGATCGTGGAAGGAAGGATTTTGTTCAAGTTGTGAAGATGTAAAAATAAAAGAGTTTTAAAGTCCTGGTCCGGTTATTTTATATACTAGACCTTGTATATAAATACATTAAATATTTAGTTGCAAAGAACTAAAACTATAAATTTAATATTTTCAAAAGATTAACAGTAATTTGTTAAATTTAATCAATTGACATTGATGTATAAACAAAATTGTTAAGCAATGAAATCTGAATAAAAATAGATAATAAAATAAGTGTATTACCACGTTATTTCAATAATGTATTATAATGATACTTCACAATATTCGTGATTGTCAATTAATTTATAATTCAAAACATATTTTTATTTATAACTCTTAAGTTTGTACAGCGTTTACTAAATTATATTAAATCAATAACAAACGTAAATTTCTGATATTTTTCAAACTATTTGCGCCGTTGGTAAAATTTTGATCTTATTCCAATTTCTTCTATGAAGAAAGATGATTGGTTAAATTAAACTGAAAGGTCTTTTGATACACAAACTAGTTTCTAAAAAAAAGAAACTGCTCCTTTTCTCAAAACAATATTTTTTGGTGATTTACTTAAATTCCAGGTGAAAATTTTCATTTGGAACGAACCCACTTTGCCTTTTAATGTACACAGATAAAGAAGGTTTAGCATAAGCTACTAAATTTGAGATATGTGGAAATGGTTATAAAAGGTAAAGAAACCCATTAAACAGTCATCTGTTGATATAATGAAACTTGTGGAATGTCTTAACACTTTACATTTGTAAATTTGTAATACAAAACCTTTCTGAGTTGTACAATTGTATTACTGCAAACTGAAACAGAAACTCAAATAGTTAGTTTGTGAAATACGGATGGTAATTATACTGTCAACATTCAGTGAAGTTAATATTACATTTATAATGCATGTTCGAGATGAAGGAATCAAAATTGTTCAACCTTTATATTGGAAATAAGTTAAAACGCATAAGAGAAACAGGTTTGTTGAAGTGTTACCGTACAGAGGAACAGGTTTGTTAAAAAGTTTGTTACCGTATGGAGGAACAGGTTTGTTAAAAAGTTTGTTACCGTATGGAGGAACAGGTTTGTTAAAAAGTTTGTTACCGTATGGAGGAACAGGTTTGTTAGAAAGTTTGTTACCGTAGGTTAGCGAGACGGCACAATCACAGCTGGTCTGTTGGACCCCGGTCCCCTGATTGTCAGGCGATTGTGTCCTCTAGGGGACCCGCTAAGGCGATGATCTCGTCACAGCTGATAGCTGTTGGACCCCCAGGTCCCCTGCGGTCCCCTCAATCCCTCGTTCACATTATCAACCGTTTCTTTATCTTTGCAGATTGATTACGATTAAGCCGTACATCGCGGACAATGCCGTTGTCGTAAGTACACACTTACGTTGACACTAATTTAGTATTTGTACCCATTGTTCCATACTCCATCCGTGGTGCAGCGTTAGGTTATTGCTTACTTGGTTTTGCATGACTACTGCCTTGTAGGACTTGGTGCTTTCGCTGCACTGACCCTGTGTTCTTCCACCACTTTTGACAAATATATGTGCGCTATTTCGACAACGTTTTGTTTTTATTTATCCTTCTTCGATGTATGTGAACTTATGCTTAAATTCTGCCTGTGAGAGTTGGTTTTTGCTCTCTCTCAAGTTGGCAATCCTCTTTGCACTTGAAGACTTATTTTAATTTGTCTTTACTGCACAGATGAGTTTTGGTAAATTGTACAAGACACACTTATATTCTTCCTCAAATTTGAATATCCGACAGGATTGAAAAGAGAGAGCTGTGATTAGAGATGCCTTTATATTTCAAACAATAATTAGAAAGAGATAGTTTAGATGAGGACTCTTTAGAGAGACGTTGAAAACAACACATTGTACCACAAAATGAATTTCTTTTAGTATATTATACTGATATCGACCTTACAAAGTATTAACTTGTAAACAGGTTTTCCGTAAGCAATTGGATTTTGAAGGTCCAATGCCTTTGGGGACATGGAGGAATTCTACAATTTTATGTAGTTTTCATTAAATGTGTCACACTTGCTATATTTTCGTTTACAAATTTGGGATTTTTCTGTTCCCCGTTTGTACAAGTCACTTGGAAAGCCCATTACAAAATGTATCTGTGCATAAATAAATGTAAAAAATTAATCATTTTGAATTAAAAAATCTACCGTACTGTTTCAGTTATTTTTAATGTCTTGCTATGCCGTGTCTCACAAATCTCCAACTCATTTTAATTACAGAAATTCAAATCTCATGCTTTGGAAAATATTTGAAAGATTTTAAAAATTATTAGTCTTTGTAAATACAGATTATCATTCAAATTTTTAGTTAAAGGATGGGATTCAATAAAAATGTATTACTAGACTCAATTTTGTTGCAAATGAGGTTAGCATTATTTATTAAAATTAAAATTTATAGCTAAAATTATGACATTTTTTTAAATTGTTCTCTCCTAAATTAATTTGAATGCAGATACCAGTTAACATTGACACAAGTTAGTGTGGCTAATTCAATGTTCAGTATCAAACATATGTTGACCTGTGTCTTGATTTAAGCTGACTGTGTTGTAACGTAGTTTTTGTTCTACATTGTTGTTCATTGTCTCACTTAAGTGGCCGTACTCGGCCGATGTATTACTTAAGAGATGTATTCATTCAAGTTATCTTGTGCAGTGTGTATGTGTATGTATTAAAAAGAAAATATTCGTTTAATGAATCGAAACCAAAAATCTGTATTGTTAATAATATTTGTGTCATTAAAAAATATTTAAACGTGAAACTGGTTCAGTTACCACGAATAAAATTAAAGCCTAAAATCCAGTAATATTTAAAATATTATCGGCAAAAAACAAGGTCATACCCACTAACATAACCAAAATGTTCTTTCAATTTATCTCATTGAATTGATTTTATTTCAAAAAGTATTTATACATTTAAAATGTATTTGGTTTTTGTTTTGGACTCCATGTTTGTGAAATAACCTGACTATGTTTATAAAACTTTAACTTGATTTTGTGTAGAAGTAAGTCTGAAATTTTTTCATCTAATCATCTTTGTGGTTTCAAATTTATAAATGACAAAATCAGTCAACTCATTTGAAAATGATGGCCATAAGAATATTGCACGGGTTATCTGATTCTGATGTTACTCATATCTTAGAACAAAAATGGTCTAAAAAAAATTGAATTAAACATTTTTATTATATTCGAAGACTATGATTATAAGAACATGATCAGACTATTAATACGATGATAAGTTAACTGTGGTAAAATATTGATTGATGAATTAAAAATGTATTACTATTAGAATGTTCTATTTCCTGTAATTGCTCTGAACACTAACTGTCTCAGAAAACATGGATTGGCAGAATTATTCAGTTACAGTCCATACTCAGTGTGCTGGACTGCTACAAATGAATATGTTCAGTGGAACGGCTGAAAAATAATAAGCTGTTAAACTCTTTCACTTGGCTAACAAATTTGACAAATTATCAATTATCATGTTGCATTTAGTAAAATATAAGAAGTAGGAAATGAGCTTTCTGTTGCAAGCATCATGATTTTAATTGCATTGGACGGGTAAGTAAATTACTATGTACACAGGTACATATTACGCAGGTAGGTGGAATTGGTTTGAATCTTGTAAAATCACGTACACATCTGCATTTTGCTAAATAATAGCTAAGTAAAATGCTCATATTATTTATCTGAAAATAAATACTGCCTTTAGAAAAAAAGCATTATTTTGTCAACCTTATGTTTTCGACAGATTCCGAAAATTGTCCTTAGTCTAAATGTTGTATTGTCTGACACATTTAAATAGACTGAGTGAAATGAGGGTAAATCAATTTGCTATGAATGTACAGTAAAACCCAGATACCGGAAATGACGAAGTAGTGTAAACAGATCTAGTAGCCTTGAATGGAGAAGCTACAGAGAGAACATAATATTATTTGGGTGTGCGGTATTCCCAATATTATAGTGATAACACTAAAATACTTATTGGGGATTGCCAGTGGAAGACAACAACGTAACCGTGCCACAACCAGGTGACGTTCACAGAAAAGCAATAAAACTCTCTCCTCACTACCATCCGAGATTTCACCACCCAAACGTAACTACCGTTAGTAGGTTACACCACCGCTGCCACGTCCACGTGTTGGACAACACAACCGTTATTATTTGAGTGTATCTACACTTATTTTCCCAGAAGTTCTTCATTACCTAGTATTATCGGAAATCCCGTAATATTTCTAATAATTGAGGTTTTACTGTAGTATTAAATTTTTGTTGCCACGTTGTATTTTAACTTGAGTATGAAAGACTAAAAGTGAAAATTGAGTTCTTGTATGGATTGTTTTAAAAATTCTATACATACATTCATGTTAACATATAAATTATGTCTTGTTAAGTGTAATCATATTTGTAATAGCTTAGCTGATTTCTTAATCCCCAAGAATTCGCCTTCATTAATTAATTCCAGGTTTTAGTAAGACCAGGTCATACTACAAATGCTATATAATTTGTACTAATGATGCGTGTTGTAAAAAAGTAAGTGCTTTTTTTCGTAAACCTGTCTATAAAAGTAAGACAAATAATGTATCAATTATAAACTAAGTTTGCGGAGACCTAGAGTTTTGAAATTTGAAATGTGGATCAGAACTAGATAATAGAGCAATAATATCCAATTCATTGCTTCACACAGTGAACACTATATACTTATATGAGTGTTTGCTTATTTCTTGGGTATTGCTCTTGAAATGTTCTTTTGTCAACTGAAAATCAATAGACAGTTGTCACTAGATAATGCAGTTTTTGTATTTGCATGGTTTAACAGATAAGTCAACTCTGTGCCTACAGACAGAATGTGCCTAATGTACAGAAAATGTACACGTAAATGTTACAGATTGTTGTCTTTGGAATGAGGTATCCATATGTCTACAACTGGCATTGGTATCACTCTGTACTGGCGGCCTTATTTCAACAGCCACGCAGATGTTTTTTTTATGATTTATCCCATTTCATAACTGACAGTCCAAATCTAAACTATTATGTGTCAATTTATATTTAGAGACTATTATAATAACAATAACCTATAGTTAGTTTATCTACTGAAGTCTTATCAGTAGTTAATAAAGTATTCTTGTGAGTGAGGACGTTTTAAAAATATAATGGGAACTGAATTGGAGCTTTTAGTTTAATATTGCATGATTTGGGTCTTCGTTTTGAAAAAGTTTATAGATTTCATATTCTTCCAGGGTGTTAAGTTTCTGACCTCTGTAGCATATGTGCAAAACCTCCGGACTATAATCAATGTCATGGTATATAGAATATTATTCCCTCTGTAAAATGGTAGTACCATTGGAACAAGTAAACAAAAGTCTAGGCTTGTCTTCTAGTTTCTTAGTTAAGTTTCTAGCAGTAGGTCTCACTGCTACAAACTCATTATACCGTGCCTATATGTTTTTTCTGCAAAGTAAAGTAAATACCTAGATCCACAATAATTTGATCTTTTTAACGAGGTAAAGTACCAAATATTTGTCTATAATTACAGTTTCATGCTTCTACAAACATGGAATTACACATGTTTGACTCAATTCTGGTGTCGGCTGTCTTTGAGGCTAGGTAAAGAAAAATCTGTTTAACCTAATCTAAGCCAATGGTACGAGTACAAAATATTTTTTTAACACACTTATATTATCTGATTCATTTTGATAAGAAAATGAAATACAGTCAGGTAAAGTGGATCAGCTGGTTTTAGAAGTAAACAAGCACAAGAGGCAAATATTTGGTTAGTTATTTTATTTTTTAGTTATATACTTAACATAATGACTAATATCAAGTTTTTAACTTTTTTTACATACGAGTCAGCAGAATACAGGAAGGGAGGGTATAAAAACAATGTAAACAGAGTTAAATTAAAGCATTTATCACCTAAAAATGAAGAAAGTAAGTAGTTCAGTGGCGTATATAGAAAACTATTTCAGAGGGGTTATCACACTGGGGCGGTTTAGGAGGTATAAAATACCCTCAAAAATGGCTTGAGAGTCATCCTACAGGAAATTATTGAACTTTAAAACCTCATAAATGTGCTCTAACTTAAAACTAACTACTGGGTACAGTTTTAATATTTGTTTTTCAACATTTTGGAGGGGGAGCTTGAGTCTCCATTAAATACGCCCATGGGCAATTTAGATGGGTTATGTTTAGAATCTATAAGTAATAACCTGTTGAATACACACAATGGTATATGAATTAAAACGGTTGGAAAGGGTGATAGTTATAATTACAAAAATGGAACAATATGTTTTGAGAATGCTCCAAACAGTAGAGTTGTATTTTCGTAACATATAATGATGAGAAATGCCTGAAATCCTAATATCGTTTTAAAACATCCATCATCAATAAACAAAAAACAATAAAACTGCTAAGCACCTGGAGGAAATAATTGTGATGTGAGTTCTGCAGGGTTAAATATATCAAAACTTAATTTACGTTAGCTCACATTAATGAAAGTTTAAATTTAGACACATGTTTCAATTTAAATAAAATTTAAAATCTATAAGCTATTGTACGACTATATTTATTAAACCATTCAGCATCCTATATGATTTTAACAATAGTGTATCAGGCAGTGCTGTCTTAACCTGTTGGAAACAATGCGGCTGTACATGGTGTACTTCTGAACATTGGTGAGAAGGGTGAGGTAGTGTATTCTATAGTTGCTAATGTTTTGTATGTGTGTCAAAAAGTGATTATTTGTCGTGAAGTATCATTGTATGGTAATATTTGTCACTTGGGGCCATTGCCTAAAAATGTACGTGGCATAGCAGCCTCAATCCACTGGGGTCTTTTCTCCAAGCTCTCTAAAATCTAAGGAACTTGAAAAATTCTTGGTCTATACATTGGTGTAACTGAGATAATTATAGCGAATTCAGCTAAGCTGCTTAGTGTGGTTTTGGATGATAGCCCAGAAGAAGTAACCAGCTGGTCATAATTGAAAGCGAGTCAGAGAAAGGCTCCTTTGTTATTCATAATCTCTCAATGCTCAAAAACACTCCCTTGTGTCCAAAAGTGTCTTCTACAGTTTTCTCAGTTATCTTTTGTGTGGCTCAGATTCAAACCTTAAAACAATTTAAATAGACAAAATACAGCCATCAGATCAATGTTAAGTTCACCTCCCTGCCTCAATGCAATGAATATTTTACAAAATCAGAGTATTAACATTTGCTAGTATATGTTTTGAATTTTCCAAATTTTGTGCACACTTATGGGATCGTGGAAATTATAAGAAGTACAGCAAAGACTAAGTTGAAAGAGTTTTGCATAACAACAAGAGCAATAAATTTATGTGATTAAGTTAATTATTGGTTGTGTCTTTCACTTGCTGTATCCAAAAGACTATTTTTGGGTCTAGTATGCAAACTATCACAGCTTTCTTTAATACCTATAATGGAACGTTTTTACATGAAATCTGCTTGAAATTTCTTCTAGTTTTTATATATTATAATGAAGAATAACACCAGCAAGTAGGGAGGTGTAGGATTCAGTTCAGTTTTTTTAACGCAACAATCCATTTTTTCTTGGTAAAAAGAAAGTAAATTCTTTACTGTTTTCAAAAATGCCATATATGTTGTACTTTCGTGTCTGGTGTATTAAATAAAATTTAGAATTTTTTAAAGTATTAACTCATATGACACTGGATTTAAAAACCAATTTTGTCCTTGAAAACCCTAACTTTCTCTAGTTTGAATATATTTTTATTCATTTAAAAATCATACCATCCAATAATTAGATTTTATTTTTGTGAGCGTTTTTCTTTTCAAGGAAAGCACCATCAGACCCACATAAATGAATACAAAGTGGCCATGAATAACAATATAAATAAATTTGTACTACATAAAAAGTCATTACAAATAAAAGAAGTTACAATTTTGAAATTAGGAAAGTATAAAGACCAGAGTATTCACTTTTTGTTTATTCCGTAGAATTGACAGCATGTTTTAGTCAAACCCAAATTAAAAAAAAGCAAAAAATGTCATTTATAAATTACTGGGCAACATAACACAAAAAAGACATTTAGGTGTACTTTTGCCCTAAAAATGAGTTTAACTCATTTTAATGGTACATATTTGTTTTTGGATAGATAGTTTCTTATATTTTATGTGAAATAATGTCATAATTTTCCAATATTTTTGTACTATATGACTTTTTTCTTCACATCTACAAAATTATCATTTATTTGCAACATTTTCAGTGTGATTAAGAAAATACGTAGAGGCATCTGTGCTATGTATATAGTCACATAGTTTTCATAAAGGTTTAAGTATGATATGAACAAATCATTTATGTTAGTCTTTATTTCATAGACCTGAACTATTAAGGGTGTTAAAATGATCATTTGCTTGTCTAAAAGAAGGATTAAGTACCTTTTTTTTTTCAAAATCTTGATGATGATATTTTGATCTTAGATGAAACAGAGGTTAAGTTGAGAAAGGACTCTTGCTTCATATTAACCTTATCCTCATCTCCCAACTAGAATTTTAATAAATTATCTAATGTGTGTATTTGTTTTTTATATCTTTTTTTATTCAGACGTAAATTTTTGAATTATTATCATTTGTAAACATGATTATTTAGTATTGTTATTTACAGTTGATATTTACTAAGTATGATGGTGTCTGTTAACAATACTGTGTATTAGTTACAACAACAAAAACACCACTCTGTGTCATTCCCTGGTGAGACATAGCGTAAATTAGATAAGAAAATAAATCCTTAATTCTTTTTTGGGATGAAAAAATAATCATTTTAAAATTCATATGACATCAGTAATGTATTAATGCAATATTGGATTTCTATTAATGAAAAGTTTAGTATAATAAATTGAATTATTCTGTGTCTTTACGACTAAACTATTCTTTGACATAAGCTGATTGGAAGTATGACAAAAATATAAATGAACAATATAAACTGACACTAATTTTTGTTTAGTTGATACTGTTTAGAATAAAGTAGTATAGTGCTTATGGTGGAAGGAATGGTTAGTGACAAGAGGACTAACAGACTGACAGTCCACATTTCGATGGCGACAGAGTGAGGCTGTTGTCGCGGAGAGATGCTAGAGGCAGGACCGAGGTCTGGAGATAGCAGCAAACTACTTCATTGTTCAACATTTTGCATATAATGGTTGAAAGGTCCAAAACTGGTTCTGAATAAATTACTTCTGTATAGTTGCGCTGTTATTGATTTTACCCGAGTTTAATGTTCCCTTTAAAGTGAATAATTTATCTAAGAAGTGTGAATAATTTTGTTAACCTATTGATGCAATAAAAAATAAATAACAATTAACTTTTGGGTATTAGTGCATGCAAATTGAGTGTTAATTGATCCCAATTTCTCAATTACAAAACATTAAATTGTATTAATGTGATGTTGCTAGAGATATTAAAGAAAGAAAATCGTTGAATTTTCAGTGAATTATGTAAATATGTTTTTGTATAATAAAGTTATAAATAATTTAAATTTTATAAGAGATAAAAAGAATTTTCTTTATATGGTTAATCCTCCAGGTTCAAAAAAAAATTAGAAGTCAATTAATAGCTTTAATAGTTTCTGAGATAGTTAACTATTCACTTCTTTTGTAAACTTATTCCTTAGCAAACATTTCTTTGTACAGATAGTTTTGATCCCTAATACCTTCAATACAATTCTGGTGTATTAAAACACCTTAGTCCTAATTTTATATTTGTAATTCAATTCTTTCTTTAAATATACTTGCCAACTATATTTAATTTTGCTGTAGTTCTGCATTAGCCTTTTTGGGAGACTGCCTGTCATATGGTTCTTCACAAAGGTTTTCCTAGTTTCTGTCCATTCTCTCTGAACATTGTTCACTTTTGTGTTTTAGTGACCCACATAAAAACACGTTAAGTTCATATGCAGCAAACTGTTGAGTACCAAAAGGTATTGAATGACTCTTTGAATTTTGTACTCTGCCTTTCAAACATTTTTTTGTGTTACTCTAGTTTAGCTAGATCTAAGATTATGGGATTCTCAAAACACAATTGTTTTCAGACAATCTAAATATTCTTTGTGTTCACATTTTTTTGTTGTCTTCGTGTCAGGGAGATCATTGTACTTAAGTACTGCAAATTTTTGGAGAGTCCGATTGTCAAGCTTTTTTATTATTTTGGTACTCATGCTCCTGAAGTATAACATTTAGAGCTGTATAGTGTATTAATTTTTTTTTTCTTTTTGCTGAGGCTAGACGTTATTTATGACAAAACATGGATATGGGATATGACGTGGAACAGGCTCAATCATCCCAGTGGAGACATTTCGGATCGCCAAGACCGAAAAGGCTTGTGAAGTGAAGTCAAACGTGAATGTTCCATTATTGATTCATTCAAGGGTTCGACGTTCTTCAATTCTAATGGCAGGCATAGTGCATTTGAATTCTTGCCACGAGGTCACATGGCCAATAAGGAGTACTATCTGCAAGTTTAACGCCGTTTGCGTGAAGCAGTAAAAAAAAAAACCCCGAATTTGTGGCAAAACAATTCATGGCTTTTGCACCACGACAATGCACCTGCACTGGTTGTTCGTGAATTCTTGGCCAAAACAGTACTGTAACGATGCCTAAGCTTCTTTATTCTCTAGACATGACTCCGTGCGACTTTTTGTTTTTTCAAAAATAAAGATTCATAGTTCCTTTATAGGAAAGGGCCGTCGTTTTATAAGTTTATGACATTAAAAATGAATGCCTGAAAGAGCTAAAACCAAAGAATCACTTTTATTCGAAGATTGGTGTAGGCTCGAGTGCATAATATCTAATGCGGACTATTTTGAAAGTGACAACATTAATGTAGACTAAATAAATATAACTTCTAAAAAAACAATTCCGTTTTTATTAGTATACTGCGTGTAAGCAGGTAAATGCATAAGCACATGTTCTAAATATCAAAAGTTCACGAGAGCTCACGTGATCTGAGTTTGAATTTAGGTAATATCTCCAGGAAGGTTTTTCTTTTTCCGCCAGAAGTGCGGGGCATTTCCGATCGGTACTTTCCCGACTTCAGATCACGATCAACCTAATCAACAGCGACGCATATCGCGTGATAACCAGAAGTAGATAGGAACAGAGTGGCCTCCTCGCCGATATCTCTTCCTTTTGGGTGGCAGAAAACAAAAACCGATCGTCATAATGGCATGCAATTTTCACAGTAGATCAATTATAAGCTTTCTGAATTTCGAGAATAACAACTGTGATGATATTATATTATAAAATAGAATATTTTCCCAGTGTTACTAGGTTGGTGCAGTGTCTCATGTTGTTTGTGGTCAAAACAAACACTGTAAACACGTTTATATTACTGTAAAATAATTTTATCCTAGAATTGTACTAGATTCAAAACACCCTCATTCCATTAAAAAAATCCCTAAAAATAAAAATAATGCGCTTTAAATACTGCATTACTTTACTAAAATGCTTTACTACATATTGCATCTTGAACTTGAAGTGCAAACCAAGACCACACTGCCATGCCAATATTCCAAAGCACTCTTGACATGGAGTTGATTTTAAAATTTTGCTCTGTATTTCTGATCAGAGATGTCTTAGATTCTAAGTTGGCATTAAACATTACAACCTAATATAATAATTTGGGAAGCGGTTTTTCTCAAAACATACTTTTAGCTTGTAGATCCTAATAACAGCTATTGGCCCAGTTGATGGTAATAATTTAAAAGTATTTCAAAAATAACAAGCAGAAAGTGGACATTCTCTCTCACTTCTCACTATTACTTTTAATACAGAAAATGTGCATTATAAACATTGTAATAACGAACATTTGACATAACGAAGGAGATATCACGAAAGAGAGTAAAGTCCTTAATCAAGATATACACCTCACCACGTATAGGCTTCACTGGTAATGCTTTGAAATATTTGAAATCCAGATAATTTCATTCTCAAGGTGACCTACATACAGATAGGTGGATAGACAGACAATCGTGCAGAAAATAAATGTGTACATCCCCCCACTGACAAAAGAGAAATGTGTCAGCCGTTCAGATAGGCTTCAATGACTTTCTAAGCCAAATTCGATGGTTTGGGTCATAGAACTCATTCTTGTGTATGTAGACATGAAGTTTAATGCAAATGTCTAAATAAGAAATCTTTCTGAAGATATCTTTGAACATGACACATTCACATTTTGTTCCTTAGGTTTCATAGCGTGTTCAAATAATATAAGTTGCGGTGAATATTCAAATTTTGTCACCTTTTGACATTCAATCTCCACTCTATTATTCTTTTCTTTTTATTACTCTATGAATAAAAATGTCATGTTAAAATCTCATATGATTGTACTAAGTTATATTGCGGGCTACGGTGTTTGACGCACAGAACAGTTAGTGCAAGAGAGATAATGAATATAGACAATAGACAATAGACAATTGCTTTATTTTCGTATTCATTAAGAACAGAAATGGCGTCAAATATGATAAGACATATAGTCAATTAATTGTAGATAAAAGTTGCTAACTACATTAACAATTAACATGTTTAACTGACACAGTTTAGGTAGCTATTTCTTTAAAACATGATAAAAGTTTTACCAAAATAACAATTACAAAATACACATATAATTTACATATTTACATTGGTTATATTCTTGAACTCTTCAACACTATATATTGACCTTCCAACAAGCCACTTAATAAGTCTTTTCTTCAGAACCTGCGGAGTGCTGGTTTTGAAGTTCTTCGGAAGCATATTATAAAGCTTCGCTCCAGCATAAGACGGCTTCTTGGCAAAAAGAGCTGAGTGATGTAAGGGAAGGCTGAAGTCATTGGCCCGCCTTGTGTTGTAATCATGGATGTCACCATTCCTCTCGGGACGTTGTGTGTAGGCGTGTAGAATCACTTCAGTAATGTACAGAGTTATCACTGTAGGAATTCCCAAGGTCTTGAAAGCCTCTTTGCAGCTATCTCGAATATTCCCCACCACAATTTCCCTATGTCAACTGTACAGTATGTTCAAAACCTTTCATATTCACTTACGTTTTACTTTGATCAAAAAAAATTAAACAATGAAAATATCGCCATAAACAGTTTTAGGCGAGAACAAAATTTGTATTTTTTAATTAAGGGTGTTCAGTAAAAGTGTTCCAATACTTAAAAATGAGCAAAAAAGTTCAAATGAAGGTATGTCCTAAAACCTTTATCGGTGTTGGATAATAGTGACGCAGTGCGTCATCGTTGTCATATCGCATCGTGCCCTGTAAGAAAGCTTCCATTGCGGGACTTTAATTTCCTTAAAAGATTTATCCGGTGGTCTCTGAGATTCTTGCGTTTTTTCCTGACGTCAAAATTAATGTCTTCCTTAAATGTACAATCATTTCCGTGTATAGGATACAGTGCAATTTCACATTTACATTGGTTTAGGGTACATACTTTTGATTTTAACTTGTGATTGTCGAAGGAAATCATACCTAAATGTTTATTTTGAAATAACGCGTTTTTTTAATTGATTAGGAAGAAATTATACAAACACGTTTTAAGTAGTGTGTATTTAAATTTATAAAAATCCATCTTATTTTCACATTATTTGCGACGTTTAATATTAATTAATTAAAAGATTTTAATTGAATTCAAACTAAATTAAACTATACATTTGTATACATTTTTGATAAAATATTCTTAAACATACGGATTTTGAGATTCATCCTGGTATCCGATGTGCTAGGAGTGAACATTTCGATAATTTTCTTTATAAATTCTCAGTTTTTTTTGCTGATTTACTAATTTATCAGACACTCTGATATGAAGTTAACACCCAACTCAGCCAGTTGAGTAAATGTATGTGGTTATTCAACATTTAGTTCCAGCTGTAAGGATAGTTTATCGACATTAATTTAAATGATTGAAAATTGTGTCTTCGATACAGACTTAGTTCCCTCCAGTTCTTTAACTTATTAACACCTTTTATAATGTATGGAAATTAACGTTGTATGTTTATAATGCATCTAAATCTAAAATAATTGAACATTTGTAGTGAAATTTTTAGAAGCCAAAAATTGACAGATTACTATTTTGTAATAGTATTATGCATTTGAAATTGGCGCCACGTGCCAGTTGCCGGGAACTAGGGGCTCCAGTTTCCGGTGAGCTCGGGTGGATGTTACAACTCGAGAGTGTGTCCTCCTACGTAGACTAGTGGATACAGCCACGGCTCTCTAACTGAGAGATCACGGGTTCAAATCCCGGGGAGGTTACATCAGACAGGAATAACAGCCAAAGTGACCCAGACAAGCCAGTGTAGCCAACAGCTGAGGCTTTAAAGGGCAGAAGAATAAAATCTTTGCAACGACCTCTAACATTGACCTCCACATTCTGTATTTTTTATCTTGTATAGTCTTTGTTGCTTGGTACCAGGTGTAATTTTGAAGTTAAGATATTTTTTGGTTTTCAAACATGTATTTGTCGTATTCATCGCCATATTTTTCTCATTTGTTTATATCCGCACTTGTTAAAGTTTGTTTCTTAAGGGGAGCGGGAAAGGCCTATCTCGCCAATGTTAAATTTGCCATCTTTAGGTACACTTTTCTTCAAAAGTTGTAAAGCTATGACTTTCAAATTTTAGGGCTATATTTACCAACTCTTTTTGTGTTGACAGACCCAATTTTACACCTGCTAATCAAATATTACCTTAAAAAATCATTTTTTCATAGAACACTAAAAAAAATTAAACATTTTTACAAAACATAAATTTTTTATTACAAAACTAGTAATGTGAGATTAATAAAAATGGGTCTAAATATTACTTATACCCCAACAATGATGTGTAAAAAATTTCAGGTATGTAGGTTAATTATTTACAGAGATAAGTGTACCTTTGTTTAATAAAATGCAACTTTCGGCAAATTGCGACTGAACTCAATAAACTAAAAGGCATACAATATCTACCTTAAAAATAGGCCAGCTCCATATTTGGGATCATCTGTTTCCTCTTCATGGTCTTCCTCCATGAGCCGCCTTTTTCTTCTTGCTTGTCTAGCCTCCTTCGTGATACTTTCAGCCGCTTTCTCACTTTTACGCTGTCTCAAAATATCCATCTCCCGCAAAGTTTTTGACGGATTTTTCACACAAACTCAGTCCAAGTCTTTTGTAGAGGTCCAGTTTGCTGCTGTGGCCTTCATTCTGAGCATGCTGTACATTCTAACTTAGTTGATAATACTAACCCAGAGTTCTCAGAGTCATCATAACACACAATAAGTTCGATTGTGTCTGTTGAATCACAATACTTACATTTAACAAATTTTTTTATTGCACAAGACAATAAGTGGACATCAAAAATACAATTTCCTGCTCCAGAAAGATTGAAATGTTTCATAGCTATCAAAGGACAACTTCTTTGCAGAAGATACTTTAGTAGAACTACTCCCAAGTTCTTTGTTAGGTGTTTCTTGAGTTCCTGACAAAGTTTCTGAACCTACCAATGTAGGCCTAGGCCTACTGTACTGGTTACCTACATGATGTTTACTCTTGGTTTTATAACTCAATTGTTTCCTTGGCATCGCGAGTTCCACTAAACAAACAAATATGTTTCGAAAAATAACACAACAATTCACCAAATCAGTGTCTTCTTTGAACAAAATACAAAATGTAAACAAGAAACAAGTTTACATGTTCGGTATTGTGAAAGGAACCAAAACAACAGACGACAGCTGACGGATAAACTGATGTTTAGTCAACTGTCACTATGACCAACTACACAAACAAAAATGCAGAGTATAAAACCAATGGTACTATACTAAATGCCAGGAGTATACTAGCTACACTATTGACGTTGCTCAGAGAAAAAACTCTGTGTCTTGATATATTGTTTTAATTTTTTCAAGGGCTTATACGTAAGTTACAGTGATGACAATTATATCATTTTAAAGAGAATGAAATGGAGTATAATAATTTTAAAAAAACTAAAAATGTGTAAAAAAAAAATTTTCCCCGGTCTGGCTCCCCTTAAGTAAAAAGGAGAAAAAGACAAATATCAGCTTTAAAAAAGTAGTATTTAATTGCCATAAGCTAACAACGATGGTAAATATTTGTCATCTGAAACTTTTTTGACTTAAAATTTTGGTTGACTTGGACGGGTATATATCGCTTATTAGTTTTTTTATTTTTGAATATGTTGAACCTTGTGATTCAATGTTTCACACCTGAAAAAGTGAAGAAGGGGGTGTATTCCAATCCAGGTAACGCAATGATCTCTGTAACATTAACGATGGCAAATGTCCGAAAACCTGTTGTTTTATAAAATTATCCATCTTCAGTGATAAATTATAAACAAAGAATAAACAGTTTGGATAAGGAACAGGGAAAGTTGCAACTGCAATGTTCAGAAGTGGATTAACTTGACTGCCGAGATAAAGTCAGTATTCCCAAGAGGACTGTGTACCGTTAAAAATTAGTTAATTAAATTTCATACAATGTAAATTTCGCAACCTAATCAGCCAGTATAATATTATTTTACATCCAATGTTCCGGAACTAAATTATTGGGCGGAGTAACTACCTAATTGGCACGCGTATGAATGTTTTCTTCTAACCTTTTGTAGCAGCCCAACTACGTAACCGATCAGACCTCGCGCGCTTTGTCCGTAAGTAAAATTTATCTTTTCGTATTATTAAATTAGCCCTTTGATGCCAAACGTATAAAATGAATGTAACGTAAAGTAAAGATGTGAATAGTAAAAGTAACTTACCCTTGAAGATCTGTTATTTGCTTGATTGAGATAGATAAAGGTTGTGGCGTCGTCCTTATGGCGACGAGCACGTTGTTATAAATAGTAATTTGTATCATTAAATGGCTAATACCGTCGCGAATTTGTTTTAGGCGAGTTTACGTAGCTGATGTATCTCACGTGTTGTTTGAATAGATGGCTACCACTTCCCAATCTACTCCTCTTCTAGAAATAACCGTTCTTAGACTACAGCTTCAATGTCTCGTGCCAAGACGCCGACACCCGGGTTGTGAGTCTACCTATTGCGAAGGGAAGTGAAATATTATTGTTTTGTAAAGTAAAACGTCGTACGCATAATTCAATAGAACATTGGATATTTTAGGCCCACCTAGAAGATATACTTTTTAGTTATTATATTCTAATTGGCAGCAACGTGGCATTACATAACTTTTCCTTTACCATCTAAAAGTGGTGCTTTTAAGTTTTCGTAATTAAACTGAACTTATAAGTAAACTTTGTATTTCTAGTATTTATTACTACGACCTCAGAAGTCACCACCCCCTTGTGTTATCGTCATACGGTACACAATTTTATTGCGCAACTCTGCTATTGATGTGCCTACTCTGCCATCAACTGGGTGAAACTGAGCGAAAACGCCACAATGCCTGCCATTAAAATAGAATATTTGTCTAAAGATGAGTTGCTATTTGAACTGATATCTAGAGGTATTAAATTAAATAGTGACAGTACAGTAAATGAACTCAGAAAGTCCTTAAGACACTGTTTGAGAAACAATATTTTACCTACTCCTAGTAGCCTATTAAAAATAGACCACAATCAGGAAGTAAAACTTCTCAGTGAAAAAGTGATATTATTAGAACATGGGTGCAGTGAATTGAACAGTGCTAGTTCACCTTTAGAAATCACCAAATTCCAAGAAAAGTGTAAACATTTAATAAACCGTTTATTTTTAGACAACCAGCTAGAACTAAGTTCTGTACATAGTGAAACTTTATCAGCTTTAAAGTGTAGGCTAGTAAATGTTGAACAACAATTAGCTAAAAACTTGCTACCTACAGTGAACCTAGAACAGCTTAAAGTGTTAGAAGCCAATTTAAATGAATCATTAGAACAAGATGAGGCTATGGAACAGGCAGTGAAAGAACAAATAGGCCCTATTTCTGTACAACCACCAACAATATCACAGCCTACTGCCAGTACCCCCACTTTGCCTATAATGCCTATTTATAATGCAAACAATGATTGTATTAGTCAACCTATGTCTGGTTTAAATATGTTTAATAAGTTAAACAACCCTGTAGAATGTTATTTACAAAATTTTACAGTAACAAATGGCTTAGTAGTACCTGAGCTAATAAACTTTTTGAAAACTTTGTTAAAACTAAAATGTGAAACTAGCCTATCAGAAAATGAAATTTTAGCATTGTTACCAGGTTATGCAAAAGGTCCACTTTTAGCCAAAATAATACAGTGTAAGTCTATCATGCCCAATGTCAACTATCTACACAGGGAATTAATTAGTGCTTTTATCCCTGTAGGCCTAATTGAAAGACTGAGACTAGATTTAGTTTATAGGCCACAAAGGATTGATGAGCCACTGTATGAATACATCTATGACATCAAAGAGCTCAGTAAAGTTTTATTGTGTAACATAAGTGAACAGGACTTGGTAACTTGTATAAAAAGAGGTATTAAGCCTACAGATAGAAATAAGTTAATTTTTGAAAACAATCCCATTTGTTTTACAGATTTGGAAAATGTGTGTATAGCTAGTAACAATATAACCTTTAATGATAACTTAAGGGACAATTTAAGTAAGACATATGTTAACAACATGTATCCACCACATGTTGAACTTAGAAAAAGTAGGCCTACTGTCAAAAACCCAAAGTTATGTTTCAATTGTAATAGGCCTGGTCACTTAGCAAAAAATTGTTTTAGGAATCCAAAAAACTAGTCGATAGGGGAGTGGTATTACACACAACACCTAAAAATATCCCTCCCCGGTTTCATAAGTTTAAGAATAATAATTTTATAAATAGTAATACAGTAAGAAAAGAAAAACACTATTTTATGAGAGTCTATGGTAAGGTAATTAAAAATTGGAGTAAATTAAACTATAGAAAACCTAATTTAAGACTAAATGTTAGACAGTGTAACAATATGCCTTTAATTGAAGCTATAGTGGGTAAAAATGTAAAAACAAACTGCTTATTAGATACTGGTGCTACAAGAGATATAATTAGTAAAGAATTTTATGATAGCCTATTGTTGAATAAAAATGTTTCTAAATTAATGAAGTCAGATGATAGAATGTTTGCTGCAAATAACACTGAAATAAAATGTTTTGGTTACTGTTATGCTAAGATAAAAATTTCTAAATTTTGTTGGAAAGTAAAATTTATTGTATTGGATAATTTAAAATGGGACATTGTATTGGGAAACCCATTTATATCTAATAGCAAATTAATTTTAGATCTTGATGGAGATTCATGTTATTTTAAATTCAATTGTAATGAGAAAATAACTATTGTCAGACATCAGCCTTTTGAACATGAAGTAAACAGCATTGATGTAAAAATAGGGTGCACTAGAGCTGAGGCTGAGATACAAAACCTTATAGGGGATTTTCCAAATGTTTTTAATCCAAAATTAGGAGAGGCTCTAGATTTGGAAGTAAGATTAGTTCTAAATGACCCCACACCTGTAAATATTAGGCCTTATTTTATGAGCCCTCCTACTGTAAATAAGATGAAAACAATAATACAGGATTGGTTGGACCAAGGAATAATTGAACCCAGTACTTCAGCCTACTCCAGTCCAGCCTTTTTAACCAAAAAGGACAGACTTGTAGTCAATTATACCGAATTAAATAAAAAGTTACAGAAAATTGATTTTCCCATTGGTGATTTAAATAATTATTATCAACATCTTAGTGGAGCCAAATATTTTTCAATAATAGATTTAAGAAAAAGTTTTTTGCAATGTCCATTATCACCTGATAGTCAAGATCTTACCTCATTTAGCACTATATTTGGTAAATATAAATTTAAACGAGTACCCTTTGGTTTACATGTTGGTAGTGCTGTATTGTCCGCCTATCTGGACAAAGTCCTAGACAATATAAAATTTAAATATGTGATAATTTTTTGTGATGATATCTTAGTGTACAGTAAAGACCTTGATTCGCATTTAGTACATGTCAGAGAGATTGTAAATAGACTAAGCAAACATGGCTTAACGGCAAACCTAGAGAAAGCAAAGTTTTGTTTTGAGGAAATCTCCTTTTTGGGGAACTTAATAAAAAATAATACAGTAACTATAGATCCCGAGCGAACAAGGAGTATAAGAGAATTTATGCCGCCTAAGAACGCCAAACAAATTTCACAGTTTTTAGGTATGACCAATTTGTTTTCAAAATTTATAAATAATTATGCCGAATTATGTAATCCTTTAAATCGTTTAAGAAGGAAAAACGCTAAATTTATTTGGACAAGTGAATGTCAAGATTCGTTTGTAAAGTTAAAAGAAGCTATAATGAATCCTCCTGTACTCCAGTTAGCCGATTTTTCAAAGCAATTTATAGTAATGACAGATGCTAGTGGAATAGCCGCAGGTGGTTGTTTGTTACAGGAAAACGACCAAAATGAATTAATGCCAATAGCCTATTACTCTAGGAAATTTACTGATGCCGAATTAAAATATACTGTTTATGAAAAAGAAGCTTTGAGTGCACTAATTTGCATAGAAAAATGGCACGAATTTTTAGAAGTAAGAACCTTTAAATTAATAACTGATAACCAAGCTTTATCCTATGTCCTCAATCACAAAAGGAAGGTAGGAAGACTTGCCCGGTGGATCGAGAGGATTTTGAATTTGCCATTTGAGGTGGAATTTAAAAGTTCCACCGATAATGCGCTGGCAGACGCCCTTTCACGTATGTTTGAGGGCGAGTCGACGGGAACAGCTGATCCGAGCCCCAGTGACTGCCGGAACGGTCCTGACCAGGATAAAAATAGATTATCGATTTCCTTCTGCCATTCAAACTCCTCCCGAAGGCAAACATGTAAACGAACATCTAATGTAAAGCCTAAAATGCAGATAAATAATAAGTGCAATAACAAGGATAATTTGTGGTTGTTAATTAATGATTTGCCATTAGCGTTTAAAGATTTAGAAAAATATCAACTTCAAGATAAAGAAACTCAGCGAATCATTCAATCTGTAAAAAGCAATAGTAACAATTTATGTTATTTTATAAAAAACAATTTACTGATGTACAAAAGGAATGTAAAAAGTAAGAGTAAGATATTTTTTGCCTGTACAGTTAATTGATTTAGTATATGAATTCTTCCACAGTTCTTTAATAGGAGGTCATTTAGGCATTGCTAGAACGCAAAGAAAAAATAATCAGTATTTTTATAGACCTGATTTAGACGAAATTATAAAGGCAAAAGTGAAAGCATGTAATGTTTGTAAAATGAGTAAAGTGTGCCAAAGAAAATATGAAGGCGAATTAGTATCTGTGCCATTTAAGAACAATATGGATTGTTTATTCATAGATCTTTTAGGTCCCTTAGTGAGAACTAGAAACAGCAATGTATATTTACTTGTAGTTGTAGATGCCGCCAGTAAATTTCTATAGCTAATCCCTTTGAGGGAATGTAAGAGTGCTGAAATATGTAATAAATTAGACCGCATAATTTTTAACAACTTTTCTGTACCTAAAATAATAGTGTCAGACAATGCCGCATATTTTACATCACTGTATTTTAAGAAGTTCTTATTTAAGAATTTTATTGAACACCGTAGACTAGCGCCTTACAGGGCTAATGGAAATCAATCAGAAAGGCATATTAGAAACATATCTACATTATTACGTAGTTTATATCACAACTGTCATAGTAATTGGGATAATGACCTAGGCTATATACAATTAAGTTTAAATACCGCCCATAATGAAAGCACAGGTTTTGCTGCCTTTGATTTAATGTTTAATCATTCCTGTAATAATGCTTTATCTAATTTATGGAAGCTAAATGATCTAATTGGTGAGAATTTGTCCAAGGAAACTATTGTAAACAATTTAAAGAGAGCTGTGGTGAATGTAAAAAGGAGTATAGCACATAACAGTAATAGACAAAAGTACTCAGAGCAAAATGTAAAACATCCCTTTAAGTTGCATTCCTTAGTATGGATTAGAACCCACTATTTAAGCAATAAGGTAGAAAAGTTTTGTGCAAAATTAGCACCAAAATATGTAGGAATTTATAGAATTTTATATTTTTTAAGCCCTGTAACTTGTATTGTACAACACACTGAAAATGTTTTGAATGTAAAAAAGGTTCATATTGTAGATTTAAAATTAAATTAAGACCTGTTCTGTATAAAAAAAAAAAAATTGTAGCATCCCTAGCTTAAGGAACCACTTGCTGCCAAATTTAAAAGATAAGATAAAATCCAGGAAGTTAACTGTTTGGTGAATTGTTAACAAATGTGTCAATGGAAATGAAATATAGAAAAAGAATTTGTAAATAGACTTAGTATAAAGAAATGAGACAAAGTTGATCCTGACTGTTTGTAATGAGGGAATCAAATATAAAAAAAAGGTCTGTGTTTTGTATGTATGCCGAAATGTTGAATTTTGAATTTTGTAGATATATTTGAAGTGTTAAAATTCATGTAGATGTAAGATGTATAGGATGTTGTATGTAAATATATATAAAGAGTGATGCAGTATTAATAAGAAATGTGAGACTTAGCTTCTCGTGAGGGGACGTTTCATTCCAAAGTATTCCATCCATATTGGTAACTTGTCCGCAAGTCTCAGGGTATTTAATGGCACAACACTATACACAAAACACTGGTATGAATGCAAAAAAGAAGTATGAATGTGGCGCCTATATAACAAAACACTACACTACACTTGTTTACGATTTAATCGCCTTAAATGCCCTTATTCTTGCAACGACCCGCAACTTCTAAAACGCTGCAACGTCCACTGCATGAAAATAGTTTGCCTAAATTGATTTTCTATTTTTGGTCCCTAAGCGAGCAGTCATAGAACTGCATTGGCATGCGATCTAGCGGATTTCATAGGAAACTTTTGAAACCCCGCGCTATCGTATTGTTATGGTTGAATTTGAATTTATGTAATGAATAAAAGGTTGAATTAAGTTTGTTATTTAGAATATGTTTAAAGTAAAGCGACTAACTAGGTTGCGAAATCAAAACAGGGGGGATATTCTGTACCGTAAATTAGTTAATTAAATTTCATACAATGTAAATTTCGCAACCTAATCAGCCAGTATAATATTATTTTACATCCAATGTTCCGGAACTAAATTATTGGGCGGAGTAACTACCTAATTGGCACGCGTATGAATGTTTTCTTCTAACCCTTTGTAGCAGCCCAACTACGTAACCGATCAGACCTCGCGCGCTTTGTCCGTAAGTAAAATTTATCTTTTCGTATTATTAAATTAGCCCTTTGATGCCAAACGTATAAAATGAATGTAACGTAAAGTAAAGATGTGAATAGTAAAGTAACTTACCCTTGAAGATCTGTTATTTGCTTGATTGAGATAGATAAAGGTTGTGGCGTCGTCCTTATGGCGACGAGCACGTTGTTATAAATAGTAATTTGTATCATTAAATGGCTAATACCGTCGCGAATTTGTTTTAGGCGAGTTTACGTAGCTGATGTATCTCACGTGTTGTTTGAATAGATGGCTACCACTTCCCAATCTACTCCTCTTCTAGAAATAACCGTTCTTAGACTACAGCTTCAATGTCTCGTGCCAAGACGCCGACACCCGGGTTGTGAGTCTACCTATTGCGAAGGGAAGTGAAATATTATTGTTTTGTAAAGTAAAACGTCGTACGCATAATTCAATAGAACATTGGATAATTTTAGGCCCACCTAGAAGATATACTTTTTAGTTATTATATTCTAATTGGCAGCAACGTGGCATTACATAACTTTTCCTTTACCATCTAAAAGTGGTGCTTTTAAGTTTTCGTAATTAAACTGAACTTATAAGTAAACTTTGTATTTCTAGTATTTATTACTACGACCTCAGAAGTCACCACCCCCTTGTGTTATCGTCATACGGTACAACTGAAGCGGCCTTAGTTAATTAAGTGACTTGTATAATAATTGGTCCACGACTTCGTCGTACCTACACGATAACAAAGAGTAATCCTCTTTCTGAATGAGTTATATAACGTAATTTTTCTAACTTGGTAGTTACGAAAAAGTGTTTTAAATGGCTGACCGTTATCGAAAGCCTATCATTTGAAGGTCTGTCTATGTCTCAGACCGTATGATATCACGAAAACGAACCTAAAGATTAGAAACTTTTGCGTGAAGCTTCATTTCTATATAGATAACACGTAGTTGTGTGGCGGTGCATGTCATTCCATGAGATTTAGTTTCAGTTAACAGGCATTTTACATTGGTCTTATAAGTAACCATAATTGCAATGAGAGAATAGAAAAATTAAATTAAATAAAAAAAGACAAACTGAAAATAAGAATATAAGGTTTTAATATGTAACGCAGTAACGCATAATATAGACTAATTGCTCAAACACATACACTTGGTGATTTGTGTGTACCACGGAGTAAAAACAAATGTGCAGACCCTTATTATTTGATAACTATTACTAACACCCATGTTATGAACAAAAAATGTGAATTTTTGTGGCAAGACATCGTGAGAAATATTTCATCTGTAAATGTAATATTTTTCATGAAACTTCGTTTTTCTACACATACAGGATCGTTCTGTGGTGGTGCATGCCTAACAATAGAATTGACTTAGGCCATTGAAGCCTATCAATCGGATGACGCAATTTCCTTTTGTCTACCCCGCCCCCCCCCCCACCCCCCCCCCCCCCCACCCCCCCCCCCCCCCACCCCCCCCCCCCCCCACCCCCCCCCCCCCCCACCCCCCCCCCCCCCCACCCCCCCCACAAAGGTCCTTTTAGGACTAAAGCTGCCGGGGACTAACTGTTCCTTTTCCCTCAGGAAGGAAAGAAAAGTTCTGGGCTGTAATTAAAAATGTGCCTGTTGTAAAGATTAATTAATTGTATAAATACGTAGACTGTCGATCTTTTGTTTTCATTGAATTTATTTTTTTTAACAAATCTTAGATTACAACTAAAAACAGTTCATGTCATGTGTAGGAATTTTTTATTCGATGAGAAAGGAATACATATTGTTGACAGAATAGTTTGATCTTATACAATCAATTAAAACATCATAGGTTTTTCGTTTTCAAGAAAACAAAAAAACCATCAGATTCTACATAATTGAAAACAAAGTGGCGTTACAGAAATTATATGGCACAAGTAATAATGTAACCACTTCTTTAGTTTTGTGGGTGTCTTTGTTGTGGGTCTCTATGATGTTTTTCCTTGATAAACAAATGTGGCATCACAAAAAATAAAATTCACTTATTGGAGCTGTTTGATGTTAACCCATAGAACATGAGCGGTCATTTTATCCTGTAGTGTCGGGCTGTTTTTGGAGCTTTCGCGCAAGGTTTTTTTAAAAAATATTATAAAATATAAAATAAAAGCAATATAAATAAGGAGTATATATATTTTTGTGTTCAGAATTAAACCGTAGTTTTAGAGAATTGCACTATATTGTAAAATTAACCATCAAATAAAATTTTCTATTAAACACTTTTTTTAATCAAATATTTAAAATTTACGAAAAAATATTTCTTAAATTTGGGGCGGGACCATTAACCTAGCAAATGAAAAGTTATAGTGGAGAAATATTTATAAGTGAGGGGGGGGGGGGGATAGCCATTCTGTGTCAAAATTTTATCTTGTTTCATAAAAACATAAAACATTATACACATTTATGAAAGCATCATAAAGCTATAGACACAAAAAGCAGCGATGGCGTTATAAAATTTACTGAAAATCGGGGGTAAACATAAGACTTTTGGTAAAACAAGTTTTTTTGCTTAATAACATTTATCTTATGGAATACATGTTATTTTGCATATTTTATTACTTAGAATAAAATAGAAATATACCAAGTTAGTAATGATAATATATTACCCATAAATTATGGTTTCTTGAAAAGTAAAAAAAGTTAAGAATTTTGCTCATTTATTCAATAAATTGTGCGAAAAAATTTTTCATTCAGCATAAATATAAAATAGTTTCCTAAAAGCTTGTACTATATCAAAATTTATTAAATTTATGGTTTGATATGTGTGAGTGATAGGAAAATTGATTTATGTAGTTAAAAACTAATAAATATAAACTAAAGATATTGAAAAAAAATATAGAATAACCCAAAACAGTTATTATTTATCATAACCAAAGAAAAGAAAATTACAGGAAATATATATTTTATTGTGAAAACTATCTATTTTACCAAAAAATTAAATAGTTACATCAGAGACTAAAAGAGCTGCTAATAAATAACGTTTAGTAAGTGAAAACAATAAAACAAACTATGTGAAATGAAATTTTAAGCCAAGTCATTTTGCCCATATAGCCTACACAAAGCCGCGTTTGTAATTTCTCAAACATATTTTCAGTAAATAGAAATTGATTTATTCTAAAATATATATGTTTACAACTACTATGACATCAAACAAACACCACTCACACCATCTACAACATTAAATACGACACTATAAACAACACGTGTAAAACTATTTAAAAACTTACCAAAATAGCCAATCCACAAGCTCGGGCACGAAAAAGTGTGATACAAGGAACGGCCAGCATGGGCAATATGGCGGCGGTCCAACAACAAACTGGCGTCGCGTTTTCTTTTCAACGTTCAAAATAACAAGCCTTGGCAGACGTCATAACCATAATAACAAAAGAGGGAATAAAACTCATCTGTTTCCTTAGCATTTTTCTTTCTCCGAATCCAATGGTGCACTCGAATTATATCCGATATACGTTTAGCCATGGAGTATATTAATAAAAAGCAAAAATAATTATACGGAGGAGAATTGTTTTGAACCGACAAAATTTTGACGGTTAAACAACCACAAACAGCCTGGCATTAACCGACATAGATTTATGTCGATTATAAACAGTTCTTAAGGGTTAAACCATCGTTCCGCACATAGCCTTAGACGGATGATACCAGAATGGTAGACTTTGACCAAAACACCGGCTAGAGTTATATCCGATATTACACGTTGTGCCGCTTTGGAGAGTTTTTGTTTTAGTTTCACATAAAGATTCTTCGAAAAAATGGGCAGCGTGCAGGCTCTGGTGCCAGTATCGCACGGTTGAGAAGGGAAAGTATTTACTCTGGGGAGGAGGGCTGCCCTGTCCACCTGTTTTTATCTGTCTCTGTGTGTCCTAACAGAAGCCATAACCAAAATATATCTTTGTCTGCCCTTGGATGATTAAGATTAAGATACACCTTATTTCTGTGAAACTTTAGAATACAGGAAATGCTCTTAGATAACTAGGTAATTACCCTGTGATAATAATTATGAGTTTTTATTAGTTTGTTACCATGAATTTGGAAATTTAGATCAAATTTAACTATAGTGAATTGTTTGTTTTCAGATTTTCTATTCAAATAAATGTAACTAATTTCAACTAAAAACTCCCTGTGTAGTGTAAATTTTAATTTCGCATTAACCTCTGTGTATAGCATTATTTATAATTAAAAATTAGGACTAATTGAACGTAAAAGGCAAATATATTTTATAGATGTCTTTAGCCGTTATAGGGAAATCAATGGATTTATTAGTGGCGTGCAAAGTTTTTTAAAATTATTTAATAATTATTAAATCTGATTATAAGTAAAGAAGTAATCTGCAACATGTATTATACACTTTGTTTATTCTAGCTGTAGTAGAAAGTAAATTCCTAGTTTGGAAGTTTCAAGGGTGTCTTCTGTCATTCCGTAACTTCTCATATCATGTTAGATGTTCGCCTATCATAACCAGGTTTCATCATCATCTACTTAAACAGTAAATTTAAAAGAGTTAATTCAAATTCTTATTTAGTTTACATGTTTGTAACTAAGTTTCTATTCCAAAATAGGACGTTAAGAAATTAAAAATACGGAAATTCTATAATTTTCCCTTTATTGCCAACACATTTATAATAAAATATATTTTTATTTAAGTTCCAAAGCTAATTTTTATTAATAAATATGCTATAAGAGGTAAAATGCAAAAAATATAAAACAGGGCGTTTTAATTGAAATTGGCAGAGTTATTGATAAAAATCTAAAAATAACTAATTTATGTTAGTTCGATTTAATAAAACTGAACAATTATATAAACTACTAATAGAGCATTTTCTTATCTAAGGTTTCATAGATATGGTCTATCTTTTCTAAGATAAGATAGATATATCTAGGCAGGTCAGATATATTTGGTTATGGCTGTGGGAAAAGACAAAGATAGATACAGATGGGTGAAACTAGACAAAGGGCACCCCCTCCCCATACCTTGGAATGTAGGTCATCTAAAAATACTTACTAGTTAAACTGATAGGCACAGATTGTGCTCTGCCTTTCTGAAGACTTTTTGTGAATTAAAAAAATCTTTCCAAATTGACAATGTATAATTTTGTATATAATCGTGTCTGGTGTTAGGTCAAAGTGTATCATTAGAATATATCTGTCTACGGCATGAGAGGGGTTACATATAGAAAGTGTTGGGCACTCTTGTATGTAGCAGCCTCAATAACTGTTAAAATTGTAAAACATTAGATGGCTTGATGTTACCAATCGATATATCAGTCAGCCCTTGGATTGGTGGTAGTGCCTTTGTGATGATTTTTAATTTTTTGGTTGCCTCCTACACCGGTTTTTGAACTAACGGTGCAGTATATTGGCAAGGCCCTACTACAGAATATTGCTTTATTTCAATACTGCTTTGTTGGCTAAATCAGGTGAGGGAAAGTAGGATTGTTATTGTCTTGCTTAAACATGCTGATAGTATAGCTCAAACATATCTCAAAATCTGATTTGTTAATACTGTTTCACAAATAAACCATCTATGAGTGCTGTCTTTAAAAAAAACGGATTTTGTAAAAAAATCCAGTGTTGTGCGCATTTTGTTTCCTATTTGAGTGAAATTAGTGAAAGACACAGTGGAGTAAACGAGTTGGGAGGGAAACTTTATTTGATAAAATATGTGTATAAATTGTATTTATGTGGAATTTATACATACAGTATGCCTATAATATTGTAAGAAGATGAAACGAATCCAGGCAAAATTGAATGCAGATGTCTAAAATCACCGTATTTTCCGATCTGGTTCACTTGAAATAGTAACATCCAGAAACTAATTTGTTATCATTCATGTAAGTCATCATTCATTGTACAATTTTGTGTAGTAAATTAATTACAAGATGAAACTGGAACACAAAACAAATACTGCTAGAAACAAAACACTCACCTGTATTTACATTGGGAGTGGTGGTTAACTGTTTGTTTAGAGGAACTGCACTGAGTGGAAAAGTATGCTTGAGGTGAGGTTATGGAATGACAAAACTTTTTGAAGTGGAAGTAATGAAGTGGACAAATTTCTAACTTAAATGTCACGATTCTGTTTGTACCCAATCGGTACAGTAGCGAAATTCATTAAAATAAAAAATAAAGACGCACCAATTGGTTCACAGGTATTTTTCTAAATATACATGTTTTTTTGTTGTTTGTGCTATAGATTCTTATAATAACACTAAGAAGTCGAAAATAGATTGGCAATCCCAATTGATACAGCAAAATTTGGTTTATATGTTAATGTGTTTAAGTAACATTTTTGGGTATTTTTACTTCTATTTGGTTGCTTAAGGATATTCCAATTGAATTAAATATTTAGTCTCAAAAAATAATCAAATTGACAAAGGCAAGACTGAAATAGAAATATTTCTTTCAATCTGTAAATTTTAAATATACCTCTCAATAATATTTCTAAAATAGCTTTGTTAATACTTGTCTAAAATCATCACTTTCAGTTGGTTAACCCTTTGAGTGTCAAGTATTTATTGCGTGGGGTGTTGTACCTAAAAGTGCCAAGCCCTTTTGCAGGGCATTTTTGCAAGGTTTTAGTAAAAAATTTCACAGTTTGATTATTTAATAAGCTATCAACATGATTCTTTTTTTATTTTTCTCTGAAAACTCTGTTTAATTAACATAAAATAACAAAGTTACTATAACACTAAATTTAGGAATACCAAAAATGGACTTGCCTACCTAAAAAAAATTCAAAAATTCAAGTTTTTAAATTTCATTTTTCAACCAAAATTACTATGACCACTAACAAAATTCATATCCTTTTCTTAGTCCATATCTCTGGAAAGTGTATGTAATTGTCTGTAAATCTTGATAAATTTATATTATTATCTTCAATAATTAGTAAGTTATACAACTTTTAAGAAACTATTGTCACATTTGTTTTTCTGGTAAGCTATGGCAACCAAAAAATGTTTATATGTGAGTTTCATAATTTAAAGTTTGATCGGAAAGTGTACTATAACAATTTATTTTGAAAAAGAACGATTCTTCACAAACATTTCAATATGATATTATTTTAAAAAATATTAAAAGTTACAATTTTTATTGACTTTTTTCCCAAACGTCCGGTAAAATCGGGGCGTTGGCACTCAAAGGGTTAAAATCTATACAATAAACCTTTTTTAAACAATCAGATAGTTTACTACACATAATTATGAAAACAAAATAAATCTATGGAGTAACCAAGCACCAAAAAAACTATTACAACTAACTTACAAAAAAAAAAAAAAAAAAACAACTAGAACTTACAAATAAAAGGCAACTTACTTATATTTCTAAACTAGCTGTTTCCCGAGGCCTCTCGCACGCTTTTATTATGAAGTGGGTTGACACTCGAGCATTCAACCAGAAATTTATTTTAAAGACAAATATACATCATAACTTAGTGCCTTCTAATAGTGTTTGGCTATTTAATATAAGTTACTATCTCGTAATTGAAGTTTATAATGTGCAGGCGCTTTGAAAACTTTTATTTTTTTGCAGCAGCACCCGCCTGGTGGCGAGTTACATCAATGGGCATAGCTTATAAAACTTTTCTCCGTGAAAAAATGCATATACATATATATATACAAATTTTCATAATGATCGGTCTTAGTTTTATAAAACCAGTCGGCTCCTAACCGTCAAATATACACAGCAGCCATATATCCAGTCGGATGTCAATGTACTGCACTTTTACTGGCTTTTGTTTAGTACAGACAGCAGAACAGCTTATTCTACTTATTTACTGCTCAAGCAGTACGCCACAACATGATTTGCTGAAGTTGCATGCAAAATTTCAAGTATAATAGCATATTTTATTTTTGTGGATGTCCTGCAGACAAACATATAACTGTACAGAAAAGAAATTTTTACATCCCCGTCAGAAGAAAGAGAAATTGTGTCAGCCTACTGAGTGATAGGCTTCAAATGATGCTCAGCCAAATCCCATTGTTGGACATGTACCACCCTAGAATTCATTTTTGTGTATGTAAAAATGAAGTTTCTTGCAAAATTTAGTTTACAGATGATATTTTTCTCAACATTTCTTGTGACATGATATATATTCACAGTTTTGTTCATTCTGTTGGGTTTTCATAGTAGTGTTTTATAGTAATAAAAGTCTGCACACCAAGTGGTGATATTGCATGTGTTGAGGTAATAGGCTTCATTTGTTACTATGTCATGTGTTAAAATTTCATATGATTGTACTCAGTTTGTTTTCATATTTAATTATTTATTGTGAAATTTACTCGTTGCCATCATGGTTACCCATAAGACCAATGTAGTAATGTTCCCTAACGCTCAGAGAAATCTTATGGAGTGACGTGGACCATCATCGAACTCAAGTGTTGCCTATATATATGAATGAAGCTTCGTGCAAAATTTGGTCTATAAGATATCTTGTTCTCAAGATATTGATAAGCTAGACTGTAGAGTGAATAAGCTTTGCTAACACATTTATGTTCTTCAATGCCTGTTCTAATAATGAGCTTATCTACTAGATACAGGTAATTAATACTAATTTTTAGATTTAAATACAATATAATCATTTGTTAAAGGTGCAATTTCTATAGAGAGCCATAGAATTTGGGGGTAGCACTCATGGAATTGCAAACATTTCTCTTCCATTTTTTTTTTCTCTGTCCACATGATATTTTAAGAACAAAATGAGCTATAGAATTGAAATTTTGCATGAAACTAGCAAAGCCAATACACAACATAAGGTCTGGTGTACTCTTAGATTGTTTTTTTTTTTTTTTTTTACTAAAGAAAATTTTATATTAATGGTACATAATTTTTTTAATATATATTAAAATTACTAGCTTAAAATTGTTCATAGTTTTAGCATAGTTCTATAACACAGTTCTCTTCCAAGTCTTGATTTTATCCACATGGCGAAGGAAGCCATTATAGGTTTTGAGGGTAGAGCTGAGTATTCTTGATTTTCCGTGCAGCCTTCATTGGCGTGTTTAGCTGGTGCTGGTGCGTGTTTTACTTTTTTAACGCTAAATGTAATTGTTTTAATATTATGGGATCGTTAAATTAATATTAACATTTTAAATTAATGTTAATTTAATAATAACTTTGTTAAATTAATTTTGGATTTGGTTGACACTTACATATTACTCAATTATGCTAAATTCATGATAATATAGAAAAAATAATTTAAAGTTCAAAAATTAAATTCTTAACATGAAGACATTAACAAGTTACAGTTAAATGGTGTTATTTTATACATTTGTAGAATTATTTGTGAGTTGCCCATATGCAAAATGCAAAAATGCTGAAGTGCGTATTAACTGGTGAATTGTGGTGGTGTGGAGGTTTCTTTCCTTTATTGTCCATAGAGGCAAAAACCGGTGTGATGTCCCAATTTGGTAAGTTAAAGATTATATCTTCTATTTTAGGATTGAATTTTATTTACAGAATTGCTTGTAAACGTTAAGTATGGATGGGTTCATTGTCAATTCCATTCCTCATTTTGATTCCATAGCTTTTTTAGTCATTCCAAATCAGCAGATTTTTATAGTTATTTTTATAAAGATTAATAAATAATCAGTTTTGTTGATTCTTATTGGTGTGAACTAAAAACTAATTGGAATTGTGATTTAGAAAATGACAGTATGCTTAAACAGAGTCGTTACTGAAATTTGCTAATCTAGAGTACCAGTTCCGTCACTGCACAGTGCGACAAAACAGGAGTTAGCAGCTAACGTATTTAACGTGGTGCAATGCTAATAAACAATATGGTGGCGTGAGTAGTTACAGTACAGAAATATAACCCTCCCTACGTGCACAAATATAACACTTACAACATTTTGCGCTTACCATCTTCACAAGCAAACATCAATATTATGTGATGAAAACATTAGTGGCATAAAACATGCGGAAATTTATGGTTATATAATTAATTGTCTAAAAAGATTTTGTTATTAGTTGAATACAGCACAAGTAAAGATGCAAAGAACAATGGACTAGATGGGACTGAGAAAATTAAATTTTAGCCGGAATCTAGTAATTATTTTCTTTCCCCGAGAATCAGTTGCAACCAACCAACTTAAGGAAAATTAAAAATTAAATTTTTTAAACAAATTGAAAACAATCTTTATGTACCATTTTACTGGCACATGAGGGGTTAGCTTTGAAATTTAAATTTTTGTGAAGGTTCAAAAAAAGGAAAGAAAATCTTCTGAAATAAATAAAGTTCAAACTAAAATAAAACCTCTTCTTGAAAATAATTACTGGATTTAAAATTAAAAATAAAAACTTCTTGATGACTTTTAAATTCAAACTTGTAATATATTCGTCACTCAAAGTGTACAAAGTTCTTACAGCTTGTCTTTTATTCAATTTTCAAAATTCAAAACTTTCACACTCTAATCTGATCTGGCAATTCGTCACTTTAATTTTTCTTCAAAATTCAATTTTATTTTGTTACTAATTTTCTTTACTTTACTTTAAATATTATTTCTTTTCAGTGTTAGAATTTTAATATTGCTGAAAGCATCTGTAACAACCACAAAACTCTTTTAGTATTTTTACATAAAATTTTATATACATGTGTTCACTGCACCAACAAGTTTTATATTGCACAGATCAAAAGGACAAGTTCCTAAATTCCCATTAAATTTAATTTTTACAATATTTCTTTCCCAAAATTATTCAAAATAACTAAGATTGAATATTGACTGGACTCCAGTTAAAAAGTTCACTTACCCGCAGGTTCGATGACGATTAGCAAAAAAATAACTCTAAGCACTTTCAAAGACTACTTGTTATTACTACTTCCGATCAACTGAGACGGGAGGTACGGCACATCTACCTCGCCCCACCTCTCAATTTCGTTATCAAACACTCCCATCTGCGATGCGCGCCTCGCTGATAAGTAGCCTCTTTTGTACTGTCTAGTCCTTATCATTCTTCTGGGCCTACTCCTTCCACCAGTAATCCAGTTACCCCAGAATTACAATTTAATACAATCGGTACAGTATGAGATTTGAACATGTGACATACTAACCCTTGCCACTCTGTAATGAGATCAATAATTTTCCTTTAACACCAACACTTCTATAAAATATATTTTTCTTTAAGTTCAAAAATTATCATTATAAATATGCTATATGAGCTAAACACAAAAAAATATAAAACAAGGCAATTTAGTTAAAATTAGTATTATATTGATAAAAATCTAAAAACAAACTATTTTACCACTATTAACATACTGGAATTTTATTTAAAACTAAAATTTGTGGTACAATCTAATAAAACTGAAACATATATGAACTACTAATTATTAGAGCATTTTCTTATCTAAGGTTTTTATAGATAAGGTCTATCATCTTATCTTCTAGATATATTTGGTTATGGTGCTAAACAGATGAGCAGGTGGATGGAGCTAGACAAACGGCACCTTCTCCTCAGCTGTGGAGTGTAGGTTGTCTAGAAATACTTCCTAGTCAACTTTAAAAAACAAGAGACAAGCAAAGTGCCAATGGCGCAGTGTAGTGGGTACAACGGTTATCACAAAATAACTGGTACAAGCAATGTCAAGCGTGGCTGCTGCTTGGATGGGTGGCCGCTGAGCGATCCTGTCCTTGCAAGCAGTCCGCCTGCCCGGCCATTGGTGATGGTTCGGAAGTCACCTTTAAGCCGTTGGTCCCCAGGTTAAGTGTAAGTGTTAGAGAGAGCTTCTTCTCCTAACTTCACCTGGTAAAATAAGACTTAATTTTACTTTCACTTTACAATCTATAATTTTGGATATAATCGTATTTGGCGTTTTGGTCAAAGTCTGTCATTGGAATACATCCGTCTACGGCATGGGAAGGGTTAACACGTAGCCTAACTACCGCAAAACATACATTGTCATCTTTTGGTGCACAACAATACTTTCATTATTTAAACACTGCTATGAAACCCAACTTAATGAAGAAAATTTGGTTGTATTACATAGCTAGTTATCTTGGGTAAGATTTTATGTGTAGGCTCTAATTAAAATTTGTATGAATTTTCATTTCTTCGTAGACAAGAATAAGTTCTGTGGTGTTACATGTCCAGCTATGGAATTAGGCTGAGTGTCATTGAAGCCTATTACTTAATAGGACGACACAATTTCTGTTTTGTATATAAGTGTCTTGTCTGTTCACCGGACCTCTTGAAAATAAAATTATGAATAGACTTGAAATGTTTAAAAAGTCTGTCAGTGGCCCTAAAATGTATTTATTTATTTATTTATTTATTTATTTATTCAATTACATTGTTTTACACAGTTTGGCCTCGCCAAGTTACATAAAAAAACTTGTCGGCGAGGTCCAGCGATATTTCCTTACTTCCTATGCTCCACTTCTACTGGCAATAATGTCTTTAATAAGTTGTATCGCTTAAATCAATTTAATAAATTAAACTACTAATGACGATTTATTGCGGTTTAGGGCAGGCATCATGTTTCTATTTATATTTGGCAATTGTTATGAAATATGGTTTGAACTTAATATAACAATAACAATAAACAATAACAATAAAATAATATAACGATTACATAACGAAAAACAATATAAATTACAATAACATGGTTAGATATCTGAAAACGATTTTTCTAATAATAATAACAATATATTCTTCTGGAGTTCAGTGGTGTGTAATACGTGCATACCTGTCTGAATTTGTTCCTCTTTGTCTGTCTCCAGTTGTGTTGCAGTAGTGTCGTCTGGTCGAAACAGTTTCTGCTAATCGTGGCTAGGTTATGTTTTGTTTTTGGGTTATGTTTATGTTATGTTTTGCTCACTGAGTAAAGTGGGTTTAGTGGGCCTTTTCGTAGTCGGTGAATAAAGTAGTGTGAATAAACAACAGTCTAGTACAGTGAGAGTGAATCTGAGTAATGAAAATAGTTTTGAGTGTTGTGCAGTGTAGTGGAATGTCAGTGCAGGCTTAGTGGGGATTGGGCAGGCTAGGCCTATTTCTAAGACATCTACAAATGGCAAAGTTTTGTCTTTATACTTGATATAGAGGTCTAGCTGTATTTAACCAAATGTAGGCTGCCGATTTAAACTTCTTTAGATTTGGTAAATTTTCTATTTCACTAGGCAGTTGATTAAATAGATTGGGTACTATATATTCTGGTAGCCTGCGCCCATAGTCTGTCCTTGGGGTGTGTATTTTGTACTTAGCCAAATGCCTAGTATTATTAGCTTCTGTCCAGGGTTTCCTTAAAATTGTTTGTTTTCATAATATATCTGTAAATTTTTAAATATATACAATCCTTTAGGTGTTAGTTGTCCCTTTAAACTATAGTGCTGGTCCAATTGATTGTCATTTATGTCCAATTCATATCCGTAGAGTGCCCTTAAACATCTTTTTTGTAAATTTAGTATTTGGTTTAAATGGCTATTCGCTGTTGTTCCCCAGGTAGTTATTCCATATGTGATTATTGATTGAAATAGTGCCTTATAAACTGCTATCTTTGCTGGTTCAGTAAGTTTATTTTGCAGTTTATGCATTATGGCAATACAGGGGCCGAGTTTTCTCTGTAGTAAAGTTACATGAGGTTTCCATGTTAGCCTATTGTCAAACAGTTATGCCCAGGTATCTCACAGTTTCAACCAATTTTAATACTCTCACATTGACATTGTTTATGACCATGCAAACATTCACAATCATGGTATTTAATATTTACTACTCTATCAATTTTCATATTCTTTTGGCAAATATGCATTAAGCATGTCTTTTGGTTGTTTATTATCAAGCCATTGTCATGAGTCCATTTGTTTAACGTGTTAAAATTATTCTGTAGTATTTCTTCTGCAATTCTTATATCTTTATGCTGTGACAGGAGTAGTATGTCATCTGCAAAAGCAAAAATGTGACAATCCTCAATCTTTCTTAAAATCTCATCTAAATAAATTATAAAAAGAGCTGGACCGATTTGGCTTCCTTGCGGTACTCCGTTACTTTATATTTCTCTCATCGCTTAGTGGTGTTCAATACTTTTACCACAAAATTTTCCTGTCTTTTTAAATAGCTCTTAAACCATTCTAAATAGGGACCCCTCACACCCATTTTGAATAGGGCTGCAACAATCTTATTATGCTCTACAGTATCAAAAGCTTTTGAAAAATCAATAAACAAAGCCAATCCATGCAGTTTAGTGTCCATAATTTTATTTCCTATATCTGCAAACCCTTTTAATGCCATTTCAGTGTTGTAATTCTTTCTAAATCCAAATTGTTTATGACTTAATATTTTATTCTCATCTAAGTATTTATTTAAGTTTTCTAATACATATTTTTCTAATATTTTCTCTCTCAGATGATAATATGGCTATCGGACGATAATTTTGAAAATCCTTTTTACTGTTATTTTTGTATACTGGTCTAACAATAGATGTTTTCAAGCAATCCGGAAATATTCCTTCTTTTAATGATTTATTTATTAATATAGTCAATGGTTTGGTGATACCATCCATTGCTTTTTGAATGTCTTTCATTCTTACTCCATCGATTCCTGGGGACTTGTCAGCATTAATGCCTTTTATTATTTTTTACAATACTTTTCGGAGTAGCTATAGGTATGTAGAAATTCTGTAATACACTGTTATCCCATATTGTCATTCATATCACATTCCTCTCTATTACCACAGCAGTGTTTTATTCTATCAATGCCTTCTAAAAAATAATTGGCAAAAGCTATCCACAATTTCTTTGTTATTCATGGTTTTTCCCATAGCCACCTCAATTGTCTTATCAATATTATTTTTAGTTGTTCTTCCCAAAAGATAATTTATGTTTTCCCCAAACCTTCCTGGAATTGTTTTTGTTGACTTCGAATAAATGCTGGTAATACCTATTTTTTTCTATACTTTATTTTATTGTTCAATCTATTTCTTAAATTCTTGTACAAATTTCGGAATCTGATGTTAGAGGGGTCCCCTTTCCATAGTCTAAATATTCTGTCCCTTTCCTTTATTAAGTTTATTAGTTCCTGATTCATCCATTCTTTTAGTGGAGTCCTTACGTGGTGTCCACCTTGCTTATCAATCCTCCCACCTGTCCTATTTATGGTAATAGTACTTCTGTCATAGATGCTAATGAATTTATTTATTACTTTCTCGAATCCTGCATTTACACTAGTTTGTATCTTCTATATCCCAAGTTTCTTTCTCTATGAGTTTCCTTAGCAGTGGTTCTTTTAGTATTTTTAGTTTTTTCAACCTCAGTGTCTCTTTTTCTTCCTCCCAATAGCTCTATTCTGGCAACTATAGGGTAATGGTCAGAAATTTTGGTTTTAATTATACCAGTGAAAAATGTTTTTTAATAGACATATCCAGTTTATAATAAATGTGGTCTATGCATGATCTTACTACACTACCCAGGCGTATTTCCTCTCTCGTGTAGTCCCATATACCCCTTTCTAGGCCCCTTTCTGCTAATGCTGCCTCATAACTCAATACATTTATATCACTTGTGTTCTACAGATTTATATTGGTATCCCCTATTAGTATCAAATTTTCGAGTGTGTGCAGTTTCGTGAGGGCATAAGTTAGCTCTTCGGTGGGCCTGTGGGAGTGAAAAAACCACTAGAGGAGGTGGGAGGTCTGTACACTGCATGAATAATAAATTTGTAAGGTTCTTTCGATCCCACTATACTCAATTCTCCAGTAATGTGTTCGTAAGTGCTTTTGTTTATCAACTGTGATTTGTGAAAACTGAAGCGTTAGGTCATTGACAAACATAACAATCCCCCCTCCCCCCCTTGTTTTCTCTAAGTTTTGACACTTTAGTGTAGGATGGCAAAACTAAATAAAGCTAAACTCATGAGAGTCACATGACACTTCAGATAAAATAATCAGATCAAAACTTAGGCCTACTATTTTTGGATAAAATTTGTAATTTTAGTGTGTCCCAGTGTTTATTCAGAGATCTGATGTTTAGATAAAGAAGGTCTATATCCTTTCTACTTTCACCTAGGCTATTTGTCCATTCATCAAAACTGCCATAATTACAGTAATATAAACGACTATCGGTTTTAAATTTAATTCCTGCATGAATAATGAGTTTAAGAATAAACTATTTATAATGTAACAACAAAATCTAAACATTACTGGCAACAAGGTAGAGAGGCAACAAGTAATAACAAGCTAAAATAGGACTATTAAAAAATTAACAAAACCCTCTTTGCCTCCAATAAAGGGAACAATAAACTAAAGAGGTGTAAAGAGCAATAACAACAATCAATTAACAACACACAACAGAGATCTAGATACAATAAACAACAATAAATTAAACAAACTATGAAAAAATCAACAATTTCTAAAGGCCTACTATAGTATAAATATGGTAAGAAATGCTGTGGTGGTACTATATAGGCTAAATAAATTCATGCTACAGCTTCCAACAAACAATATAAACAACCAAATATCCAGAATACTGGTGAAAAAAGGGCTCCATTTCGAAGTTAAACAATTTAAGTTAGTTTTTTGTTTGAGTTTACTTTAGGCTAACCTAGTTTATCTTTTTTAGGTCGTCTCTAGACTTGATGACCAGAACATTTTGACTGGTTTCTCCCTTTTTCACCAATACTCTCCCGCCACTAAACCAAACAAAAAGCGTAGCCATGTGTTCTGGCTCTTAGCTTAGCGTCTTTGAGTAACAGCCTATGATAACCCGAAAGACTCTCGTTGAAATAAACTCCGCTGATTTTTGCTTTTCTCCCACTGTGCAGCCACTTGTCTCTTATAGTCTTTGAATAGAATTGGCGATGATGGTGGGTGGGTTGCCGTCTTTTACGAGGTTGTAGACGATGTGCCTGATGAACTTGGGAAGGCTGGTAGTCACATGGATGTATGGACTGTGTTTTTTTGTATCGTTCTGAAATCAGAGCTGTTCGAAGGGAAGGGGCGAGACGACAAGATGGCTTTATGAGACTCCTCTAATTCTGTAAGATCCTTGCACAGGTCAGTGGCCCACAAGGACTAGCAGTTTAAGGCTAAAAAGGAAAAAAGCTACCGTTTTTATGCTAAAAACTAGATTAAAAACTAAATCACGTTATCTCAAAGCACCTAATTTTGTAATATTTAAAATATCAATTTGTTTGCAGTTACAAAACAAGAATTTTTGTTATCTTTGGAGATTTCGTAAAAGGCAACATTTAGGCAGAATGATGTTATAAAAATGTTTTATTTTGACTCCTAAAAGAGCTATATAGATATGTTCAGTAACATACAGTGGTATGAGTAGTATAAACATTATTTTATTACAGAAAGCTGACCTAGAGGAATGGCCAATTCAGTTGTATTTGTGCTACATCAACATGGATGAAACCCATCAAAATGTGTTTCTTACCTATCCCTAAGAGAGTAGTTCTCCACGCCTGGGTTGGAGGACAATTAGTCACAGAATGGGGATGTGCAGTGTCACTGGCACAAACATAAGCTACCCATCACACTAACCTACTTTTTACCATAACATTGCCTATAAATAGCAAATCTTACCCCTTACCCTTCTGGTTAGTAATACAACTATTTTGTTCATTATTGTAGTGTGCAAATTAAATTAACATAGTTTAACCTATAATTTTTTAATTTATTATTTTAATAAGGTTACTTTGTAGTTGTTCTTTCAAATCTCATCACGAAAAAACTGATTTTTTGTGTGACATGATACAACGTTCTGAGTATAGGAGAACTGATGGCTGTTAGGCGTTGGACTTGAATCTGAGTTAGAGATATCGCAAGTTCACTTACTGTTCTTGACCTCAGCAATTTTTGTGTGACATGATACAACGTTCTGAGTATAGGAGAACTGATGGCTGTTAGGTGTTGGACTTGAATCTGAGTTAGAGATAGCGCAAGTTCACTTACTGTTCTTGACCTCAGCAATTTTTGTGTGACATGATACAACGTTCTGAGTATAGGAGAACTGATGGCTGTTAGGTGTTGGACTTGAATCTGAGTTAGAGATAGCGCAAGTTCACTTACTGTTCTTGACCTCAGCAATTTTTGTGTGACATGATACAACGTTCTGAGTATAGGAGAACTGATGGCTGTTAGGTGTTGGACTTGAATCTGAGTTAGAGATAGCGCAAGTTCACTTACTGTTCTTGACCTCAGCAATTTTTGTGTGACATGATACAACGTTCTGAGTATAGGAGAACTGATGGCTGTTAGGCGTTGGACTTGAATCTGAGTTAGAGATAGCGCAAGTTCACTTACTGTTCTTGACCTCAGCAATTTTTGTGTGACATGATACAACGTTCTGAGTATAGGAGAACTGATGGCTGTTAGGTGTTGGACTTGAATCTGAGTTAGAGATAGCGCAAGTTCACTTACTGTTCTTGACCTCAGCAATTTTTGTGTGACATGATACAACGTTCTGAGTATAGGAGAACTGATGGCTGTTAGGTGTTGGACTTGAATCTGAGTTAGAGATAGCGCAAGTTCACTTACTGTTCTTGACCTCAGCAATTTTTGTGTGACATGATACAACGTTCTGAGTATAGGAGAACTGATGGCTGTTAGGTGTTGGACTTGAATCTGAGTTAGAGATAGCGCAAGTTCACTTACTGTTCTTGACCTCAGCAATTTTTTGTGTGACATGATACAACGTTCTGAGTATAGGAGAACTGATGGCTGTTAGGCGTTGGACTTGAATCTGAGTTAGAGATAGCGCAAGTTCACTTACTGTTCTTGACCTCAGCAATTTTTGTGTGACATGATACAACGTTCTGAGTATAGGAGAACTGATGGCTGTTAGGCGTTGGACTTGAATCTGAGTTAGAGATAGCGCAAGTTCACTTACTGTTCTTGACCTCAGCAATTTTTGTGTGACATGATACAACGTTCTGAGTATAGGAGAACTGATGGCTGTTAGGTGTTGGACTTGAATCTGAGTTAGAGATAGCGCAAGTTCATTTACTGTTCTTGACCTCAGCAATTTTTGTGTGACATGATACAACGTTCTGAGTATAGGAGAACTGATGGCTGTTAGGCGTTGGACTTGAATCTGAGTTAGAGATAGCGCAAGTTCACTTACTGTTCTTGACCTCAGCAATTTTTGTGTGACATGATACAACGTTCTGAGTATAGGAGAACTGATGGCTGTTAGGTGTTGGACTTGAATCTGAGTTAGAGATAGCGCAAGTTCACTTACTGTTCTTGACCTCAGCAATTTTTTGTGTGACATGATACAACGTTCTGAGTATAGGAGAACTGATGGCTGTTAGGTGTTGGACTTGAATCTGAGTTAGAGATAGCGCAAGTTCACTTACTGTTCTTGACCTCAGCAATTTTTGTGTGACATGATACAACGTTCTGAGTATAGGAGAACTGATGGCTGTTAGGTGTTGGACTTGAATCTGAGTTAGAGATAGCGCAAGTTCACTTACTGTTCTTGACCTCAGCAATTTTTGTGTGACATGATACAACGTTCTGAGTATAGGAGAACTGATGGCTGTTAGGCGTTGGACTTGAATCTGAGTTAGAGATAGCGCAAGTTCACTTACTGTTCTTGACCTCAGCAATTTTTGTGTGACATGATACAACGTTCTGAGTATAGGAGAACTGATGGCTGTTAGGCGTTGGACTTGAATCTGAGTTAGAGATAGGCAAGTTCACTTACTGTTCTTGACCTCAGCAATTTTTATGAGTACAATCGATCTTGTATTATTAATTCTTTCCCTTATTCTGTCTGATAAGATCTTAACACAGGTCAGTGTGATGAGCAGAATGAGGTTTAAAGGGGACCGGCCTCTTCTTTATGTATATTTTTGAGTTGATTAAATATTAGATTGTATTATTTACATAATCTCAACACAATCAATAGAACAAAAATCTCTTTCAACTTTATTTTTGAAAAAAAAACAACCTGCTCGTTAATCACCTAGATTTTGTGAAGCCTATAGTGAGCTGATATACAAACGTAATAAGGTACCCGTCTTAAAGCACTGTACCATGACCAGTCATAGCAAGGTTGTTCTCCTCTTTGCTATAGTGATGATACGAAACAAATTTGTAAAATGTGTTTGTTCCTCTAGTACATACATGCCTCTTAGCCCAACAGTCCTACCACTGTAATTATTATACTCGTGAAAGAAGGACATACAACAGGATCTTAAACTACCCATACATTCGGTGACGTGGTTGCTCGTTGAATTGTCGGTTGAAAGGTATTTTCTTGTCCTAGCAATCAATCGATCCAGCAATTTCTCGTTCTTCTGCATTTTCCTGGTTCTTCATCAAGCAACATTGATGATAGAAAGCTACTGATGTGATGGTACAAATTTACTTTTTCGCAGTGGACAAAAGAAGAGCAAAAGACGGAAGAGGTTTTATTGAAACATACTCAAACTTATTGGTTTGAGAACAGGAATAAGTTTAGTGACATCAAATCAAATCAAATCTTTATTCACATATACATGGAGTACAGCGATTGTGTCATTTGAATTACAATTGTTAAGTTCGAATTAGGTAAAAAGTATGTACAGTAAGAGTTACAGAATTCGTCATTATTCATCCTTCATTGCTGAGTTCTCCAATCCAAAAACTCCTGGACTGTGTATATTGTTCGTTTCCAGCAGCCAGTCCATGAGTCTTCTCTTCAGATTCTTCTCAGGGATTCTCTTCATTTCTTCTGGCAGACAGTTGTAGAAGGCAGCTCCTCGATAAGATGGTTTCTTCTCTCGAATAGACAGAGATGATGAGTATCAAGTGCGAAGTTGTGCCTATGCCTTGTATTGTATGTGTGGTGGTCTCCTAATCTGGCTCGGGCCTATTTTTACTGCATGCATTACTGTTTCAAGAATATAGAGTGCAGTAACTGTCAAGATCCTGAGCTCCTTGAAGGCTTCTCTACACGTCTCTTGCGGTCTTAGTCCTTTCAGTGTTCTTATGGCTCTTTTTCTGAATTACCAATACTCTTTGGAGGTTTGAAGCGCTCGTCCCACCCCAGGCCACTAAACCATATCTTAGGTGGGTTTCAAATAAAGAGTAGTAGGCTATGATGGCTGTTCTGTTATCACTGACCTGCTTTAGCCTTCGTATAGCATAGAGACCCATGTTCAGTTTTTTTACAAAGTTGGGTCACATGAGGTGTCCATGAGAGATTGTTGTCAAGGACTATGCCTAGATATTTTATTTGAGTTTAGTGTTGTTAATTCTGAAGGCCTTGGTAGTCATTTGGGAAGTGATGTGTATATCAGTTTGATAGGTTTTACTTTCATTCAGGACCAGATCATTTTGAAGGCAGTACTGTTTTGCCATGCTGTATGCCACATAGGAGTTTATTTCAAGCTCTTGTCGATTTTTGGTGGCAACAAGTAGTGCTGTGTCATCAGCAAACATCACTGTCTCACAAAACTCTGAAAGGTAACTTGGAAAATCATTGGTGAGGAGTATATAAAGTACAGGGCCAAGGACAGATCCTTGTGGCACTCCTCTTTTCATTGGGAGGGTTTCAGATTTTTACTGTGAGAAGGGTGTTGTTATCCTTGTAGCTGAGCTCAACCAATTGTTTCCTATCGCTGAGATAACTTTGTGAACCAGCTGGCTTCTTTTCCAATTATCCCAAGTGCCTTGAGCTTTCCAATTAACAGGTTGTGGTCCAGGCAGTCGAATGCCTTGCTGAAATCGAGCATGACACTTGTTGCAAACACATCCCTGGTCTAGTTTAATCAATAATGTACTCAATTAGTTGGTACTACTGCAGTTGTTGTTGATCTGTTCTTGATAAATCCATGTTGTCTAGAGTCAGGAGGTTGTGTTGCTGCAGATGTGCTATAAGTCTGTTCAATATTACTCGCTCTAGGATCTTAGAAAGATTTTGATATCAGAGATATTGGTCGATAGTTAACAGCGTCATTGATTTTGGCCACTTTTGTACTTGGGATAGACTTTAGCCACTTTTAGACTGTTAGGGAAAATTCCTTCGTCCAGAGATTTGTTTATAAGAGTTGTCAGTGGGGTTAAAAGTTCACTTTTACAATGTTTAATTAGCTTTGAAGAAATGTCGTCCTCTCCAGCAGATGTTTTTTAGGCTTTTCATGGAGTCAATAATTGTTCCTATTTCTTCTTCAGTAGTGTTGTGGTGCTGCAAGTTAGTAACAAAGTGAGCCTGAATAACATTTGCTGGTGTAGATTTTGATTCAGTTGTTCTATTTTTGTCAAGTGTCTTCTCTGCTATTCTGGAAAAAAATTGATTTAAAGCATTGGCAATGTTTATTGGGAGAATCGTGTAATTCACCTTCAACAATGAAACTTGCTGGAATTATGGTTGTGGTGTTTTGTTTTCTTTCAGAGTTGATTACCCCTCCAGACAGCTTTTGATTTATTGTCAGCCTGCTCTATGAATTCCGCATTTTTGCTTCTTCTTAAGTTCTTTTAGCTTAAGATCATACACATTGCACTTAGAACATTAAGACAGGAAAGCCCAGACGAATTCAAGAAATCTTAGATTTGGTGGAGGCAGTCATTAAGAAGCAAGTTACTTGCCTACAGCAGCAGATAAGTACTGAAGTAGCTGTTCTGAGACTGTACTGACCTTGTGTATCGCTTCAAGCCACACACTTGGCAATCTGGTTACGAGCAATAAAAATGTTGGTTGACGAGTAATCATGTTGTTTAATGTATTTGGATCCATTTAGATTAGTACAAGAATCTTTTTATGTAACTTGATATACGAGAATTGCCCATTTCTTGAAATGAATCAGTACACTATATTATGAGAAATGCAATAGAAAAAATGTACTCAAATTATTAATTAATAACTTATACTTATGTGCTGAATGACAATAAACATTGGCATCAAACCTGTAGACTAAACTTGCATAAATTATAGACATGTTACACTCAAACTAAAAAAGATGAAAAAAAACATTGGAAACTTACATTTTTATCAGCCAGTGAGAAATTAAAATATTTACACTGTTAAGACAGGAAAGCTCAGACGAATTCAAGAAATCTTAGAGTTTTCTTAAGTAATTTTCGTCATCTCCTTTCCAAAAGAAGAACAACTCACAACAGGTATTTTATTGTTGTATCGTATTACCATAAGATAGGTAATACCACCAGTTAGACGTTTTTGATGAGCTTCAGTAGTCACAATTCGTTTTGTTAAATTAAAGAACAAATAGTTGTACAAATTAAGTCAATGGATGACCAGAGTTTGAATTTTCTTGATCTCTAATTAGTTTAAGTACCGTAATCTGCAGTTGTAATGTATTTTAATTAATTTAAATAATAAGTTATAGTTTATGTAGTTGAACTTGTACGAATGCCTGCAGCTGTACAGTGCACTAACTAACTCTGGTGTTGGCTCTCTGTTGTGTAGCAACTCTAGCAGTTCTACCTCCAACTCCACTACCAACTCCACCACACCGTCGGGTACGGAGCCGTCCAAAGTGAGCCTCATCAACACAGTAGGTGCTTCCAGCAAGATTGTCCATCCTCAGGAAGATATATCTCTGGTGAGTAGTGGTAATATCCACCCGAAATGTGTCAGGAATGTAGTCCATGAAAGATTATAAAATTAGAATTTAAAAACGATAGAATATAATCCTTATATGTTCATCCTTCAAGAGTTATAATAGTGTCAAGTATAAATAATGAGTTTTGCTATCAAATCAACAGGTGGTCAATGTATAAAAATATTATGTTTTTAACCATACAAAACTCACTTGGTCCTCTTATTTATAGATTCATCAATTATATAAAAGGGGGTTTCAGCAACTGTTCTTAGCTTCATCTAGATGCCATTATTCTTTTCTTGTAACTTGATGTCTTCAAGGTATATTGAACAGTTTAACTCTTTGGTGTGGCAGGTGTTTATTTTTTAAATCAGTGACATTCTTGAAATTGAAATTTGCAACCCGTCGGGTGTTGTAGGTCTCTTGTCAAGTTTCTATCACATGCAGACATTATCATTTTTGAGTTAAATGAAAGTTTAATACAAGTTTCTCTGGGCTGTAAACTTGCTAAATTTCAATTGCACTTTCTTGAAGAAAGAGAGGTCTTTGTAGATTTCCTATGCTGGAGCAGACCATTCCGTGACTTGTGTCCTGATTTAGTCTCATTCAAAACTAGATTGTTAGGGCTAAAGTGCAATGTGAGACTTGGTGTTCTCTTGCTGAAGAGTAGAACTTTGTCAAGTGCATATGTGGTGGTATTTGTCTGTTCACCATAACTGAGGAGGTTGTTTGTGTATAAAATAAAAAAAGACAGGGGTGAGGACAGATACTTGTGGCACACCTCTTTGATTTTCATGGCTCAGTTTTTTTGTATGAGTTTGACTGCCTTCTTTTTGTGTCTTTTTTCAGTTAAGATATTAGTCAGTTCTTGTGTAGAGCACTCATGTATAGTGTGATTGAATAGCAGTATATCAGGAATTTAGCTGGAGAACTGCAGATGATGGGAGGTGGGGAAAATTTTATTGAATTTTGATTGATTGGTATATAGTGGTAGATACTGAGGTGAGATGTAGTGTTTACAAGTAGTGATTTGAGATAGATTTCTAAGATAATTACCATATTCGTGGAGTTTAGGGACAGCTATTTGAGACTTATTATATGCATTTGAAAGCTTAATTCATTTTTCAATGTAATTCCTGTTCAACTTGATGTACTTATCATAGCGTGACACAAGTTTTTCGAATCCAACTTAGAAGAAATCTGTTTCCTGAGACCATAACAATTAATCTGGTCTTCATCACTGGAGAGAGGTGGCAGCCAATTTTGTACTAGATCCGGGCTTAATGGAGGATGATCGAACATCTCACATCCAGAATCATCCAAGAGATGTCAGTTATGATTGGCTGTGTTTGAGCTGTTTTTCTCCGCACTTGTTTTGTATTACTCGCCATAGTTTCTGCAGTATTCCACAATATCATTCTGCATTTATTATCGAGTTTCATTCGAAGAAATCAAATAGGATCACGCCCTTATTAACCCAGAAAACAGTTACCAATCTTTCTGGCCTCCCCCTTTCATAGACTGCCTTTTCATCTCACAGTTAACATGCATCACCCAAGTTTCATCACCTGTTACAATATGAACAAAAAGGTTATTATCATGTTTATTGTAGCCTTCAGGAAAATCCAGTGTGCAGCAAGGCATTGTTTTTTGTGGTCTTAGTAAGGATTCTGATTTTGATTCTTGGAACCCTTGAGGTGTAAAATTTGTGGTAACAAAGCTTTTTCACAAATTTCAAGAATTTCACCTGATTTTTCCAGAACAACGATAGCGTGGTGTGAAAATACTCGACAGTAGCGCTGATGGCAAGTGCTCTGTTTGTGAGTATATTCATCTACAGTGGTCAAAGGGTTATACATAAAGATTCTTGGAGGATTAGAAAGATTTCAATTAGATACCAGTAGTAAATTATCACACATTTTCCAATGTTAGTTTTTTGTGATTCCTTTCAAAATTAAAGATTCCATCATCAGACCATTTCACAAATAAAAAACAGTTAAAATAGTAGACAATAGTTTTTGTTTTTGATCAGTTTCTCTAGTGTACAGGACTATTTAAAATTTCTTTAGGATTAATAGTATAATTATCTCATTCATGGTGTTTAGGCCTACTTCGAGCCTACTGTTGAAATTCTGTGATAAACAGCATGGTATAGCCGACCATCTATTGTAGTAAAATTGGTTATAACATTAGATCAGTAATATAAGGAATCTTTAAAACAAATATATGAACTATTACCAGTTACTATTACCTATATATGAACTATATATGAACTATATTACCCTTTACTGATGTGTTATATGATTTTTGTGCAGGAAGAGTTCAGATCCAGACAACCCAAGTACAAGGCCCCCGAACCGGTGGTAACCAGTCCCAAGGTGGAGGTGGTACAGTCTCAAGCCACACCCCCTGCCACATCCACCCCCTCGTCTGTGGCACAAGCGGCAGTAGAGGTACATCATCAACACAAATAATGCATGGCTTCTCTCAGTTTTTGCCTGGGGTAGCTTTTTGAGGTTTAATTTTTCATAATACTTCATAGGAAACTGATGATTTCAGTGTGTTCAGATATAATGCTTTGGTTATCAGAAACAAATATTAACAACCAAAACTGAAAAACAGTTTTTTATAAAAAAAAAAAAATTAATAGCATTTTATTTTACTGTGTGATTTTTTCATACTTGTTTATTTTCCAATCCTAGATGGGCTAATCTATTTTAGCACTGTTTTTAGAGTTAATTGCATTGTGGAAGTCAATTTAAAATAAAAGCAAAATTTTTGTCTTTGTTCCAAAGCATTTGATAAGGGCACAAAATTAGTTGATTGTTCTCTTATATATACAACTATTCTATCTCATGTGAGGTGTGTTCAAAAAATATCCTACCTTAATTTGGAAAAAAGGTCATCAACCTATTTTAAAGTGATCTTTGGAATAGTCACCTTGAGATTCCAATCACTTACTCTAGTGCTCCTGCCACTTTTGGAAGCAAGCTTTGAAGTGCTTGTTTGGAATAGATATTAATTGAGTGGTTTTTTTTTGTCTTACGTTATTCCTCGTCCCAAATTGGGCTTCTGCTTTAGGGGCATCATCTAGTGAGGGAACAACCATAAATCAAATAGTACCATAGGGAGAATGTCATATGTGAATGCTGTTTTTTTTCCAAGAAGTTTTGACAAAAGCAAGAAGAGTGCAGTGTAATATTGTCTAATGAAGGTCTAAAGATTTTGTGGTCCACAAATCAGGATGTTTACACCCTCTAAGCAGTTACTCATAGACCAATAGTATTCCATTTTAGTTAAAAAACTGCATGACTTTGATTTTGCTTTTTTAGATAGAGTAATGTTGCGTGTTATAATAACCATAAACGCACAATGCATCGACTGTTATAACTGTTTTGAGAAAATTGGTGCCATTTTGTGTGCATCCTAACATGTTCTAAGTGCATCCTAATTACAAGTTGCAATTGCTTCTTTGTTTTCTTGAACAAATTTTGCATTAACTCATATGCGGACATCCAAATCTTCTCTGTAAATTGGATAAACTGAACCACTACTTCTGTGGCTAGTTCACGGAGAGTAATACATCGATTCTCCATTACTGAACTGTGAATTTGATCAATAATTTAATCATTTTGACTTGTTCCTGGTCTACCAGATCGAGGTTTATTGTCCACTGAAGTGTGGTCATCTTTAAACTTGTACCACTTCTTTATCTGTGTCACATTCTCAAAGTGTCTTCTCCGAAAGTCTGTTGAATTTTTTTTACAGTTTCATCTAGGGAATAACCAGTTTTTGACAAAATCTTAAGAGCAATATCACTATTCCATGAAAACAAACAAAATCTTATGTGCAATTTCACTGTTCCATGAAAACAAACAAAAATCTTATGTGCAATATCACTGTTCCATAAAAACAAACAAAAATCTTATGTGCAATATCACTGTTCCATAAAAACAAACAAAAATCTTATGTGCAATTTCGCTGTTCCATGAAAACAAACACAAATCTTATGTGCAATTTCGCTGTTCCATGAAAACAAACAAAAATGTTATGTGCAATATCACTATTCCATAAAAAAAAACAAAATCTTATGTGCAATATCACTGTTCCACAAAAACAAACAAAATCTTATGTGCAATATCACTGTTCCATAAAAAAAAAACAAAAATCTTATGTGCAATATCACTGTTCCATAAAAACAAACAAAAATCTTATATGCAATTTCGCTGTTCCATGAAAACAAACACAAATCTTATGTGCAATTTCGCTGTTCTATGAAAACAAACACAAATCTTATGTGTAATTTCGCTGTTCCATGAAAACAAACAAAAATCTTATGTGCAATATCACTATTCCATAAAAACAAACAAAATCTTATGTGCAATATCACTGTTCCACAAAAACAAACAAAATGTTATGTGCAATATCACTGTTCCATAAAAACAAACAAAAATCTTATGTGTAATATCGCTGTTCCATAAAAGCAAACAAAAATCTTATGTGCAATTTTGCTGTTCCACGAAAACAAACAAAAATCTTATGTGCAATATCGCTGTTCCATAAAAACAAACAAAAATCTTATGTGCAATATCACTGTTCCATAAAAACAAACTAAAATCTTATGTGCAATATCGCTGTTCCATAAAAACAAACAAAAATCTTACGTGCAATATTGCTGTTCCATAAAAACAAACAAAAATCTTATGTGCAATATCACTGTTCCATAAAAACAAACAAAAATCTTATGTGCAATATCGCTGTTCTATGAAAACAAACAAAATCTTATGTGCAATATCGCTGTTCCATAAAGACAAACAAAAGTCTTATGTGCAATATCACTATTCCATAAAAACAAACAAAAATCTTATGTGCAATATCACTGTTCCATAAAAACAAACAAAAATCTTATGTGCAATATCACTGTTCCATAAAAAAAAACAAAAATCTTATGTGCAATATTGCTTTTCCATAAAAACAAACAAAAATCTTATGTGCAATATCGCTGTGCCTTAGAAACAAATAAAAATATGATGAACACTCAGTACAGACATTGACGTTTAATAGCTTGCAGCTGATTGACTGGATATATTGAGGTCGCGTATTCAGGCTGACCATGCGCTCTATAGTTGACTCTATATGCCAGACCTCACTCTAATTCTTTCCTTGCATAATAGAAAACAAGATTGGATGCTTTTTGAACACACCTTGTAAGTAAAGTTTTTTAGTAAGCCTTGCACATTGCATGTTGTTTCTGTTGTTCACAGACAGGAAACTTGAGTTATTATTGTTAAATATGGATTTGTTATTTTAACTGCTTGTGTTATGATGCCAGGATGAAGGTTTTTGTGTTCCAGTTTAGTAATTTGGCTTGTTACTGTAAATTGAAAGGTGTACCAGGTAACCACAAACATGTTACTTGTCTTATTGTGTTCTCAAGACTATGTAGGTATCCATGGTAACTAATAGTGACAATAAAATGTTTTGTTGAGTCATCTGATTGTGTCTTTGAATTAGAAAGACCTCACAGAAATACAAATTATCCTCTATTTCAGATGTAAAAAATTCAGATATGATAAAGCAAACGTAAAAATAAAAATAAATTAATACGAGGGAAAGAATACGCTCAAGTTAAATTTAACAACAGATCAGATTTTATGTGAACGAATTGTTATATTGAATGCAAATACTTTCTCCTGAATGAAGTTTTCACTAGTAAACCATTTATATTGGTAACATCAATTACAGCTGCCGCTTCTTGGGCTGGGATTAGTCTAAAATGAGAAATTAATACAAGTACCCGAATAATGTTTGTTGCATGTAAAGAAAGCGTTTCTTATTGTACGCTCAGTTGTTGCATCGGTGAAAACATTTATGAGCATTTTGTTTGTTTGAATGTAGAAACTTCTGGCTGTGATAAGGCTGAAAAATCTCTAATATCAATGTTATTGTTTATGAAGCTTTGTTATTAAGGAGCAAATATAAAACAAAAAGTAAACATGTCAAATAGACAGATACTATAAGGGTTAGAAAAGACACATTATTATAAACATTATTAGCTTATAATATAACGTAAATTATGATTTTAAAATTGTATTATCATGGATCTATCACAACATTCGTCTTTTATATTTTATACTGTGATATAGATGTTAGATTATATTACTATATTGCATTGAAAGCATCAAAATAAGTGCTCGTTTAACCAGTTTATTTTTTATGAAATAAAAAATATTATAACTAAAATTGTAACTTTAGTTTAAAAATACAATGCTTGTGTCAAATTTAATAAGACAATAATTTTTTTTCAAAATAAAACACTAGCTTATTTTCCAAAATGTACTAAACATTATTTTTTAACCCTGGAACTGGTAAACAACATTATAATGTCAATCTGACACGCACTCGTTGTGACATTTCAACACTGCCAAAACTATTTATATACCATTTCAAACAGAAAGAATTGATGATTTCAATATGGAAATTTGTTTTGCTGTTTTGGCAACAGTGATGTCAGATTTATTGACAAAAAGTATCTATTGCACGAGACAGTGTTAATTACTTATAAACGAGTTTATTATAGATCTTTTTAAATAATTTCAGTAATTTCATGGTTTTATATATATATGTACTATTTTTTAACTTTAGCTTAAATATTGGCTTAGTTATGGGTTCCAGAGACCATAAAGGGTGTTTCCACCTAGGTGTCACCCCCCTAATAATATATATATATATATATATATATATATATATATGAATATATATGGCCTTGACAGTGACACCTAGGTTTCCCTTTATGGTCTCTGGAACCCAAAACTAAGCCAATATTTCAGCTAAAGTTCAAATATAGTATTTATTTATTGTACAATTAATATTATCAGTGAAATATTTTCATATAAATGTTTACTTCTTAATAGTTCTTAATTTTTATTTTTGAATGAAAATAATCGTATCCATAGAAACAAATTTAGGTGCATCCCACCACTTTTCAAAAAATAAAAAATTTAGAAATTGGTTAATAATTTATTTTTTGTTTTATAGTACATATAATTCTTTAAATGTTGATGTATTTTGGAAACACTTAGTGAATGAATTATATTTTTTGTAAATTTAAAAAAATAATCGCTCCTACAGTAACAAGGCTTTCATGTACTAATAAATTGTGTTTTTTACACTATATTTAATTTTTTATTTAAGAGAACCTGGATACCATTATATATTTTCTGAAATTAGATAAAATGAAAAATACATTTACTATCTAAGATTCTAATTTTTATTACACTATCAAATTTTATCAGGTGTATAGTCCCCCACTTAAAAAATAAAATAAATCTTTTTAGTGTAGTTATATATTTTTAAACGGTTTATGCATAGTGTTTTATACCATAATTATCTTCACATTCCCTGAGAAAATAATGTAAAATTCCCTGAGGTTAATAGTAGAAATGTTTATAAAGTATCGGTAAAAACACCAAAAAATGGCCTGTCACCGGAGGGGAATGCAATTTGCCAGTCCCAGGGTTAAAATAAAGTCACGATCATTGCAGGTTAATGTTATTTACTTAATGGTCTTGTGCTGTTATTGTTATAAGACTTTGTTGTTGATATTTTATTATTATTTTTGTATCTTGTCTTGTTTTCTTTGCTAGGTTAGTTTCTTGCACGACTTGCACCCTCATATGGTTAGTTCAAGTTTTCTTGTTTTATTTAGTTAAGATTTAGTTATTTAATGTTGTATGTAGCTTTAGATTACACTTATGAATAATTGTATCACGTGAATCATCGTATAGAAAAATAAGCCATTTTTATGAATGCCTGCTACCAACTGAAATTATTTATAATTATTTTTTTTAAGATGTTTGTTTTTAAAGCCATCATGGTTGAGTTACACCCTTATTCACCAAATTTTTTATTGGTTCAGTTTATTTAGCCAAGTCAAAATTTCAACAACATTTTGTATTTTTATATTTCACTGTCCATAAGATGTTTATCTTTCTTATTGGTAGCCACGGAAAATAACAAAATAAATGTTGTCTTTAAACTTGATAGGTTTTCTATATGAAATTTGTATTTATTTGTTCTCTTCTTCCATTTTAATTAGTCATTTTGATGTCAGTAAAAATGATAGAATTCCTTAAATGTCATTTGACTATGTTTATTTATAAAAAATAAATACATTGTAACCTATATATAAAAAAGCTCCATTGAAGAAACAAAAATGTAGAATAAGTACACTTTTAATTAATATTGAATTACTATGCAAATAAGAGATTGATTGAGTTGAATGTATTTAAACCCACCCTTTTATGAGTTGGCATTGTACAAGGCATGTACTGCGATTGATATTTGGCCTCAGTAATTACAATACACGGAAACATTCTACCGTTTTTATGTTTGTTAGTGATTATTTCAATTGTGTTCAGCATTATTCATACTCTGTTGGTAGTCAAATATGTGTTGTGTACAAAAAGTACTACGTAGACACGTAGCAGGTCCGCAGAGTGCACAGTAGTCCTTCACACATTTTCTCCGCTACATTTGTCATTACCGAATTCAAGCGGTCAGTTTGCACTGAACTGCAGTTGCATAAACAAGGCCGCCTGTATTGATTCTCCTGCCAAATGTAAATTGAGGAATGTTATTAGTTTCCTGCAAGCAGAAGGGAATAGTGCAGCAGAGGTTCATCGGAGAATGTACCGTGTGTACAGAGAAATCATCATGAGGGATGGTGTTGTGTATGTATCGCTTTTAAAAGCTTAAAGATGGCTGAATGTCAAATTCAAGGGTCAATTGAAGGAATGTCAAAGCTAACATTCAGGTGTTTTGTGGGTGTCAGTCAACATTTTTGGCACCCGGCAAGCATAAATCTTTTTTAGCCTAAGTATTCTGTAAAGAGAAGATTTTGACACTTCTGGAAATCCAAAGACAAAACACTTATTGAGAGTTTGCGGTAGTCTCTAAGCCTTTTGTCAATGTGTTCACCAAGGCCGTCTATAGGCAGACTTGCATCCTTGACCTCCTTCATAGCGTATGTTACTTTGGCCATCTTTAAACTTTTTACATTATTTACGCACAACACCATGACTCATAATGTTTTCCTCCGTAACAGCCCGATGAGCAATGAACTACTATGCACACTGCGGATCTACCACGTGTCTGGACGTCATGGCGTGAGATCGGAGGTTAATAAATAAACAGCCTTAGTATTAATAAGATCTGAGAAACAATAGTTATTTAACATGTTTAACCTTTTTCATAACTTACTATTTCGATCTTCACCAAGACTAGTGTGGCTTTTGGTAGATTTCTTCCATAGAGGAAAGTTCTCAATCGATTTCAAGAAAAACCAAATTGTTGTTGTGTGCTTATACAATGCAAATTGTCTTGTCTCCTGAACTATTTGTTCCAGTTGTAGTGATAAATTAATTACGAGTTTAGCTATTACTGATATTTTTGATAAAATGGTTAACATGTTCATTCCCGCAACAAAAAAAAATTTCTTTAGATAGAATTGATGATATACTTATCTATTGTCTATTAGGCAGTTTGCAACATTAGAACGCAGATTTGAAAACTTGGCAAAATTGTTTTCTGTAACAAATAAAACAACTATAAATTTTTGAAATTTTTAACTTAAATGGCCTGTGTCTCGTACACTGGTGTTCCGTACACTGGTGTTCTGGTACACTGGTGTTCTGGTACACTGGTGTTCTGGTACACTGGTGTTCTGGTACATTGGTGTTCTGTACACTGGTGTTCTGGTACACTGGTGTTCTGGTACACTGGTGTTCTGTACACTGGTGTTCTGGTACACTGGTGTTCTGGTACACTGGTGTTCTGTACACTGGTGTTCTGTACACTGGTGTTCTGTACACTGGTGTTCTGTACACTGGTGTTCTGGTACACTGGTGTTCTGGTACACTGGTGTTCTGGTACACTGGTGTTCTGTACACTGGTGTTCTGTTACACTGGTGTTCTGTACACTGGTGTTCTGGTACACTGGTGTTCTGTACACTGGTGTTCTGTACACTGGTGTTCTGGTACACTGGTGTTCTGTACACTGGTGTTCTGTACACTGGTGTTCTGTACACTGGTGTTCTGTACACTGGTGTTCTGTACACTGGTGTTCTGTACACTGGTGTTCTGGTACACTGGTGTTCTGGTACACTGGTGTTCTGGTACACTGGTGTTCTGTACACTGGTGTTCTGTACACTGGTGTTCTGGTACACTGGTGTTCTGTACACTGGTGTTCTGTACACTGGTGTTCTGGTACACTGGTGTTCTGTACACTGGTGTTCTGTACACTGGTGTTCTGGTACACTGGTGTTCTGGTACACTGGTGTTCTGGTACACTGGTTAAGTATTTTACAGTGGTGTGGTCATTGGATTCACATTGTACGGCACAGTTACGTACCACTTGGTATCAAACTTTTTAAGTTTTGTCCTAGAAAATAAAGGGTTTTCTAAAATATTTTTGTATATTTTTTAACTTATTAATTTTTTTAAATAATGAAAAATTATTTATGTAAATGAGAGTTTTTAGTTATTGAGGTTTTAATGTAATAATTTCTGGTTAATAGTTTTACTGTATTATTATATTTAGTAAAATGTTGTTGAAGTCTCTGGTTCCTGTCCTGTGAGACACAATTAATACAGGAAAGCTTCTGTTTATTAAATTTGATCTGTTGTGATGCAGGATCGCAGACCGATGCTAGCCAGGTTCCCGATGGCGATGCCGGTGTCTGTGGCCAGCATGATGCAAGGGCCCCCCACCATGCTACCAGGTCCCATGCTGCGACCAGGCCCCATGCCCTTAGCCGGGCCCCACCTCAATATGGGTATGATGAGGCCCCCCCACATGGGGATACACCCAGGTATGTGAGCATTGGTGATTTGTTATCATATAAACCTGTACTATTGTAATATCATGAAATAAAGGTAAGGATGTTGAAATTGTTGCTTTTACATACTGTAAATATTCAACCAGGTATAGTCAAGGAATTTTAATAATATGGAGAAGGTCAGGGAATTTCATGATAGACCGGGAAAATTATCTAGATTTTCTTGCGGGGGCGTCATTAAATTACCACTATGGTTTTTTTCATATATTGTGTTTAAAAATCATAAATAGATAGTCCTATTAATGGGTTTGTAATGATTATTGTACATCAGTAGTAGAATACCCGTCTTGTAATCTTTTTTGTATTAGTTTCGGGTATTAAGAAGATGCAAGAGAAGTTTTAGTAGACCTTCTGGAACTTTCCGGGGTCGGGTTGTGAATTTCAAACACCCCTGTATACTGTATAGTAGGGAAGTTATAGCATGACCGGTGGGATGCGCGTGAGGAGTGGAGGAGGTGAGCGCGTGGGGGCACAATCTAGAGTAGGGGAGTGAATACGGTGCTACTACCCCTACTGAGAGTTTTCGGCTCCCGGCTCATAGTGGTGGCGGGAGCCGAATATTGTAGTGTTTGCCAACATTTCTAGACCCTTATGTTCTTACCACGGTGGTCTTTTATGATGAGCAATTTAGTATAGGAGACCTTGAGAATATTTGAACATTTCTAGACTCTTTTGTGGTTACGGCGACAGAGTTTTATGATGGGGAATTCAATACAGGAAATCTTGGAAATATTGGGACCGGATGTACGTGATCTTAACAATGACTATGTTCTGCCGAAATTGTGTTTATAGCTCACCCTTCTTAATGAGTTCGCAGTAGAGATACCTACCTGGTGGTAAGAAAGGTTCTCATAAATTGGGAAAGGGTAGGAATTTATATTATTCTTGATCTCCAACGCCGACAACAGTTCAGAATTGTAATTGTTACGCTTTGTTAGCCATTAAAATTCAATTTATCATATACTAACCGTGTAAGCTTCAGGATTTACGATAGTAGATACAATTATACACTACAAAATTTTCAACTGACATAGCCTAGCTGCTTTTAATAATATTAATTTTTGTATTATTAAAAATTAATATAAAACTGGTGAAACTAATTTGTCAATATACACAGTAGAATAAGAAAAAACTCAGTTTTATCTACCAACTTGTATCAAGTTAATTTAATGATGTATACTTAAAATAACAATAACGCCAACGATCCACACGCAATAGTTAACATAACAAAACCCCGTTGTCAATGAAAATTATTTATTGTTCTTCGAACTACACCCAAATCAAAATTGTCCAGATCACTTTTAGTATGTTTGCGTTTTCTTACTTTGTTGGGCGTACTAAAAGAATTGCCAATTGGACTTATTTTTTTTCCTCCTTCAAAATTCGTCTCAGCGTACTTTCAGAAATTCCAGTTGCCTCTACGACACGCTGTTGAACTTTCTTCAAATTTATAAGTGTGTTGGTTTCTGCTTCCCGTTTCATAAAATGGTAAACATTTGCAGTCACTTCTCTTGTTTGGCTGTGTATAACCTTTCTACCTCCAATTTTACTTTTTACATTACGATCCATCACAAACTCTTTACTTAAAACGTAATGAGCACAACGCAATTAATTCACAAATTGTATTACAACTCGTGAAATGGCACAAGCGAATGTTTTTTGGGCGGCACGTATAGAAGTGACCGAAGTTCACAAGGCTAAATACGGCAACAGACTGAGCCGCTCCACCCCCCACCACTTTAGTTCCGTCTTTGCCTACGGCGGCGCATCTCGAAGTCACCGGTCATGCTATAACCGCTCTACAATACATATACGCCTTTCATTATTTTAACTTCAACTGATGTGCTAATAACATTGTCTAAGTAAATATTAGCTTTTTACTAACTTTTAAAACCTAATATTGTATTTTGATTAGTATTTATAACCATATTTAGTTACTCATATTATTTCTGAATAACTGTTAAAACTAACTTTTAAAATACCATCACTTTATCGGTAATAGGATTTGGAAAATGATTTCTTTTTGTATGAAAAAGTCAGGAAATTGTTTTCAGCCACTTTGCTAGATACCCTGATATTATAAATTTTGGTATATATATATAATTTGCAAGGAGTCATAGACAAATATAAAAATAGTATAATATCTATACAGTTTTTGTTTAAAATTTATTTTAAACATATAATAGCAGAGTGAATAATCCCCAAGGGTTAAGAAGTATCATGTTGCTAGTTAGAACAAATGCCAAATCATTATAGGGGAAAATTGTGTATTAGGATGAAGAAAATATTTATAACAGCCATCTGTATTATTAACAAGATCAATTGTCAGCAACAATTGTTAACAACAGATCATTAATATTTGTTACTGATAGTTGCTAAGTTACTCTTCTGTACCATCATTTCTCTATCTAGTTCTCTTTTTCACATCTCACCCGTCTTTGTAGCAAAGGTTCTCACTCAACCTTTCTATTGTCTGTCTCCTTTTTGTATTTTGTTCTGTTCTTCTGGTACTCCTAGTTTAGCATCCATTTGTTGCGTTTAATTCTCCCTCATCCATTTTGTAAATTTCTAAACCATTTCATCCTATCACTCTCCGTCATTCCTTTAAGTCTAAATTTTAAAAGCATTCTTAGCTTTTGGCACACTTTTAAGTTTTCAGGAAGACATTTTAATGAGTTTTTGGCTATTTATTGTGCAGGTCTGATCGGAGCGCTGCCGCCGGGGGGCATGATGCCGTACGGGGGCCCCCCGATGGCATTCCCGGGGCCCCCGATGCTCCCCATGATGCACCACCGCTTCAGATGATCCCAAGGTATTCCGGGGGGCCTATGGCTGTTATGGCCTGACCCATAGCATGGGTGTCTTACCGTTTGAGTGTTAGTGCACCTCTATCTATCGGCAGCCTACAAGTCCCATAGTCACCCCGGGGCTAAACAGAAAACATCTGAACTCGGCTCTACTCAGCTTCTCAATTTTAAATTTAAAGTCACTTTTATTGTGCAAACCGTACCTTAATGGATTTTATCTGAAATGTAAAACCACAATAGCGGGGATCTCCTACAATCGTGAGTCACACTCCATACTTCCTTCGTTCGTAAAACAACCATGGATTTGTATTTCAATAGTTGTTACTTATTTAGTTAAACGAATCCCGTGGTGAAGCCATGAAATATTGTTCACAGTTTTCAATGTAAATTTTCAGCAGTTGAATATCTTTTTTTAAATTTATATTTATTAATTTAAAAATGGAACTCATAAATTTAATTAAGGTCTTACTGATAGAATTTGATACAGCGAAGTAGTGAGCAGAAAACAAAGAGCATGTTAGCTAAGGTTTATTTACTAAAACAATAAGGCATAGTGGAAGTAAATATTATAAGGGGTAAGGTTGATGGGTTTCACTGAAACTGGTGGAACCAAGTGGCATGGAGACAACAGATGGTTTCTGCGAGCCTACTGGTTGGGAATGGTGTTCTGTTAGTCTGTGCTTAGACCATTCCTCTTGTCCACATACATTCATCCTGTCCGAGAGGTAAGCTGCTCGCTCGATGGATGCTCCTTCAAAAACACGAAACATTTGAGACAATCGCAGTCGCGTGTGTCGTTTGGAAAAAATGTGTGACTTTTACCTCATGGTGATTATATTTGTTAATTTTCAAATGTTCGGGCAAAAACTAATTGAAACGAAATTGAAAATTATTATTATAACATTTGTTTTGTTTTGTCATTTGCTGAATTGTTTTCTTTTAGATTTTTAGTGGTGAAGTTCACGTACTTTAGCAGTTATTCTCCCCAAGAGAGTATTGGTTGGATATCAGTTTTCTTTCAAAAGCTCAATACGTTTTTGCACAAATTCTTTTCATTGTTTTAATAAAATTAATAGAAGTTGATTGTTGTAGATTTTTCTGAAAACTATTATTGTTAGTTTAATAAATACTGTATGAACGTAATACAAAAAGGTTACTCTATTATTATTGTGGATAAAATATGATCTCTTTAAGTTGATTTCACATTCACTGATAGTAACATTACTATAGCAATATGTTGCATGAATTCTCAAGAATATTTTCATATTGTTGTTTGTTTCTTTTATTGCGTCTTGTTAAATTTTTATTCAAACTGTTTAATAACAAAGAAATCCACATTGATTTCAGAGTTTATTTAAACCCACAGTAGTCCCAAGTTGTGTTATCTCGCGAGAACGAGAGGCTGGGCCCACTGTGTGGAAAGCCATTTACCGCATTTCCGTTGTGTTTTATTTAATGTTTGAAATATAGTCGTATATTAACCTGAGACAAGTCTAACCTTTATTATTATCGATTAAAGTAGTTCTTTGGATTGTATTTTGGTAGTGGACGTTGGTTCTAGTAGGTGATTTAGACGATTTGGAGTAGCATCTTGGAGCGTATCCACTTTGGTGAAATCTTGTCACATTGGTGATATTTGTGTTGAAAGCCGGTAAGTGGAATTGTTATTTTGTAAACTGGCTTGCACAAGAAGTCTTCACACGTGTTGTGGCTCTCGGTAACTGTGCTTTCACATCCGATTTCGGGATCAGGCATCTACAAGGAAGTCTTACTAGTGTTATTTTTGTTTTTGAGGATTAAAATTTGTAATGGCTATTTTTGGCGGTGTTTTAAAGACTTGAGTTGCAAAACATGATTAGAATTATTATTAACACGCTTTTTTCGTGGCCTTGGATTATTGATTTGGTGATATTTTCTATAATACTAATAAACGAGTATGTATTATATAAATAAGGTTTTTTGTGGTGAGGAAAGCATTTAGCTTTAACATAGGGATAGGATTTTATTTCTCTGTTTATATAAATTTCAGAAGAATTGTTTAAACTCATCCCAAAAACAAGTCTATCTGGTATTCAGGAACTAAGAACATTTTTATAAGCATGCGATATAACAGTGTTTGTACAATCTCTTATAATATGTGCTGAGTACCTGTCTTACGTCATGTTAAAGTTCGTTGGTCGTACATAATCTATTTATGTACACCATTGAACACAAATTTTCTGTACACGTCAACAAATGTTTGTGTATTACACTTTCAAAATAAGCATGAAGTCACAAAATAAATACTTAAATCAATTAATTTTTTTATTGCTGCCTCACAAAAGCCTGTTGCAGATAGTAGAAATTTGTTTGGATAAAGTAGGTCCTCACTTTAATTTTAATTTTAACAGTATTGTCAAATAATTAAAAAGTTTGGGTTTATAATAATCATCATCATCTTAAAAAAAGAAACACCATCCTAAATTTCCCAGCCATTACAATTTTATGTAGAATTTAATTATATACAATAATTTTAATTACGTTTCTGGTCTTTATTGAAGTCTTTTAAATTTTAATTAACTCTCTGACCATTTTTTACGTGTTAACTTTCCAAACTGTTGTAGTAAATTGTGATTGGATGACACATTGGTGAGATATATCTCACGGTTACCGAGCGCCACAGCATCATCTGCAGGTTTGGATACACAAATCAGTCACAATTAATTAACAAGCTACTGACTGTAAAACCGTAATATCTACAATATGAATGTTACAATTTTAAGGCAATGAAGTTAAATTTGAGAATATGTTTTCTTAATCTAGCCCTGGCTTTAACTGTTGTCCATGCATTGTGAATTTGTCTACACCTTTTCATATTTTATTGTAATAAATAGATTGTTGTTCCCTACGATGTTCACAATTTTATTTCCCCCTGTAACTAGCCGAGTTCTGCGCCTGCCACCCGTACTGCCGAGTGCAATGCCTATTCCATGTTGCGTGTGTGATTTTCTCCGTCCAAATGCCAATAGCTGATCATGTATTTGTGTAATTACCATAGCTGGTAATGTGATTGAAATTTTAATTGCTCGCTACCGTACTTTTAAATCAATTAATTTCTTGAATTTTGTTTAAACTAAAACATACGGATCAACCGTTTTTCGTTCATTTTTGTTCTGTATTTTTCTTTGTACACCTTATTACTAATACACATTTTTTAATACAAGACTTTTGTTGAAATTACATTAAAATATTTATTTGATTAAGTTAAAATGTTTTGGCATGCAAATAACAAACTTGTTAGGTTAGGCACGTAAATGATTACTTAAAATTGAAGGTATATAACTTATAATTAATTTAATTTAGTTAATTGATTGTATATATATGAAAAATATCCCACTGTCCACTTCAAATCAAAGGTAATATTTTGATGAGATATTGTTATTGTTTGTTCAGTTCTCAATTAATTGCAAGGTTCATTTGTTAGCCTACTTAAGTGATGTATTGTTTTGTTGACTATCCATTGATTTTATCCAGGAATATTTATGAAAATGATATACATTTTTTTGTTACAAAAAATTGATGGTAACGTTTAGTAAATACAGAGTTTTTGTGGTTTAGTAATTTTATTTTATTGATTTGAAATTACTGTATATCCCAGAATTTAGCGAATGAGTTGTTTATTTTTCAGCTGTTCAATAATGCCAGTTCTTGATTCTCCTGGTCTCTTTGTTTGTTAAATTCTTATTTAAAGAAGAATTCTAACTTGCAGAAAGAAATCAGCTTTGGGAATATACTACTTTGTTGAATTCTAATTTTCACCATTGAGATAGTATTAATGTTTTGCTGAATTACTTGCATGTGATAGTCATAATGTAAACACAAGAAATTTGAAAATTCGCAAATAAGACCCTATGAATCGATTAAAGATATTATGAAATTAAAATATTTGTTTACTGTGACAAACTTAAATTTGCAGTGACTTGTAGGTCTTGTAGAGTACAAACAAATAGATGTAGCCTACACAGCTTGTGTTTAATGTTTACAAACAAACACATTTGGGAATGGACGAATTCTGATTTGTTTTGTACTTAATTTCTATTATGAATTATCAATAGATTTACTTGAGTCCCTTAAAGGGAGAGATCCTTGTAATTAGGGATGACCTCTTTGAACATCTTATTTTTCCAGATTATATATAATTAAATAGCTATGTATTTAATTATGTATAACTTATGAAAAATTATGAATGGTACATGAATTTAATTCTGTTCATTTGACATGTAATATACATTACCACATCAATCATATGTATGGACATTAAATATCATCCTGTGATGGTGTCAGTCAAGCTGAGCGATTGGGAACACATGGCAATTCTACCGCAGTTCGACACATTATACCTGATTAAAATTTTGTTTTTGTTTCAATATTGAATGAAAAAGTGGCAACTGTTGTCTAGCTATTTGTGTTCTCCATTGGTCTTGAATCCATATTTAAATATCTGACATGGGCAAATTAATATCACACTGTTGATATAATACATTCATTCTGTACAGTTTTCAAAGCTGTACTGACTGTAGACTGTATCCACAAGGGCGGATCAACAAGTTTTGTAACTAAGGTATAAGAAAGTAGCCCGGCTTATCTTTTAGCCTGTTCCACCTCGACTGATCCACATCATGAAACCCGTGCTGAAACCCAATTACGGAAAATCAGCGGATAAAGGTCTGAAGTTTGCTATTGAACTAAATGTATCCTGTGGCAGTGCATTTACGATAATTAATGACATTCTGGGTGTGTCCAAAGTCTCAGCCAGATGGTTGCCTGGAACCTCTCCATGATCGTGTGACTTCCTCTTGGGACCTGTTGCACCTCTATAAATGACCCAGAAGACTTGATGGTCCGACTAGTGATCAGAGATAAAACCAATGGCTTTACCAATGGGACCCTGAAACCAAGTGCTGTCCATGCAGTGGTGGCTAAAGAGATCTACACCACCGAGGAAGTTCAGAAATCAGTCAGAAAAGTGATGGAAACAGTTTTCTGGGACTTCTTGATCCTCCCACTTACATACACGTACAATTAATTGTGTCTTCTAAAAGATGGGGTGTAGGGGACAATTTTTGTTGTACACTGTCTTGTCACATAACGCACGATAACCGTTGAAAAATTGGCCCAGCCTTATAAAACATCAGTTTCAGGACTGAGGAAAAATCATTCAGGGATTCAAAATTGTTTCAAATATTAAAATAAAAAAATAAATTAAATGATAGAGGACAAAATCGTGTCATCACAACGTTTATTGCCTCTAGGTTTAAAAGCAGTGGCTTAACTAGGACTTTTTGTGGGGGGGGGGGAGTTAATGCTACACAAATATTTTATTTATTTTTATGGTTCTTGGGTGGGAGGGGAGATTGTATGTCTTTCCCTATAGACAATAGACAATAGGAACCGAGCGACTAAGAATCAAGAACTGGCTCATTCTGAATTATTGTTTTTCCTGAATTTTATAAATTTTAATAGTAATAATTGGCGAAAATAAAACCAACTGTATTATTTTTTCTCTGAGAACTGAACAATATTTGCACATTTCATTGATTACAGCAAGTTAATGTAGAATATGTCGGAGGTAAGTCAAACTTCATTCATATAGAACTCCATGTGAGAGTGTACAGAAACCGATGTATCGATCTTCAATCATGTAATTGTTTAGAACTGAAGGAATCTCAATTTACAAGGTGTGCAGTGAATGCTGACGTAATTCAATTCAGTAATTCACGATTATCAATATCAATTGGTAAAATATAAAGGTAGGAGCTGGTTTGTTTTTATTTAGTCCTAACAATTCCTTTGGCTGTCATCGCTGCAGGTTTGTCTTCATTTATTTATTTTCTGGACGAACCTTATTTCCAATATAAATTAGATTACTGCTATTTCCTTATTATTTTTATTTTATTCAAACTTTGTTCTTAAGTATTTTATTATTTACTACGAGTTGCAACAATAAGGTCAATTGAAATACTTACAATTATTATTTGAGCAAATTTGCCAAGTGTTAAATTCTCAATAGTTTCAAACAGTATTAAAACATGACTTAATTTTGTAATGGATTTCTATGTTGTTTGAAATGTTATTATAGTAAAAGATGATCCCAAAGATTTATAATTATACTTATACTTTTATTACTGAGAATGTTATTGTATTATCATATGACTTAATGAAGTAAACGCTAATAATTGTTTATATTATAATAATTATTATTTTAAAATTTCCGTACCAATTTAGATACTTCAAAAATCTACAAGGTCTGGCAAAAAATAACCGGACTAATTTTTCTAACCAAACCTGGAGACACGCCCTATAGTCTCATGACGTCTCTCCATTTCTTCCAGTCAGCCTTCAATTAGATCACAGCATTCGTTTGTGTTCTGTCAGGAAAATGCTTAGCGTGTTGGAAGAGCAACACGTGAAGTCCATCACAAAGGCCCATTCTAAAAAAACGAGTGTATGGTGATAAATGTCTGTCACGTAGGTGAGTTTTTGTGATTTATGCGAGAAGTGGTACAAGAAAAAGTTGAAGATGACCACATCCAAGGAGACTCTCATTGTCGACGTACAACCGAGAACACTTAAACAATTTATTTAATCTGAAAAGACTTTCGATTGGATATTTGTGTAGTTTCTGAGATTGTGAGAATTGACAAAGGAGCAGTTTGGTGGATTTTGCATGAATATTTTAACTTTTGAAAGAAGCTAAGATATAGTGCCTAAGAAGCTTACAAATAACAAAAAGACTTGAGTAAACATTTGTGCTAACACTCTGAACACTATTGAAATGATGAACCAAAAATTTCTAAAAACCATAACGTGTGATGAAGAAAGTAGTTTTTCACTTTATGCTCTGGAAACAGTGCCAATTTGTGGATCGCAAGAACCCCATTTCACAAAGATCATGGCTAGCTTGAATGTAAAAAATTTCAATGCAATGATTTGTTTTTTGTACATTTATGGAATCTTCTTTGTTTAGAGTTTGTTATTGTCGATGGAAGGTTTGAGAGAGTAATAGTATTTCATACATTTGCCATCGTTGTATGTTACAAAATGCATAAAACTACGTTTCAAGGATTGAAATCGTATCCTCTTCATCATGTGAGAAGACAATTAGTACATCATCACAAGCACTAGAAGTCAAGAACATAAACACATGTTACACCAGAACACGTGTAAGTACACACATTGTGCACAAGTTGTAGCGTTCAAGTACATGTATAAAATAAAATTTGAATATAATTGGTAATTCTTGTGAGCTATTAAGAACTGAAAACAAAATGAGTGGTAAGACAAACGTGTTGAAGATTTGTGATGTGTCTGACGAAGATAGCCTTGCTTTCGAAAGGCCTCACAAAAATAAAAGTATTAAATATTGGTTTAAGTGTTTAAATGTAATTAAGTTAACACAAACATGGTTTATTCACCAGGCCAGCTATTGCACTGTGTTGGAACATCAATTCTACTCAATACTTGCCCTCTAGTATTTTTCTCCTTCTCAACATGAAGCACTGAAGGGAACAAGATTTGAGACAGTTGAAGTCTTAAAAGATAAAGAGACTGAAAACTGTGAATTTGGTGTTAGAAGACTTCGAACATTGCTTTGGCCAGTGGAAATGTTGTATGGAGTGGTGTGAGGATCGTGGAAGGAAGTGTATTCAAGAGGATTTTGTTCAAGTTGTGAAGATGTAAAAATAAAAGAGTTTTAAAGTCCTGGTCCGGTTATTTTATATACTAGACCTTGTATATAAATACATTAAATATTTAGTTGCAAAGAACTAAAACTATAAATTTAATATTTTCAAAAGATTAACAGTAATTTGTTAAATTTAATCAATTGACATTGATGTATAAACAAAATTGTTAAGCAATGAAATCTGAATAAAAATAGATAATAAAATAAGTGTATTACCACGTTATTTCAATAATGTATTATAATGATACTTAATATTTATCACAATATTCGTGATTGTCAATTAATTTATAATTCAAAACATATTTTTATTTATAACTCTTAAGTTTGTACAGCGTTTACTAAATTATATTAAATCAATAACAAACGTAAATTTCTGATATTTTTCAAACTATTTGCGCCGTTGGTAAAATTTTGATCTTATTCCAATTTCTTCTATGAAGAAAGATGATTGGTTAAATTAAACTGAAAGGTCTTTTGATACACAAACTAGTTTCTAAAAAAAAGAAACTGCTCCTTTTCTCAAAACAATATTTTTTGGTGATTTACTTAAATTCCAGGTGAAAATTTTCATTTGGAACGAACCCACTTTGCCTTTTAATGTACACAGATAAAGAAGGTTTAGCATAAGCTACTAAATTTGAGATATGTGGAAATGGTTATAAAAGGTAAAGAAACCCATTAAACAGTCATCTGTTGATATAATGAAACTTGTGGAATGTCATAACACTTTACATTTGTAAATTTGTAATACAAAACCTTTCTGAGTTGTACAATTGTATTACTGCAAACTGAAACAGAAACTCAAATAGTTAGTTTGTGAAATACGGATGGTAATTATACTGTCAACATTCAATGAAGTTAATATTACATTTATACAGTAATGCATGTTCGAGATGAAGGAATAAAAATTGTTCAACCTTTATATTGGAAATAAGTTAAAACGCATAAGAGAAACAGGTTTGTTGAAGTGTTACCGTACAGAGGAACAGGTTTGTTAAAAAGTTTGTTACCGTATGGAGGAACAGGTTTGTTAAAAAGTTTGTTACCGTATGGAGGAACAGGTTTGTTAGAAAGTTTGTTACCGTAGGTTAGCGAGACGGCACAATCACAGCTGGTCTGTTGGACCCCGGTCCCCTGATTGTCAGGCGATTGTGTCCTCTAGGGGACCCGCTAAGGCGATGATCTCGTCACAGCTGATAGCTGTTGGACCCCCAGGTCCCCTGCGGTCCCCTCAATCCCTCGTTCACATTATCAACCGTTTCTTTATCTTTGCAGATTGATTACGATTAAGCCGTACATCGCGGACAATGCCGTTGTCGTAAGTACACACTTACGTTGACACTAATTTAGTATTTGTACCCATTGTTCCATACTCCATCCGTGGTGCAGCGTTAGGTTATTGCTTACTTGGTTTTGCATGACTACTGCCTTGTAGGACTTGGTGCTTTCGCTGCACTGACCCTGTGTTCTTCCACCACTTTTGACAAATATATGTGCGCTATTTCGACAACGTTTTGTTTTTATTTATCCTTCTTCGATGTATGTGAACTTATGCTTAAATTCTGCCTGTGAGAGTTGGTTTTTGCTCTCTCTCAAGTTGGCAATCCTCTTTGCACTTGAAGACTTATTTTAATTTGTCTTTACTGCACAGATGAGTTTTGGTAAATTGTACAAGACACACTTATATTCTTCCTCAAATTTGAATATCCGACAGGATTGAAAAGAGAGAGCTGTGATTAGAGATGCCTTTATATTTCAAACAATAATTAGAAAGAGATAGTTTAGAAGTGAAATTGGAGACTAAACAATTTCATACTTAATTTACTAGATGAAGACTCTTTAGAAAGACGGTGAAAACAACACATTGTACCACAAAATGAATTTGTTTCAGTATATTATACTGATATCGACCTTACAAAGTATTAACTTGTAAACAGGTTTTCCGTAAGCAATTGGATTTTGAAGGTGCAATGCCTTTGGGGACATGGAGGAATTCTACAATTTTATGTGGTTTTCATTACATGCGTCACACTTGCTATATTTTCGTTTACAAATTTGGGATTTTTCTGTTCCCCGTTTGTAGAAGTCACTTTTGAAAAGCCCGTTACAAAATGTATCTGTGCATAAATAAATGTAAAAAATTAATCATTTTGAATTAAAAAATCTACCGTACTGTTTTAGTTATTTTTAATGTCTTGCGTATGCCGTGTCTCACAAATCTCCAACTCATTTTAATTACAGAAATTCAAATCTCATGCTTTGGAAAATATTTGAAAGATTTTAAAAATTATTAGGCTTTGTAAATACAGATTATCATTCAAATTTTTAGTTAAAGGATGGGATTCAATAAAAATGTATTACTAGACTCAATTTTGTTGCAAATGAGGTTAGCATTATTTATTAAAATTAAAATTTATAGCTAAAATTATGACATTTTTTCAAATCGTTCTCTCCTAAATTAATTTGAATGCAGATACCAGTTAACATTGACACAAGTTAGTGTGGCTAATTCAATGTTCAGTATCAAACATATGTTGACCTGTGTCTTGATTTAAGCTGACTGTGTTGTAACGTAGTTTTTGTTCTACATTGTTGTTCATTGTCTCACTTAAGTGGCCGTACTCGGCCGATGTATTACTTAAGAGATGTATTTATTCAAGTTATCTTGTGCAGTGTGTATGTGTATGTATTAAAAAGAACAATATTCGTTTAATGAATCGAAACCAAAAATCTGTATTGTTAATAATATTTGTGTCATTAAAAATATTTAAACGTGAAACTGGTTCAGTTACCACGTATAAAATTAAAGCCTAAAATCCAGTAATATTAAAAATATTATCGGCAAAAAAACAAGGTCATACCCACTAACATAACCAAAATGTTCTTTCAATTTATCTCATTGAATTGATTTTATTTCAAAAAGTATTTATACATTTAAAATGTATTTGGTTTTTGTTTTGGACTCCATGTTTGTGAAATAACCTGACTATGTTTATAAAACTTTAACTTGATTTTGTGTAGAAGTAAGTCTGAAATTTGTCATCTAATCATCTTTGTGGTTTCAAATTTATAAATGAACAAAATCAGTCAACTCATTTGAAAATGATGGCCATAAGAATATTGCACTGGTTATCTGATTCTGATGTTACTCATATCTTAGAACAAAAATGGTCTAAAAAAAATTGAATTAAACATTTTTATTATATTCGAAGACTATGATTATAAGAACATGATCGGACTATTAATACGATGATTAGTTAACTGTGGTAAAATATTGATTGATGAATTAAAAATGTATTACTATTAGAATGTTCTATTTCCTGTAATTGCTCTGAACACTAACTGTCCCAGAAAACATGGATTGGCAGAATTACTCAACCATTAATAACTTTGATCTTACAATTAACCTGTAACAGTACAGTCCATACTCAGTGTTGATGCTATGTGTGCTGGACTGCTACAAATGAATATGTTCAGTGTAACGGCTGAAAAATAATAAGCTGTTAAACTCTTTCACTTGGCTGACAAATTTGACAAATTATCAATTACCATGTTGCATTAGTAAAATTTAGGAAGTAGGAAATGAGCTTTCTGTTGCAAGCATCATGATTTTAATTGCATTGGACGGGTAAGTAAATTACTATGTACACATGTACATATTACACAGGTAGGTGGAATTGGTTTGAATCTTGCAAAATCACGTACACATCTGGATTTTGCTAAATAATAGCTAAGTAAAATGCTCATATTATTTATCTGAAAATAAATACTGCCTTTAGAAAAAAGCATTATTTTGTCAACCTTATGTTTTTGACAGATTCCGAAAATTGTCCTTAGTCTAAATGTTGTATTGTCTGACACATTTAAATAGACTGAGTGAAATGAGGGTAAATCAATTTGCTATGAATTTACAGTAAAACCCAGATACCGGAAATGACGAAGTAGTGTAAACAGATCTATTAGTCTCGAATGGAGAAGCTACAGAGAGAACATAATATTATTTGGGTGTGCGGTAATCCCAATATTATAGTGATAACACTAAAATACTTATTGGGGACTGCCAGTGGAAGACAACAACGTAAACGTGCCACAACCAGGTGACGTTCACAGAAAAGCAATAAAACTCTCTCCTCACTACCATCCGAGATTTCACCACCCAAACGTAACTACCGTTAGTAGGTGAGTCACCAACTTCCCCCTTATACCACTGCTGCCACGTCCACATGTTGGACAACACAACCGTGCCACAACCAGGTTGCGCCGCCCTTGCCAACCATGGTGACAGTTAGGTGAACCATGGTCGCCCAGTGCTTGTCTCAATTATATGTCTTGTTCTGTACATAAAAAGAGTAATTTTATTATTTGAGTGTATCTACACTTATTTTCCCAGAAGTTCGTCATATTGACATAACCTAGTATTATCGGAAATCCCGTAATATTTCTAATAATTGAGGTTTTACTGTAGTATTAAATTTTTGTTGCCACGTTTTATTTTAACTTGAGTATGAAAGACTAAAAGTGAAAATTGAGTTCTTGTATGGATTGTTTTTAAAATTCTATACATACATTCATGTTAAACATGTAAATTATGTCTTGTTAAATGTAATCATATTTTTAATAGCTTAGCTGATTTCTTAATCCCCAAGAACTCGCCTTCAGTAATTAATTCCAGGTTTTAATAAGACCAGGTCACATACAAATGCTATATAATTTGTAGTAATGATGTATGTTGTAAAAAAGTAAGTGCTTTTTTTTTTTTTTGGTAAACCTGTCTATAAAAGTAAGACAAATAATGTATCAATTATAAACTAGTTTTGCGGAGACCTAGAGTTTTGAAATTTGAAATGTAGATCAGAACTAGATAATAGAGCAATAACATCCAATTCATTGCTTCACACAGTGAACACTATATACTTATATGAGTGTTTGCTTATTTCTTGGGTATTGCTCTTGAAATGTTCTTTTGTCAACTGAAAATCAATAGACAGTTGTCACTAGATAATGCAGTTTTTGTATTTGCATGGTTTAACAGACAAGTCAACTCTGTGCCTACTTTTGTACAGAAAATGTATACATAAATGTTACAGATTGTTGTCTTTGGAATGAGGTATCCATAAATGTCTACAACTGGCATTGGTATCACTCTGTACTGGCGGCTTTATTTCAACAGCCACGCAGATGTTTTTTTTATGATGTATCCCATTTCATAACTGACAGTCCAAATCTAAACTGTTATGTGTCAATTTGTATTTAGAGAATATTATAATAACAATAACCTTTAGTTAGTTTATCTACTGAAGTCCTATCAGTAGTTAATAAAGTATTCTTGTGAGCGAGGACGTTTTTAAAATATAATGGAAACTGAATTGGAGCTTTTAGTTTAATATTGCATGATTTGGGTCTTCGTTTTGAAAAAGTTTATAGATTTCATATTCTTCCAGGGTGTTAAGTTTCTGACCCCTATAGCATACGTGCAAAACCTCCGGACTATAATCAATGTCATGGTATATAGAATATTATTCCCTCTATAAAATGGTAGTACCATTGGAACAAGTAAACAAAAGTCTAGACTTATCTTCTAGTTCTAGTTTCTTAGTTAAGTTTCTAGCAGTAGGTCTCACTGCTACAAACTCATTATACTATGCCTACAACTTAATATGTTTTTTCTGCAAAGTAAAGTAAATACCTAGATCCACAATAATTTGATCTTTTTAACAAGGTAAAGTACCAAATATTTGTCTATAATTACAGTTTCATGGCTTCTACAAACATGGAATTACTCATGTTTGACTCAATTCTGGTGTCGGCTGTCATTGAGGCTAGGTAAAGAAAAATCTGTTTAACCTAATCTAAGCCAATGGTACGAGTATACAACATACTTTTTTTACACACTTAAAGTTATCTAATTCATTTTGATAAGAAAATGAAATACAGTCAGGTAAGGAGGATCAGCTGGTTTTAGAAGTAAACCAGCACAAGAGGCAAATATTTGGTTAGTTATTTTATTTTTTAGTTATCTACTTACATAATGACTAATATCAAGTTTTTAACTTTTTTTACATACGAGTCAGCAGAATACAGGAAGGGAGGGTATAAAAACAATGTAAACAGAGTTAAATTAAAGCATTTACCACCTAAAAATGAAGAAAGTAAGTAGTTCAGTGGTGTATATAGTAAACTATTTCAGAGGGGTAGACACACTGGGCAGTTTAGGAGGTATAAAATACCCTCAAAAACAGGGCTTGACAGTCATCCTCCAGGAAATTATTGAACTTTAAAACCTCATAAATGTGCTTTAACTTAAAACTAACTACTGGGTACAGTTTTAATATTTGTTTTTCAACATTTCGGGGGGGGGGGGGAACTTTAGTCCCCATTAAATACGCCCATGGGCAATTTAGATGGGTTATGTTTAGAATCTATAAGTAATAACCTGTTGAATACACACAATAGAATATGAATTAAAACGGTTGGAAAGATTGGTAGTTATAATTACAAAAATGGAACAATATGTTTTGAGAATCCTCCAAACAGTAGAGTTGTATTTTCGTAACATATAATGATGAGAAATGCCTGAAATCCTAATATCGTTTTAAAACACCCATCATCAATAAATAAAAAACAATAAAACTGCTAGCACCTGCTAAAGCAGGGTTAAATATATCAAAACTTAATGTACGTTAGCTCACATTAATGAAAGTTCAAATTTAGACACATGTTTCAATTTAAATAAAATTTAAAATCTATAAGTTATTGTACGACTATATTTATTAAACCATTCAGCATCATATATGATTTTAACAATATTGTATCAGGCAGTGCTGTCTTAACCTGTTGGAAACAATGCGGCTGTACATGGTGTACTTCTGAACATTGGTGAGAAGGGTGAGGTAGTGTATTCTATAGTTGCTAGTGTTTTGTATAAGTGTCAAAAAGTGATTATTTGTCGTGAAGTATCATTGTATGGTAATATTTGTCACTTGGGGCCATTGCCTAAAAAGGCACGTTGCATAGCAGTCTCAATCCACTGGGGTCTTTTCTCCAAGCTCTCCAAAATCTAAGGAACTTGAAAAATTCTTGGTCTATACATTGGTGTAACTGAGATAATGATCGAATTCAGCTAAGCTGCTTAGTGTAGTTTTGGATGATAGCCCAGAAGAAGTAACCAGCTGGTCATAATTGAAAGCGAGTCAGAGAAAGGCTCCTTTGTTATTCATAATCTCTCAATGCTCAAAAACACTCCATTGTGTCCAAAAATGGCTTCTACAGTTTTCTCAGTTATCTTTTGTGTGGCTCAGATTCAAACCTTAAAACAATTTTAACTAGACAAAATACAGCCATTAGATCAATGTTAAGTTCACCTCCCCGCCTCAATGCAGTGAATATTTTACAAAATCAGAGTATTAACATTTCCTAGTATATGTTTTGAATTTTCCAAATTTTGTGCACACTTATGGGATCGTGGAAATTATAAGAGGGACAGCAAAGACTAAGTTGAAAGAGTTTTGCATAACAACAAGAGCAATAAATTTATGTGATTAAGTTAATTATTGGTTGTGTCTTTCACTTGCTGTATCCAAAAGACTTATTTTTGGGTCTAGTATGCAAACTATCACAGCTTTCTTTAATACCTATAATGGAACGTTTTTACATGAAATCTGCTTGAAATTTCTTCTAGTTTTTATATATTATAATGAAAAATAACACCAGCAAGTAGGGAGGTGTAGGATTCAGTTCAGTTTTTTTAACACAACAATCCATTTTTTCTTGGTAAAAAGAAATTAAATTCTTTACTGTTTTCAAAAATGCCATATATGTTGTACTTTCGTGTCTGGTGTATTAAATAAAATTTAGAATTTTTTAAAGTATTAACTCATATGACACTGGATTTAAAAACCAATTTTGTCCTTGAAAACCCTAACTTTCTCTAGTTTGAATATATTTTTATTCATTTAAAAAATCATACCATCCAATAATTAGATTTTATTTTTGTGAGCGTTTTTCTTTTCAAGGAAAGCACCATCAGACCCACATAAATGAATACAAAGTGGTCATGAATAACAATATAAATAAATTTGTACTACTAAAAAGTCATTACAAATAAAAGAAGGTAGAATTTTGAAATTAGGAAAGAATAAAGACCAGAGTATTCACTTTTTGTTTATTCCGTAGAATTGACAGCATGTTTTATTCATACCCAAATTAAAAAAAGCAAAAACTGTAATTTATAAATTACTGGGCAACATAACACAAAAAAGACATTTAGGTGCACTTTTGCCCTAAAAATGAGTTTAACTCATTTTTAATGGTACATATTTGTTTTTGGATAGATAGTTTCTTATATTTTATGTGAAATAATGTCATAATTTTCCAATATTTTTGTACTATATGACTTTTTTCTTCACATCTACAAAATTATCATTTATTTGCAACATTTTCAGTGTGATTAAGAAAATACGTAGAGGCATCTGTGCTATGTATATAGTCACATAGTTTTCATAAAGGTTTAAGTATGATATGTACAAATCATTTATGTTAGTCTTTGATTATTATTTCATAGACCTGAACTATTAAGGGTGTTAAAATGATCATTTGCTTGTCTAAAAGAAGGATTAAGTACCTTTTTTTCAAAATCTTGATAATGATATTTTGATCTTAGATGAAACAGAGGTTAAGTTGAGAAAGGACTCTTGCTTCATATTAACCTTATCCTCATCTCCCAACTAGAATTTTAATAAATTATCTAATGTGTGTATTTGTTTTTTATATCTTTTTTTATTCAGACGTAAATTTTTGAATCATTATCATTTGTAAACATGATTATTTACTATTGTTATTTACAGTTGATATTTACTAAGTATGATGGTGTCTGTTAACAATACTGTGTATTAGTTACAACAACAAAAACACCACTGTGTGTCATTCCCTGGTGAGACATAGCGTAAATTAGATAAGAAAATAAATCCTTAATTCTTTTTTGAGATGAAAAAATAATCATTTTAAAATTCATATGACATCAGTAATGTATTAATGCAATATTGGATTTCTATTAATGAAAAGTTTAGTATAATAAATTGAATTATTCTGTGTCTTTACGACTAAACTATTCTTTGACATAAGCTGATTGGAAGTATGACAAAAATATAAATGAACAATATAAACTGACACTAATTTTTGTTTAGTTGATACTGTTTAGAATAAAGTAGTATAGTGCTTATGGTGGAAGGAATGGTTAGTGACAAGAGGACTAACAGACTGACAGTCGACATTTCGATGGCGACAGAGTGAGGCTGTTGTCGCGGAGAGATGCTAGAGGCAGGACCGAGGTCTGGAGATGAGCAGCAAACTACTTCATTGTTCAACATTTTGCATATAATGGTTGAAAGGTCCAAAACTGGTTCTGAATAAATTACTTCTGTATAGTTGCGCTGTTATTGATTTTACCCGAGTTTAATGTTCCCTTTAAAGTGAATAATTTATCTAAGAAGTGTGAATAATTTTGTTAACCTATTGATGCAATAAAAAATAAATAACAATTAACTTTTGGGTATTAGTGCATGCAAATTGAGTGTTAATTGATCCCAATTTCTCAATTACAAAACTTTAAATTGTATTAATGTAATATTGCTAGAGATATTAAAGAAAGAAAATCGTTGAACTTTCAGTGAATTTTGTAAATATATGCTTTTGTATAAAATTGTTTAAATAAATAATTTAAATTTTATAAGAGATAAAAAAAGAATTTTAATTTCTCTTTATATGGTTAATCCTCCAGATTAAAAAAAAATTAGAAGTCAGTTAATAGCTAATAGTTTCTGAGATAGTTAACGGTTTACTTCTTTTGTAAACTGATTCCTTAGCAAACATTTCTTTGTACAGATAGTTTTGATTCCTAATACCTTCAATATAATTCTGGTGTATTAAAACACCTTAGTCCTAATTTTATACTTGCAATTCAATTCTTTCTTTAAATATACTTGCCAATTATCTTTAATTTTGCAGTAGTTCTGCATTAGCCTCTTTGGGAGACTATGCCTGTCATATATGGTTCTTTACAAAGTTTTTCCTAGTTTCTGTCCATTCTCTCTGAACATTGTTCACTTTTGTGTTTTTTTAGTGATCCACATAAAAACACGTTACAGTTCATATGCAGCACTTTTGTTTAGCCTTTTGTTGAGTACCAAAAGGTATTGAATGACTCTTTGAATTTTGTACTCTGCCTTTCAAACATTTTTTTTGTGTTACTCTAGTTTAGCTAGATCTAAGATTATGGGATTCTCAAAACAATTGTTTTCAGACAATCTAAATATTCTTTGTGCTTGCATTTTTTTTTTTTTGTCTTCGTGTGAGGGAGACCATTGTACTTAGGTACTGCAAATTTTTTAGTTTCACGGGTTTGGAGAGTCCGATTGTCAGGCTTTTTTTATTATGGTGGTACTCATGCTCCTGAAGTATAATAACAATTAGAGCTGTGTAGTGTATTCATTTTTTACTTTTTGCTGAGGCTAGACGTGATTTATGGATGACAAAACATGGATATGGGATATGACATGGAACAGGCTCAATCATCCCAGTGGAGACATCCGGATCACCAAGACCGAAAAGGCTTGTGAAGTGAAGTTGAACGTGAATGTTCCATTATTGGTTCATTCAAAGGTTCTACGTTCTTCAATTCTAATGGCAGACAGTGCATTTTAATTCTTGCCACGGGGTCACGTGGCCAATAAGGAGTACTACTTGCAAGTTTAACGCCGTTTGCGTGAAGCAGTCAGAAAAAACACCCGGATTTGTGGCAAAACAATTCATGGCTTTTGCACCATGACAATGCACCTGCACTGCTTGTTCGTGAATTCTTGGTAAAACAGTACTGTAATGATGCCTAAGCTTCTTTATTCTCTAGACATGTCTTCGTGCGACATTTTGTTTTTCCAAAAATAAAGATTTATAGTTCCTTTAAACGGCCGTCGTTTTATAAGTTTATGAGATTAAAAATGAATGCTTGAAAGAGCTAAAACCAGAGAATCACTTCTATTCGAGGATTGGTGTAGGCTCAAGTGCATAATATCTAACGTGGACTATTTTGAAAGTGACAACATTAATGTAGACTAAATAAATATTACTTCTAAAAAAACAATTCCGTTTTTATTAGTATACTGCGTGTAAGCAGGTAAATGCATAAGCACATGTTCTAAATATCAAAAGTTCACGAGCGCTCACGTGATCTGAGTTTGAATTTAGGTAATATCTCCAGGAAGGTTTTTCTTTTTCCGCCAGAAGTGCGGGGCATTTCCGATCGGTACTTTCCCGACTTCAGATCACGATCAACCTAATCAACAGCGACGCATATCGCGTGATAACCAGAAGTAGATAGGGACAGAGTGGCCTCCTCGCCGATATCTCTTCCTTTTGGGTAGCAGAAAACAAAAACCGATCGTCATAATGGCATGCAATTTTCACAGTAGATCAATTATAAGCTTTCTGAATTTCGAGAATAACAACTGTGATGATATTATATTATAAAATAGAATATTTTCCCAGTGTTACTAGGTTGGTGCAGTGTCTCATGTTGTTTGTGGTCAAAACAAACACTGTAAACTCGTTTATATTACTGTAAAATAATTTTATTCTAGAATTGTACTAGATTCCAAACACCCTCATTCCATTAAAAAAATCCCTAAAAATAAAAATAATGCGCTTTAAATACTGCATTACTTTACTAAAATGCTTTACTACATATTGCATCTTGAACTTGAAGTGCAAACCAAGACCACACTGCCATGCCAATATTCCAAAGCACTCTTGACATGGAGTTGATTTTAAAATTTTGCTCTGTATTTTTGATCAGAGATGTGTTAGATTCTAAGTTGGCATTAAACATTACAACCTAATATAATAATTTGGGAAGCGGTTTTCTCAAAACATACTTTTAGCTTGTAGATCCTAATAACAGCTACTGCCCAGTTGTTGCTAATAATTTAGAGTATTTAAAAAATAACAAGCAGAAAGTGGACATTCTCTCTCACTTCTCACTATTACTTTTAATACAGAACAAGTGCATTATAAACATTGTAATAACGAACATATGATATAACGAAGGGAGACATCACGAAAGAGAGTAAAGTCCTTAATCAAGATATACACCTCACCACGTATAGGCTTCACTGATGATGCTTGAGCTATTTGAAATCCAGCTCATTTCATTCTCAAGGTGACCTACATACAGATAGGTGGATAGACAGACAATCGTGCAGAAAATAAATGTGAACATCCCCCTACTGACAAAAGAGGAATGTGTCAGCCGTTCAGATAGGCTTCAATGACTTTCTAAGCCAAATTCGATGGTTGGGTCATAGAACTCATTCTTATGTATGTAGACATGAAGTTTAATGCAAATGTAAAGTCTAAATAAGAAATCTTTCTGAAGATATATTTGAATATGACACATTCACATTTTGTTCCTTGGGTTTCATAGCGTGTTCAAATAATATAAGTTGCGGTGAACTAAAAAGAGCGCTATATTCAAATTTTGTCACCTTTTGACATTAACTCTCCACTCTATTATCCTTTTATTTTTATTACTCTATAAATACAAATGTCATGTTAAAATCTCATATGATTGTACTAAGTTATATTGCGGGCTACGGTGTTTGACGCACAGAACAGTTAGTGCAAGAGAGATAATAAATATTCCCCACCACAATTTCCCTATGTCAACTGTACAGTATGTTCAAAACCTTTCATATTCACTTACGTTTTACTTTGATCAAAAAAATTTCAACAATGAAAATATCGCCAAAAAAACAGTTTTAGGCGAGAACAAAATTTGTATTTAATTAAGGATGTTCAGTAAAAGTGTTCCAATACTTCGGGATTTTATTCTACACCTAAAAATGAGCAAAAAAGTTCATATGAAGGAAGGTATGTCCTAAAACCTTTATGGGTCTTGGGCAATAGTAACGCAGTGCTTCATCGTTGTTGTCATATCACTATAAGTCTAAAAGTTATACAATAAATTAAGTGTTGTTCAGAGATTTTCCTTGTGATAGCATTCATTTCAAAATAAAGTTAGTCTTTTAATCAAGTGGCTGGATAAAAATTACAGGGAGTAAATTAAGTCCTGATACGCCTGGATATATTCCAAACGGATTGACATATCGATGTAAAATGTTCACCACACTTAGTAAAAATATTCCTCACCCTTTTCTAAGGGAGGGGGGGGGGGGTGGAGTTGGTGACTTTAAATTTTCAAATTGCAACTCCCATCTTGTGACATGTCATTTGATAGGTAAATCCAAAAGAAATACGGTGACACGAACAAAACATCTCTACGGCGATCCTAGTAAAAGTTATGGGCAAACAACCCCTTACAATCTAGGGTGTAAATTGGTGTAAATTAAGTCCTGAACGAATGGATATATTTCAAACGGATTGAGATACCAATGTACAACCTTCTAGAACGGAAGTTTTTCTTTTATACATAAGCTTTCAACCATAGTGAATGTAGAGTTTAGCTCCAGTTCACCTTCTTTTAGTGCAGCGTCGAATGTAGTGCAGTGTCGTAGTCTTGGCTCCTGGAATATGGAATCATGTTCGTCTGAAGAGTTTAAAAAAGTCAGCGACGAAGAAGCTCAAAATGAACTCGACATCAGAGACACCTAGACTGCAAAACGCAGTGTACTCTAGGTGAAGAGGTGTTCTAATTGTCTCATTACCTGATGAGATACCTGATTTAATACACCGTTATAATGGTTTATACTGATATCAGAACGCATACAGTATTTCCAAACTTCCATTTATCTCTTTGGCACGCCAATATATTAAAGTATCAGATACACAAGTGCAGCTTTGTTACAAGTACAAGCTGAGATCAATTGTTTCTCAGCAAGTGCTATTCCCCAAAGACCAACCGGTGGAGACGTACATACATTTTACGTGGAACCCTAACCACGAAAATTCAGTTCTTTGCAGTGTTTATCTACATTCACATTCAAAGACCAGACAAACCAATATTTAAAACTTTTATTTTTGTGAGGCCTTTCGATAGCAAGGCTATCTTCATCAGACACATCAAAAAACTGATGTGTGATTTTGTGATGTGTCTGACGAAGATAGCCTTGCTATCGAAAGGCCTCACAAAAATAAAAGTTTTAAAAATTGGTTTATGTATTTGAATGGTAAAAAGTTAACAAGTATCCAATACAAAATCCGTCTTCAAAGATTCAAAACCAGGTAGTACCTGAAGCCAACGTGCCATCGAATGGGCTATTACGGATGGCGTGTTTAATTTTCATACATATTAGCCTGAAACACGCTACCTTCAAAACTTCCCGCCGATGAGACTTTCCCACGCCATGTTGTAACATAGAGAATTAATAGTTTGTATTATTGAATAAAAATATATACGAAATCTCTCTTTATAATAATGTAATATCGACAGATCACCGTATCTCGAATACGTACGCCAGTGTCAGAAAATCTGAGGTTTTACATGATACATCTTCTCATATATTGGAAATGCAATAAATTATTTATAGCTGCTCGGCAAGGCGACATAGCTGTCAATCACGTTATGAAACATGTCACGTCGGTTTCAGGCTCGACACATACTGTACTAGTGTTCGAGTGGAATAACATATAAGACGAGTGAAAATAAGATTTTATCTGATTCTAGCAGTCTTCGGTATGAGGTGCCCGTAAATAATCGATTACATCACTCGATAGTTAGATTACCAATCGGTAGCGGATACATACTAATAATCGATTTTATAAATCGATAGTTACATATTAACCCATTTAAATATGGGATCTTAGTCAGATACTTCCATTCCATTAAAAATAAACAAAATACAAAAGTAAAAACAATAACGAGGACTAAAAATAGAGAGAATCTAAAACCACAATACTTTGAATCAAGTTTACATAACAGCATCACATCGTTCACGTTTTGGGGGTTTTTCGCACCAATCCAACATTTTACACCCAGTTAAGAGCATTTTAAAGTGAATTTGTGAAATATATGGCTATATTAAAAACAAATCTTTTTAGTACGCATAACCATTAATTTGTAGCAATCAATGTTTAAGGATTAAAATAAAAATATGTTTATTATTTAAAAATCGTTTTACCTAATAAATATCTATTCTTTAGCTACAGGTTATTAATGCTTTAATTTAACTATCGATTATTTTATGGACACGAATAATGAAGTCTAACTGACTTTCCCAATGGAGTGTAATTGCCCATAAGAAAAAGTAGTAGTTCTGCTTTGGGACTTCTCGGGAGAATAAAATAATCATTTCCACTTACGGAACAATCGCCGGGGCTCTTTGTTGGTAAAAAGAGCAGACCCTTGGAGTCATTAGTGCAAAGCTTCTAAGTACGCTATTAATGGTCGAGTATGAAAGAAAATAAGAGCCATTCCAGAATCTCGCTTGATGAGAGACAGTAAATACCTCAAAGCGCACTTCCATTATTAGACTCCAATATCTACAGCTCGTTAACTGTATTATTGTCTCTTTCCGTCTTACAACTTGAACTATATAAGTGGTAAGTTTACATTCTTCTTTCTTAATTAGTAAAATTATCTAATTTAATGCCTAATATCCTTTATAAGGGTAGGCCATAATTGGATGAATTAAGAATAGATTCCTATAGTTAGTATTAAGGAATATAATAATGTATTTTAGGTAGCTACTCCGGTATTATCCGAAAGCCACTCTGTCCCTATCTACTCTTTTTTATTAGACGGTATAAGTAGGTAAATACATACACATTATAAAAATATGATAAGATAAAGGTAAAATTTAAGAGCGCTCACGTGATCTGAGCTGGAATTCGGGTACTATCTCGAGGGATGTTCTTCTATATTTGTTGGAAGCGCGGGGTGGCGCCAAGGGTGCCCGAAGCCCGCACTGATGGCATTTACAATGAGCAGGCCCACACTCAGGCCAGTTTTGTCGGATAATTTTAGGATTTCGGGCCGGGCCTCTCTTAGGATAGAACCTACATTCAAGCCACTTCGAATGTCATTTATCATTTACTTTGGTACTAATTGTAATATATATTATGACTAGCTGTTCCCCGCGGTTTCGCACGCTTTTCGTAAGCTTTGCTCGTGTATGAGCACTTCTGGTTCAAGTGAATTATATTGTCAACGCCGATGTAGAGTTTACCTTGTTGACACTATCAAGAAAATCTGGCAAAAGTGTATGTTTATAGCCATTGTACACGTACATGTACTTAATTATAAAGTGGTCAAACTTATTCAAGTTTAAGGCCAAACAGAAATTTATTTGAAAGACAAATATCCATAAAAACTTAGCGCCTTCACATAGTGTGTGGTTATTATACACAACTATCTCGTAATTGTAGTTTATAATGTGCAGGCGCTTTGATAACTTGTATATTTTGCAGCGCCTCCTGGTAGCGAGGTACATCAATTTGCATAGCATATAAACCTTCTACGTGGAAAAATACATATAATGTACATACAAATTTTCATAATGATCAGTCAAATAGTTTCTGAGTCTATAAAGGACATACAGACAACATTCATTAATTTATATATATATATATATATATATATATATATATATATATATATATATATATATATATATACAATATACACACACACACACAAGTAGTGGATAATGCCAGAGTACCGTATTTCAACATTAAGAACAAATATGGTTCTTTTTCAATGAATGGCCATTGGCCATAATGTTAAATCCTGTATTGTTAAATAGTGCACATATATTTCACTGCTCATAATGTAATCATCCATAGTGTAGGTTATGCATATAGTTGAATAGCCGTGGGAGTCCCTCTTTCTTAGGAGTTAGACTCGTAAGTAAAATCTCAAATGTAAGAACACTCCAAATCTTGTCCACATTCATTCCACTGGATGCAGGAAAGTTCACAATGGCGTGGGGGCCCGCCTAGCTTACAAACTTCGCAACCAATCTTCCAGTACTAAAGTCAGTTACAGTTTCGAACTACGTCACTGTTACTACCGTCTCTAAAAAGTAATAATGTTTGGTCTAACACGTTATTTAAAAAAATTAACGTGTAAATATTGTCAGTTTTTTTATCAAATATTAAGACGAAAAAAGGCATGTCCTCATAAATCCAGATATCTGGTTACCCAAACCACAACGTTTCGATGTTGTTAATTCAAGCCACAATTAATTGAGATAAGACATATTTAACTACACAAAAAATTCAACAGAGCATAAAACAAAATGACCAATTTACTAGTAACAATACATTTGACATCTGTCAACACCAAACCGTTGCTCTTTTAAATTCCTGAAGGATCTCAGTTTGCAGAAAACAATTTGAAGTTTGAGACGAGAAAGTTAAGAATTACTGTGATATATCGTCTTATAATGTTAGAAGTAATTTTATATAATTGCATGAAATGTCAATAACCATACTAGAAGTTCTGTGGTAGAATATTCAGCCTCCATTAGACATGCATTTCTACTAGTGGTCACATTACGCTGTCCCGGTAGCAGCATTACTGCCATATGCGAGCCTCTCGTGATGTTGTGTTACATGTCTATTAGTACAGGAACATAACCTGGACATCCAGCAGATACACAAACTGTGTAAGTGCACACGAGAGATGTGACTGTATGTCATATGTGACGTTTACTAGCAGGATGAGAAATGGCGTCACGTCGTACTTCATATTGTGTTGTCCCGGTAGCAGCATTACTGCCATATGCGGTACTCTCGTGTTGTTGTGTAACATGTCTATTAGTACAGGAACATAACCTGGACATCCAGCAGATACACAAACTGTGTAAGTGAACACGAGAGATGTGACTGTATGTCATATGTGACGTTTACTAGCAGGATGAGAAATGGCGTCACGTCGTACTTCATATTGTGTTGTCCTGGTAGCAGCATTACTGCCATATGCGGTACTCTCGTGTTGTTGTGTAACATGTCTATTAGTACAGGAACATAACCTGGACATCCAGCAGATACACAAACTGTGTAAGTGAACACGAGAGATGTGACTGTGTGTCATATGTGACGTTTACTAGCAGGATGAGAAATGGCGTCACGTCGTACTTCATATTGTGTTGTCCCGGTAGCAGCATTACTGCCATATGCGGTAGTCTCGTGATGTTGTGTTACATGTCTATTAGTATACGAACATAACCTGGACATCCAGCAGATACACAAACTGTGTAAGTGCACACGAGAGATGTGACTGTATGTCATATGTGACGTTTACTAGCAGGATGAGAAATGGCGTCACGTCGTACTTCATATTGTGTTGCCCCGGCAGCAGCATTACTGCCATATGCGGTACTCTCGTGTTGTTGTGTAACATGTCTATTAGTACAGGAACATAACCTGGACATCCAGCAGATACACAAACTGTGTAAGTGAACACGAGAGATGTGACTGTGTGTCATATGTGACGTTTACTAGCAGGATGAGAAATGGCGTCACGTCGTACTTCATATTGTGTTGTCCGGTAGCAGCATTACTGCCATATGCGGTACTCTCGTGATGTTGTGTTACATGTCTATTAGTATAGGAACATAACCTGGACATCCAGCAGATACACAAACTGTGTAAGTGCACACGAGAGATGTGACTGTATGTCATATGTGACGTTTACTAGCAGGATGAGAAATGGCGTCACGTCGTACTTCATATTGTGTTGCCCCGGCAGCAGCATTACTGCCATATGCGGTACTCTCGTGTTGTTGTGTAACATGTCTATTAGTACAGGAACATAACCTGGACATCCAGCAGATACACAAACTGTGTAAGTGAACACGAGAGATGTGACTGTGTGTCATATGTGACGTTTACTAGCAGGATGAGAAATGGCGTCACGTCGTACTTCATATTGTGTTGCCCCGGTAGCAGCATTACTGCCATATGCGAGCCTCTCGTGATGTTGTGTAACATGTCTATTAGTACAGGAACATAACCTGGACATCCAGCAGATACACAAACTGTGTAAGTGAACACGAGAGATGTGACTGTGTGTCATATGTGACGTTTACTAGCAGGATGAGAAATGGCGTCACGTCGTACTTCATATTGTGTTGTCCCGGTAGCAGCATTACTGCCATATGCGGTAGCCTCTCGTGTTGTTGTGTAACATGTCTATTAGTACAGGAACATAACCTGGACATCCAGCAGATACACAAACTGTGTAAGTGAACACGAGAGATGTGACTGTGTGTCATATGTGACGTTTACTAGCAGGATGAGAAATGGCGTCACGTCGTACTTCATATTGTGTTGTCCCGGTAGCAGCATTACTGCCATATGCGGTACTCTCGTGTTGTTGTGTAACATGTCTATTAGTACAGGAACATAACCTGGACATCCAGCAGATACACAAACTGTGTAAGTGAACACGAGAGATGTGACTGTATGTCATATGTGACGTTTACTAGCAGGATGAGAAATGGCGTCACGTCGTACTTCATATTGTGTTGTCCCCGGTAGCAGCATTACTGCCATATGCGAGCCTCTCGTGATGTTGTGTAACATGTCTATTAGTACAGGAACATAACCTGGACATCCAGCAGATACACAAACTGTGTAAGTGCACACGAGAGATGTGACTGTGTGTCATATGTGACGTTTACTAGCAGGATGAGAAATGGCGTCACGTCGTACTTCATATTGTGTTGCCCCGGTAGCAGCATTACTGCCATATGCGGTACTCTCGTGTTGTTGTGTTACATGTCTATTAGTACAGGAACATAACCTGGACATCCAGCAGATACACAAACTGTGTAAGTGAACACGAGAGATGTGACTGTGTGTCATATGTGACGTTTACTAGCAGGATGAGAAATGGCGTCACGTCGTACTTCATATTGTGTTGTCCCGGTAGCAGCATTACTGCCATATGCGGTACTCTCGTGTTGTTGTGTAACATGTCTATTAGTACAGGAACATAACCTGGACATCCAGCAGATACACAAACTGTGTAAGTGAACACGAGAGATGTGACTGTGTGTCATATGTGACGTTTACTAGCAGGATGAGAAATGGCGTCACGTCGTACTTCATATTGTGTTGTCCCGGTAGCAGCATTACTGCCATATGCGGTACTCTCGTGTTGTTGTGTAACATGTCTATTAGTACAGGAACATAACCTGGACATCCAGCAGATACACAAACTGTGTAAGTGAACACGAGAGATGTGACTGTGTGTCATATGTGACGTTTACTAGCAGGATGAGAAATGGCGTCACGTCGTACTTCATATTGTGTTGTCCTGGTAGCAGCATTACTGCCATATGCGGTACTCTCGTGTTGTTGTGTAACATGTCTATTAGTACAGGAACATAACCTGGACATCCAGCAGATACACAAACTGTGTAAGTGAACACGAGAGATGTGACTGTGTGTCATATGTGACGTTTACTAGCAGGATGAGAAATGGCGTCACGTCGTACTTCATATTGTGTTGTCCTGGCAGCAGCATTACTGCCATATGCGGTAGCCTCTCGTAATGTTGTGTAACATGTCTATTAGTACAGGAACATAACCTGGACATCCAGCAGATACACAAACTGTGTAAGTGAACACGAGAGATGTGACTGTGTGTCATATGTGACGTTTACTAGCAGGATGAGAAATGGCGTCACGTCGTACTTCATATTGTGTTGTCCCGGTAGCAGCATTACTGCCATATGCGAGCCTCTCGTGTTGTTGTGTTACATGTCTATTAGTACAGGAACATAACCTGGACATCCAGCAGATACACAAACTGTGTAAGTGAACACGAGAGATGTGACTGTGTGTCATATGTGACGTTTACTAGCAGGATGAGAAATGGCGTCACGTCGTACTTCATATTGTGTTGTCCTGGCAGCAGCATTACTGCCATATGCGGTACTCTCGTGTTGTTGTGTAACATGTCTATTAGTACAGGAACATAACCTGGACATCCAGCAGATACACAAACTGTGTAAGTGAACACGAGAGATGTGACTGTATGTCATATGTGACGTTTACTAGCAGGATGAGAAATGGCGTCACGTCGTACTTCATATTGTGTTGTCCTGGTAGCAGCATTACTGCCATATGCGAGCCTCTCGTGTTGTTGTGTAACATGTCTATTAGTACAGGAACATAACCTGGACATCCAGCAGATACACAAACTGTGTAAGTGAACACGAGAGATGTGACTGTGTGTCATATGTGACGTTTACTAGCAGGATGAGAAATGGCGTCACGTCACGTCGTACTTCATATTGTGTTGTCCCGGTAGCAGCATTACTGCCATATGCGGTACTCTCGTGTTGTTGTGTTACATGTCTATTAGTACAGGAACATAACCTGGACATCCAGCAGATACACAAACTGTGTAAGTGAACACGAGAGATGTGACTGTGTGTCATATGTGACGTTTACTAGCAGGATGAGAAATGGCGTCACGTCGTACTTCATATTGTGTTGTCCCGGTAGCAGCATTACTGCCATATGCGAGCCTCTTGTAATGTTGTGTAACATGTCTATTAGTACAGGAAACATAACCTGGACATCCAGCAGATACACAAACTGTGTAAGTGAACACGAGAGATGTGACTGTGTGTCATATGTGACGTTTACTAGCAGGATGAGAAATGGCGTCACGTCGTACTTCATATTGTGTTGCCCCGGTAGCAGCATTACTGCCATATGCGAGCCTCTCGTAATGTGGCTGCTATCTTTCTCTGATTGTAAGAGTTTTCGACTAAGAAGAATCACATTTCTAATTCTATTAGACCGATTTGATTTATATTTTTGTTGTTATAAAACCATTTACTGTTCATAATCACAAAATGTCTAAAGCTTTTTTTAAAGTTTACCAAGAAACACACGCTTATTTTAAGGGTAGTGAAGAGGAGATAGAAGAGGCTGACGTTGCTTTATCTTTATAATGTTATATATATATATATATATAATTCTTGTGTGCGTGTGTATGTCACTGAACTCCTCCTAACGACTGGACCGGTTTTAATGAAATGTTTTTTGTCTTCAGGTGGATTCGAGAATGGTTTTTATTTTCAGATCGGTCCAACCTGAATTGTTAATTTAATAAGCTTTTTATATACAAATCGTCGTTGATTTTGAAATGTTTTACAATGGATACGGTGTTTTTTTATCTCTCTAAAGCCTCAGCTCTCGGCTATGCTGGCTTCTTTAATACACCGTGGCTGCCATTCCTGTATGAAAGGACCTCCCCAGGATTTGAACCCGTGATCTCTCAGTTAGATAGCCGTGACTATATCCACTAGTCTACGGAGGAGGTAAACTGATACTTCAAAGCTGTTAACACTTTCAGCTAAAGTTCATCAAAGAGGCAGAAGCACAAAGATTGTAGTAAATATTAAACTATTTGTAAAGCACTATTAGTAGTGTACCACTAGAAGTACCTTAGACTCGATCAAACTACAATGGCTCTAAATATACATTTTTTTACATATTTTATTGATCGTAACAAACTCAACTATGGCGTAGAAAATATAATTTTTTTTAAAAATCAGAAGTACTCACCTACACGCAGAGCCTACAATAAGAACTATTATAAATTTTGCTTATCATTTGAAGCTGTTAACCATGGAAACTAAAATTATATACAGGGTGTAACTGGAATACGCCGATAAACTACAGAAAGTTGTTTTTGGGGTCAAAACAAACAAAAATTTAAAAAATGTATGTTCTAAAATGCATAATTTTCAGCCTGTCAGTCAGTTTGTGTTTTTTACATTAAGACTTTTTCTAAACAAACATTAAAAGTAGAAAGTTAAAATTGTCAACATATGCTAATCTAGTAAAGATCGTCAATTAAAACAATTTACAATTTTTAGTCAAGGTGATTCAAAACGGCGGCTTGTTAAAATCTTTGATGATGAATTTCTTAAAAATGTTTATAGAAAGTTTACTAGAATCAAACAATTTTATTCTCAAACAAACGGTACCTTATTTGTTAAATCGCTCAAGAGATAAAACAGTTGTGGCATTTTTCAAAACCTAGTAACATATCATATTTGCAAGTTTCAAAAAATTAAAGTATTTTTCTTGTTTCAAAAGTTGAAGTAAGTATTTAGGCGTTACCATTCAAATAAAAAGTTATTTTGGGTAAAAAAAACATTAAACACGATAATTATTATAAAGTTTTAAAAACGATATTGTAACAAACAATCTGCATAACTCAACTTTCAGTAACCAAACTCAGTAATATATGTGTACATTTAACGTATAGTAATATTGTCAGTAAAATATAATGCTATTAAAATACAATATTACAAAGATAACAAAATCATAAAGGCATTGATAAACTGAGCTACGAATACAGATTGCAGCGACCTACCCCTCAGCGACAGACCGAACAGCTGATAGATAAGCTCAGGCGGTGCGGGGAGGGGGGTGGTCGCTGACCTAGATTAATATTCAGGAACAACAATACAAACCAATAAAAACTTGTCGTTAAAGTCTTTCTTTATTTAGTGCGTGCTTGTTATTCGGTTTGCGTGTGTGTTAAAGTTTTTATATTTGTACTGTGATTATTGTAATCTATATGACATGTAGTTGTGTTGGTGAGAGTGAATAACATTTTGTGTAATTGAAATACTGTATCAAGGTATGTTACTATTTAAAAATTAACCTAGAATCTAACTTACTCGAAATTTGCTAGGATACATATAACACAGGTTTACATTTCAGCATTTAACGCATAATAGAAAAGGAAACTTGCTCTACTCGTTCTATGCTTATAATCCAATCCTTAACGTATTTACTAAACACTTGTACACTATTAACATTCCAGAACTGACGAACTAATGGTTTGAGATTTGTTAGGTAAGTTCCTCCAGAACTAGTTATGCCGTAATTAAGCCTACTGTGAACGAGGGAAAATAGAGCATTTTTGTTAAGTAGAACAATCTCTACAGCTACATTTGAGATGGCTGATGACTACAGGTATGCCCTTGGTACATGTTACGCAGGTCGCCATTTTTACGAGGTTAGGGTGATATAAATCCCAGTTGTTCCTAATGACAATTTCACTAAAATATCACCCCCGAATCTTACCACACACTAATAGCCTCTGTTAAGTTTAACCAACGAAACCAATGTACGATCAACTGAGTATACGACACGTATAGCCGCCATAAGGTTGGGACACACATAACCGCACCGCGCCCGACACGTCAGTCGGCCCGTATGCTGGCCGTCATACGGTGAAAGAATTTGCAGCGCAGTTTTCAACCTGCAAGTCCACACATGTCCGCACCGACACCAGACCGTCGTGGCCGCACCGTGCCCGCACCGTCACCGATATGTTTAGTTTGAATTTTGACGGGCACGGTGCGGTCTACGAGGGGCATCATATGTTGTTTACTGTTGCGTTCTTCTTTTTAAAACTATTTAAGTAGTCTACACGTTCTATTTTAGTGAATTATTTAGAATAGCCTACTAATTCTACATCCTGTGTTCGCGTACAAAATCATATTTATTATTAAGTATTACATTTTTCTTACCTTAGAGTAAACTAGTCATATTTTCTTATTGTGCATATTTTCTTATTGTGCATATTTTCTTATTACAACAAATTTGAAAACCATGTTGTACCTTAAGTGATTTTAAACAACTAAATTCGAATCATGAAAAACCTATAAATATTTTTCATTAATTAAAAAATAACAAGCATGTAATTATTTGCACGAAAATCTATTTGTCTTTGATGTATTGAAGTTAGTTGATACGTTTATTCCGGTATTTTGTAAGGGTCATATTTAGAAATGTTTTCTATGACATTTTTATTTTTTTATTCTTTTCACTTCAATAAAGTAAAAATAAAAATATTTTATTTACAATAAGATTTTCAAGCAAGAAAACCCCATGTTAAAAATAAATAATAATAATAAATCATTTATTTTTCCCATAATAACAAACTGAATATTATAAATAAATTTTATTGCCAGTGCTTAATAATAAATAATACTATGACATAACGTATTTACAATAGCAGTAAATAACAAATACAAAAAATGTTTTCTACTTACTTTATGTTCTAATTTATGTACTTAGAGTAAATAAAATATAAAAAGTAGGTTACATCCTTTTAGATTTTGTCTTTCTTTTTTTTAAACTAATAATTAGGCCAATAGATTTACAAAATAAGGAAAATTTAGGTACCCCCCATAAGAGGCTGTGCCTGTGTTGGGGGATACTATATACAAAAAGGGTAAAAAATAAAAATAGCGGAATCGAGCAAGAATGAAATGATAAAAATGAGTTATTTTAAGCTTATATATAGTAAATAAATGTACTCTTACCTTTCAAAGTTTAAATTTAGTATAACTAGTGTGCTTGTATTAAACAAAAAGGATTTATGCATGATTTACAATTCAAATATTAGGCTTTACACATGTAACATTAAATAATTATTTTATAATGCTATAACGTGTCTATTTTAAATATTATTATAACTTAGCAACAAGACTAACCATACACTAATGTATTATCTTAAACAAATACTCAATATCATTTTGGACCGATCAACCATAATCTATTTTTTTTTAGAAAATATATTATGTTTCTACTATTTTTGACTAATTTCTGGCAATAAAATTATTTGTCCTCGGGGCTATAAAAGAAAAACATTTTGTAAAATCTGTTTGTTGTAAGTTCTCCAGTATATATTTTTTACAAATATTTACTATGTTTTACAAATTATTATAAAAGGGCTTGCAACATGGCAAACTCTCTGGCATCACAACTATAGCTCTTGGGTTTAATACAAAAAACACTAAATATACTGTTTATAGTGTATTTGACCGAGACCCGCAATGAAACACAATGAACAAGAATTATAGGGATAAAAAAATATAACCAAGATAATGATATTTACAAATTTTTACATACTAGCTGATTTGTACAAAGCTTTACTGTAGCATTACAATGTTTCATTCATCACACAGCGATTAATAAAAATAACAACAATGATATTAACAATTTTCTCAAGCAATACTTAATCTTCCGAATATTTTTTAAATATCTGTCACTTCGAATTCAAAAGAAACATGTTCTAGTACAAACAGTGAGATTGTTGCGCTCGGACTGCATACGGACATGTGTGGCCTCACGGTAACCGAGCCGAGCCCGTACCTACAATCGGCCGACTCACGTGTCCGGGCACGGTGCGGTTATGTGTGTCCCAACCTATATTTGTTCATTACCGCAAACTTCTGACAGGGTACGGGAGGTTTATAATTTTATGTCAGGTTTATATAACACGGAGTAACAATACGGGTTTTAGAAGCTTCTTTCTTATTAGACTTTATCAATAAATTTAATAACTAAAATGCCAATAATAATTAAATTTTATTTGTGTGAGGCCGTTCGGTTTCAATTAACGAACTGTCGGATCACATAACTGAAAATAGAGTGGTTACACAAATAATACAAACTGTTTTATAGCTAAATAAAAACACGTCATTAAAAATAAAAGTAAATTAATTTTTTACCAGGAAATTAAGTATAATTGATATCTGATTCCTACAACAATCTAACTATATAAATTATCAAAAGTGAAAAATGACAATATTAACATATTTTAAAATTTCAAAAATCAACTAAAAAATATAGTAGGAAATTCAAAGAACAAACTAAATGAGGAAGAAAAGTCTGGACAACTAATTAATTATGACAACTGTGATTTAAAATACATTAGCCAACCAAAAAGAAAGTTAAAAAAAGTTAAGAAACATAGAGGATGTTTAAAATATCACCAAGAAGAAAGTTCGTCCATGGGAAAACATGCATTTCATGAACTGTTTTTCAAATTTAAAATTATTAAAAGAAATTTAAAAAATCCTCGATGCTTATAAAACGATTTTATAAAAACGAAGTCATATTTTAGTCAACCTGGGCTTTTCCAAAATTCACCGTTAATGTTTTTGATCCAATTAAATATGAATTTTATTTCAACAGTATACACACTTTCCTGGTTTAAAAGTTTTATTGCCTTGTATTTTTCAAGATATGTGTTTTTATTTAGGTACATCGTTGTTTATGTTAATGTAGCGACTACTTAATTTTCAGTTATGCGCGTCTGACGATGGTTCCATTAAAAATAAAATAAAATGCTTCACCCAAATAAAATTTAATTATTATTGCAGTGGTAGTTTTGGAGTAGGGCGGAAAGGGCGGGTGTGAATCCTAATGATATTATAAATGCGAAAGTGCTGTGTTTGTTTGTTTTGTTTTCACATTAAAGTACTCAACCGATTGTACTGAAATTTTACATGGAATTCATAGGGTCCCTAGGATGAACATAGGCCTACATTTCGTAAATCTCCTGGGCTACGCCCCGCTGGCCTTTAGAGCAGCAAAAATGCCATTTTGGTCTCTAAAGTTGTGTAATATTAATTGAATAAAACTGTGAAGTGTAATCAACTGTTCTGTGTAAACACTGCTTATTATTTTCTATTCATTTGTTTACATTTATAGTGAGTAAATTGTCTAAAGAGTAGAGTTTTTGATTAAGAACTGAGCATTTACATTTCAGCGATTAGGTAAGTACTAATCTACGTTAGAAAATGTCTTAAAGCACGAGAAGGTCCACAATTTGACTCAGAATTCCCCCCTTTAAATCAGTCGACAAAAACTGTGTTAGATGAAATTTCGCTGGACAGCTATTTTGATCTAATGTACACATTCTAGCTCTAAATGTTCTAAAACATTAAAATACTTTTACTATAAATTAAAAAACTGGTATAATAGCCACCTTAATTCTCTTTTGACGTATTTGCTTAATCGTGGCAACAATGCAAATCAACATTGACGTCGGAAATATGATTCACTCGAACCAGGAGTGGTCATACACAAGCAACGCCTATACTAAATTGCGTGCAAAGAAGCGGGTAACTGCTAGCAGTTAGAAATGTAGTCTACTATAATTTAAAGACTGTTATAAAACCTAAATTAGTAGTTGCCTTTTGACAAAAGTAGGCTTCTCAGGGCTGTGTATTTGTATAAAGCTTCTTGATTGGGAAAGAGACAAAATCAGCTATGAAGCAAATGACCATAAATACTGACTTTTTGGCATTTTTTCTTAATTGTGAGAAGCCAAACTTAACGTTGGTGTCGAAAATATAATTCACTCGATCCAGGATTGCCCATGCAGGCGTAAAACCTACGAAATGCGAGCGAAGCCGCGGGTAACTGCTAGCAGGCTACATAGTACGAAACAATAATTATTTCATCATATATTTCATAGTTTAAAACGTGTAATACCAACCAATGGACACAGAAAATGTGTTAAATCATTGTCAGCTAGCCCTAAAAAGAAGATTTTCAGTCACTTTATCTACTTGTCTGACAGTGTTAGAACTGGTATGTATGCGTCCTTTATTTTAAATGTGTCAAGCTTAGAATTAAAATTGGGAAATGTATCCTTTTTAAACCCTCTATCCACCCTTATATTTTTACATATACCAAAACTAGTGCGTCTTCCGAAAAAAGGGAAATTCCTCTATCGAATCAGGAAGAAAACGAGGTTGTGTGTCTATATAATACAAATTGACTACACACTATCACTCCCTACAGTATTACGCTAGTTTTTACAACACAAACCCATTAACATACTGTAAGTTATTTTGTTTAATTGTGTTTATAAATATGTATCGATAGATGTATCATATTATTTAAAATAGGTTATCTTTCCGACTTTAAATTATATCCCTAAAGAGACCTGTAAATCCCTACCAATATTAACGTTGACCTGACTGTTTGGACTTAGATCCCAACGGCTTCAAAATCTTTTCGGATGTTTCTTTGATTAGAAATTTTTTGAAAATTAAATTTTATCTCTTGAAAATTACAGCAACTCCTATTTTGGAGGACTGATGCAGTACGCATTCGACAATTTGTAATTTGGAATTTTGCAAAGTTCAAGGTTTTCCGTTCTAGGTTAGAACGAGTATATCTTGATTTCAGCTCCTCACACCTGAGTCGAATGTCGTCCAGTTTGTCAGTTCGTTTTGGTGGACAACCAACACAAGAGAACCTTGAACTTGGAATTTTGAATTAGTTCGTTTCTGCCAATTTGGGTCTGTCAATTTAGCCCTTTACTGTGAAGTGGGGTTACTAAAAAAGGGTTTCAACATGGTTCGATTAGCGTCAGTCTGTTGTTCAGTTGCGGATTGTCAGGTGGCTTTCATGGTGTCCGCAAAGCTTTCATGATGCAGGGTTAGGACCGTCAGGGTTGGAGCTGATGCGGCTGGGCTGGTGTTTCCTTGATGCGGATTGTCCGGTGGCTTTCATGGTGTCCGTAAAGCTTTCATGATGCAGGGTTAGGACCGTCAGGGTTGGGGCTGATGTGGCTGGGCTGGTGTTCCTTGATGCGGATTGTCCGGTGGCTTCCATGGTGTCCGCAAAGCTTTTATGATGCAGGGTTAGGACCATCAGGGTTGGAGCTGATGCGGCTGGGCTGGTGTTCCTTGATGCGGATTGTCCGGTAGCTTTCATGGTGTCCGCAATGCTTTCATGATGCAGGGTTAGGACCGTCAGGGTTGGAGCTGATGCGGCTGGGCTGGTGTTCCTTGATGCGGATTGTCCAGTAGCTTTCATGGTGTCCGTAAATGCTTTCATGATGCAGGGTTAGGACCGTCAGGGTTGGAGCTGATGCGGCTGGGCTGGTGTTCTTGATGCGGATTGTCCGGTAGCTTTCATGGTGTCCGTAAAGCTTTCATGATGCAGGGTTAGGACCGTCAGGGTTGGAGCTGATGCGGCTGGGCTGGTGTTCCGTGATGCGGATTGTCCGGTGGCTTTCATGGTGTCCGCAAAGCTTTCATGATGCAGGGTTAGGACCGTCAGGGTTGGAGCTGATGCGGCTGGGCTGGTGTTCCGTGATGCGGATTGTCCGGTAGCTTTCATGGTGTCCGTAAAGCTTTCATGATGCAGGGTTAGGACCGTCAGGGTTGGAGCTGATGCGGCTGGGCTGGTGTTCCGTGATGCGGATTGTCCGGTAGCTTTCATGGTGTCCGCAAAGCTTTCATGATGCAGGGTTAGGACCGTCAGGGTTGGGGCTGATGCGGCTGGGCTGGTGTTCCGTGATGCGGACTGAAGCATCCATGACCAGTCCAGCCTCTGTTGATGTATAGAAGCGGGATGTTGTATCTAGTCGCTAACTCTTTTATTATGCATTCACAAGAACGGTTCCCGGTTTCCCGGTTGATGTTGTTTTAAGGTTTACAATTTTGCTCTTAGGGGGCTACTTCAGTCAAATATTATTAAATTTTGAACATGCCTGAGGATTAAGATTGTTCTCATGAGGGTACAATCAGCATGATCGTCAGTACACCCGAATCTTAAATAAACGTCATTAACGACTTGAGAGTGCCTATTAACAGATCATAAGGGCCGGGTCCGACGATTGTCACTGAGCGGAAGGCAACAATGTACTGTTACCATGGCAACCTTAGTAGCGCACGCGTACCCCGTGTTGCCGTGCTTGCCGCCCCGTCACTTCTGCTATCAGTTCAGTCCGTGATCACCGTCCTACCAGAGAACATCGCCAGTTGTGAGTTCGTTTCCACCAAATTTACGTAGTGTAAGGAGTATGTTACATCTGTTTGTAATGGAGAAATTCCAGCTGATGGATGTCAATGTTCATTGATGGCTTAGGATAGTTTTAAAACTTACATTTATTTACCATACACACGGTAATGCATTTAGAAAGCAGTATTAGGGACAAAATCAATATTTATTTATATATCATTATGAAAATTGAGGCTACTTTTAAATTCTATTTAAAATATAGTTTGAATAAGCTTTCCTACGTCTTTATCCACAATTTTCAGAGTATTGAAAATTAGTTCAAAATTTATTGAAAACAAAAAAATATATAAAGTGATGGTCAAATAATGCCCATATAAAATAATATTACTTAAGTTCTTCAACATTTCCAAAAACTGCACATATTTAAAATTCAAAGATCGATCCTAATTTTACTATTGAAATACTATTATCGAGGACTCACTTAAGAAGTTCCTCAGATGTGACGATGTGTGGAGATACAAGAATAGTCTGCAACCACAATGCAATGTAAAATTGCAATACACAAACAATTTTGTGTTCAGTATCATTTAGTTTCCTAACATCACATGCTGGTGAGGGTCATGTGTGAAGGTTGAATCTGTAAAAGTTTTCATTTCACTCGTAAACAATCTCAATGATCGTGATACCTCTTCATTGCAAGTCCATTCTTTCATTTAATGGTTTGAAGGAAAAGTTAAAACAATTTGTAATATCGATATTGAAAAAACTAACATAAATGTTTCCTGACTGTGTTAAGGGTAGCAGCATAGGCGAATTTAGGATGGCCTAATGGAGGGGGGGGGGTGTTACCACTACAAATTTTCCGTACCTCCCAATCAAGCAGTGGCAAGGGAGCATCCCCCCACACGGAATATGCTAAATGCTAATAATATTAAAAATTGTAAGTTAACAGCCGTCTGAGAATATTATTATTATTATTATTTTATGCTGTAAAAACGGCTATAACATAAGCGAAAATTTACTCTTTTGGAAACCGCCCTATAACACACAAGAATAAAAAAAAAAAAAAAAAAAAAAAAAAAAAAAAAAAAAAAAAAAAAAAAAAAAAAAAAAAAAAAAAAAATACGCTTTATTAATGAGAATAACAGATCTATATCTTAATAACTACTAGACACATTCTCCACCTTTTACGTAGAATCTATATATTCTAAAATGGGCATTCGGGATATACATGTTTTACATATATATTTTACTTGAAAATATAGGCGTATATTTTTATTACTTCAATAATATGTATTTAACATTTATATGTTTTATTTTAAATCAAACCATGTTATCCCTGACAAAACAATATTGGGATATAAATTGTATTTTTATAGAGTATACAACTACATAGATTTTGAGACATGAAATGAGTAACTGTGTGTTATTTTTACTGCGGAAGAGCTGTTGACGCTCACTGCGTGCATTGCGCATATATACGACTGACCATCGGCGATAAACAAATATAGACATACAAAATATCAACTTCAAGTTAAATATTATTTAGCAAGCTCGATATTTCGTCACTTTGGTTGTGTAAAGTTTGACACAAACACGTTACAGCGAGCGGTTAATAACGCAATAATTAATGAACGTACACGATTAAATCAACGAAAAATAAATCTATTTTTATTAAAATTTTTTAGATTTTAATTTCATCATACTCGACAACAACGACTCTATTGCCATATTAGACATTCTCTTGGGTTACAGATTGAGACAACCAATTACAAGCATCAACCTGAGATCTGACAGAGAGGCACGGAATAGGCAACATTTTTGTTAATCTTTCACATAAAAATGAGCCTTTTATTCAGCAGTGTCTTACAACAAGAACGCTAAAACTGAAAAAAATAAAACTGATAGTTTTTAGTATGAAAAGTATCGAGAAGCAGTTCAGTGTGAGCACTAGAATACAGTATTCAGTGAAAGTGATGTTGAGAGACAAATTAAATTTTTTTATTTGGCAAAGTTGTTTAAATGCCACTATATGCAGTTTTCTTGAACATTTGATTAACATATGTTATAAAATAAATTAAATCGGCTATTCCATAAGCTCAGATATATCAGAAGTTCACCACGAAAGGGTTGAAAGTTCATTATTTTATTTTTATATATAAGTCAACTATAAAACACGTTTGATAAGCATCTAATTTTATATACGTATTACACAATTTTGGTTGAAACAATACCGGAGAAGTCTGACAGAAACAGCGAGTAAAATTTAATCACTTGTAAGAATTATTATATTTGTAAATGGTAAAATTAGCAATCTAGAGGTTTTGCTATTATATTTTATTTTTGTTAGTACTACCACTATCGGCATTCATTAATAATACAAGTCATACTTATAAACGACAAGCGCCAACAACGAAAGCGATGAGAACTACTGTCATGAGAACTACAGTACGTTAGACTGTAGGCGTTGATGGCCACTGCTCGCTCTCTCTCTCTCTCTATCGGCCCGACGCGCGGGAAGTTAGGTCTGTATTATATTATCAATACAGACTCGGGACTCGTCATTCCGAAATATTATGAAGCATGATTCTTTTTTTGTTGTTTTTTATGTCATTTAAGCCTCAGCTTCAGCTATACCGGCTTCGAAGTGCACTGGATTTTTTAAATTAAAGTACAAAGTACGTGATTGGACCTCCCGGAATTTGAACCCGTGATCTCTCGGTTAGAGAGCCGAGACTGTAACCATTAGTTTACGGAGGAGGACAAGCATGATTCTTGTGTTTTACTATACTATATAAGCTGTTATAGTTCCAATATCAAAGCAAATTAAAACAAAACTGAACTATAATACATTGTTAAATACGAGTATACTTTCAGTTTAACGAAGTTAAAGTATACCATAAATATTTGTATCAATGGGGGGGGGGGGGCAAACCTCCCCCCTGGATACGCATACTGAGGGCAGTAATGTTGACTTATTGTTGCGAAGTATAGTACTCGTAGGGCTGGAAGAATTGTATTTCTGTTGTCTGTCTTTCCGCACGATATCTTGAAAATCAACTAACTTACAGATTTGTACATTTGCATGAAGGTTCATTTCTATATAGAAAATACTGAGTTTGAAAATTGTACATATCACTCCATGAGACTTGGGTGCACATTTGCGATAAGTCTTACATTAGCATTGTGGGTAACCATGACGACAACGAGAAAATAGCAGAGTAAATAAATTTTGGAACAATCTTAGTACAATGACATGAGGTATTAAAATGTGAGATTTGTATTCGTAGAGTATTCGTCGTGGAAGTCACTAACGAGACATTTCAGCGCATTCGTGCATTGTAGTACCATCCATAGTTAAACAGACGCTACAGTTTTATTCTTTCAGTGCTACAATGAAATCTAACTTAACGAACAAAAATATGAATCCATCATATTTGCGAGATATCTCTTTCAGCCGTAAACTTTACATTTGGATTGCGACTTGGAAAGAATAAGTTCTATGATGGTACATGTCCAACGTGGTTAAAGACAATGATTCTGGCTTTGAAAAATATTTTTTATGTAAAATTCGTATCCTTTTAAGAGAAACAACCCGTAAAACAAAAAATATAGAAAATAATTCACTCCAAATGAAATTACAGGCATTAAATTCGGAAATTCAAACAATTTCGTAATTAGACCAAAATAAAAATGAACAAATATACTGATAAAATTGCAACATTTTTAACGTATACATGAGTTATATCTCCAGGAAGTAACATGTTTATGATTAATTCATACTTTTAATTAAGAAAATTTTATTTGATATAGTTTTTAAAAATTGCACGTTCAAAAATACTTATTTATTAAAGTAATTACATATTTTATTAATAGTTTCCGGTCAAACATCTAAAGTCACCAGATTTGTCTTTTCTTAGCAATCATGCATCGAAATCAAATCAAAAGTTTTTGTTTCTAAGAAAAATTCCACTATTTCTTGTACAATAATCTTACATGAACACTAAGCAGTTTGTATATATTGTTTTATGTAACATATAAAGCTAAGCGAAAAAACAAGTACAAAACAAACTGAACTACACCAATATTGTCTTTTATAAAATCGTGTTTTAAAACTTTTAAACATACAATTTCATCTGTATAGAGTAATAAATTTAAAAGGTTTTTGAGAAATCTCCTAGGGAAAGCTTTTTTAAGTTCTAGATTGTTGAAATTAATTTACAGGCGACTTAACAGCTCAATATTACAAAAAGAATTTAGTGTACATATTACAATTCTAACACGACTTCCCAACTAAAAAACGTTAGTGTAGATACATTTAGCTGATAAACAATAGTGTTTTAATTTTTTTTTGCTTTGAAGGCAGAACTAGTTTTGTATTAAAAATTACAGAGGAACTTATTTTAAAATTTGATAATAAATATGATAAAACTGATTTTATACATCTTACACTTTAGTAATAGAACTAACAGGACATAATGAAATATATTTTAGATTGCAACTTTTGAGTACAGTGGAATAGGCAAAGAGAAAATCAATATTGTGTATGGGTCTTCCTCATATTAGCTTTCAGGAAAGGACATTTCACAAACTGATATAGCGTAAATATGACTTTAACATTTTTGTATCACGTATTAACTTCAGCAAATATATGAATAAATATTAAAGAAATCTATATTAACCCGGAATCTGTCTTACCGACCATTACACCACAAAGTTCACATAATTATTTAGTGCTTTTATTTTTGTTACACTTTTTGTCATAAAAAACATACACGAAATTATAAATTATAATTGTAAAATATGGAATATTAACAAGGAAGAAGTACACCTCACCGCGTGTCTGTTATGACTGTTATGCCTCGCTGAAGTTGCATGCAAAATTTCAAATCTATATCTTATTTCTCTTTCGATATCTTGTGGACAGCTGGACAGAAAAACTATCATAAACGAAAAATTTTTGTATCACGTATTAACTTCAGCAAATCTATGAATAAATATTAAAGAAATCTATATTACCCGGGAATTTGTCTTACCGACCATTACACCACAAAGTTCACATAATTATTTAGTACTTTTATTTTTGTTACACTTTTTGTCATAAAAAACTTACACGAAATTATAAAATATAATTGTAAAATATGGAATATTAACAAGGAAGAAGTACACCTCACCGCGTGTCTGTTATGACTGTTATGCCTCGCTGAAGTTGCATGCAAAATTTAAAATCTATACGTTATTTCTCTTTCGATATATCTTGTGGACGGCTAGACAGAAAAACTATCATAAACAAAAGAAGTTGACACAAAAATTACGCATTATGGATTCCATTCTTGTAGAAATGAAGTTTTATGCAAGATTTGAAGTGTAGAGATAAAATATTTCCCGAGATATCTTGCTACATGGCACATTAAAATTTTTGTTTATTAAATTGGGTTTCATATGAGCGTATAATAAAAGTATACACAACAAGTAGCCATAAAACGGTGTTTAATGCGTTGGGATAATTTGCCTACACGTGTTAAATGTCATATTATGCTAATATCTCATGAGGGTGTTGAGTTTGTTGACAAATTGATTAATTCTGCTATTTATTCTGCTACACCAATGTGAAAATATTCGCTAAAAATCAGCCAAATCCCATGGAGCGACATGCACCATTATCTAACTCACTGTAAATATTGATTGTCGATGCAAAATTTCAATTATATAGGACAGTCCGTTTTCGAGATATCGTGCGGACAGACAGACAGACAGAGAAACATACAGAAATGAAATTTGTCAAGCCCCACGAAGTGATAGGCTTCGCTAACGCTCAGCAAATGCAAGGTAAACATTTGCCAATAGAATTATTAGTAGGACCAGGAAAAAAACAATGTGAATAAAACTATATGTTATTGAATAATTAGTAATCAAAACAACTGAGTCATTATGAATTATAATTATAATGTACTGTACACTGTAGCGCAAACAAAATCATTGTATGTTGAAATGGACCGATAAATTTTCACCTGTCAATCCCAATTCCACCAATTTCCACTGGATAAAAGTACCAAAAACAAATGCAGTAAAAAGAGGGAGTTATAAAAGTAAATAAACAAAGGATTTAAAATGGGTAACTGAAAGGCGTGTAGTACATATTGGACTTTTAAAAGAAATACGTTTAAATTGAAAATACTACGGTCGTTGATGTTACTTGATGTACCAAGCTTTGTAATAATTGTATAATAATCCTTAAGAGCAGTAAATATCAAACCAATAATTATAATTAAAATTGGAATAAAGCAATTGGCCAGCTAGGCTATTTTTCCGTTATAAAAACTATACACCACAGAAATGACTAACCAGCTGGTGGTCACCCAGAATTGCAGTCCAATTAAAACTGCGGAGAGCTTGTTGAGTTTTAAGGATTTGTTCGGGATGCAGAAGCCAACTCCAATTAGTTTATTGGATTACGTTTTTTATTCGTTTTTTTTATATATCTTAGTTATACCATATCTTATAATACATATATTTTTTACAAAAAAATGTTAAGCTCACTCACATTTTTGAATTTATTTTGTTATTTACATCAACTATAAAATTTGATAATTGTTTAGGTAAGATATTTATTGTAATTTCTTTAGTGTACTATTTGCTGTTATCTGTCAGGTGACAGGAAACCGACAAGATCGTCTGAAGTGAGACGACCTTGAGTTTTAGACAATGCTTGATGAAATTTAGAAGACATATTTAAAATGAATCTAAGTGCTTTTTCGTGTTTCTTGCAAAAGTGCATACGGTTCTTTTTAAATATTCATAGATAAAATAAAAGAGTTTTGAACTTTCCTCCACAACCATTGAGAGTATTGAACATCTGAAAAGGCGTTAGGATGCGTTACATATTTTACACACTTACATACTTAAAATGATACTTCTCCTACAATTCTACGACTAAGGGTGTAAAAGACTGAAATTTAACATAATTCTTGTTGGACTAAATTGAAAATGGTCGCCAGTAAAGTTCGTTCTTAAGACGGTTGATGTTTTGATTCTGGTTGAATAGTTTGTTAAAATTCAACCCTTTTCACAACGCAACGGCCATACAAAACTACGCAGTTTTGAACCATTTAAAATATATAAATCATCAAACGGAAAACAGAATCTATTAGTCTTATTTTAAATTGGTACTTCGTGTTTTGCAGAACCAAGAGACAGTCTGTTTAAGTGTGCCGGATGAGAGACGGGAAGACTTAATGTGGATTATACTAATTATCCAGAAGTGGCCATAATACTTAAGTGTTTAAGCTGTCGCAGCCAGTTAAACGGAGCAGCTCAGTAATTACGAGTGTAACTTGGGCTCGAAACATCAGTTCAATGCGACCTCAGTGGCAGAGTTGGACTAATTGGCGCAGAACATCGCCTCGAATATCAGGGAGATATGGGAACTCATAACAAGCGCCTCTGATTTATGGTCTGATAGTGAGAGTGTCTGATGTTGTATTTTTGGCAAATTTGCATTTCCTGTCACTGCTGTAAACCTAAATACGTAGTTGCAGTGTTTACGTAAAATATACACGTTGTTGAACAGTTGGCGTTAATGTTGAAAGGTTTTAGAACAGTTGGCGTTAATCTTGAAAGATTTTAAATTTTGAACTAAAACTATTAGTATGAACTTTTATTATAACAAAGTAGTAGTTGTTGGTTTAAAGTTGTTACTCTCGATGAAAGGTTTAAAAGAGTAATGCGGTTACGAACGTTTGCCATCGTTATATGTTACAAAATTTACAATACAATGTTTCGAGGATTGCATTCTAGTACATAGAAAGTAGAACATGCAGAAATGGACAGCCCCTAAAAAGATGGAAAAAGAAAATATTAAAGACAACCCAACATTCTAGTAGGAGAAAAAGAACCCTGGTGTTGTCACTGCACAGGATACAAGTCATGAGCATAAGGCGCTAGCACAAACACACGCCACAACAGCGCAGACCACTGTGGGACACTAACTATAAAAACAAATCCGGCAATTCCTGTGGCATCGCGGCTTGTCACCTGACACAAAGAGACAGAATGCTATGTTTGGAAGGGGAAGGGTAAAGGTAGCCGCTTCCGTGTCTATGTTTTGGTCCTGGACCTTAATTTTCATGGTGTCTGTAAAAAAGGTAGTATTTGGTTGCATGCAAGATCCTCATCCAATAAAATACGATATTCTTATAATACGACTCATAATTGGGCCTGTGAGGAAGTGCTAACATCCGGCATAAGTCCATATTTACACGTATCCCACATATTTATTTGAATCTTATGTCATAAAAGTATCAGAACATACTGCATTACATACATCAAAATAATACGTTTTTATTTACTGGCTGAGCGTTAGTGAAATTTATCATTCGATGGCTGGAAACGTTTATTTTCTGTTTGTCTATCTGTCTGCCTGGTATCTTGAGAAACGAACTAACCTATTAACTAGAAATTCCATATGCATCTTCATTTCTATATAAGTAACATCAAATTCGATGACATTGCAGTCACTCCATGGGATCTAATGGGATGTTGTGAACAATCTCCCATTAAGTTTATGGGTAACCAAGATGGCAATAAGATAATAGCGCAATACATAATTTGTAAGCAAGCTGAGTAAAATCATTTGTGCAACTAGTACAAGTGGAGGGCAAAATTAAATTATAATCTTTGTAAATATACATAAAAGAATCTTATATATACCAGGCGTAATGAAGGAAACGAGTGTAATAAAAAGGAGTACCAGAAGGATTTCGCTTGTTTTTCTCAACCCTTAAGAGCAAAGGATGTTCCGGATATAATTAAGATGTAGCTCTCCAGGGAATGTTGGTAAATGAAGGAAAAACTGGACCCAAGTAATGTAAGAAGTATTTTGTTTACAACTTAACCCAATGTTATGAGTGCACAAATATACGTATCTTATTTTTGATTGAACATGAGGTATATCATTAGTCCACTTTGATCATTACTATATAATAATAATTATTAAATAATCATACCTATATTATCACTATAGGTAATTGTAGGGCTGGAAGAATTTGATTTCTGTCTGTCTATCTTTCCGCACGATATCCCGACCCGGTGATGGTGCATGTCACTCCTTGGGATTTGGCTGAGCGTTAGCGAACATTTTTACAATGATTTTATGGGTAACCATGATGTCACAAAAAATAACGGAAACCATAAATTCTTTTAACAAATGCAAAATATCCATAAGAGATTGAAACATGCGAAATCTTAACACGTAAGGCCATCAAAACACAACAACATTTTGTAGTAATTTGGTGTTTTAAACTTTTATTACTTAATTAAACATTGATGTGAAACCCAGTTTAATAAAACCAAAATCTGACCGTACCGCCTCGCAAGATATAATGAGAAAGATTTCGTATGTATATTTAAAATTATGCACACAGCTTCTTTCTACAAGAACGAGTTCTGCGATGCATCATTTTGTGACAACCCCTTTCTTGTAAGAGTCATTCTGTCCGCAGAACACCTCGAGAATGAAATGAGCTATTGTTTTGAAATGTTACCTGCAACCTACGCGAAGATTGTGACAACCCCTTTCTTGTAAGAGTCATTCTGTCCGCAGAACACCTCGAGAATGAAATGAGCTATTGTTTTGAAATGTTACCTGCAACCTACGCGAAGATTGTGACAACCCCTTTCTTGTAAGAGTCATTCTGTCCGCAGAACACCTCGAGAATGAAATGAGCTATTGTTTTGAAATGTTACCTGCAACCTACGCGAAGATTGTGACAACCCCTTTCTTGTAAGAGTCATTCTGTCCGCAGAACACCTCGAGAATGAAATGAGCTATTGTTTTGAAATGTTACCTGCAACCTACGCGAAGATTGTGACAACCCCTTTCTTGTAAGAGTCATTCTGTCCGCAGAACACCTCGAGAATGAAATGAGCTATTGTTTTGAAATGTTACCTGCAACCTACGCGAAGATTGTGACAACCCCTTTCTTGTAAGAGTCATTCTGTCCGCAGAACACCTCGAGAATGAAATGAGCTATTGTTTTGAAATGTTACCTGCAACCTACGCGAAGATTGTGACAACCCCTTTCTTGTAAGAGTCATTCTGTCCGCAGAACACCTCGAGAATGAAATGAGCTATTGTTTTGAAATGTTACCTGCAACCTACGCGAAGATTGTGACAACCCCTTTCTTGTAAGAGTCATTCTGTCCGCAGAACACCTCGAGAATGAAATGAGCTATTGTTTTGAAATGTTACCTGCAACCTACGCGAAGATTGTGACAACCCCTTTCTTGTAAGAGTCATTCTGTCCGCAGAACACCTCGAGAATGAAATGAGCTATTGTTTTGAAATGTTACCTGCAACCTACGCGAAGATTGTGACAACCCCTTTCTTGTAAGAGTCATTCTGTCCGCAGAACACCTCGAGAATGAAATGAGCTATTGTTTTGAAATGTTACCTGCAACCTACGCGAAGATTGTGACAACCCCTTTCTTGTAAGAGTCATTCTGTCCGCAGAACACCTCGAGAATGAAATGAGCTATTGTTTTGAAATGTTACCTGCAACCTACGCGAAGATTGTGACAACCCCTTTCTTGTAAGAGTCATTCTGTCCGCAGAACACCTCGAGAATGAAATGAGCTATTGTTTTGAAATGTTACCTGCAACCTACGCGAAGGTTGTGACAACCCCTTTCTTGTAAGAGTCATTCTGTCCGCAGAACACCTCGAGAATGAAATGAGCTATTGTTTTGAAATGTTACCTGCAACCTACGCGAAGGTTGTGACAACCCCTTTCTTGTAAGAGTCATTCTGTCCGCAGAACACCTCGAGAATGAAATGAGCTATTGTTTTGAAATGTTACCTGCAACCTACGCGAAGATTGTGACAACACAGTGTGATGTACCTTCGTGCGTCCAAACATTTTTACACGTGACACACACTATGCTTTTGCACTAGGACAATGCATTTTTAAAATTCTATCATTGATAAATATAAAATTTAAACAGACATTTTAATTAAATTTTTTTTAAATTAAAATAATTTGTAAAAATACCCCAATAATTTGTAACGATATCTCCCCAAAATAAAACGGTTCCTCAGACTTGTTTATGTTGATAGGAACTATAGATACGAAGACTTGTACTGAATGTCCTTATGCACACATAATATTGACGATTCCACTTCCGACACAAACATTATGCAACAAACAGAATTAGTGAATGAATGTTTGGTTACACGGGTCTGACGTGTATCTGTCGCTTGATACACAGAGTATTTACCCAAGGTGGGTATAGACTACAATGTACTGTGTAGACTGTCTTTTAGGATGGATAAATAATTAGTGTGAATGTCAAGCAAGTATTAGCGTTGTAGCAAACATTCGCTTCCAGTACAGAATTAGCGTATGAGTGTTTGACATAATTCTACCCGGGTCTGACTTGTAGCTGTCACTTGATACACTGAGTATTTACCCAAGGTGGGTATAGACTGCAATGTACTTTGTTGATTGTCTCTTAGAATAATTAGTGTGAATGTCAAGCAAATATTAACGTATTAACAAACATTTGCCTGTGACACAAACGTTATCCACAAAACAGAATTAGCGAATGAGTGTTTGACATAATTCTACCCGGGTCTGACTTGTAGCTGTCACTTGATAGACTGAGTATTTACCCAAGGTGGGTATAGACTGCAATGTACTGTGTTGACTGTCTCTTAGAATAATTAGTGTAATATCAAGCAAATATTAACGTATTAACAAACATTTGCCTGTGACACAAACGTTATCCACAAAACAGAATTAGCGAATGAGTGTTTGACATAATTCTACCTGGGTCTGACTTGTAGCTGTCACTTGATAGACTGAGTATTTACCCAAGGTGGGTATAGACTGCAATGTACTGTGTTGACTGTCTCTTAGAATAATTAGTGTGAATATCAAGAAAATATTAACGTATTAACAAACATTTGCCTGTGACACAAACGTTATCCTCAAAACAGAATTAGCGAATGAGTGTTTGACATAATTCTACACGGGTCTGACTTGTAGCTGTCACTTGATACACTGAGTATTTACCCAAGGTGGGTATAAACATCACTGTACTGTGAAGTCTCCTCTTTGAATAATTAGTTTGAATTTCAAACAAATTAACGTATTAACTACTCCACTTCGGATACAAACATCATTCAACATACAGAATTAACGATTTTACGTTTAACAAACTGTACGTCTCCATATGCTCAAGGTGGGGTAGTCAAAGGATATACTACGTTATGTATTTAACAATAACTCTTGATGGAAAAGTATGCTTAGAGATTTGGAACTTGGTACGCAGGTTCCTCTATGTGCGAGGGAGAACCCTGTAGATTTTGAGGTCAAAGTCGATGGACAAAAGTCAAGTTTACCTGACCTGTCTCACTGTCTGTCCGTTTGTACGATAGTTGATTCGTTATGTCGGGCCTTTCTGCATTCCGTTTTATCCGTTTGTTGAACAGGTAAGTAATAGTGATTTGAATTGTTTATATGTTTTAATTGTATTTATTTCCACACTGACATATGCAAAACTAAGCTTTTATAAGTGGAATCCGTAGGTTTCTTGACGCTTAGTTTGTTTCTCATTGCAATTATTAGTACATTTTCAAAATAAAATTGGTTATGAAATAGGAATAAGCAATATTCAAGTCCGAGAGGACCGATTGTTCACTTTAGAAAATGTCTCGTGGGTTTATTGTATTGACTGAGCGTCAGCGAAGCTTATCATTTAGGGACCTAGCAACACTCTTCTTTTGTCCGCCGCGCCGATCTATCTTCTGTATGATATGTCGAGAATGAACGGTGCTGTAGTCTGTACTCTGTCCTTGAAATTTTATTAGTCATAGACAAGATACAGTTGAAAGTTTATGTGCCTTACTTGGATTTGTCAGTTGACCCCTGAATATATTGAGACTTTATTGTGCTGTAAACATGATATTTTGGATGAAAAATCATTTGTACATAGACGAGAGAGATTTAGTAGATGGTGCTGTACGTTCTTACTTTGGCTTTTTACATACGTTCATGAAGCCAAAATACTCTGCTCTTTGCATACTACACCAGTAAAACCTCCTATATAGTGTGAGAATTGTACTTTTGAGTTTTAGGAATTATTTTATGATTTTCTAAATTGTAATACATGTTGAGTTTATAATTAGTCTATCTTCCTAACTTAATTAGTTTTTCTGAAAAATCAAATTACATTTCATACTTGTACTTTTAAAGTTGCAATGACAAGTTAATGATAGTGATCAAAATGACGAAGTTTAGTAAGCCATTTAAAAACCACCAGTTAAAAAATGTCGTTTACTCAGTTCACAACTTAATTTTATTTTTCATATTTTAATAGGCCTATGAGTTCAAAAAGTTAATGTAATGCTACTATAGTTTCGACTTCTAGTAATTTCTCTTCTGGTGTCAATAAGTATTAAAAGCGAGGATTAAATACTACATTTAATCCTAAATTTTAATACTTATTGACGCTAGAAAATGACTTACTGGAAGTCAAACTGTAGTGACGCTATGACTACAGTTTGAATTATTTGACAAATGTATGTTTTAATGGTAATAACTTAAATTTACTCGGCATCAAATAATAAAAATATCAGTTGGTGGTAGTATAATGGCGACTGATACTACCATCTGACAAATAATTAGTACTTAAAATTGGGGAGTTGTACTCTAAAAGTTTGAAATAAAAAATAATATTTTGTCACAAATAGTGCAGCTATATTTAAACCTAAATAAAAAGTAGATTGAAAATAATTGTTCAAATATGCAAATGTGAATATTTTGGAATTTTTAAGGCATTAAAACGTAATTTAGTTATTTAATAAAATTGTGCCAAAAAGGTACAAAAAATGGTAATGACAAGCTAAATAAAACTAAACATTTATCATGTGGGTTGTTGTATTTGAATCTGGAGTTATATTCGTCTAAAGAGATAAAAAAAGTCGGTTACGAATAAGGTCAAAATGAGCTCTTTATATCATTATGACATCAAAGACACCCAAACTTCAGAGGCGTTCTAGGTGAAGAGGTATTCTAATTGCCTCACCTGGTGCAAAATTTAGTACATTCTGAAGTCTATGTCTTTGATGTCGAATAAATGTGAAGAGTATATGGTGAGCTCTTTTTCAGCGGCCTTTTTTGGATCTCTTGAGACGAACACGACTCCTGATTCCAGGAGTCAAGTCTCAGACAGCATCAGACTCCAGACGCTGCACTAAGAGGAAGGTGAACTGGAGCTAATCTCATCATTCAAATTGACAGGATAACAGAATTTCGGACATTTGCCATCGTTATGATACAAAAGATATAACACAAAGTTTCTAGGATTGGAATCTATCGTCTTTGGTCAGGTGGGGAGGTATTATAGTACATACAAAAATATAGAAAAGAAAGAAGAAAACATACCCAAAATCTGCTTGGAGTCTAGTCCAGGCATTTTTACTGGAGATAATGAAAGTTCTGAGCACAAGTCACAAGTACCTCCCCCACCTGACGAAGAGGATAGATTCCAATCCTCGAAACGTTGTGTTGTGCCTTTTGCAACCATAACGATGGCAAATGTACGAAGTCCTGTTATCCTGTCAAACCTTCCATCGTCAATAACAAAGTTTAAACAAAGAATTCAAATTGAATGAACTCTTCCCACTTAGGCCTACCTATGCCACGTGTGGCTGACTGAGAGCTAAGCAAGCAAAGTTCTGGTGTTTCCACAAACTCCCTCAGACACACGTGTCACTCACAGCTTATTGAGTATTACGTGTTACAATCATGGGGAGTTGAATTATAACAAGGGAGTTTCCTTGTTCCGGTTCCAAAGCTTAACCTAACTATTTTCAAAAATGTTTACTTTTAATTCTCCAAAATTGTTTAATTTGATTTTCAATAAAATAGAATACATAATATTTAGCCAAATTCAATACTTTAATAAAATAAAAAATAAGTACTATTAAATAGGTTATAACAAATTTAAATTACCAGCATAATATTTTGAATTGAAGTATTAGAAAGGACTAAAACATACCAATCTCTACCAAAGAATTACAGACATTCTTAATTTCAATGATAAATGGTATATTGTACACAAATTCATCACAGCTCGATAAACACACACAACTCAGTTATATTCTGTTAACGGATGAGTGCAGACCTATTGTGACCTGTAGTCTGTGGTTCAGTTTTAATAAGTAATGTTTAGTTTTCATTAATCGCATGTTATAGAGTTAGTGTGCATCGAATAAACACACAATATGGCTGTTGTTGTTCCTGACTTAAGCGTGGCACAACGCTCTGGTATGTTTTGTTTACTTTGACCTAGATTTTAGTCACGCACTAGTTTAGTAATTTACCTGAAGAAGATATCAGATTGCAGATCTCGAAACGTGTTGTTACTGATTGTATTGTATCACTGAACGATGGCAAATGTCCGGAAAAATCCTGTTACCTTCACAATCCTTCCATCGTCAAAAGCAAACTTCAAACAAAGATCTCCATAAGTTGTAGCACTGCTGTACGGGTATAAATGATAAAAGTAGTACGCCACACCATGTGTGGTGTACTAGGCTTCTCCGAGGTTGCGTACAAAATTTAAAACAACTCATTTTACAGTACATTCGAGATATCCTGTTGACAGATAGATAAACAAAAAATCATTAAAAGAAGAATTTCACATAAACATTGGGCATCATAAAAGTGATTCTTGTAGAAATTAAATAAAAAAATCTACATATGAAATATTAATCAAAATATCTTGCCACCGCTCGTATATTCTAATGATTGTTCATTAAATTGAGTTTCATATGAGCGTATAATAAAAGCCCACACACCGCCAAGTCCCTTGGAGTGCCATAAACCACAATCGAACTCAGTTTCATCATAAAAATTAGAATTCATACCAATTTCAAGTGTAGGTAAGTTCGTTTTGGAGATATCGTGTGGACAGATAGACAGACAGAAATAATTTGTTTAAAGCCCTAAGAGTGACAGGTTTCGCTAACGCTCAGCTAACTAAATCAGAATGCACGAAAATTCGAAATGGAATATTTTACAACGGTCATCATTCATTATTTGAGTGGTGTTCCACTTAGAAAAATATGCCTTTGGCGTTATTGTTATTTAGCAAGGAATCGCGTGCGAAGCCGCGGGTAAGTGTATATCAAAATATATGACGAAGAAATGTTTTCATCGTAAAAATTTTTTCATTTTCGATATTGAACTGTCCACTATTATGAAGGAAATGGCGTGAAATATTGTACATTGCAGATGATTAATTATTTTTTAATGATATTATTGTTCGATTTAGACGGAGAGGGAAAATTATAAAATTAAATCCTAAATACTACGCGGTCGTAGCGGCGAGGGTCATAGAATGACAACTTGTCCAGTTCTGGAATGGGCTCCGGACAACTGGACAACTTCACTGGAATCACGACCAGTTAGTTCCAGGAAGTTCGCACTTCACAGCCTGTCGTTGTCCGGTCGCCATTCACAGTACAGTTTGGTTAATTCACTTCAACACATTGGAGAGCGAGCGCAGTGCATAGGAAATAAGGTCTGTGGATTGTGCAATATATGTACACGTCAATAATTTACTGAAACGGATTGCACAAGAGTATTAATCACGTATTATTTGTTTTGTTTATCATCCGATTAAAACAAATAAGGTGTTGAAGTGTTTCACTTTGTATGAGATACCTTTTATGTGTCTTTTGCAATTTTTATACTCTCATACGTCAATATTATAAAAATATAAATAAAACCTCTTGGATATTATTTCATTGCTATTACAAATTATAATAAAGATCTGTTATTCAGAGTATGAAATATTTTATATTTTAGACCAATTTTTTGTACATACCACGTAAAACCGCTTTATAAATTGCCATACCTATTTTGGGCAACTGATTACATTTATTTATATTTTTAATTATTTATTAATTTTTTTCATATCAATAATTACTATTTTATTCAGTACTAGCTGTTTCCCGCGGCTCGTACGCTTTTTGTAAGCTTTGCCCGAGTATGTGCAATTCTGGGTCAAGTGAATTATATATCCAACGCCGATGTAGAGTTTGTCTTGTTGCAACAATCAAGAAAATCTGTGTATGTTTATAGCTATTGTACACGTAAATGTACTTTTTTAGAAAGTAGAAACTAAGCCAACCAATCCACAGATGAAAAGTTCAAAGGATAGTATTTAGGGTAGTGGCGAGGTAAGGTATTATATTCTTTAGAAACCCAGCCTCGATATCGTCAGCTCTTTCAATAATAGAAACACAATCCGGAGTTTTTAACAGATTGACTATAATTTGTACCTTTCCTAGAAATTCTAGAAACCAAGCCAACCAATCCACAGATGAAAAATTCAGAGGATAGTATTAGTGCTGGGATGGCGAGGTAACGTATTGGATCTGTCAGGATACACCGGTCTCTATACCGTTAGCTCTTTCAATAATAGAAACACAATCCGGAGTTTTTAACAGATTGACTATAATTTGTACCTTTCCTAGAAATTCTAGAAACCAAGCCAACCGATCCACAGATGAAAAATTCAGAGGATAGTATTAGTGCTGGGATGGCGAGGTAACGTATTGGATCTGTCAGGATACATCGGTCTCTATACCGTTAGCTCTTTCAATAATAGAAACACAATCCGGAGTTTTTAACAGATTGACTATAATTTGTACCTTTCCTAGACATTCTAGAAACCAAGCCAACCGATCCACAGATGAAAAATTCAGAGGATAGTATTAGTGCTGGGATGGCGAGGTAACGTATTGGATCTGTCAGGATACATCGGTCTCTATACCGTTAGCTCTTTCAATAATAGAAACACAATCCGGCGTTTTTAACAGATTGACTATAATTTGTACCTTTCCTAGACATTCTAGAAACCAAGCCAACCGATCCACAGATGAAAAATTCAGAGGATAGTATTAGTGCTGGGATGGCGAGGTAACGTATTGGATCTGTCAGGATACATCGGTCTCTATACCGTTAGCTCTTTCAATAATAGAAACACAATCCGGAGTTTTTAACAGATTGACTATAATTTGTACCTTTCCTAGACATTCTAGAAACCAAGCCAACCGATCCACAGATGAAAAATTCAGAGGATAGTATTAGTGCTGGGATGGCGAGGTAACGTATTGGATCTGTCAGGATACATCGGTCTCTATACCGTTAGCTCTTTCAATAATAGAAACACAATCCGGAGTTTTTAACAGATTGACTATAATTTGTACCTTTCCTAGACATTCTAGAAACCAAGCCAACCGATCCACAGATGAAAAATTCAGAGGATAGTATTAGTGCTGGGATGGCGAGGTAACGTATTGGATCTGTCAGGATACATCGGTCTCTATACCGTTAGCTCTTTCAATAATAGAAACACAATCCGGAGTTTTTAACAGATTGACTATAATTTGTACCTTTCCTAGACATTCTAGAAACCAAGCCAACCGATCCACAGATGAAAAATTCAGAGGATAGTATTAGTGCTGGGATGGCGAGGTAACGTATTGGATCTGTCAGGATACATCGGTCTCTATACCGTTAGCTCTTTCAATAATAGAAACACAATCCGGAGTTTTTAACAGATTGACTATAATTTGTACCTTTCCTAGACATTCTAGAAACCAAGCCAACCGATCCACAGATGAAAAATTCAGAGGATAGTATTAGTGCTGGGATGGCGAGGTAACGTATTGGATCTGTCAGGATACATCGGTCTCTATACCGTTAGCTCTTTCAATAATAGAAACACAATCCGGAGTTTTTAACAGATTGACTATAATTTGTACCTTTCCTAGACATTCTAGAAACCAAGCCAACCGATCCACAGATGAAAAATTCAGAGGATAGTATTAGTGCTGGGATGGCGAGGTAACGTATTGGATCTGTCAGGATACATCGGTCTCTATACCGTTAGCTCTTTCAATAATAGAAACACAATCCGGAGTTTTTAACAGATTGACTATAATTTGTACCTTTCCTAGACATTCTAGAAACCAAGCCAACCGATCCACAGATGAAAAATTCAGAGGATAGTATTAGTGCTGGGATGGCGAGGTAACGTATTGGATCTGTCAGGATACATCGGTCTCTATACCGTTAGCTCTTTCAATAATAGAAACACAATCCGGCGTTTTTAACAGATTGACTATAATTTGTACCTTTCCTAGACATTCTAGAAACCAAGCCAACCGATCCACAGATGAAAAATTCAGAGGATAGTATTAGTGCTGGGATGGCGAGGTAACGTATTGGATCTGTCAGGATACATCGGTCTCTATACCGTTAGCTCTTTCAATAATAGAAACACAATCCGGCGTTTGTAACAGAATTGAGTGTTACGTTTTCATGATTTTACAGGTTCCGTGGTTCTGTGCTTGTAGCTTGTTTTTGTTGTCCATTTGTTCAGCTCACATTATGGAGCACTATGATGCCTTTTTCTTCTATTTCTGAAGATACATGAACAACCTCGAATATTTTATATTATTATTTATAAATAAATAACGAACGAAAGTTCACTCAAATATGCCAAATAATTGTTTGAAAATTCTGTTATATAATCTAATTTTTGCAAATCTATTTGCAATTAGCAACCTGTAATATAGTAAGAGCCATGTTGCAGTTCAGGCAGTCGTATAATTACTAGCTAATTTCCCAACTGTCAATATTTATCTTTATTTTGTTACGAATTAATATAACTAAGATTAATGTAATATTAAGTTTCAGTTTATTGAAAAACGCATGACAGGATTTCCCCGGACATTTTCCATCGTTGAGTAATACAATATCGCGAAGTTTTAGATCTGTAATCCAATCTCTTTCTCAGGTGGATAAGTAATCTATCATATTATGTACAATTTAGTTTAAAACAATTAATGATATACCATACTAGAGCGTTGTGACACGCATAACGCAGGAACACAACCACCAATGTTATGTGTCAACTTCATGCATATATGCATATATATATGTATATATAAATTTTTCTATATATATTAAGAGCCAGCTGTAGTAAAATTACGTTGAGTTTCCCCCATAAGAACAATGTTACACCTCACGCAGTTTTACGCCGTTATTTTTAGTCCTAGATTCATAGGAAGTGTCTCATTTTAAAGATATAAATAATACACATCTCAAAGGCTTTTTAGATTTTTATATATTTTTAAGGATCACTCAGAAAAAAATCTTTTGTTGTTGTTCATTGTTTAAATATTAAAAATTTATATACTTTACAAAAAAAAACTAATTAGTAAATGGATGCCTATTAATTATATCTATAAAGTGAGACACCTCACATAACGCTACAATAAAAAAATAATAAAATGTTTGTTATATGGAAAAACTTGAGGTCATTTTATTATAACGCGTTCTTAAAATATGTACCTAAAGAAACTAACACTAATACAAAGCACAATTAAAGAAAGAGCAAATTATATCACTCTTTAGAGAAATGTAAAATATTACAATATATATTGCTCAGATTTTGAAGGAGGTATAAGGTAAAAACAAAATATGTATTTATCAAAATATCAAAACGTGTCCTGAAGTGTTATGCACATTTAATTTACGAAAATATCAAGACAATTTTCATGTAAATTTGTTGTACCCAATATTAAAATATGATACAATGCAACTCTCGATTTTTTAAATGTTTTTAAATTTGATACTATAATATTATTTACGGTTGTTAATCTTGGACCTCCTGTGACAGAACTTAGATCGTTTTGATCTCCAGGTAATCCCCAGCCTAGATATTTCTATCCAAGAAAATGAAAAAATAATAGTAAAAACCCCAAATTTATGTAAACAGTTTAATTTATTATGTAATTACGCTGTAAAAGTGGCATTTGTTCAATGATAATAAATCCTGCTATAGTTTAAAGTGTTTTATTCTGCAAACTAAAACCTGAGCTGCAAAATTCAAGTTGTTTGAAAAACAACTTGAAATACTGCTATAATACAAGGCAAACTTTTCAAGTCAGGTAGTTTGGCTTTACAATGTATTAATAATGTTAAAATATATTAAATAATAATTTTCATTATAATTTCATTATTAGCAGAAAAACTAATTTTTTATAATCATAAAAAGTTTAATCAATACTGTATATCTCAGGTATGTGTGCATTAAACAGTAGTGTATTTGCCACAACCAGGCTGGCAGAGATATCTTGTACTATAGTAGTTTGTGATATTAATAATGAGATTGTGCGTTTTTTAGTATATATTCATGTAGTTTTGTTTTGCATACAAACTGAACAAGAGTAAACAAATTTTAAATATATTTACTAAGTCCCATTTGTAGCAAATTAATGTACTGGAACATTAAACGACCATCACTATTATTAATGATTAGTTAGTGTGCAAATGAAAATGACACAACAATTAGTTCCCGTAACAGCAATAAATCTGGACTTGTGTCCGCAGATTCCCTATCGTATTATGTACGCATTCAGTTCGTTACCAACACGTAGTATCATCATATTGTATGTGATAAATTTGACACGAATTGACTCATTTAAACTACATATTTAGTCACTGGAGAGTAACCATTTTAAGAAGTAAATGTTTTGACGGAAAGTTAATATTGAAGCGCACTAAACAGTTGGCAATACTAAGAACACTGAGATACAGATATCTGCGCTGGACCGCTAGTGTTGGCAGGTCTGCGTGCAGTCAATGGAAAAAATATGGCTTCAAGTAAATAGAAGATCCATCGCTTTTGTTGCGTATTCCGATGATCTCGGGTTATAGCAGTGTAAAATATATAAATTCCTTCTGTATTTTGTATTCTACTATAGGTGATATTCATTGTATTCATTCAAGATGAAAAGCATAATAGATCCTGACTGTATGAACTGTGAAATATAGACAAAAAAGAATTCTGAGGAATGTGATGTTTCTTGGCTTTGCTTGCTGGGCAAAAATTGCGGTGCATCTATCAAAACTGATGCAAACATGACGAGAGTGACTGTGTGTAACGACAAACACACTGGCGATCACGCAAGTCACCATGAGTTCCCTCTTGTCGCCGCTGACCAGGCCTCGTCCTGCGGCCGCTTCGTCATCCTCCACTCCACCCGCTTCAGCTTGCGACATCTGCACCCTCACACACCGCCGACACCCGCCACACCGCCTGCGCCTGTCTGCTCCACGCCCGACCCTGGCCTCACACTGGTCCCCACCACACCTGTCCAGCGGACGAGATTAGCATCGCCCCAGTATCAGCTGAAGACCCAGCAGCGGAGGTTTTCTCGTCTTAAAAAAGGAAATTGAGCGCCTTAAAAGTGAATTTAAGATACTTCTGGATCACACCGTTGAGTCAGACTCTCGCTTGCTCCAGTTCACTGACCAGATATTTACAATGAACACATCCCGCGTCGACCAGACCGCCCGCGCCTCCGCGAGGGTGGACCGTGGCGTCCAGTGTGACCCGCCCTCCTATCCACCTGAAGACCCCGTGCCTGTTTCCGTGGACTTTGGTGCGCAGTGTGATCTGTGGTCTACCGCGTGTACGCGGTGTGCTGAGATCACTGGACATTCTTAATAGCCTTAAAACGACGATAGAAGTACTTTCAGTCAGAAAATCAATGCCTGAAGAATCAGCTGAGGACATGTGAGGATGTGGATGTGACTCCTACTCATCCATGGATAGAAGTGAGACCCTTCAAAAAAAGTAGCTCCAACCAAACAGAAACAAATTTCTCAAGTTGTGACTAAAAAAACAAAAAAAATGCCTTTCCATGATCAAAAAAAAATTAAAAAATAGCTCTAAAATCCCCAATCCAACACTCAATCATAGTAAACCTTTACAGAAAAATCGACAGACGTCCCAAACCCCTATCCCTCACTTCCGTTCCATTAATATCAGAGGTGATAGCCACTCTCGCCACATCTCGGGACTTGTGAAATCCATGACCTTCCCTCCCGCCTCTGTTGGTGACATGTGCATGCCCGGCGCCGGCCTGCTGGACATCTTGAGAACGGGCCATACTCCACCTCGGTCCGGGACCCACTGCGAGGTGTTAATCGCGGGCTCAAACGATCTGGCAGTGGGCAAACAGCACGTCATTTACCGCCACCTGGAGGCTCACATCGCTGCCAGACCTGCCAACACTTGAACTTGTTCTTGTCACCTTACCGCTTCGACATGACTTGGAACCAGATCACCCCATCCATGATGAGACCGTGCTCGTGAATGCTTACATTGAGGAGTTGGCTGTCCGGCACAACATCCGCGTGGTAAACTTCAATAACATCGCCCGGAGGCATTTCACGAGGCACGTCAGCATCTCTCAATGCGGGGTAAGCGGGGATGGTAGTGAAGACCCTTGCACTGCTGAGACCCAGGGTGTCTGCGCCGCCGCAGCAAATCGTTCGCTGCTGCGCCGGCCCCCACCGTCCCGGCTCCTGCTGCTGCCAGCGGGGAGTCAGCTGACACCCCTCCATCAGTCTCCAAGACTTTCAGCACGCCACCTACGCGGAGGCACTCAGGGGGTCACCAACGCCAGGCAGTGTTGACGAGAGTGGACGCTCTCCTGAACAAAAAACTTTGGAGAACATTGTCAGAGTGAAACCGGTATAGGGATGATTTCGGATCCAGCCGTAAAACAAAACCCAAACACGGAAAAATCTTCAAAAATCTCAAAATTCCAAATTCACAACCGAAAATTTGAAATTTGTTCATCAGAATGCCCAAATTGCAACCAAAAAAATTGATGAATTGCAGTCATGTGCGAAGAATTAAATCCCGATGTGTTTTATAGTATCTGAGCACGGTTTCATAGATGACAACATCCATCTTTTCAAAATTCCAAATTTTTGAATTGGCAAAACATTTCTGTCGAAATCGTTTCAAAGGGGCGGTGTGGCAATTTTTGTGAAAGCATTTCAAAAATTTGAACCTTTCAAAATTAACAACATGATTGAAATGATTTTTGAAGCCGAAGGCATAAAAATCACGTAAAACTGTTTGGGAAAAATAGCAGTCATCGGGTTATACAGATCACCCAATGGCTGTAGCAACTCCTTTTTTGAAAATTTTGAGCGACTTCTTAACGACCTGTTTTTAAATTCTGTGAAGTTCCTAATAATGGGAGACTTTAACATTAATGTAATTGAATCCACCGACCCCCTAACCCAGCGGCTTCGCGATGTTTTAAATTCTTTCCAATCTAAATTGGTCCGTGAATTCACCGACACGAGTGACCGCTACGACGACGAGTACTGCCATCGAAAATGTTGTCACAACATTCCTGACATCACAGTCTCTGTTTTGAACTCTGCAATCTCTGACCACTTTGCGCAGGGGGCCGTGAATCCGTGGGTGCAAACTTGAAAGTCAAAATTCAAAATTTAAAATTGCAAGAGTGATTCGGCCCCAGAACATTCGCCACTTAAACGATGTTTTGGAAGCTGAGCCCTGGCAATTTTTGGATAACTCTGGAAGTGTCGATGACATGTATGCGGCATTCAGTGATAGTTTCAACTATTATCTGGATGTTGCCTTGTCCGTTCAGAAGGACCAAAGTCAATCACGCACCTAAAAAAGGCACGTGGTTGACAAAGGGAATTCTTGTAATCTCGAGAAAAGCTTAAATTCTTTCACAAAATTTTCATTGGAACCCAAAACGAACATTTCAATTTTTTTTTTCAGAAATTACCGAAGGATTTATAAAAAAGTCATACGAGCTGCTAAAGCCTCTGATGTTAATAAGGCCTTGGTAACTGCGAAAACTTCTCGAAAACAGCTTGGAAAATCATAAACGACTTTTTTCTCGTGATACACACCAGATAAAAAAACACAAAAGAAATCGAAATTTAAAATTGAAGACAAAATTGTTGAAAACCGAGCTCAAGTGGCAGACGAATTTAATAAATACTTCTCTTCCGTGGCTACAGTGGGTTCGGCATTAACTGAACCTCGGTTTCACGGAGGAGATGCTGTTGTATCGGTTGCATCCATGGCCATGGCTCCTGTGTGTGAAGGGGAGGTTGCACGAGTCATACAGGGACTCAACTCAAAAAAATCTTGTGACGCAAACGGGATGTCAGTGTGGCTACTCAAACACTGCTTCAGGCATATATTGAGACCACTCACAAAATTGATCAACTTTTCTTTTGAAAAAGGAACCTTCCCATCACTTTTGAAGACATCCAAAGTCATTCCGATCTTCAAACAGGACGATCCTTGCCTTGCAAGCAACTATCGTCCAATCTCAATTCTTCCAGTCTTCAGCAAAATTTTTGAAAAAAATTTCTATGAAAAGCTTGCAAGCTTTCTAGAAAATAACAATATCCTAAATCCGGTACAATTTGGATTTAGGAAAAACAGATCCACAATAGACGCTGTGAACAATCTTTTGGACAATGTTGTCGATGGATTGGAAGGACGAGAACATGTGCTCAGTATATTCCTCGACCTATCCAAAGCGTTTGACTGTGTGCATCATGAAACACTTTTGCTCCAGTTGGATAAATGCGGCGTTCGGGGTCTCTCGCACTTATGGCTCACTTCTTACCTCAAGGATCGAGACCAGTGCGTTGAGGTATCGAACGTCGTCTCAAACAAAATTAAAATGACCCATGGTGTCCCTCAAGGCTCCATCCTTGGGCCTCTTTTGTTCCTAGTTTACGTCTGCAGACTGAATTCAGTGATCCAGCATGGAAAAACTGGTTCAGTATGCTGACGACACAACTCCTCTGTATCAAAAACAAATCAACTCAAGACCTGGAAATCACATCCTTCATTGGAACTGAATGCATGCATTCAGTATTTTGCTGAATTGAACCTGAAAAAACATCATTCAAAAACAAATGTCATGTGTTTTAGCCTCCGACAAAATGATCACGAAGTTCAGCCTGCCGTGTTTGTGGATGATGTGCTTTTTAGAGGAAACTAACTCCACAAAGTTTCTGGAATGTTCCTAGACAGAGGACTGACCTGGGCTGATCATGTTGACAATGTATGTGCTAGAGTGGCGCCTCAGGCATATATGCCTTGCGGCACCTGGCAAAGTTCTGTTCCCCCAGAGTTCTGAAAATGGCATATTTTCAGCCTGATTCATCCACACTTTGCGTATGGAGTGAGACTCTGGGGAGGTTTGTGCCAAAAACAAAATGGAAAGAGTTTTCAAGCTCCAAAAAAAGGCAATCAGAATCATTGCAAATTTTAAATTACAGAGAGTCGTGTAGGGAATCTTTCAGGGAGTTAGAATTGCTGACTTTGCCCTGCCTTTATGTTCTGGAGGTGATCATGTACTGCAAATCAAAGTGTGATTTGTTTCGTGGCGGTAGCGTTCACCACTATGAGACGAGAGGCAGGGACAACTTCCGAACTCGGCAATACAGACTGACATTATCACAACATCTCCCTCAACAAGTTGGTGTCAGACTAATAAACAAGCTCCCTGAAAGTGTCAAACTTTCCGCCAATCAACATCAATTCAAAACTCGTCTTAAACGCCTTTTTGGTGTCCCAAAGCGTTTTTATTCTGTCGATGAATTCATGGTCAGCCGCTGGGATGTCTAAATCTAAATTTAACTTGGATCTGAAGTCAGTTTGAATGTGTTTGAGTGAATGCATGAATTGTAAGTATGAATGTGTTTTGAACGTCTAAGCCTGTGGTTTATCTTACTTACTTCTGACTTTTGCAATACAATGTCCATTGTCAAAATGCAATAAAGAGATTGATTTGATTTGATTTGGTGAAAATTATTTAAGGCGCTAATAAAGTTTAAGGCGGGAAACAAAGATGAAATACAATATAGATCCTGGTTGTATTTATTTTTTTGAAGGCGCTAATAAAGTTTAAGGCGAGAAACAAAGATGAAATACAATATAGATCCTGGTTGTATTTACTTTTTTGAAGGCGCTAATAAAGTTTAAGGCGGGAAACAAAGATGAAATACAATATAGATCCTGATTGTATTTACTTTTTTGAAGGCGCTAATAAAGTTTAAGGCGGGAAACAAAAATTGAAATACAATATAGATCCTGATTGTATTTACATTTTTGAAGGCGCTAATAAAGTTTAAGGCGGGAAACAAAGATGAAATACAGTATAGATCCTGATTGTGTTTATATTAATGAAGGCGCTAATGACATTTAAGGCGGGTTTGTGCAACACTCCATAACGATATTAGTATTGATCAATATTTAATGTAGCTACCATAGTTGTTATACACTGACTGTCGTAGACGCGCTTGTGCTCTGTATAATGAAGTCGACATTTTACATAATGTAAGTCAGATGTACACAGAATGTAGAGTAGTGGAGGAAGTGTTTGGTAACCATTGTAGGTCCGAGACCATCATATGAATTGGGATGAAGCCAAAATAATACATCGGGAACCTCATTTCTTTAAAAGGAAATTAATCGAGGCTACATGCATTAAATTGGCAGACCAACCAATCAATTAACCATCGGTCGAGATTAGGCCGCTTTGGTTGCCAATTATTATGGAAAATGAACTAAAAAGAAAACCAAAAGTATCAAACAGATTAGATATTTGTAATAAACCAATGCAGAGTCACAGTATGGTTTTAAGAAGTTCATCTAGCATGAAGCAATAATAAAAAAGGCCAAATCCTGTTCTTTTCCTTTTTTTGCTGCAATCTTGTTTCTAGCGTGACGATCGCCATTTGATATTGGCCTTTGGTCAGTCGCAGGTGGTTGGTTGATGAATGCAGACCTATTGTGCCTTTATTCTGTAGTTCAGTTTTGATAATTAGTGTTGTGTTTAGTTTTTTATTAAGTGCATGTTTTAGAGTTAGTGAAGTTGACACACAACATGGTGGTTGTGATTCCTGACTTACGCGTGTAGCGACGCTCTGGTATGATTCGTTTATTTGAACCTAGTTTGTACTTATGTCTTAGGTTAATTATTTACCTGAAGAAGAGGTCAGATTGCAGATCTCAAAACGTAGTGTTACTCATTATTTTGAATCACTGAACGATGGCAAATTTTCAGAAAAAATCCTGTTTCCTTCACAGTCCTTCCATCGTTAAAAAAAAAATTAAAACAATAAATATAAACTCATTTTCTTGAATTTGTTGTTAGTGAATGATAAAACAAGGAAGGAGTACGCCAAACCATCTCGTACTATAAGTACATACCTCGCGTACTGAGGTTGTATGCAACATGTTCGAATGGCATATGATTGTACTTTACTCACAAATTTACTTATTCTGCATTTGTCTCATAGTTTCCTATAAGACCAATGTAAAAAATTCGTTATGTGAAGTTCACATGTACTATAATCCAATTAAACGTTGTTTGCTATATAGAAATGAATCTTCATATAAAATTGAAAGCTTCACTAACGCTCAGCCAATCAAGTTGTATTTTCATTGTAAGAGGTTTTCGTGGTATGTTACCTTAGTAACGATATGTCTATGTGTCAGTTGTCGTACGGATTGACAGAAAGAAACAACATTTTCTCAGCCTATCGAGTGGTAGGTTTCGCTAACGCTCAGCCAATCAAGTTGTATGTTCATTGTAAGAGGTTTTAGTGGTATGTTACCTTAGTAACGATATGTCTATGTGTCAGTTGTCGTGCGGATTGACAGACAGAAACAACATTTTCTCAGCCTATCGAGTGGTAGGTTTCGCTAACGCTCAGCCAATCAAGTTGTATGTTCATTGTAAGAGGTTTTCGTGGTATGTTACCTTAGTAACGATATGTCTATGTGTCAGTTGTCGTGCGGATTGACAGACAGAAACGACATTTTCTCAGCCTATCGAGTGGTAGGTTTCGCTAACGCTCAGCCAATCAAGTTGTATGTTCATTGTAAGAGGTTTTCGTGGTATGTACCTTAGTAACGATATGTCTATGTGTCAGTTGTCGTACGGATTGACAGACAGAAACAAGATTTTCTCAGCCTATCGAGTGGTAGGTTTCGCTAACGCTCAGTCAATCAAGTTGTATGTTCATTGTAAGAGGTTTTCGTGGTATGCTACATTAGTAACGATATGTCTATGTGTCAGTTGTCGTGCGGAATTGACAGACAGAAACGACATTTTCTCAGCCTATCGAGTGGTAGGTTTCGCTAACGCTCAGCCAATCAAGTTGTATGTTCATTGTAAGAGGTTTTCGTGGTATGTACCTTAGTAACGATATGTCTATGTGTCAGTTGTCGTGCGGATTGACAGACAGAAACGACATTTTCTCAGCCTATCGAGTGGTAGGTTTCGCTAACGCTCAGCCAATCAAGTTGTATGTTCATTGTAAGAGGTTTTCGTGGTATGTTACCTTAGTAACGATATGTCTATGTGTCAGTTGTCGTGCGGATTGACAGACAGAAACGACATTTTCTCAGCCTATCGAGTGGTAGGTTTCGCTAACGCTCAGCCAATCAAGCTGTATGTTCATTGTAAGAGGTTTTCGTGGTATGTTACCTTAGTAACGATATGTCTATGTGTCAGTTGTCGTGCGGATTGACAGACAGAAACGACATTTTCTCAGCCTATCGAGTGGTAGGTTTCGCTAACGCTCAGCCAATCAAGCTGTATGTTCATTGTAAGAGGTTTTCGTGGTATGTTACACCTTAGTAACGATATGTCTATGTGTCAGTTGTCGTGCGGATTGACAGACAGAAACGACATTTTCTCAGCCTATCGAGTAGTAGGTTTCGCTAACGCTCAGCCAATCAAGTTGTATGTTCATTGTAAGAGGTTTTCGTGGTATGTTACCTTAGTAACGATATGTCTATGTGTCAGTTGTCGTGCGGATTGACAGACAGAAAAACACATTTTCTCAGTCTATCGAGTGGTAGGTTTCGCTAACGCTCAGCCAATCAAGTTGTTATGTTCATTGTAAGAGGTTTTCGTGGTATGTTACCTTAGTAACGATATGTCTATGTGTCAGTTGTCGTGCGGATTGACAGACAGAAACGACATTTTCTCAGTCTATCGAGTGGTAGGTTTCGCTAACGCTCAGCCAATCAAGTTGTATGTTCATTGTAAGAGGTTTTCGTGGTATGTTACCTTAGTTAAACGATATGTCTATGTGTCAGTTGTCGTGCGGATTGACAGACAGAAACGACATTTTCTCAGTCTATCGAGTGGTAGGTTTCGCTAACGCTCAGCCAATCAAGTTGTATGTTCATTGTAAGAGGTTTTCGTGGTATGTTACCTTAGTAACGATATGTCTATGTGTCAGTTGTCGTACGGATTGACAGACAGAAACGACATTTTCTCAGTCTATCGAGTGGTAGGTTTCGCTAAACGCTCAGCCAATCAAGTTGTATGTTCATTGTAAGAGGTTTTCGTGGTATGTTACCTTAGTAACGATATGTCTATGTGTCAGTTGTCGTGCGGATTGACAGACAGAAACGACATTTTCTCAGTCTATCGAGTGGTGGTAGGTTTCGCTAACGCTCAGCCAATCAAGTTGTATGTTCATTGTAAGAGGTTTTCGTGGTATGTTACCTTAGTAACGATATGTCTATGTGTCAGTTGTCGTGCGGATTGACAGACAGAAACGACATTTTTCTCAGCCTATCGAGTGGTAGGTTTCGCTAACGCTCAGCCAATCAAGTTGTATGTTCATTGTAAGAGGTTTTTCGTGGTATGTTACCTTAGTAACGATATGTCTATGTGTCAGTTGTCGTGCGGATTGACAGACAGAGAAACGACATTTTCTCAGCCTATCGAGTGGTAGGTTTCGCTAACGCTCAGCCAATCAAGTTGTATGTTCATTGTAAGAGGTTTTCGTGGTATGTACCTTAGTAACGATATGTCTATGTGTCAGTTGTCGTGCGGATTGACAGGCAGAAAGAACATTTTCTCAGGCCTATCGAGTGGTAGGTTTCGCTAACGCTCAGCCAATCAAGTTGTATGTTCATTGTAAGAGGTTTTTCGTGGTATGTTACCTTAGTAACGATATGTCTATGTGTCGGTTGTCGTGCGGATTGACAGACAGAAACGACATTTTCTCAGCCTATCGAGTGGTAGGTTTCGCTAACGCTCAGCCAATCAAGTTGTATGTTCATTGTAAGAGGTTTTCGTGGTATGTACCTTTAGTAACGATATGTCTATGTGTCGGTTGTCGTGCGGATTGACAGGCAGAAACAACATTTTCTCAGCCTATCGAGTGGTAGGTTTCGTTAACGCTCAGCCAATCAAGTTGTATGTTCATTGTAAGAGGTTTTCGTGGTATGTACCTTAGTAACGATATGTCTATGTGTCAGTTGTGCGGATTGACAGGCAGAAACGAAATTTTCTCAGCCTATCGAAGTGGTAGGTTTCGCTAACGCTCAGCCAATCAAGTTGTATGTTCATTGTAAGAGGTTTTCGTGGTATGTACCTTAGTAACGATATGTCTATGTGTCAGTTGTCGTGCGGATTGACAGACAGAAACAACATTTTCTCAGTCTATCGAGTGGTAGGTTTCGCTAACGCTCAGCCAATCAAGTTGTATGTTCATTGTAAGAGGTTTTCGTGGTATGTACCTTAGTAACGATATGTCTATGTGTCAGTTGTCGTGCGGATTGACAGACAGAAACAACATTTTCTCAGCCTATCGAGTGGTAGGTTTCGCTAACGCTCAGCCAATTACGAGGAAACGATCAAATTACTCTGTGTGAAGTCACATGGTGACAACAATACAAAATACCGCACCGTGACATACACACAAGTAAAGTTCCGTTATGTTCCTACAAACTCCCTGCCACGTGTGTCACACAAAGCAAATTGATTTTCACGGTTTACGAGGCTCGGCAGTTGAGTTATGACGTGGAGGTGTAAAGAGGGAATAAATAAAAAGTGTAGTTTCCGAGTTTCTAGTTGTCAAACTACCTACGCACTTCTTCCGACTGAAGATTAGTAGATTAATACACCAAAAGTTTGTATATAACTCAGTACGATATAGCAATCCAAAGACGAAGCTTTAGTTCAGGGAAAGTGCAAGTTTAGGGAAGTGCATCCGTTTAAAATGACAACTACGACCCTTCCATCCCTGTATATTTATTGTAGTTTACTTAGTATAAAAGAAAAACTAGATAGTTTTATTAATAGAGCAGAAATACACTCCTACTGCACTTTAAACAAATACTTGCACACATGGATGTTCCAGAAAACCAAAGGCACTATATATACATATATGTATACATGGAACATCCATGTGGGCAAGTATTTGTTTAAAGTGCAGTTGGAGTGTATTTCTGCTGCTCTATTAATAAAACTATCTAGTTTTTCTTTTATATATATACGAGGATTACACTTTTTAATAAACTTCCTGAAAAAGCATGTCATGTGTATATTAGTAAATTTAAAATATTGTAAGTAATTGGCACGTTGATAACACATTTTATTTTTTTAATCACTGCTTAAACTGTGATATTAGTTCTTTCACTTTTTAATAATGAATGGATTTTGTTAATACTGTAGTTATATCTCTGGTTGTTTATTTATTTTTGTAAAATTTATTTTATTGATGATTTTCTATGAACTATTTATTTTTATTTATTTATTGTTATTATCTATTTATTGTTATTTATGCACTTGTTGTTGTATTTTTATATATTTCTTGTTATTTATTTGTGGTTGTATTGTTAACTATTTATTTTTATTTTTTATTTGTTTTGTTATTATGTCTTTATTTTTATTTATTTATTTGTGGTATTGTTATATATTTGTGGTTGTATTGTTATTTATTTAATATTTAATGTATACGGTATAAAATGTTTTATATATAATTAACGAGTACTGCAAACAACATATTTACTTTTATGTTTGTAATAAGAAGATTTTGGCGCTATTCACATGGCCTTGTATGTATAAAATTGACTTTTCCTAATTTTGTAAATATCTACAAAATTAATGTGTGTAATCCTTACACTTTTTCTATGGGATATTAGATGTATGATAATAGTAGGCCATTTAATTATAAGAAGAAGTGCCTTTTTCAATTTTTTTTTTTTGCTTAAAAGAAAATAAGGTTTCTTGATTCTTGAAAGATTTCTTGATTCTTGATTGCCGATATTCTGTGTGTCGTTCCAGGACGACACAAATCCACAAAATCCCCTGTAGAAGCCAAGGAAAGTTCCGGAATTTCCACGAACTCTGTCTGACACACGCGTCAACCACATCAAATTGATTTAAACATTACAAGCCCCAGAAGTTGAGTATGCGTGGAGTAGAAAGTTCGGATAAACGAGTTATGTATTTCGCTTCCAAAACATTTCACCACCAATAGCACAAATACTTAAGTTTTAAAAGCAATTATAACTTGTATAAGTAAATACGATTGTAAATCATCATACAAAAAACAAGTTAATATAAATTTGGTTAGTGGATGCTATAACAAAACTATATTAAGTTTGGTGAACTACACGTGTGTTTTGGCAATTAGCCATTCAAGCTAACCAAAAATATTCTCATAGTATATTCTCACTGGGAATGTGGGACAGAGCTCCCTTATAGTCGGATGTATTTAAAATGCACAAATTCCCCTTCTGAGGGTTTAAGAGCTTTCGATCAATACCGAATGTGTATATAAAATAGTAGTATATAAAATCGCGCTGTACATAAAAAATATTCTTTTAATAATATACATAATTAAAATAAAAAACCCCAAAGCTTTGAAGTTACCTGCGGATCAACTTATTTAATTACCTGAACTATGTTCTACTTTTTAATAAAATTTCTTAACCCTAGAACTGGCATGGAATACAATTAATTGACTCGGACAGCATGTTATACAAATTGCCTTTACATCTGTGTATACATATGATGCATAATTACATGTATAATTACATATGATATGATAATTGTAGGCTGCTTTTAAGTTTAATTGTATGTTTTCTAGTTATCCCAGTTACTGTGATAGTCGCGATAGAAACTACAAAAAAGTAGACAAATTTCTAATATTTCTGTGCGATTTGCTCTATTTGCTCTGTAAGCGGCAAGTCTACACTGTTCGATAAAGTTCTTAAATAAGAATTACTTGAAATACAGTGATGTAAAACGTGCAACATTGTCTGACACTATTATTTTAGGTACATAAAAGTTGTTAAAAACAATGTGCTCTAATTTATAATATATTTCTGCACTCTTACATGAACAATAGACGTTTGCTAGAGGTATCTAAAACTACTAGTGTTTATACATTAAGGGTTCTTACTAACGGGTCTTAAAAATAAGTAATAATCCTAATTGTTGCTGAGACACATTCACCTTTATATTAGTTTTGGCACACTTTGCTCATTTGGGAAACAGGGTTGTGTGAAAAAATAAGAAAAATTAAAATAAGAAAACGGTACATACTAAACTTCCAAATTTTTAAATTTTAATTCAAATTTTCCTTCTACTCTGAATGACTTTTAGCCTATGTGGAAAGTGCCCTGTTTTATTTTGTAATAACAAATGTCAAATTTGCCGATAAAAGGTTTTATAACACATTAGTAGCCTGCTATAACGTAGAATTAAACCTGCAAATCGCACTGCATCTAACTTAATTAACTCCTTTAGTCTCCCCATCGACCTTAACCTTATGTCAATCTCAGTTAACTCAATAATCTAAAATTATTGCATATGTTTTTAAAATATCGTCACTCTCCATCAGGCTCTTTGTCTCAATATTTGCAAAGAATAAAAAAAAAATTAAATCATTGCTCCATTGTGATAGGAGTATTTATTTAATTCTATTACAATTTATAAAATGTTTTTGGAGTTTTCAAAATTGTTATGCTAAATATATTAACACCACGACATACATATATGCTTAACATTATATAAACTGACCTTACTGACTATAGTTTAGGCGAAAATGACGAGTCCTTTAGCAATCTAAAAATGTCTATATTTCTTTTCATCAAGAACTATTAGAGAAATAAGTTTGAAACTGCGGTTTTAAAGTGAGAACAGCCCAACAGCCTAATTTGATTCCCGGTTGGACGGTCTAGCCTAGGTCTAACCTTGTCCTATTTCCATCTCTTGAGGATCATATAAACCTAATAAGTCGTATTTTTATATTTCCTAATTAGAATATCGTATTAAGTATCAAAATTAAAACATAAATATAAAAGGCCTTAAATTAATAATTGTGAATAAACATTACATACTTTGGTTAGTTGAATATTCACATATACCTGTAAAGTCTTACTGGACGCAAAAAAAACATTAAACTTAGGTTGTTTCGAAAAAATTCTGTAAGAACAAAGATATCTGGGTCCGAACTGGAAGTAATCACAGCAAGTTAACAAAGACGTTCGTCTTTGGGTTAAATACGCTGTTGGAACCAAAGTCCGAGGTACTTTTAATGAGTGAAGAGAGCGAGTTAGCTGACTCGAGTTAACTACTTCCCTGACGTTGTCTTCATTACTTCACGCTCAGCCGAGTCTCTTATCCTTTTCCAAAGTCACCGGTTGCCAAGACATGAACGTACAGTCCTGCACAGTCTCCCTGAAACAATGAATTTAGAAAGCAATCAAAAACATTTAAAATCCAATTAAAACACTACCTGGTGTCTTGTGCTTTTAACTCAGTTGGCGAGTTCATGGAGCACGCTCGGGATTGATATTCGCGGCGGTGTTGCAATCCTGGGGTTGATCCCGCGAGTTTTGTTTGTTTGTATGTGTGCCTGCGTGCAACTGTATGGAAAGTCAAGAGAATGGATTTAGTTTTTAAGATAAATACCGTGAAAAATTTGTATTATTATTATTATTATTATTGACAGTTGCAATGCAATGTAATATATATTGTTAAAACTGTAAAATTGTTCTATTCTAATATATTCTATATCCAATATCTCCGTGGGAATGTTGAGTTAGCCGCAGTTCACATTCCTCATAGTGCAGAGTCTAGTGTATGACGTCACAGACTTGACTCCTGGAATCGGAAATTGTGTTCTCATGAGGATATACAGAAAATGTTGGCGATGAAGACGCTCAAAACCAACTCTTTACATTATTTTGACAACGAAGTACACTTGCTTAGAACAATATACATTTAAAATGTCCTACAAATTACAATTATAAGTGTTTACCTTAGTATTAAAATTTATTATATTAAACCGATTGTATAAATGAAAAATCGTATAACTAATTTCAAATAACAGTAAAAATGAATGGACACAGTTTTATATTACATATGTACATAAATCTATCTTACAGCTGACCTTTTAAATTGTTATGCAAAAATTACTTAAAATTGACAATAGTGTCAAGGTGACTTAAATAAACTATAATAGTAATATGATTGAATTGAAATGAACGAAAATTAATTTTCAAGCAGATTTAAAAAGTAGGTTCTAAAAACATAAAAAGTAAGAGTAAGTGTAAAGGTTTGTAAATAGCACAGTGATACCAACCAACCAATCACTCAAGTGCACGCCTGTCACAGCACAGCTAACTCTACATCAATTCCCACAGTTCCCGCAGTGTGCTGGTACAGACACGTTTAAATATATAACGGGGTTTCTTATTATAGAATTGTAAAATCGTAAAACAATCGTTAGTTTATTTAAAAGCAGGCCTAAAAATATATACAAAAGGATGTTTGTATATATTACATTAATAGACTGAAACTATTTAACCGATCATTATTAAAATTTTGATGAATATTTTATATTTCCACGTAGAACGTTTATATACTATGCATATTGATGAACTTACCACCAGGCGGCGGCGCTGCAAAAGGTAAAAGTTATCAAAGCGCCTGCACATTATAAACTGCAATTACGAGACATTCACGTATATTAAATAGCTAAACACTATTTGAAGGCGATGAGTTATGATGTGTGGTCTGAGTGTTAGACCACGTTATAATAACGTACATGTACGTGTGCAATGGCCATAAACATTCGTTTTTGACACAAATTCATTGATCGTGGCAACAAGGCAAACGCTACATCGGCGTTGGAAATATAATTGACTTGAACCAGAACTGCTCAGACACGGGCAAAGGTTAAGAAAAGCGTGCGAAGCCGCGGGAAACGGCTGTTATTACATAAATATTAAAAATTTAATTCGAGAAATATTGTAGAACATAAAATCAGATGTTAATTTAATTATAGAACTTGCCTGCTTACACGTTTCAAAACATTCTTACATAAAACATTATGGTCCCCAACTTTCATAAGTGAATACGTACGATTTTACGGAAGCGTTAATATTTTAGAAAACCCAACAATAATTGTTTGGGTGATGATTAAAAAAGCGTTTTATAAATAAGTTGAACAACAGACAAACAAGTACGGTTTTCCCAGTGTGAAACAAAACTCAACATTTTTAATAAAGCCCAAATTTACCTAACAGTGTAATAAGGAACAGCGCATGAATTACAAAGAGGATATTTGTGTCTCATTTGTATGCTTCGGAAAGGATTAAGAGAACAATTTTCCTTCTTTACGCCTTGACAGACATTGTTGGACATATTGTTAGTTTTATAGTCTCTTATATTGTTTTATAATTATTTTTACTTATTATTAATTCATTAATTCCCTAAATATTGTGATTGATATAATTAACAGAAGATGATATTATCTTGTGGAAGACGTTATTTCTTGTAAATAGTGGAATTTAATTACTGACAACGTTCTGAGTGTAATATTTCAACTACAGAACTAAAAACTTTAATTTTTAATAGAATAAGTTTGTAATTAAAACAAAATAGGAATACGCCATGCCACGTGCCGCGTAACAGGCTAAAAGTGGTTCAGAATTTCAAGACTGTAGCTCATTTTATTAAATTATATATTGTGTTGATACGTCACATGTTAAAATGTCATACAGTGGTACCCAATTTGTTTAAAAATTTTTATTCGATGGTTTTACCTTGTTCATGAGGTGCCCATACGACGACCAATGTAAACGTTTTTGCTACCGGCTAGTTAGCGAGATATCGTGTAGACAGACAAACATATATTAGACAACGTAGAACAAATAAAATGGCGTGAGTAGATAGCCAGTGAAGAAGGACGACTAGTGCGCATGCGCGGAACACTGATTGCAGCGCTACGGCGGCAGTAGAATGAAACGGTACTTACTTTCTGAACACGCCCCGTGATAAAACGAAATTTTTCCAACCACTCGACTTATAGATAGGCTTCTCCGAATCTCAGTGAAAACCAAAATAAAAGTATTGTTTTAAGCAATTTATATTAATATAAACCGTCCGGCATACAAATCCTAGTGACTTTGAAATGCAGATAAAAGAACAAATAATATAATAAGTTAACGATTAGTACAATAACAACGTTCGCCCATGGACGTAGCCAGCCAGTGAGGGGGTCCAAGGAGGCCGGATCTCCCAATTTTCAATTTTTCAATAACCTATTTAGTAAACTATTATTATTATTTTAATAATTCTGTATTACTGACATGTACTGCTGAAAGATCGTTCTCAACAAAGAAAAGGGCCAAAAACTTTTTAAGGAACACAATGGGGACTTACTCTCAGTCCACTACGGGAAAATATCTGTTGTTTTGACCCCCCCCCAGTTTTTCGCGGCTACGCTCTTGCGGTTCGCCCACTGACAACAGCAGTATTTTTATAATTTTGAATATTTATTAAAGTATAATTAGTGTGTAGAAAACAAGACCGAGAGATATGTTTTTTAAATAGAACGCCTTTTTTGTTATGTGACGAATCTAAAAATTCATTTTTTGCGAATGAAATACATAAATCAAGACCAATTAGAATAGGAATGATTTACTCTCAGTTAAAAATGAAATCCTAAAATTGAAGTTTTCGAGTTAATACAGTATGCCGTTTTTAAAGTTAAACAATAGGCCTTGGGTGGAATAGTATATCCCAAAAAATGCATGACATTAAATGAAAACTTTATGTTATAAATTTAAAGTTTTTGGTACAGGGTAGACATTTTTGAATAGATATAAAGATAAAACTCAATTTTTTTGAGTTTGGGAATAATTATCTACAGGTTTTCTTAAAGTATAACTGTAATGACGGAAGGGACTGTGGATATCTCTGTGAGAATATGGTAGTTGAAAGAAAGACATGTTAAAATAATTTTGATAGGAAAGGCTTTTACTTTTAAAAAGTTTCAAATCTCACGCAGGCGGACAGACAGACCTGAGGTGTGAGTCATGTCGAGCGAGAGACTTGAGTTCAGAAGACTGACTGCGAACTCTGTAGTCCAACACAGAACCTGCTCGTTCCTTACCTTCATGGTATATCCTGCCTTTCTCTTTTTCCCTTCCTTATTTCTTGAATCCCTATGCGACATTGAGCCAGTTGCTAAATTTGTGGGTTTTGGAGCAAATCTGTCAACCTGATATTTGTGAATTTAGATTTCCATTTAGATCCTGCATCCTTAAATCTCGTCCTGTTTTGATTTCATATTTTCTTTTAATATTTATTTGCCATTTTACAAAATGTTTATAAATATTTGTGATTGGTAAACTATATGTTTACTTGTTTTTCAGATTGGGAGGGTTTACGCTTTAAGGCAAGAAAAAAGTATTACAGATAATATAACGTAAACAATATTAAAAGTTACATTAGAAATTAAAAGTTTGCAGTTATAATTGGGAATGTTTGATAAAAAGTAACATTCAATTAGATTGGAAGCTACATACATACCTTCCTTGTTTCCAAGCGTTTAAAGTATCTCGACGTAGAAAATTAGTTTTAATTTTAAAGTTTTAATTTTTTAATTTTGTATAAGTGTACAAATAAATAGAATGTCCTACATTTGTTATTCTTTTAAAATATCATTTAGATTTATGAATAGATTTAAAAAAAATTATAAATGAAATAAAACTTTAAAAAGAAGCGGGTGAAATAGGTTTTATAAAATTAACAAAAAAAAAAAAAAAATTCAGTTATTGGTTTTGGATGAGTTGTAATAGAAATATTTTTTGTTTGAAGTTACTCACACTTTTATTTGCTTCAGGGTTCGTTAATTTAAAAATTCATCTTTTGAATTTAATTTTAATGTATTTATTTACATAAGTATGGATGCAACAGAATATTATTTGGATTAAAATTGGTATAGAATTATGATAAAAAATACTCACACCACATACATTACTTCTCTCTGTTAATTTTGTTTAGTAAATATAAAATACAACAATAACCCTGTTTGGATAGGAGACCGAGTTTTAAAGTTGAACTAAGAGGCTTACAAACTTAATGTTGCCGTATAACCTTCCTGTCAGTTCAGATAGCATTAAAGATAAGTAGACCAACGTCGGCAGCGCTTAGTAACTCATCAAAAGTTGCTAAAACTAATTTAAAATATGACAGTAAGCCATTTCTTGGAAAAAATATAATCTTTAAAATGAGCGCCAAATACTTATATTCTTTAATTAGTCACGTCCCTTGTTTGTTATTCTTAAAAGATTATGTTACGATGTTCTAGGTATCTTTACGAGCAGAATTGATTGTACTCGGAAGGGTTTGGCTTTGATCGTAATATAATTTCAGAGAAAACAATACACGGTGCGGTTTAATTCTCTGATCGCTGCAATATCTCTCCAATAAATACATGAAGCCCAGTCTGTACGCAATTATTTGCAGTTTTATTATGATATGTATCAACGAAATGAATGTTTAATCCAAAATTGTCATTGTCGAAAGCCTTGATTATGAATCATTCTGAGGAGACATACCACCCCTACGGGTCAACTGTGACAAGCCAGCGTACCCGGTTTTACATGAGGTTCGCGTACCCGCCACCAGAGTCGCAATCGTCGCTTGCTTCAATTATCAGCCACGATTGGTTTGTCAGTCGTAGTAGAAACTACTCGGCTCTGTCTCCTGCTCTTTGCTACTCGCCGATCACTAGCGTGTGTTTCCAGCGTTAGCCGCTAGGTGGCACATATGTCGAGGGATTTTCATAAGTGGAAACAAATTATAGCGTTGATAAGTTTATCTTCTCAGAATGATTCATAATGAAGGGTGGAAGTCGTATTTACACAGTAGAGAGCATGACTGGAAGAGTAGAAATATAAGACAAGTCTTTTGCTTTTTAATACGTAAATACTTAGAACTATTTTTAACATTAAAAATATAAATTATGCTTTTTAAGTGCTGGGAGGCTTGAACATATTGATAATTTGTCATCAAATTGGAAATCCGAATAGCACTGCAAATTTATGCCACCTTGTCTACTGCATAGGAAAACGTACAGACATAATATGAAACTTTTGAATATGTTTCCCAGGTCTAAATGAGAGGATGCTTTATAAAATGTGTGAAAAATAAACTTTGTCTAGCTGCCACAAATAAGGGAGCTACACGTTAATGGAGGCAGTTTATAAATTTGTTCACTAAAACGGATTTTTCAGATGTTGAGAACCAAGCAGGTACTCTGTGATAGAATTTCTTAAAAGAGTAACACAGAGAAAAAAAGATTGACACTGACCTCCTTTCTTTAATAAAAGCACACACTTAGGTTAAAAATCAGACCTAACCTGAAGTAAAGTGACAAGCGGTTTCCGGGCAAGGATCCAGAAGTATAGAGGAGGTTTTTCGTGGGCAATTCACGTATTTTGTAATAGTCCCACACAGCAGGATGGCCACCTGTGTATATAAATGAAATTTCCTGCCTCTCCCAATAAAAGTTAACGAGTTAACGATTATTCCCCTTCTATTTGTCTGAACGGTTTTCTTTTATTTCTGAATCAAGCAATTGGAATACTCGACGTGGAGCCTCTTTGTTGTCTATTCCTGTTCATAGATATTCTATGTACAGTAAATCATTCACAGTCTCTGCCCTTTCGACTGTGGAATAATCTCCCGGGTCATATGAGATGTATTCTAAGTCGGGAAAAGTTTGGGAGGTGGTTAAGGACCATCTGTTTCGAGCCTCGTTGGGGTGACGATTTCGTTATATAGTGTATGGGACGATAGCTTTGTATGAATGGTGATGGATGAATGTCTGATAATTTCCTTACAGTTTTGATTTAATTTTTTATTTTACAAAGATTATTCTTTTTCATGTTATTATTTTATATAAATATAGATTATTATTTTTGAATGTAAAACAGTAATGTAGACTATATTGTGGTGGCTTTGTTTTACACAAAAAGTGTAGTTGATACATTTTTGTTTAGGTGCAAGATAGTCCTAACCTCGCCAACTGAATATGTCTTTCGTTGTGTTCAATACAGACACCTTCCATGTCATTTTCAATATTCAATTGCACTTTTCGAAATATTCAAACATTAAAATAATTACATTATTCTTATAACAAGCTGTGTTTATTTTAGATATGCAGATCCATAGACGACTGTAGATCACCCAAAGTGAGTTTTTTGGCCTACAGTTTCTAAAAAAGGAATAAAACTATCTTTTCCACTAATGCTTACACTAGTTCCACTAATTGATAGGGAAACAAAAATAATGATAATTTGTTATGTGAAAAATACAACACATCATTGAAGTTTGTAAATATTTTTATTGCTTGGTTATTATTTTCCCAAAATATTTAGTTCTAAACTAGGTTTAGTCACAACTATGACGGTTTTTTTGACATATTTATTCTGTTTAGTTATGTATTAAGGAGAAACCATGAACTATTTCTGTTTCAGTCAGCGCTGAACAATCTTGTGGTGACATATTTGACAAGTGGGGACCAGACAAGTGTAAAATCAATTTCCCCTCTTCACATTGTATCAGTGCGTATGTGACATTTGGACAGCTTGCTAATATGTCGATACAGTATAAACCAGACGCGTGAACTCTTGTGGTGACATATTTGACAAGTAGGGACCAGACAAGTGTAAAATCAATTTCCCCTCTTCACATTGTATCAGTGCGTATGTGACATTTGGACAGCTTGCTAATATGTCGATACAGTATAAACCAGACGCGTGAACTCTTGTGGTGACATATTTGACAAGTGGGGACTAGACAAGTGTAAAATCAATTTCCCCTCTTCACATTGTATCAGTGCGTATGTGACATTCGGACAGCTTGCTAATATGTCGATACAGTATAAACCAGACGCGTGAACTCTTGTGGTGACGTATTTGACAAGTGGGGACCAGACAAGTGTAAAATCAATTTCCCCTCTTCACATTGTATCAGTGCGTATGTGACATTTGGACAGCTTGCTAATAGGTCGATACAGTATAAACCAGACGCGTGAACTCTTGTGGTGACATATTTGACAAGTGGGGACCAGACAAGTGTAAAATCAATTTCCCCTCTTCACATTGTATCAGTGCGTATGTGACATTTGGACAGCTTGCTAATAGGTCGATACAGTATAAACCAGACGCGTGAACTCTTGTGGTGACATATTTGACAAGTGGGGACCAGACAAGTGTAAAATCAATTTCCCCTCTTCACATTGTATCAGTGCGTATGTGACATTTGGACAGCTTGCTAATAGGTCGATACAGTATAAACCAGACGCGTGAACTCATGTGGTGACCGGATCATTATTATTTCTTCTTTTCGGCTATGGGTGGTTATTATTCCGAAAGGACCGCTAATCTTTATTGTTTGGATGAGTTCGTTAGCCAGGTTAACTAATAAGCCATTTAAATTTGGGCACCAGTTTTAACTAGGACATTCCATAACCCAAACTAAATATAACACTTTTCTATAAATTTTCAAGGAATTTCAAGCAACATTCTTAACTTATTTTATGATATCAGTTAAAGTTTCTGGACATTGGAATAATCGTAACTAAATCAAACCCACGTTTTAAACAAAGGAATTTACATTCTCATAAAATTGTTGTCTAGTAAGGTTTCTAGATTGTGGGGCTTCTAAATTTTTGAAAATGATGAAGTTAATTATATTGATTTGTCAACATTCAGAGTTATCGTCCCGTCAGTGTTTAGCAAATTAAACATCGAAACTAAGGATGCACCTTCAGTTTGAAATTGAGAGATAACGCCCACGTGTCAACATTCAGAGTTATCGTCCCGTCAGTGTTTAGCAAATTAAACATCGAAACTAAGGATGCACCTTCAGTTTGAAATTGGGAGATAACGCCCACGTGTCAACATTCAGAGTTATCGTCCCGTCAGTGTTTAGCAAATTAAACATCGAAACTAAGGATGCACCTTCAGTTTGAAATTGGGAGATAACGCCCACGTGTCAACATTCAGAGTTATCGTCCCGTCAGTGTTTAGCAAATTAAACATCGAAACTAAGGATGCACCTTCAGTTTGAAATTGGGAGATAACGCCCACGTGTCAACATTCAGAGTTATCGTCCCGTCAGTGTTTAGCAAATTAAACATCGAAACTAAGGATGCACCTTCAGTTTGAAATTGGGAGATAACGCCCACGTGTCAACATTCAGAGTTATCGTCCCGTCAGTGTTTAGCAAATTAAACATCGAAACTAAGGATGCACCTTCAGTTTGAAATTGGGAGATAACGCCCACGTGTCAACATTCAGAGTTATCGTCCCGTCAGTGTTTAGCAAATTAAACATCGAAACTAAGGATGCACCTTCAGTTTGAAATTGAGAGATAACGCCCACGTGTCAACATTCAGAGTTATCGTCCCGTCAGTGTTTAGCAAATTAAACATCGAAACTAAGGATGCACCTTCAGTTTGAAATTGAGAGATAACGCCCACGTGTCAACATTCAGAGTTATCGTCCCGTCAGTGTTTAGCAAATTAAACATCGAAACTAAGGATGCACCTTCAGTTTGAAATTGAGAGATAACGCCCACGTGTCAACATTCAGAGTTATCGTCCCGTCAGTGTTTAGCAAATTAAACATCGAAACTAAGGATGCACCTTCAGTTTGAAATTGAGAGATAACGCCCACGTGTCAACATTCAGAGTTATCGTCCCGTCAGTGTTTAGCAAATTAAACATCGAAACTAAGGATGCACCTTCAGTTTGAAATTTTGAGATAACGCCCACGTGTCAACATTCAGAGTTATCGTCCCGTCAGTGTTTAGCAAATTAAACATCGAAACTAAGGATGCACCTTCAGTTTGAAATTTAGAGATAACGCCCACGTGTCAACATTCAGAGTTATCGTCCCGTCAGTGTTTAGCAAATTAAACATCGAAACTAAGGATGCACCTTCAGTTTGAAATTGGGAGATAACGCCCACGTGTCAACATTCAGAGTTATCGTCCCGTCAGTGTTTAGCAAATTAAACATCGAAACTAAGGATGCACCTTCAGTTTGAAATTGGGAGATAACGCCCACGTGTCAACATTCAGAGTTATCGTCCCGTCAGTGTTTAGCAAATTAAACATCGAAACTAAGGATGCACCTTCAGTTTGAAATTGAGAGATAACGCCCACGTGTCAACATTCAGAGTTATCGTCCCGTCAGTGTTTAGCAAATTAAACATCGAAACTAAGGATGCACCTTCAGTTTGAAATTTTGAGATAACGCCCACGTGTCAACATTCAGAGTTATCGTCCCGTCAGTGTTTAGCAAATTAAACATCGAAACTAAGGATGCACCTTCAGTTTGAAATTGGGAGATAACGCCCACGTGTCAACATTCAGAGTTATCGTCCCGTCAGTGTTTAGCAAATTAAACATCGAAACTAAGGATGCACCTTCAGTTTGAAATTTTGAGATAACGCCCACGTGTCAACATTCAGAGTTATCGTCCCGTCAGTGTTTAGCAAATTAAACATCGAAACTAAGGATGCACCTTCAGTTTGAAATTGAGAGATAACGCCCACGTGTCAACATTCAGAGTTATCGTCCCGTCAGTGTTTAGCAAATTAAACATCGAAACTAAGGATGCACCTTCAGTTTGAAATTGGGAGATAACGCCCACGTGTCAACATTCAGAGTTATCGTCCCGTCAGTGTTTAGCAAATTAAACATCGAAACTAAGGATGCACCTTCAGTTTGAAATTGAGAGATAACGCCCACGTGTCAACATTCAGAGTTATCGTCCCGTCAGTGTTTAGCAAATTAAACATCGAAACTAAGGATGCACCTTCAGTTTGAAATTGGGAGATAACGCCCACGTGTCAACATTCAGAGTTATCGTCCCGTCAGTGTTTAGCAAATTAAACATCGAAAACTAAGGATGCACCTTCAGTTTGAAATTTAGAGATAACGCTCACGTGTCAACATTCAGAGTTATCGTCCCGTCAGTGTTTAGCAAATTAAACATCGAAACTAAGGATGCATCTTCAGTTTATAATTGGGAGATAACGCCCACGTGTCAACATTCAGAGTTATCGTCCCGTCAGTGTTTAGCAAATTAAACATCGAAACTAAGGATGCACCTTCAGTTTGAAATTTAGAGATAACGCTCACGTGTCAACATTCAGAGTTATCGTCCCGTCAGTGATTAGCAAATTAAACATCGAAACTAAGGATGCACCTTCAGTTTGAAATTGGGAGATAACGCCCACGTGTCAACATTCAGAGTTATCGTCCCGTCAGTGTTTAGCAAATTAAACATCGAAACTAAGGATGCACCTTCAGTTTGAAATTGGGAGATAACGCCCACGTGTCAACATTCAGAGTTATCGTCCCGTCAGTGTTTAGCAAATTAAACATCGAAACTAAGGATGCACCTTCAGTTTGAAATTGAGAGATAACGCCCACGTGTCAACATTCAGAGTTATCGTCCCGTCAGTGTTTAGCAAATTAAACATCGAAACTAAGGATGCACCTTCAGTTTGAAATTGAGAGATAACGCCCACGTGTCAACATTCAGAGTTATCGTCCCGTCAGTGTTTAGCAAATTAAACATCGAAACTAAGGATGCACCTTCAGTTTGAAATTGAGAGATAACGCCCACGTGTCAACATTCAGAGTTATCGTCCCGTCAGTGTTTAGCAAATTAAACATCGAAACTAAGGATGCACCTTCAGTTTGAAATTGAGAGATAACGCCCACGTGTCAACATTCAGAGTTATCGTCCCGTCAGTGTTTAGCAAATTAAACATCGAAACTAAGGATGCACCTTCAGTTTGAAATTGAGAGATAACGCCCACGTGTCAACATTCAGAGTTATCGTCCCGTCAGTGTTTAGCAAATTAAACATCGAAACTAAGGATGCACCTTCAGTTTGAAATTGGGAGATAACGCCCACGTGTCAACATTCAGAGTTATCGTCCCGTCAGTGTTTAGCAAATTAAACATAGAAACTAAGGATGCACCTTCAGTTTGAAATTTAGAGATAACGCCCACGTGTCAACATTCAGAGTTATCGTCCCGTCAGTGTTTAGCAAATTAAACATCGAAACTAAGGATGCACCTTCAGTTTGAAATTGAGAGATAACGCCCACGTGTCAAATTTACCTTTCATCCGACTGAGCGGAAGGTGTATTCAAAGATCTGTTCTGAACATGTCACAGTATTAGATTGGTCCGATTCAGAGTTTAAGCTAAAGGACCTAATCCTTGGAAAGCGACATTAATTAATACAAAGTGACGAGCAAAATTGAGTGTCATCAAATTAGCGTGGGCCCCTGTTTACTATCTGACCTTAAGTATGAAACTTACAAAATAGCACCCAATTTACTTTTTATTTTATTTCTATGTAACACTTTTAACTATAAAATAAACAAGTGTCAATTTAAAATGTGTTGTAAATGTAATAATTGCAGGTTTTTTAATAGCCTATTTTCTAATTTTCTGATTGAAATGCTTTATTTCTCTAGAATATGACAATAAATAATGAAAAAAACCAAAAATATTGATTTGTTTTACTGTTGCTACAAAAATTGCTAGAGAGCTGACATTTTCACAGAATATTTTAAAACCCTATTTAATTAAAATGGGGTACAAAACTATACAAGAGTTTGAAAATTTTCGCTGCATAAATGGACAAGAATTACAATAACAAACGTTTAAACCTCTTCGTGGTACACTTTGTACCTATATTATTATTAGAAAATCACTAATGAAATTAAGTTTTATCGAAGTTAATTAAAACACATCGTATTTATATCCTCCGCTTAGTATGGATATAAATGCACTGCATACCAAGGAGGGACGCAGGAAAAATGCCGTGTTCGACGAAAATAGAAATATTCAACAATGCTACTAGAATGAAGCATTAAAAGCGGTGGAAGCGTTACCCAATCTCGGGTGTGCCCTTAACGTTTACTGTTATAGTGGTCATGCAGCTTTACCCCACATTTCGTGTGAATGTTTCTTCAATCTACATATGTCAGTGTGTGTGTATTGTATTGGTTTTTGCATGGCTTAGCTGGATGATTTCAAATTTACTTGGCTGTGCGTTAGCGAAGCCCATTACTCGAGAGGCCGGAACGATTTCGCTTATCTCAGTTCGATGGAGGCACTTGTTATTCCATAGAATTTGGTTGAGCTACAACACACATTGTTACATTGGCTTTATTGGTGCCCAAGGACGTAGCCTGCTAGGGGGTTGAAGGGGGCACGGACCCCCACATTTATTAAAATTTTCAATTACTTTTTTAGTAAACGATTATTATTATTTAAATAATTCTGTATTACTGACATGTTCTGCTGAAAGATCGTTCTCAACAAAGAAACTGGGCAAGAACTTTTTAAGAAATAAAATGGGGTCTTACTCTCTGTTCACTAAGGGAGAATATCAGGTGTCTGGACTCCCACATTTTTTTCCTGGCTACGTTCCTGTTGGTGCCCAAGATGGAAACGAAATAAGAACAGAATAAACCATTCGTAAGCAGCGGAGTACAATCATATTAGATGTTAACTTGAGACATATTAATACATGAAGCCTAAATAACCCGTCACATTCAACGTCATTGTTCGCTTTTCTTTTCCACCTTTCATTAAGAGTTTTATTGAATTTTGAGTTTAGCTCCAGTTCACTTTCATTTTATTGCAGCATCTGGTATCTGACGTAGTGCACTCAAATGTGCACCAGATGAGACAATGAAACTACCACTTCACCTATTTATACGTGTCTTTTATGTTGTAAGTGTTTCGTTTTAAGCTTTCACGTCGTCGACTTTCTTTGGATGTCTTCAAATGGACATGACTGTGACAGTGACAGATACCAGACTCAATTGTGCACAGATGAGACAATGAAACTACCACTCCACCTATTTATACGTGTCTTTTATGTTGTAAGTGTTTCGTTTTAAGCTTTCACGTCGTCGACTTTCTTTGGATGTCTTCAAATGGACATGACTGTGACAGTGACAGATACCAGACTCAATTGTGCACAGATGAGACAATGAAACTACCACTCCACCTATTTATACGTGTCTTTTATGTTGTAAGTGTTTCGTTTTAAGCTTTCACGTCGTCGACTTTCTTTGGATGTCTTCAAATGGACATGACTGTGACAGTGACAGATACCAGACTCAATTGTGCACAGATGAGACAATGAAACTACCACTCCACCTATTTATACGTGTCTTTTATGTTGTAAGTGTTTCGTTTTAAGCTTTCACGTCGTCGACTTTCTTTGGATGTCTTCAAATGGACATGACTGTGACAGTGACAGATACCAGACTCAATTGTGCACAGATGAGACAATGAAACTACCACTCCACCTATTTATACGTGTCTTTTATGTTGTAAGTGTTTCGTTTTAAGCTTTCACGTCGTCGACTTTCTTTGGATGTCTTCAAATGGACATGACTTCAGATTCCAGGAGTCAAGTCTGTGACAGTGACAGATTACAACCAGACTCTGCAATAAAAGGAAGGAACTGGGGCTAAATTTAAAATTCAATTGAATCAACCCTTCCTACTATAGCTACGTTATATGAAGAATTATATTATTACATTAATGAGTCAATTAAGATGAATTAAGCAATTGTGTTTACATTCCATTAGAAATAATAAGTATTATAAGTTTACATGTGTATGTATTCATTATTGATTAAATTATTATATATGATTTGGTGTTGAGTGGTAGGGAGAGCTTGAAAACCATAATTCCGCCTCTTTAATACAGGTATTTTCAATTTCATTTTATCATCTGCTGTTTACTTGGTGTACAGACTTTTACTGTTCAAAAACCGCTATTAAAATCAACTGAATAAACAAAAATGTGGATATACTGGATGTGGCTCATCTGTGGAATTTAAATTTTGGATAAAACCTATTTTATACATAGACAAGATTGAGTTCTATGATGAGGCATGCCTCCATGGACTTTGGTTTAGAACATTGCAGCCATTAAACGCAATGGGCTGACACAGTTCCTGTGTTGTCTGCCGCGGGGTGTGAACATTTATTTTCTGTATAGTTGTCTGTCTATACAGGGTGTGAATTAAGTCCTGATACGCCTGAATATATTCCAATCGGATCGAGGTATCGATGTACAATCTACACTATACCGATTTAAATACTTTTATGGAATTTTTGGAGGGGGAGGTCACTTTAAATTTCCAAGCGTAATAACTATCTTGTAACATGTCAATTTAAAGGAATTTTAATCGAAACTCAATGACACACCTTTACGCCATTTGTAGCAAAAGTGATGGGCAAATAAAGAAAAATATATTAACCTGTAGGGAAAATACCAACGTTTTGCGTATATCAACACAGTGCATGCGTTATATATTTTAGTAAGACTTTGAGGTATCCAGCTTATCCCTTTACGTAGCATCTGATGTTTCTGGAGTGCATAGTTTTAGCAGGAGATGTATTTTTCTAGGTGGCATTACAACGTAAGGGGTTATTTGCCCATACATTTTTATGCCATTGTTTTCTATAAATATACTTTTAAAATGACATGTCACAAGATAGGGGTTGCAACTTGAAAATTTAAAGTGACCCCCTTTGAAAAGATCATTATTTTAATAAGTATTGTGAAGGTTGTACATTAATTTTTCAATCCGTCTGGAATATATCCAGGCGTATCAGGACTTTTACACCCTTGTAAGGGGTTGCTTGCCCACAACGTTTGCTAGGATCGTCGTAGAGCAGTTTTGATCATGCTATTGTGTTTCTTTTGAATTTAAATTTGAATTGAAATGTCACAAGACAGGGGTTGCCAATTTAAAATTAAAGTGACCTCCCTCTATCCCCTTTAAAAAAGTTTAAAACAGTATTTTAATAGGTGTGGTGAAGATTATAGATCGAAATCTCAATCCATTTGGAATATACCCAGTCGTATCAGGAATTAGTGTATACTCTATCTGCCATATCGCGGATGAAGAGTCATAAATTTCAAATGTTGCGTATGTCTTCATTGAAGGCTGTGACACAACACGTGACCCAGCGTGCTCTTACCCTGTATTAAGAGTATGGGCAGTAAACTTGTGCTGATCCTAGCACTGTACAAGTATTATTATTGATAATATGGTATATTATCACAGTATATTTGTATTTCACATGCTGTATCACTGTTATGAATCTATTAATGTGATAAGGCGAATTGATTGCCATTACTAAAATTTGCGTGATTGTCTTTATACAATATTATCGTTATTTAATGTGGCTTTACTAATAAAACCTCTAATTTCAAGATGCACACTATCTCTTAAACACATTTAAATGAAAAAAGCACTAAGTATTACAAAATGAACGAAGGAACACTAGTCAAATAAAATGTTTTTTCTTAATAGTCATTTATTAATGAGTTATATTATTTCATCAACCTTACGCCTCCAAAATAAACTTTAAACTTCCTAATAATACGGTTAAAAGATAATTGCAGTTTATCGATTATATTTGTCAATATAAAAACATATACAACGAAACTGGTATTTTTTATGATTATTCTGTCTAATTATTACATATTTGTTTGTAAAGTCCTTAGAGGATCCGGCGCAAACACTAGTGTTTTGCAAATAAAACAATTACTTAGTGTGTTTAATGAATCACTCAAGTAACTCATTAAATTCGGTATATTTAGTGACACGCACGCTTCAATAAATGTGCAAACACGACACAAACAAGCACTCGCTAATTCCATTAGTTAAGTGATGTTTGTACAGAAGGAGAGGAATTAATTCCAATTATTTGATACATTTGCTTGAAATCCAAACTAATTATTCAAAGAGAGCAGACTGCACAGTTCACTGCGGTCAATGTAATGGAGTAATCAGTTCAAGAAGCAGGCGTCGGTGTTTACTGACAGCTAAATTGTTGTTTAAAACCTTTGAAGCGAATTTATCATCTTCTGTCGATATTGACACATCTGAAGTAAATAACTACTTTACAGAGTTTGCTGATACTATTAACAATTCTGCGATCTCAAAACATGTTGTTTAAACCTTTGAAGCGAATTTATCATCTTCTGTCGATATTGACACATCTGAAGTAAATAACTACTTTACAGAGTTTGCTGATACTATTAACAATTCTGCGATCTCAAAACATGTTGTTTAAACCTTAGAAGCGAATTTATCATCTTCTGTCGATATTGACACATGTGAAGTAAATAACTACTTTACAGAGTTTGCTGATACTATTAACAATTCTGCGATCTCAAAACATGTTGTTTAAACCTTTGAAGCGAATTTATCATCTTCTGTCGATATTGACACATCTGAAGTAAATAACTACTTTACAGAGTTTGCTGATACTATTAACAAATTCTGCGATCTCAAAACATGTTGTTTAAACCTTAGAAGCGAATTGATCATCTTCTGCCGATATTGACACATCTGAAGTAAGTAACTACTTTACAGAGTTTGCTGATACTATTAACAATTCTGCGATCTCAAAACATGTTGTTTAAACTTAGAAGCGAATTGATCATCTTCTGTCGATATTGATACATTTGAAGTAAGTAACTACTTTACAGAGTTTGCTGATACTATTAACAATTCTGCGATCTCAAAACATATTGTTTAAACCTTTGAAGCGAATTGATCATCTCCTGTCGATATTGACACATCTGAAGTAAGTAATTACTTTACAGAGTTTGCTGATACTATTAACAATTCTGCGATCTCAAAACATGTTGTTTAAACTTAGAAGCGAATTGATCATCTTCTGTCGATATTGACACATCTGAAGTAAGTAACTACTTTACAGAGTTTGCTGATACTATTAACAATTCTGCGATCTCAAAACATGTTGTTTAAACTTAGAAGCGAATTGATCATCTTCTGTCGATATTGACACATGTGAAGTAAGTAACTACTTTACAGAGTTTGCTGATACTATTAACAATTCTGCGATCTCAAAACATGTTGTTTAAACTTAGAAGAGAATTGATCATCTTCTGTCGATATTGACACATCTGAAGTAAGTAACTACTTTACAGAGTTTGCTGATACTATTAACAATTCTGCGATCTCAAAACATGTTGTTTAAACTTAGAAGCGAATTGATCATCTTCTGTCGATATTGACACATCTGAAGTAAGTAACTACTTTACAGAGTTTGCTGATACTATTAACAATTCCGCGATCTCAAAACATGTTGTTTAAACTTAGAAGCGAATTGATCATCTTCTGTCGATATTGACACATCTGAAGTAAGTAACTAGTTTACAGAGTTTGCTGATACTATTAACAATTCTGCGATCTCAAAACATGTTGTTTAAACTTAGAAGCGAATTGATCATCTTCTGTCGATATTGACACTTCTGAAGTAAGTAACTACTTTACAGAGTTTGCTGATACTATTAACAATTCCGCGATCTCAAAACATGTTGTTTTAAACTTAGAAGCGAATTGATCATCTTCTGTCGATATTGACACATCTGAAGTAAGTAACTACTTTACAGAGTTTGCTGATACTATTAACAATTCTGCGATCTCAAAACATGTTGTTTTAAACTTAGAAGCGAATTGATCATCTTCTGTCGATATTGACACATCTGAAGTAAGTAACTACTTTACAGAGTTTGCTGATACTATTAACAATTCTGCGATCTCAAAACATGTTGTTTAAACTTAGAAGCGAATTGATCATCTTCTGTCGATATTGACACATCTGAAGTAAGTAACTACTTTACAGGGTCTGCTGGTACTATTAAAAATTCTGCGATCTCAAAACACCATATCATTGAAGAGTTAATTGTTTTTTTATACAACGGCTTTCAGACTTTTAAATACTGTCCAGACTCTTTTAAAAATTGAGTTTTATAGTATATTATTATATTTAATATTAATAAAAGTATATAATTAGAACATATTTATTATACATAATACTTAAGTTGCTACTTAACAGATTCTTTTATTGAGAAACAAGTATTATACTTTTTGCCTATAAAATCAATAAAGCTCTTAATTGGGCCGTGGGAAGTTATGTACCATGTATCCAGTCTCTAGGACCTTGTCATCAAAAGCTACCGCAACGTCGGGCATGGAGGAGACATGGCTAGACATGAACAGGGGAGAGAAGACAAGGGATGCATGTGCAGGGGAGAGAAATCAGGATAAACATGAACAGAGGACAGGAGACCGGCTTAAGCAAGTGAAGGGGAGAGAAATCAGGATAAAAACGAACAGAGGACAGGAGACAGGCTTAAGCATAAGCAGGTGAGAGAAATCAGGATAAACATGAACAGAGGGCAGGAGACCGGCTTAGGCATGAGCAGGGGAGAAAAGTCAGGATAAAAATGAGCAGGGGACAGGAGACAGGCTTAGACATGAGTTGGGGAAAGAAATCAGGATAAACATAAGCATGGGGCAGGAGACAGTGCAGACGTGCGCATGAGATGGGTCACAGAGCAGATATGACACCAATAATTATAACGACAGGTTGTCATCATCCTCTTTAACTTCGTAAATGCAACATTTCCAAGCTACCTATAACCATTCTCATTAACAGCCAAAATGTTTACGTCTAAGTTGAAGTAATTATATTGCTTTCATTATTTATCCTAGTTACCTCCTTATTGTGCGATATTCCATACAAGTTTCAGTGAACTAGGAAGCGAGTTAATAAAGTTATTAGTACTGAACAAAATATACGATATCACTCCTGGAGGATAAAATTACTGGAATTTCGCTTTTCAGTCTATTATGGAATGGTAGAAGAAGACAAGACAGATTTTCAGTTTTTCCAGGTCTAGAGGAAATGATTAGTTCCTCTCAACAAATTCAAGGCTACATTCGAGGTAAAAGGCGAAGATATTGAATGCAAACAGAGGCAGGATCCTTTATTAGTTTCTGAGAGAAGCTCGATTTCTCAGTTTTTAATAAATGTCAATGGAGAAGCGATGTTAAAGGGAGTCTTGAGAGGCATAAATAAGTTCAATATTTTCCATTTACAAAGTAAAGAATGCAGAAGCATAGCCTTATCATAATCCTTACTGCTCCGTATGATTTTATAAAATTTACATTTTAAATTAATAATCTTCAGTAGATATGTAATTTTGAAGAATCATGAGATAGTTTTAGTAAACACGTTTTAATGTAAATATCGTTTAACCGTGTTTTATAGAGTTTCAACTTTTTTTTAATCACAGGTTTATGCTTTTCAATCTTGGCGCCGAAGCAGATTATTTTTGTAACTAAAATATTCTAGTGATTTCTCGGCACTGTCCCAAGATCACTTACACCAAATAATGTTCAGATGTTTAACACGCAAAAAACAAACACAAAGCTGTACTAAGAGTCATTACAGGTCAGTTGGAAGAATTTCTGTACGTAGATATTTTGACCACTGACAACTCGGAAACTGCACTTTTGATTTATTCCCACTTCTCACTTCCACGCCATAACTCAACTGCCGAGGCTTGTAAATCGTGAAAATCAATTTGCTTTGTGTGACGCACGTGTCAGGGAGTTTGTAGGATCCTACCGGAACTTTACTTGTTTGTTTTTTGAGTACGGCTTTTTGTTTTTGTGTCGCACCCCCTAAATTCATGTATAGTAATTTGATCGTTTACTTCTAATACCACTCGAGAAGCTGGTAAATTTTCCTTCCTTTCTGTTTGTCTGTCTGTTTATACTTAAGATATGTCATAACGAACTGATATGTATACATAATTACTAAAATTAATACCACCAAAGCCTCTTAAAATAAAAATACAACATGATTGGTTGAGCCTTAGTGAACCCTACCATTCGGAAAACTAGGAAAATTTCATTTTTGTCTATCTGCCTTGCTATCCACACGGCAATTCAGAATAATATGACACATAGACATATCGTTACTAAGGGACATGCCATAAAAAACCGATTAAAATCAGAATACACTTGATTGGCTGAGCGTTAGTGAAGCTCCAAATTTTACATGAAGCTTCATTTCTATATAAAAAGCGACGTCAAATTCGATGATAGCACATGTGAGCTTACGAAATATACTTACGTAATTGGCTGCGCGTTAGTGAAGCATACCATTCGAAGGGCTAGGAAAATTTCATTTCTGTCTGTCTGCCTTGCTCTCCACACGGCAATTCAGAGTAAAATGACACATAGACATATCGTTACTAAGGTACATGCCATAAAAAACCTATTAAAATCAAATATAAACTTGATTGGCTGAGCGTTACTGAAGCTCCAAATTTTACATGAAGCTTCATTTGTATATAAAAAGCGACGTCTAATTCGATGATAGCACATGTGAGCTTACGAAATATACTTAAGTAATTGGCTGCGCGTTAGTGAAGCATATCATTCAAAGGGCTAGGATCCTAAAGTATGTTTGTTAGAGTACCCCATTCCAGACTGGTCACATTTGGCACAAACTCATTTTCCTGCCTTTCCCTAAAAAACTCGAAGAGCTATTTTATTTCTATCTGTCTATTTGACCACATAGTATTCCAAGACCGAGCTTACCTACACGTTTCAAATTTTGCGTGGAGATTCATTCCTATTTAGGTAACATCGAGTTTAATGATGGCACATGACACTTCATGAGATTTGGCTGAGCTTAAGCGAAAACTGTTACACTGGTGTTGTGGGTAACCTCGATAAAATACCAAACAACGATATATCTACTTTGTTTATAATTATTTGCCAAGTGTGAAATTTCCACACACCTCAATAGCCTATCATAATAAACATTCTCAATAGTTTGTTGTTTCATATTGAATATCTCATTTTTTATTTTGAAATATGTTTTAGATTGTTAATTATAGATAGAATAGAATTGGAACAGAACTTCGCTTACACTCAGCCACTCCGAGCTATACTTGTATTGAAATAATTTGTAAAAGTTTAATGGTACTACAAAATATCACAGTAACAGAGTTTTTTGTTTGTAATTATAACAGTTTTTGATTCGGAATTAATTTTAAAACCGAATATACGCAACGGTGACTACTAACTCCGATTAAGACTCAATAAAGGTACGAATCGCACCATTTCACTATAAATTCCAATATTTCTAGTTTGGGTTTGAATCCCAATAGCATCCACGAGGTTCGAATTATATCTCGTAAAGAAATATCTTCGCGAATGCAGAGATTAGTTTATTCTAAACCACACTTGGGGCAATATTAAGTAGAATTTCTCTTTACAAATTGTATCGTCGCCAATAAATTTAAACCTGATTGCATTTCCATTGCCACCGCTGTTATTTATTTTCTTTTGCGCTCCACGTAATAACCCCATCATTGTTGTTCCCAATAACTGCTGATGTATTAACGCATTTCTATACTTTAATTTAGTGAATTTTTTTAGAAATGGAAACGTAAACATCCTTCGTGTTGGATTAGTAATTTTACTGATATTTTTATTAAAAATCATTACTTTATATGATACGTGTGTAAATTTTAATTTGCGCTAAAATAAAATATTACAAGCAAATATTATTTTTTATTATGAGTTTTAAATATGGAAGATCTCAAGATTAGCAAGATATATTGAAAAGTTGGAGTTTTTATACCATAAAACTTCACAACATACTAAATTAAAACCGTCCGATTCTTAAATTAAAAAACCTCTTTTTAAATTTGATTATCATCAATATTTTAAAATAAACCATTGCGTTATTTTCCCCTCACCAAAGTACCAGGCGCTATTTCGTTCTGTAAAGACACCAAGAAGATTACTTGGCGGTTGTGGTAATGTTATTTTCCGAACTTCCCGTTTATAAATGATATATCTACAAGTAGCTAGCCACCAACAATAAGTTAACATTTAACTATCTACAGGTGAAACATTCATGTCGCGCAAAGATCATAAGTGCGAGAGAGGTTTCTCAGCTTCTTGTACTAAGAAAACAAAAAACAAAAAAAAAAAAGTATTTACAGGAGTCTGAGACAACGTCAGATTCCAGAAGTTGCAATAAAAGGAAGGTTAACTTAAACTAAACTCAAAATTAAATTGAACATAGCTGCGTTATCTGTAGGAAACTCAGTTTCTCCACCGTGCTTAGAGATCGTGTCTATCACATCGTAGTGCACTCAATTGTGTACCTGATGAGACAATGAGACAACCACTTCACCTATTGATAGGTATCTATGATGTCGAAACGATATAAATGTTTCATTTTGAGCTTCTTCGTCGCCGACTTTCTTTGGATCTCTTCAGACGAACACGACTGCAGATTCCAGGAGTCAAGTCTGAGACAGCGTCAGATATCAGACAATAAAATAAATATAAACTCAAAATTCAATTGAATCAACCCTTCCTACCATAGCTACGTTATTGTATGAATTATTTTACAGTTTGACTAAAAATATAGTTATACTACTTTATAATATTGAAGGTACAATGTTTATGCAAATGTAAACAACCACCATCTTCTCATGTTTGAAACAAAGTATGGGTACGTCACAGATCATGTCACGTGAAGATTTTCACAACCATGCAAAATCTCTGTGGATCATTTAAATCTCGAGATATTATGCGGACAAATTAAATCTATCTCGAGATAAGGATAGTTAACCTGTATTTGTTATACATATTTGTTTACAAATTTATTCATTCTTGGAATTCCCGTTCAGGATCATGGTTACCCATAAGACAAACGTAATAATGCTGGCTAATGCCCAGCCAAATTTCATGGAGTGACGTGGACCATCATCGAAATCGTTGTTACCTGTATAAAAATGATGCTTCGTGTAACATGGCATGTCTGTAGTCAGACCGTTCTCGAGATGTGTAGAAGTTCAGACAGACAGAAATAAAGTTGATCTCACATGTCCCTCACATGATACCCATCGGTAGTGCTCAGCCAAAATAATAAAGATACACCTGTGAAATGAAATTATAATGAATGCAAAATTACTATTGTTTATACCAAGGTTGTTTTGGGTTATTTATAGAATAAGGTTCTTATAGTATTTCAGTTACACAATACTGATACGTTATTTTGTGTTGTAGCTCAGTCCTCTCCCTTAGCAAATATACCAAGGTTGTTTAATAATTATTGTAATAATTTATTACCATTAACAAATTGGTAATAAGGTATTTAAATACCATATATTTTAGACTCCTTTAGACTGATTTGATATTTTTCAAGATAGACCTACCATCTTTAAACTGTGTATTCAATGTGCCTGGCTGTTTGGCTGACATAAACTATTCAAGGTTTTTGTAGCGGTATATCAATTTGGCTTGAATATTTTAAAACTATTACAGTTATCTTGTTTACAATCTAAGAGTATATTGTATAGGTAGACTACTATCAAATTTCCATTGATATTCCAAATGTTTGAAAATATAAAAAGCAATATTTGTAATACAATGTAAGTAAAATATTAGTTCGTTGCAAATATTTCAGTTCAAATAACAAACACATCGTGACTCAGTGTAATTAACTTTTGTGGTGTTTCACCAGTTAATTGATATTCGACGTTATTACTTCAATGGGCATATTATAAAATATTATTTACGTGCAATTAAAAATGCCAATGGTGTTACCATAGATTGAAAATTATTTGAAAGGGTTTCCCGTATTTATTTTATTTTTCTCTTTAAAACCAGAATTCTTTTTTTTTGTTAAAGCTTTGTATAGTTACAATTCGAACTGTAAATTGAATTCGTAATAATTATTGATAGTGTTACAATTGGGTCGTAAATTTATTCAAAGTACAATTAATATAATTGAAATTATATTAGAATCTAATGAAAGTTTATAAGATTAACTAAGAAGTCATAACAGATTCAAACATGGACGATGCTTTTTAGCTTAGCATTAATTTTTGTTTATACGCCAATACTTGAACTCTCTTATAAGTAGACGGGGCCCGCGTTGCGGACCGGCCTTTGATTGGTCGAGGGGGTCACGTGATCCAAGATGACGGGTGAGAAAAAAGTCCCTCGTGGGCGGGAAAAAATCCCTCCTGACTCAGAAAAAAAATCTCTCATGATATGGAAAAAATCCCTCATGTAAGGGAAAAATCAATCGCGAGGTCTCATCCTATCAAAATATTGGAAATACCTGTAAAAATATTGAAAATATAGCAATTTCGTGGATTCTCACACTCAACCTTAGAATACAGCTATATTTTTAATAGTTTTTACAGGTATTTCAAATATTTTAATAGCATAAGCGTGTGAATGGTTGATTCTTTTCCCGCACGCCATCTTGTATCACGTGACCCCCTCTCGACCAATCAGGGGCCGGTCCGCAAGCGTGCCCCGTCTACTCCTATACCACTTCAGTATTTCGATCTTAGTAAAAAGCTACTAAATAATTGACTACGCCGTATTAAGATCAGGGAAAATTTTCGTAATTGAAGGCTACCACTAGAGGGGCTGGAGAATTTGATTATTGTCTGTCTGCCTGTCTGTCCGCACGATGTCTTGAGATCGAACTAAAAAATAGACTTAGAATTCTGCTATAAGCTTTATTCATATACAGGCAACACCGAATTCGATAAGATGAATGATATTCCATGGAATTGGGCTGAGCGTTAGCGAAACATTTTTACGTTGGTCTAGTGGATAACTATGGTGACAACGAGAAAATCATAAAATAAAATTGTAAAAGAACAGAGTACAAGTATAACACGTGACATAGCAACACACGTAGCCAGACTCTACGCACGATATCTCAAGAAATATTCCTTATTTAGTGCACAAATCTAAAGACAAGATTTTAACCAGACAAGAATATGTTTTGTAATCGTGCATGTCCACTTATGCAAGGATGTATCCAGCGAGACGGTCTAAACGGTCCGGAGCCCCCCCCCCCCAAAATTTTAAATCTTTTAAATTACATTTTTAAGTAAACGATTATTATTATTTAAATAATTCAGTATAACTGACATGTACTGCTCAAAGATCATTCTCAACAAAGAAACTGGTCAAGAACTTTTTAAGGAACAGAATGGGGCCTTAGTCTCTGTCCAATTCGGAAAAATATCAGTTGCCTGGACCGCCCCAAATTTTTTCCTTGCTGCGTTCTTGCACTTATAGGATTTGGCTGAGCGGCGTCAATGATTCAAATCCTAGCGATCAGTAGTCTGGCACAGTTTCTCTTTTGTCCTCCGGAGGATTTAAAAATCTCTTTTCTATATGACTGTCTGTCTGTCCATCTACAGGACATTTGAAAAATATATTGGGCTTGAAGAATTTGATAAAAGACTGTATATGCAATGTTAGCGACACATCATGTGCCGTACTCGTACCGTGTGTACGGTGTAAGCTAAGTAAGACGTGTACGTGATAGTGTCGAGAGCCAAGTATAATCTTGATGTTGCAGTTTCTTAGTTGATTATAAAGCAAACTTTACCCTGACATTAAGACCCAAAGTTCCTAGACATAATGACGCTTACCATGTTCTCTGTTTTATTTCATTTTAGAATGACCGCAACACAAGTATCTACTAAAACATGTTATAGCTTGATTGCTAGTTTTGTTTATTTATTGCGTGACCGCATACGATTTGGGTAGTGGTTTCCAGCAAAGATATTTACTATTATATGAGTTAAATCTTCCGAAATTGAATTATAATTTAAGAGAACGTGCAGAAACCAGTTTAAAATATAAATAAGTGCTTGTCAAAAATAAACGCTTTAATATTCAACACATTTTTTAGCGAATAAAGAATATCACCTATATACTGTTCTTTGTTGGAATAATACACAAGTTACTTACCTCTCAAATGGACGTCTACGACGTATTCATCCAAATTAGTGACTCTTCTAAAGGTGTTAATTTGTTCTTTTATAGCAAAAAGGGAGTTTATTCCAGTATTTTAAAAATCCATCCTGTGTGTTTTGAGGTCATAAGGCATACGCGTGTCAAATTTAATCTTTATAGGACATCGGGACTTTAAGTAAAAATATGGTTCTTACAGGGTTGCACTATTTCAAGCCCTATGGATGTTTGATCTTCTTGGGCTTCTTTTAATTTTATGTTAAAGCCGTGAGGCATGCATACGTAAGCCTAGAACCTTCTGAGATTTCGGGAAGTCAGAGATTTAAGTTAAGGGCTAGAGAGTTAAGAAAATTTAACGTTGGAAATTTAATATTTTGCATTATTTTGGCAAGAACCAAGTCAAATAGAATTGTCGAACATTATCCTCCGATGGTTTATCTCTGCATGGCCACCTCCATGCGGTTTGTTGCATTCAATTCAGTAGCTTATATCCAAGATATAGGTTTTTAAAGGAGAGACCGATTCTCGTTGACGACACGCTCAACAGGACATCCACCGTTAGCGTGAAGTGGTAACAAATAGTTCCACAAAGTAGAAGCGCAATACCTAGGAACATTGTGGATGTTTCAAATTCCAATTTGTATTTAATGAGCTCAAAACGAATTCAGGAGTCAAATCCAGCATCAGATTTCAGATGCTGCACGTAAGAAGAAGGTTAACTGGAGGTAAACTCAACATTCACATTGAATGAATCCTTCCCACCATAGCTACGTTATGTGTAATTATTATATCGCTATCAAAACGGAACAAATAAGGGAAATTATACAAAATCTTTTTATAATATTTGGAGAAAGCAATTTAGTACAATTAGTTAGAGAGTGTTGTTATTTAAATTTTGTCTGTCTCAAAGTGTTATTTGGCATGAGTCAATATTGTGTTTTTGATACTGTTACGGAACAGTAAAATATGCTACAACAGCATATTCACTGACAGCGTTGCTTGATCTCCATGGAAATACAACCCGTGATTTTGCAGTTTGATTTATGAAGCCTTCAACTACAACTGTATAAATCATGAATTTAAAAAGACTTAACAATTTTGGAGATTCTAATAAAATACACAAATTTTTTAATATTGAAAGCAAATAACTTGTCAGCGATAACCGCTAACAACCAGTATTTACCGGTTACTTTGCACCTGTAACGCAATTTCGTAGGTTTTGAACGTTTATGAGCACTTCTGGTGCGAGTTAATTTCCGACGCCAATGTTGAGTTTGCCTTATTGCCACGACAAAGAAAATCTATCTGTAAAACGTGTTTATTTATGGCCATTGTAATTTACTCAGGTCTTGGCATGTGCAGGTCTGAGAAGCATAATACAAAATGTATAGTAAAAGTTACCTAGTAACTTTGTCTTTTATATCTTCATTACAGTAATGACCAAGGACTGCATAATTAATTGCATATGTGAATATGATTTTTACTCAGGGCTCAACAGTGGTTGCAGTAAGGTTGAAACAAAAAATGTTCTTACTATCAAGCTTACTATATACGAGTACTTTACATTCTAAATACAACAAATTGAAAATAGTGGTACATTTAATGAAATATATGTGTTTGCTGTCATAAAACAATGTTTACACATAACAGTTGATTAAATTTAACAGACCTATTCAATTAATAATATTTGTTTGCTGCAATGCTTCTTTAGGGACCAAGATATACGATTTTTGCATCATTATAGACCAGTGGGGTTTATTCCGAAGGTATTTAAAAAAAGTTAGATTAGGCCTATATGTAAACAAGGGGCCCTAAACATGACCATGTAAAATTTCAGTACAATCGGTTGCATGCTTTACTTGTGAAAGCAAAACAAAGAAACTCACTGTCGCATTTTAATATTAGTCAGGATAGTTGGTACTTTATCTTCACAATAAAGTACTGTAATTGCTTTGAACTATAGTGCTAGCGGAATCTCTATGATAACTTCCTAAGTTGAAGGTTGAAAAAGCCCCTAGGACTAGTTCTTGCTACAAGAAAACTGTTGCAGTTTGAGTTTATCCTAAGTGAATTTTAAAAAAGCGTTATAATTTTAACACGAATTTGACGATCCAATTATCGTTTATCAGTTTGTAACAGAAAATATATTCCAGACTACAAAATTCCGTAATCTCCACTAAACCTACAGTAATACATTTAAAGTGGTCTGTTGAATACAAGAGGTAGGTAAGTATAACTGCATTACAGTTAAAGCGGCTATCGTGGGAAGGGCTGATCCGATGCGAACGTTTAATGTAGCTCCAGTTCACCTTCCTCTTACGCGCAGCATCTGAAATGTGATTCTGTTGCAGACTTGACTCCTAAAATCTGGAGTCATGTTCGTCTGAAGGGATCGGTGACGAAGAAGGAAGGCACTCAAAAAGAAACTCCTCATAAAGATTTACGTGTAGAAGACTCGGTTGCTCCATCGTGCTTTGGGGTCGTGTCAGTCACCAACGTAGTGCTCTGAATTGTGCACCTGACGAGGCAATGAGAATACTTCTTCACCTAGATGGCACTACTTTTTGTAGTCTGGGTGTCTCTGATGTCGAAACGATGCGGAGGGGGTGGGGTTCTTTTACTCTGATTGGTTCGTTGACTCCTGATTTACGGAGTCAAGTCTGCAACTGCATCAGACTTTACATGATGCAGTAAGAGGAAGATGAACTGGAGCTAAATTCAACATTCATACTTCATTAAAGTCCTAATAAACCTCCCAAAATTACGTTCAGGGTATTAGAAACCATGTACTAATATTGATATCTCGTGTTTGGATGTAAGTATGAGGATGACGCAATCCCTGTACATTTCCCCTGGGGCAATTCTCTGATGAAAGTAAGTATAAACAGCTGCGCATACTTAACAACTCACGATTTATAGAGTTCTCAGAAGGTTGGGAAGTTTAATTGTGTAATGTTATCTCGTTGATTAAAGTGGCTCGGGTCGAGTGCTAATTGTTTAATTAATTAATATTCCACCAAACTAAACGTAATTAATCTTTAACTTTGACAGAAGGAGCGGAGATTACGTCCCACCACCCCTTGTCGGTGAGGATTATCTAAACACAACTCATATTACACATTAGGCAGGACTGTCACGTCGATGAAATGTAATATGATGTAAGTGTAAATAAATATACAGAGTTCTGTATTTAGCTGACACAATAAAGTTATTAAGGAGATATAGTTAAACTATGGGGAATTTAATGTCTTAAATGGCATGGATTGGAAAGATAACACCATTACGATTGTTATGACCATTAAATAAAAGAGTGTTAGGTAACATTTTTAGAAATACAACTGTCTTGTTTGTCAGTTTTTTTAACCTTTTACTATAAATATTCCTGGATCTTAATTCGAACGATGTTATTTACGAAGTAAACAATATACTGTAATTATGCTTTTACCATAGTGATAATTTCGAAACTTTGTTTACAGTCTGTCCTATGTTACTGCTAAATTTATATATTCTGTAATATATTACTCGTGTAATGATATTGTTTAGAAAAGAGATGTTTGTAAAATAGCATTTATACTTTTAAGGTAAATTTCACTAATATTATTACTTTCCAATTACATTAAATTTTGTACAAATCCCAAATAATCATAACTGCGTGAACCCAAAACCAATCACGGCTAGCTAGGTTATAACGTTGGAAATAAATGAAATTACAAGAAACAAAATCGTATTTGATTGGTGCAAGGTTACCCGATGAATAGGATCTTCCTTCAACAACTCTCTTTGGTGTATACCTGTTCTCTTCTCTCCCTCTCATCCCAACCACGTCATCACAACCTACACGCTTAAGCATATAGTACCCTATTATATAATGCGACATAGCTAGATGCTGGTGGGGCTTACCGGTACACCAAATGCCATGCCTGAAGTTGTACAGATTTGGAAAATATGTACAATTTGTTAAATTAATTATTATTGTTAAGTTTATCTGAATTTTATATTTATTATTTAATACCGTAATATTCCATTACTTTTACCTGTTGCAGGCAAATATGTATAATTTGTTAAGTTTATTATTAAACTAATTGTTATTGGTAAGTTTTATTAAGTTTGTCTGAATTTTATATTTATTATTTAATTCCATAATATCCAATTACTTTTATCTGTTGCATATTTATTTATTCAGTATGACTAATAATAATGTACTTTTTATACTAGCACTTAAATTTAACAATTAATTTTTATATTGACGAATACTACTTGTATGATTAATACAGTTTAAAATAGTAGACAATATCACCTGTTACTATAGCATTGCTATAACATGACGTAACGTTTTGTGAAATAAAGATTTGAATTGAATTGAAAATTGAATATAGATTATTTATATAAGTTTACAATTATTAAATTTTAAATTTAGAGTGTGTTTAAAATTCACACAAGAATTGCATTTCGTACCCATTATTGGATAAGCATCAGCGAAGCCTATTAGCTGAAAAAAACGTAATTATTTTTTATCTATCTGTGTGTCCCCTCAGTATATCGAGAACAAGCTAATAAAATCACTTGGTTTTCAGTTATATAGGTCTGATGATGGCTTCCATGAAAGCAAAAGGCCTCACAAGAATAAAATTTAACTATAGGAGTGTTTGATTTTTTAATGAATGAAAAACTCAGTTTTGTACAATTACATGCCGCTTTAACACATAACACAAGTACAGACCGTGCCATTTAGCATGAAAAGCAGCTAGCGCAAGCGCAAAGGCCATCCTCCCCTCTCCAGTTCATCTTGACTCCAGTATGTATTTGATATTATCAGTGGCGCGTGGATTTTGGAACGAGCTGTACTTGTTCGACTCGACAGAGGGGAAGGCCACTTGTGGAACCGTACCATCCTCCCCTCCCCATGCTCCATGCTGGTTATGCTGGTTGGCGCGGTCTGTACTGTAATAAAATGAAGTATAGATTTTAAATTGTTATATAACCTCAGCGAAACCTGTTACGCAAACCCATATTTTGTCTAGTAATTACAAACCATTTTTAAATAAAACTCATCTTATATGTACTATGGAACATGCACTATGGAGGAAATGTTCTAGACTTCTCACTCACTAATGTTTCTCAGCTCACGAGGGTTGTGACAACGGAGAGGGACTCATTTATACGCCATTTATTATTTACGGGAAGACAGCGGGTCGGTGTTATCATTACAGGTAGTTAAAAATGTATTCACTCCTCCAAAACTTAAAAATTGGACCCGTTTTGTGAAATGAAATTAAACTACTAAAATTATAATAACAATCACGATGCTTCCTTAAATCGCCCATTATATTTGTAATATTCATAATTACACAACGGTGTTATTTAATAAACATTTTCGAAATTTGAGGAAAATCTACTAGTAAACAGCGTAAATTTAAAATCATGCTTCAAAAATTTTTTTATTAATAAATTATGTTTGGTATAGACTAAAAATAAATAAAAACGTGTCAATACTTTTTATTTGCCATTAGCTGACTTTTTGTAAGGCTTTGGAAAATGATTATTACCTACCTTAAAAAAAGTTACTAGAAATGTATAACTAAAACTCGCCTTCGGCTCGCTGGGGGCTACGCCCCCAGGCCCCCTTTTGGGTGTTAGCCAAATTGGGGGATAAACTGTATTCGTGAGAGGTTAATCAGAGAATTAGATTATGGGTCTGGAAGTTTAAATTAAATTAGACCAATTTTATTGAATTTTCATGTTTTAATCAAAGTTTTGACTTTAAGGGCATTTTGTGGCTAAACCGTTAGAGATACAAGAAAAAAGTGACTGTACCTTTCTTGTCGGAAATTTAATTTTGTCTTTCGATTCTGATCTCGGATTTGAGCTGTAATCTCTGGTTCAGTCGGTACAACGCTTGGGATAAAAGTCTGCACTGGTTAGCTGTTTGTGTAAACAGATATAGTGTAAATAAATTGAAAACTACCTTTATCAGATAATTAAGTCGATCAGGGGGTTTAATTTAATCAGGAGTTCTTCAACCAGGAAATTCCCCGGGACGGGGGGGGTTTATGTTCTCGGGGGTTAAAGAACACGTGGTACTTTTCTAGTAAATTTGTGTCTGGGCACAATTTTTATCAAATAAAACGTTGATCAGGGGGTTTAAATTACTTCGGAAATTATAATTCCACGCCAGAGTTTTGACAATGAACTAATATTTCATAAAATTAAAATAGAAAAACACTCTGTCCCTATCTACTATTGAAGCTTCAATAACGCTCAGCCAACTCCCTATGTGGAGGGGGGTTTTAGTCACTCGTTAACTTAGTAATACAAGGTCAATCTGGAACCAGCATGAATCGCAACCAATTATAGTTGCAAAATTTAAAACACCTAAAAGTGAACGACAAAGAATTAGCCAATTAGAGCATTTTATCAGGCTTACGGAAAGATAAACGACAGAAAGCTGTTGTAACTTTTTTTGTAGATCCTATTAATAGCTACTTACAAAAAGTTTAACATACAAGCTAGGGCCAACGGTTCGGCCACTATCGAGCACGAAAAGTAAGTTTTTAAGTGAAATTTTAAATATAATCACGTTTTACGGCTAAACCATGTAAGATAGAGTAAAAAGTCACTGAACCTTTTGTGTAGATCGCATTATTTTGTATTAAAAATAAAAAATAAATTTTTAATCTGGGCTAGAACTAAGATTTTGTCTGAAATAGAGCCCCAGAAAACAAAATCTCACGTAAAAACTCAAAAAATCAAAACTTTAAAACGCGTTAATGCGGCCAAACCGTTGAGGATAGGGCAAAATGTTTACTGAACCTTTTTTGTAGATCATGTGATTTCGTAAATCCGAGTGGCAATTTGTTTTGAGCTACGACCAACCGTTTAGCCGCTATCAAGCCCGGAATGTAAATTTGTAGGCGAAAATTTCAAAATATTTTCACTTAATAGCGTTTGGCGGACAAACAAATGGAGATAGAGTAAAATGTCACTTGACCTTTTTTGTAGATCACATTATTTTCCTAAATAAAATCTTTGATTTATTTTGACCTCCGACCAATGGTTTCGCCGCTATCGACCTCAAAAACAAACTTTTCACGAAAATATTACAAAAAAATTGCACATAATCACGTTTTTTTCGGCCAAACCAATGGAGATCAGGGCAAAAGACCACTGGACCTTTTCTGTAGATCGCGCAATTTGCTAATTTGATGGGTCAATCAGATTTGAGCTACGACCAACGGTTCGGCTGCTATCGGCTCGAAACATTATTTTTATCGAAAAAATCTCTGGAATTTCAAATGTTCGAGCGTTTTGTCGCTTAACAATGGAAGATAGAGCAAAAAGTTACTGGACCTTTTTTGTAGTTCACTTCATTCCTGACTATGAATTTTTCGTCAGATCCGAGCTAGCTCCAACGGTTCGTCCGCTATCGGGCTTTTACAAAAAATGCCTGCAAGGGTAAAAAATGCGTGTTTTTTTGGGAATTTTTTTGAGGGGCTTAAAACTAAAAATTCCCGGTTTTCAGACTTTTCCTGTTGGTTACACGGCGAAAGGTACCTGCGTGCCAAATTTCAAGTTTCTAGCACTTCTAGAAGTAGGTTAGAATGTGTATAACAATCCATCAGTGAGTGGTTTCACATGCGGCTGTATAAGTATTTAGACTATCGAATATAAACGTTTTCTAATATAGTATGAACAATAATGATAATCTTAACTATCATCATTGCTTGATATATTGATTTCAGAATATGTCCAGAAATAGAGTATGTTTAGGTGTGACTTTTAACAGGAGACTTGATTCAAATAAAAAAAATAAAAAAAAAACTGAATGAGTTAATAAATATGATTCTGTCTTCTGATTTTATAATTTTTATAATTATTTCCTAGAATTAATTACTTGCAAGTGCGATTGTGTTGTTACAGTTTTGAATGGTTTCTTAATTTTGAATTTTACTCACATTTACCTTTAGAGTATTGCTACCACAACGATAAAAGATAGTTAATACCCTATACAAGAGGGTCCATTGTAGGTAGGGCCGTTAGGGCAATACGAGTAGTACTATCAATGCAGATATTGTTTCAATTTAAACTAATAAACAGAATTGTCATATTACAGGACTACATATTCTCACTAGTGGTCCCTTCTCTAAAACTGTTCACTAAAAGTTACAGCTCACATTATAGCCTACAAAAATATATTGTTTCCTAATGAAAAAAATTATACATAAAAAAATAAATAAACATATATTTTATATTTGTATTGATATAAATAAATTCGTATTAACAGAAGTAGTCTAATTTGATTTAAATCAATATTGGATCACAAAAGTAGTTGCTCCGCCGGATTGCGAGCCGGTTCTCACTTGCCGGGCGAGTATGCTACCACTACCCCTCAGAGCCCTTACTTTTTACCGGTCAAACGACTCACTAATCAAATAATGTTATAAATAGCAATGGGGGGTGAAGTTGTTCGCGTCCGTAGCTTGCTACACGTGCTCCCTGGGTAACGCTAAACGAACAGCAATTTTTTGGTAGCTGGACCGTCACTCTTGTGATCTCCCAGTTATGGCAGCTATATCGAAGACCAAACAAACGGTCCTTCTCAGGGCCAAACAAATACTGATTTTTTTAAATATTGGCTCTTTTAAATATATGTTATTTTAACGCCGAGGGTCTTAGCAGATCTAATGTGAGTGCCTAAGCAAAATTATGATAAAGAACAACGTCGATGTCCTAGCACTCCAGGAGACTCACATTGAGAATTCTAACACCTGTGCAAGAGGCAATTCCCTGGATATACACTTGTAGAAGCCATTGGCCACAGAAAATACGGAAGTGGCAAACTTATGTTAGGCAGGGCATCGATGATGTGTCCCCGATTTACAAGAGCTGTGATGGCGATATTTTTGTACTGGTGCGGTGAAAGTGTCAGAAACAACTATAGTAAATGTCTACAAACCACCTAATAGACAATGGTCTGACACAGTACTTCCCATATTTGGACACCCCGTCCTTTACATTGGGGACTTTTAACAGTCATCACAGCTCGTGGGGATACTCATCGGATGACGACAATGGTACGAGTTTAACTAGTTGGGCTGAAAATAACAACTTTAATATTAATACATATTGCCAAAGACGCCCACACTTTTATTCAGCCCGCTGGCGTCGTGGTTATACTCCAGACCTATGTTTTTGCTCTTGTGCCCGCTCTCTTAAGCCTTTAGCAGTTAGGAGGGAAAGTTCTTGGTGCCTTTCCTCATTCTCAGCACAGGCCTGTGCTTATTTCAGTCTGAATCAAGATTCCTCTTGTAAGATCCTTCCCTCGGCCCTCGCTGGAATTTTAACAAAGCTGATTGGAAAGCCTTTACATCCAGGCTCGATGATGGCATCAGGTTCATCCCTCCCACGATAAGAAACTATGACCGGTTCACAAAGCTAGTCCTGGCTACTGCTAAACTGTGAATTCCACGAGGATTTCGAAAGAGCTATGTGCCAGGTTGGAGTCAAGAGTGTGAGGACCTTTACAGTGAGTTCAATGACACCGGGAACACAGAAACAGCTGATCGGCTGCTGCAATCTCTTGACAAAGCAAGAAGAGAAAAGTGGGTACACACAATGGAAAATCTTTACTTCACCCATAGTAGCCGTAAAGCTTGGTCCCTCTTGAGAAAGCTCTCCACCGGCAAGCCTTCGACGATGTGCAATAGCAAATAGCAAAGCGTATTGTTGCTTTTTCCAAGTCAGATCGCCACCCATCTGACAAGCTGGTTAATTACAAGTTAAAACGAATTTAAAAGCAGTCGGCAAGCTCTGTTGGAAATATCGAGAGCATTTGAACTTGATGAAATTGAACTGAAATTGAGCCATCTCCGCTCTGTCAGTTGGAAGGCAGCCGGTATCGATAATGTCTTCCCAGAATTCCTAAAATTTACTCAGGAATCAAAGTTAAATACTGGCTTCTTACGGTGTTCAATGAAATACTGGCTACAGGTAACCTGCCTGCAGCATTTAAAAGATCTAAAATAATCGCCGTTTTGAAGCCCAACAAAGACCCAGAGCGTATTGAGAGCTATAGGCCCATAGCCCTGCTGAGTGTGTGTTATAAGCTGCTGGAGAGGTTGATCTATAATAGAAATATTTTACCCATTCTCAATGCCAGCATTCCTATAGATCAAGCTGGCTTTAGACCTGGTCGTAACTGCTGCGACCAGGTGCTTGCGCTAACAACTTTTATTGAGAATGGTTTGAAAAGAGAACAAAAACTTCTACAGCCTTCATATACCTCACTGCAGCTTACGACACTGTCTGGAGAAAAGGCCTTTTAATAAAGCTTTATAATCTAATTCCTTGCCCTTTCCTTCTGCGGCTTCTTAATTAAATGATTAGCGACAGGCTTATAAAAAGTATGCCTTGGCCGTGAGGAAAGTTCTTTCAGGCAACTTAAAAAATGGCCTTCCACAGGACTCAGTACTTGCTCCTTTGTTGTTCAACGTGTACTCTGCCGACATCCCAACAACGTTATCCAGAAAGTTTATTTATGCGGATGATGATATTGCCTAACCTACCAACATAAGACATAAAGAAAACAGAACAGGTACTCACTGATGATCTTTCAGTCCTCGCAGATTATTTAGAGCCTGGAAGCTAAATCCAAATCCTACTAAAACTGAAGTATCATGTTTCCACCTAAATAACAGACTGGCAAACTACAAGTTAAATGTAACTCTTGATGGTGTCAAATTGAAAAACATAATGAACTCCGCAGTATCTGGGGAGTTACCTTAGGACCGATCTCTCACTTTTTAAAAGTCACCTTCAAAGACAGCAGCAAAGCTGAAACAAAGGGCTAATATTGTACTGCATCTCCTTGCTGGATCAAACTTGGGGAGCCAACGCAAAAGTACTGCGTACCACTTCTTTGTCCCTTGTGTACTCCGCTGCTGAATATTGTGCTCCTGTGTGGCTTAATAGTGCACATGTGCGAGAGGTCGATGTCGTTCTTAACAGGGCCATGAGGACAATTACTGGAACTCTCATGGCAACACCAACACCTTGGCTCCCAGTGCTGAGCAATATAGCACCACCTGAGATGAGACGCAAAGAGGCTCTTCTGAGAGAGTTCAATAAGATCGTGTCCAATCCCGAATTGCCCGTTACGTGCGACCTTCCTCAGCAAGATAGCCGGCTCAAATCACGCAAGCCATCACTACGAACAGCATCCCAGTTGATAGAGGAGAACTTTACACCTAATGCTAACTGGGCGTCATCCTGGGAATCATTCGATGGACGAAACAAGTTCTTGATATCCTATCCTACGAAAGCAGCGGGGTGGCTTGGAAATTCCTCGAAAGGAATGGGTTTTATTGAATCGTTTTCGAACTGGGGTTGGGAGAAGCAATCACTGGAAATTTAAGTGGGGTATTACTGACGACCAGACGTGTGATTGTGGCGCAAACTCTCAGACAATGGAGCACATTGTAAACGACTGCTCTTTGCGATTGTTTTTCTGGTGGTCTGGCTGGTCTGAGTGGTTTAGAGGATGGGTCTCTAAACTGGCTCAGTAATTTGGATTTAGCTTTGTGATGAGAGATCTTAATATTATTTTTAATTTATGACTCAAGAACTTTGTTCTTACGTACTTTTTAATAATTGTAATTTTAAATTTATTTATTTATGGATGGATTTATGGATTTATCGTATGGCCTTTGTCCGCCATACGATATATATATATATATATATATATATATATATATATATATATATAAAATAGCAATAGCCTAAATAGTCGTTTTACATTAGATATATACCTTAATAATTTATACATGTACTTTTATTGTTTATAGTTACAAAGTAAACATAAATTAAACTGAATTCTCACTTACATTAATGAAGCAATAAAATTAATAATTAAACACTTATAATTTATTGGGTGATGACATAATAAGCAGCGTGACTGACAAAATTATTAATTACGGCTGTGTTTTATTTGTTTCTTATGGTTCAAATTTCGAAAATTGTTAGCACTAAAGTTAAGTTAACTATCGTAGATCAGAAAAAACCGACAATGGAACACATAAACATTGGAATTTTCAATTTCAGTGAAATAGAAGCGTTCTGTTATAAGTTTTCATTGATATAACTTGATTTGGATTTCAGCGTTTCGGTCTTTGAAAACGATGTATAAAATCATGGTAAAGTAATAAAAAAAGTGTTTGGTTGGTTACTAAAGTTTTGGTAGAGCGCCTGGCCGAGTATCCAAGACGCCGGATATTTAGATCAGAGTTGGGTTCTAATCCTGTTTCTTTGTTTTATCAGCACCGTAGATATTGTATTTTACCGACCCTTCCCTTTATTCTGCTTACTAATATCCTCGCACAGGTCAGTGGCAAAAACATTCCTTTATAAGAATTTTATTTTTTAACTCCGAACATTCTTCTATGGTAATTTTATTACTTTTATTACTTCTTTGCTTTATTGATTTGTTTCTGTTTGTTCTAAACTCGAATATTGAGATTGGATGAATAAGGAATATATCAGTAAAGAATGGAGTTGGAATTGCGAGGGTCAGGCATGCCATTATGGATAACACAATAACAATGGCACAATAACATGACCATGTGATCAATAACTCTAGGGACGATGCTGACATGTACATAACCGTAGGCCTAACCTGTATTAGTGGCCTGGGACTTGAGTAAGACCGCTGTAACGGGATGTAGCAATTTGTCATCAACCCGTACCTCCTATTGATTTCTATCTCTCGAAATTGTATAAATAAAATATATTGACAATCTATACATCTATGAACTATGTATTAAATTCTATGAAATACGCACGAAGATTTTTCAAAGATCGAGCGATCTCAGTTTTTTTAGTTATCATCAACTTAGGGGGATATACTGTTTTTATTGGTCCTGGTTGACTGTACAGAGTTACTATTTACTCTCGAGTCAAAAAGTTTAGATATTCGAGGTTGAAAATTAACTACAAACCGACTAATGAAGCTACAATAATGACAGTTACATTACGATTTAGCTTGCTTATTTCTAAGTTTGGAAATATAAAGAAAATGATTTATAAACAATAAAATCCATTTTAAATGTTAAATTTAGCTTAGAACTCTTTCATTACAGCGTCTGATTTCTGACGCTGTCACAGACTTGACTCGTGGAATCTGGAATCATGTTCGTCTGAAGAGATCCAAAGAAAGTCTGAGTCACATATAAGTTGGTGAAGTGGCAGTCTCATTGTCTCATCAGGTGCACAATTGAGTGCACTATGAAGATTCTGGCACAATCTCTAAGCACGGTGGAGCAACCGAGTTTTACACACGTAACTTATTAAGTATTAAGGTTCTTCGTCGCCGACTTTCTTTCGATCTCTTCAGACGAACATGACTCCAGAATCCAGACGTCCAGGTCTGAGATAGCATCATATACTAGGCACTGCGATAAAAGGAAGGGGAACTGTACCTAAATTGAATATTCAAATCGAATTAACCCTTCTTACCATAGCTACGTTATGTGTCATATATATTTATTTATTTTCGTTTTTCTTGACTTTATAACTAGAAGTGATTGACGTAAATTTTTTTTGTTAACAAAAAAAGCAAGAATAAACAGCATAAATTTTAATGCAACTCCCATTATCGTAGCTTCATGAATTAGTTTGTGATTAGCTCTCAGACTCGGGTATGAAAACGTTTAGTTCCGAGAGTAACCCAAAAAAATTCAAAATTCAAAATTCTCAACAGAAATAATTAAATTGGTTCACCAGAATGCCCAAATCGCAACAAACAAAATTGATGAATTGGCAGTCATGTGCGAAGAACTTAAACCTGATGTTTTTTATAGTGTCTGAGCACGGTTTTCATAGTCGACACGATTCATCTTTTTAAAATTTCCAAATTTTATATTGGCAAAATACTTCTGTCGAAAACTATTTCAAAGGGGGCGGTGTGGCAATTTTTGTAAAAAAAAATTTGTCAAAATTCGAACCTTTCAAAATCAACAACATATCTGAGATGAATTTTGAGGCTGAAGGCATCGAAATCGTGTCAGATTGTTTGGGGAAAATAGCCGTCATTGGGTTATACAGATCACCCAATGGATGCAGCAATTCTTTTTTTGAAAAATTTGAACAACTTCCTCAATAACCTTTTTTCAAACTCAGTGAAGTTCCTAATAATGGGGAGACTTCAACATTAATGTAATGGATCCCACTGACCCCCTCACCCAGCGGCTTCGTGATGTTCTAGTTTCTTTCAATCTAAATTGGTCCGTGAATTCACCGACACGAGTGACCGCTACAACGAGTACTGCCATCGACAATGTTGTCACCAACATTCCTGACCTGACAGTCTCTGTTTTGAACACTGCAATCTCTGACCACTTTGCGCAGGAGGCCGTGGTTCATGGGTGCAAACTGGAAAGTCAAAATTCTAAATTTAAAGTTGCCAGGACAATTCGGCCCCAAAATATTCACCACTTGAATGAGATTTTGGAAGTCGAGCCTTGGCAGTTTTTAGACAAGTTTGGTAATGTCGATGACATGTATGCAGCATTCAGTGATGGTTTCAACTATTACCTGGATGTTGCTTGTCCGTTCAGGAGGACCAAAGTCAATCGCAAACCACAAAAAGGTACGTGGGGTGACTAAGGGAATTCCTTGTGTTCTCGAGAGAAGCTAAAATTTTTTCACAAAATTTTCATTGGAACCCAAAACGAAAATTTCAAAACTTTTTTCAGAAATTACCGAAGGATCTATAAAAAAGTTATACGAGCAGCTAAAGCGTATGAATGTAAATAGAGCCTTGGGTAACTGCGAAAACTTCTCAAAAACTGCTTGGAAAATCATAAACGACTTATCTCGAGATACAAATTTGAGCAAAAAACACCAAAGAAATTGCAATCAGAATTGAAGACAAAATTGTTGAAAATCAAGCACAAGTAAGCAGACGAATTCAATAAGTACTTCTCTTCCGTTGCTACAGTGAACTCGGCGTTCACTGAACCTCGGTTCGGCGGGGGAAATGCTGTTGAACCAGTTGCATCCATGGGCTTTGGCTCCTGTGTGTGAGGGGGAGGTAGCACGTGTGATACAAGGGCTGAACTCAAAAAAACGTGTGATGCCAGCGGGATGTCAGTGTGGCTTCTCAAACGTTGCTTCAGGCACATAGTGAGACCACTCACAAAACTGATAAACTTTTCTTTGGAAAAGGGAACTTTTCCGTCTCTCCTGAAGACGGCCAAAGTCATCCCGATCTTCAAAAAGGACGATCCTTGCCTTGCAAGCAACTATCGCCCAATCTCAATTCTGCCTGTGTTTAGCAAAATTTTTGAAAAGATTTTTTTATGAAAGACTTGCAAGCTTTTTAGAAAATAACAAAATTCTGAATCCATAACAATTTGGATTTACGAAAAACAGATCTACAGTGGATGCTGTGAACAACCTCCTGGACAATGTTGTCGATGGAATGGAAGGACGAGAACATGTGCTTAGCATATTCCTCGACCTATCCAAAGCTTTTGACTGTGTGCATCATGAGACACTGTTGCACCAGTTGGAGAAATGCGGCGTGCGGGGGCTCTCGCACTTGTGGCTCGCTTCTTACCTCAAGGATCGAGGACCAGTGCGTGGAGATCTCGAACGTTGTTTCAAACAAAATTAAAATGACCCACGGTGTCCCTCAGGGCTCCATCCTTGGGCCTCTCTTGTTTCTAGTTTACGTCTGTAGATTGAAATCAGTGATCCAGCATGGAACGCTGGTTCCGTATGCTGACGACACTACTCTCTGTCTCAAAAACAAATCAACCCAAGATTTGGAAATCAATTCTTTCATAGAATTGAATGCATGCATTCAGTATTTTGCTGAAATAAACCTGAAAACAAATCAGTCTAAAACAAATGTCATACATTTTAGCCTTCGACAAAATGATCACACAGCGCACCCTGCTGTGTTTGTGGATGATGTTCGTTTAGAGGAAACTGATTCCACAAAGTTTTTGGGAATGTTCCTAGATAGAGGACTGACCTGGGCTGATCATGTGGACAATGTATGTGCTAGAGTAGCCTCAGGCATATATGCCTTGCGGCATTTAGCAAAGTTTTGTTCCCTCAGAGTTTTAAAAAAATGGCCTATTTCGGCTTAATCCACCCACACTTTGCGTATGGAGTGAGACTCTCGGGGAGGTTGTGCCAGAAAACAAAATGGGAAAGAGTTTTCAAGCTCCAAAAAAAAAGCAATCAGAATCATTGCAAAGCTTAATTATAGAGAGTCGTGTAGGGAATCTTTCAGGGAGCTGGGGTTGCTGACTTTGCCCTGCCTCTACATTCTTGAGGTGATCACGTACTGCAAATCAAAGTGTGATTTGGTTCGTGGCGGTGACGTTCACCAATATGGGACAAGAGGCAGGGACAATTTTCGAACTAGTCAATACAGATTGACGTTATCACAACACCTCCCGCAACAAGTTTGGTGTCAGACTCATCAACAAGCTCCCTGAGAGTATAAAAAATTCCATCAATCAAAATCAATTAAAAACTCGTCTCAAATGCCTTTTGGTGTCAAAAGCGTTTTATTCTGTCGAATGAATTCATGATGAGCCGCTGGGAGGTCTAAATTTGCACAGTATTTAAATAATCAGTTTGTATGTGTTTGCTCTGGATCTGGAGTCGGTATGTATATGTGTTTGCTTTGGATCTGGAGTCAGTTTGAATGTGCCTGAGCGAATGTATGAATTGTAAGTGTGAATGTGTATGAAGGTATAGTTGGGACTATTTATTTTTGTTTTTGACGATTGCGATACAATGTTAAATTGTTTTAAAATGCAATAAAGAGATTATTATTATTATTAGTAAATACTGGTTCAATGGTTATGCTCCGTAAATTGTGGAGTACTATGAAGTCAAACCTCTCCCAGAATTGGAGGAAGTTCATGTTGAAACAGAATTAATTAGCGACCTATCGATTTAGCAAATACTAGTTAGCAAATCAAAATGAAGTAACTTCTGAAGTATAGTTTGTTATCAATAGGTAACTCACTTGCAATAACAGAAGCAATAATTGGTTTAGAGAGAAATACATGGCTGTTAATTAAAACAATGTTTAACAGAATACAATCGTACTTGTTTGTTATTGATTAAAATACATATATTTATTTTAATTGTTTATTTTCAGGTGTAGACATTCGCTTTGCAGAACAAGTTTACAAGTTCTGGAATCATAAGGTGAGCCTTACTTTTACTTGCAAGTACTTTCAAAGTACGCTAGGGATGTAATATTCAAATGATGAGAGGAATATCTTTGCAGCATTTACCCAGGAGAACCGTTCCGAATACAGGGTTACGCTGGTCGTGGCGACCTTGTGCACTCGCAAGCTATCAAGAAAAACAATCGCCCTCTCTGTTAGGTACTTAAGAAGTATCATGGCGAGTTAGTATCGGGACTATCTTACCGTCAACAGCTCTGCGCTTGGAAAGTGGACTGTAATTGTGATTCTAATGAGCCAACCCAAAAAGACGCATAATCCTCATAATTTTTACCCCTTCATTGGAGCGAGTAAGAGAGACGACAAGTTAGTTTCACGGCAGACTGGGTGCGCTGTAGTACCGCCTGTCACACCACGGAAAACTTACGAGCGTTAATTTGTGTTATTACCCAATTTTAAAATACAAATTAAAATCTTTTATTACTGTATACAATATCTGTAATCATACCACAGTGGTACAATCACAAATCAAATTTTGCACTTATTCACTCCAGTCACTCGCCAACTTACACCATCTTCAACGCCAGGGTCTGTTTTCAAAATGGGTCGTCTCCCAGTTACATGCTAAAAACTCGCCGACATTATAAAATACCATCTATATATATAAAAATGAAACTGTTCGTGTGTAACAGCATCACTCACAAACGGCTGGACGGATTCGCCTAATTTTTTTTTAAAATTTGTTCGTCTTGATCTGTAGAAGGTTATAGGATACTTTTTATCCCTTTCCCGATTCAGGATTCCGCCCCAATGGTTACAGAAATACCCGTAAGAAATGCATTGCAGCAAACATATGTTATTAAGTGAAAGAGTCTTTTCAAATTTTTAATCAGCTGTTCTTTGTAAACATATATAATGCGACAAAAAATATATTTATATATAAATTTCTTTACACTTATAGTTTTAAAGCATAGAGTAAGCTTAAGAGAAACGACAAATTTTGTTTAAACTGTTTCTGCAATCATAATATATAAAAATGAATGTTTGTGTGTTTGTCCTTTATAGACTCAGAAACTATTGGACCGATCACTATGAAAAATTTGTATTTTTCTATGTAGAAGGTTTATACGCAATGCCCATTGATGTAACTAACCACCAGGCTGTACTGCAAGATATAAAAGTTATCAAAGCGCCTGCACATTATAAACTGCAATTACAACACAGTAGTTACGTATATTAAAATATCCAAACACTATTTGAAGGCAAAGAAATATACGGGCAAAGCTTAAGAGACGCGTGCGAAGCCGCGGGAAACAGCTAGTTGACGATAAAAAGCGTTTAACCCGGGTTTTTACCGCCTTAGGCGTCTGTGCAGTTTTAATGAAAACTGGCAATCTGTTGATAAAATGGGCACCTGCTTTGCGAAGGTAAATGTTCATAAACTACCGTTCTGTGACCTTCAGAACGGTAGTTGTCTCGGCCTCTTCTCTTATATCCGTGCATGTAACAGCCCTTCATCAGGTTACATTTTGACATACAGAATTGTTTCCAGAATGTACAGACAGGGCAGAGTCAACAGTTGCAAGTTTTTGAAGGCTGGTCGGTACGACTGTATGAAATTCATGTTAGCAATGATTCGAGTCGCTTTGAAGTTTGAAGGCTTTTAAAAATTGTTTGTTAAAGAGCCCCAACACACCAATCAGTAGGAAGGATGTGGGTAAATCAGACCATCATATGCCGTCATCAGTACCTCACTCGGGCAGTATTTGGCTAAAGACCTCATAACATAAATGCCTAAGGTTAATATGGTGAAAACTGAGTCGATATGAGCATTCCATATCAAACCTTGATCAAGGTGTATTCCAAGGAATTTAGTGGATTCCAAGGAATATTATGTCAGGCCCAAACCCAGAATATCCACCTCGCAAAGAGAAGGGAGTTTGAGTCGTTTGTTGTGAGATTGAGACTTTGGAAGTGTTGAACGCAGTTTTTTCAGGTCAACAAAAGCCTGTCATTCCTACACTTCCTTTGATTTTCCAATGAAACAGAGAGTAGTGTCATCAGCATACTGCACGAGTCTCCCGTGCAGTAGTGATGACTCCATATAATTGACTATACCAGGAAAAGAATTGGACTGAGGATGGAGCCCTGAGGAATACCATACTTAATTTCTATTTGTGTTGAAAGTAGATTTGATACTTGAACCACTTGGGTTCTGTGGCTTATGAATGAACTGAACCACGAAAGAGACACTCCTCGAATGCCGCACGATTCCAGTTTGTCAACCAGTGTATTCCAATTTGTAGAGTTGGATGGAATATTTCTTTGTAACTAAGTAAATATGTAATTTATTGACAAAGTCTAAACCACTGATAGAAGCACGATCTTTAAAAAAGTTTATAAGACATTAAAGTAATTTATATATACATTTCCTCGGTTTTATAAAATTTTATTATCGTTATGTTAGACACTCGTATAGTTTTTTAATGTAATTAAAGTTTTTCTTAACAACTTAAATACTAATTTTTAATTTGCTAAAACTAGTAGGTGTAAATCAGGGGACATTGCACTTAAAGTAAAAAATAACTCTAAGGGTTGCTAAACAACATGTTTCTTTCTACACTTTTCTGTTTGTTTGTTAATAATTTAGTTTTTTAAGTTAATGTCCTAATGAAATATTTTGTCACCTTCGAATTGTATTGTAGGGTGAAAATTTTTTCATGCAGATTTGTAGCCTATATAATCATACAGAACCTGGTGATATCTCTGTGTTCTACCAAACACCATAACTAATTCCTTTTATTCTGCTTAAAATACTAAGATTTTTACTGTATTGGATTAAAATAACCAAGAGCATATGATCAGTGTCAGTATCATTGAAGCATTTACTGGAGTTATTATAGGGGGTTTACGTGTAAAGGAGTGCAATTACAGTTACATTTTAAAGCAGCGTTCAAAGCAGGGAATTTGGTTTAGTAACTTATATATTTTATACAACATACTGATGATTCCCTCAATGTCATATCCTGGAAAGTTCCTAAATATACTCAGGGTGTTATATTACCTCTGGAAAAGACCGCCCCAACAACCAACAACGCACAAGTGTAGGTTCTGTGTTTAGGTGTAATGTAGTGTAATAATGACAGCATCAAGAGTCGTAAAGTCGAGGAAACACTTAGTCCAGTCTCACCCTCCCATTGTTGTCATCAGCAGTAGAGTGTCGTGTTATAGTCATCCTCTCAGGTGTATTTTACAAACATGTACACGATGACTTTATCAGGGAAATTCACAACAACTGACAAGTGCACGTTCTGTGTTCAGGTGTAATGTAGTGCAATAATGACAGCATCAAGAGTCGTAAAATGGAGGAAACACTTAGTCCAGTCTCACCCTCCCATTGTTGTGAACTGCAGTAGAGTGTCGTGTTATAGTCATCCTCTCAGGTGTATTTTACATACATGTACACGATGACTTTATCAGGGAAATTCACAACAACTGACAAGTGCACGTTCTGTGTTCAGGTGTAATGTAGTGCAATACTGACAGCATCAAGAGTCGTAAAATGGAGGAAACACTTAGTCCAGTCTCACCCTCCAATTGTTGTGAACTGCAGTAGAGTGTCGTGTTATAGTCATCCTCTCAGGTGTATTTTACATACATGTACACGATGACTTTATCAGGGAAATTCACAACAACTGACAAGTGCACGTTCTGTGTTCAGGTGTAATGTAGTGCAATACTGACAGCATCAAGAGTCGTAAAATGGAGGAAACACTTAGTCCAGTCTCACCCTCCCATTGTTGTCATCTGCAGTAGAGTGTCGTGTTATAGTCATCCTCTCAGGTGTATTTTACAAACATGTACACGATGACTTTATCAGGGAAATTCACAACAACTGACAAGTGCACGTTCTGTGTTCAGGTGTAATGTAGTGCAATACTGACAGCATCAAGAGTCGTAAAATGGAGGAAACACTTAGTCCAGTCTCACCCTCCCATTGTTGTGAACTGCAGTAGAGTGTCGTGTTATAGTCATCCTCTCAGGTGTATTTTACATACATGTACACGATGACTTTATCAGGGAAATTCACAACAACTGACAAGTGCACGTTCTGTGTTCAGGTGTAATGTAGTGCAATACTGACAGCATCAAGAGTCGTAAAATGGAGGAAACACTTAGTCCAGTCTCACCCTCCCATTGTTGTCATCTGCAGTAGAGTGTCGTGTTATAGTCATCCTCTCAGGTGTATTTTACATACATGTACACGATGACTTTATCAGGGAAATTCACAACAACTGACAAGTGCACTTTCTGTGTTCAGGTGTAATGTAGTGCAATACTGACAGCATCAAGAGTCGTAAAATGGAGGAAACACTTAGTCCAGTCTCACCCTCCCATTGTTGTCATCTGCAGTAGAGTGTCGTGTTATAGTCATCCTCTCAGGTGTATTTTACATACATGTACACGATGACTTTATCAGGGAAATTCACAACAACTGACAAGTGCACGTTCTGTGTTCAGGTGTAATGTAGTGCAATACTGACAGCATCAAGAGTCGTAAAATGGAGGAAACACTTAGTCCAGTCTCACCCTCCCATTGTTGTGAACTGCAGTAGAGTGTCGTGTTATAGTCATCCTCTCAGGTGTATTTTACATACATGTACACGATGACTTTATCAGGGAAATTCACAACAACTGACAAGTGCACGTTCTGTGTTCAGGTGTAATGTAGTGCAATACTGACAGCATCAAGAGTCGTAAAATGGAGGAAACACTTAGTCCAGTCTCACCCTCCCATTGTTGTGAACTGCAGTAGAGTGACGTGTCATAGTCATCCTCTCAGGTTTATTTTACATACATGTACACGATGACTTTATCAGGGAAATTCCCAACAACGCACAAGTGTAGGTTGTGTGTTCAGGTGTAATGTAGTGCAATAATGACAGCATCAAGAGTCGTAAAATGGAGGAAACACTTAGTCTAGTCTCACCCTCCCATTGTTGTGAACTGCAGTAGAGTGTCGTGTTATAGTCATCCTCTCAGGTGTATTTTACATACATGTACACGATGACTTTATCAGGGAAATTCACAACAACTGACAAGTGCACGTTCTGTGTTCAGGTGTAATGTAGTGCAATACTGACAGCATCAAGAGTCGTAAAGTGGAGGAAACACTTAGTCCAGTCTCACCCTCCCATTGTTGTCAACTGCAGTAGAGTGTCGTGTCATAGTCATCCTCTCAGGTTTATTTTACATACATGTACACGATGACTTTATCAGGGAAATTCACAACAACTGACAAGTGCACGTTCTGTGTTCAGGTGTAATGTAGTGCAATACTGACAGCATCAAGAGTCGTAAAGTGGAGGAAACACTTAGTCCAGTCTCACCCTCCCATTGTTGTGAACTGCAGTAGAGTGTCGTGTTATAGTCATCCTCTCAGGTTTATTTTACATACATGTACACGATGACTTTATCAGGGAAATTCACAACAACTGACAAGTGCACGTTCTGTGTTCAGGTGTAATGTAGTGCAATACTGACAGCATCAAGAGTCGTAAAGTGGAGGAAACACTTAGTCCAGTCTCACCCTCCCATTGTTGTCAACTGCAGTAGAGTGTCGTGTTATAGTCATCCTCTCAGGTTTATTTTACATACATGTACACGATGACTTTATCAGGGAAATTCACAACAACTGACAAGTGCACGTTCTGTGTTCAGGTGTAATGTAGTGCAATACTGACAGCATCAAGAGTCGTAAAATGGAGGAAACACTTAGTCCAGTCTCAACCTCCCATTGTTGTGAACTGCAGTAGAGTGTCGTGTTATAGTCATCCTCTCAGGTGTATTTTACATACATGTACACGATGACTTTATCAGGGAAATTCACAACAACTGACAAGTGCACGTTCTGTGTTCAGGTGTAATGTAGTGCAATACTGACAGCATCAAGAGTCGTAAAGTGGAGGAAACACTTAGTCCAGTCTCACCCTCCCATTGTTGTGAACTGCAGTAGAGTGTCGTGTTATAGTCATCCTCTCAGGTGTATTTTACATACATGTACACGATGACTTTATCAGGGAAATTCCCAACAACTGACAAGTGCACGTTCTGTGTTCATATGTAATGTAGTGCAATACTGACAGCATCAAGAGTCGTAAAATGGAGGAAACACTTAGTCTAGTCTCACCCTCCCATTGTTGTGAACTGCAGTAGAGTGTCGTGTTATAGTCATCCTCTCAGGTGTATTTTACATACATGTACACGATGACTTTATCAGAAAAATATGTGTTCTTAAAGTTACACATATGTCAATTATAACTTAAATGTATTATAAAGTGGTATAAAACTATTAGTTATAACTTTGTATAAAAAGTTATACAAATCCTATTGGTTACTTTTGGAGATCAATTCTAGGTTAATAGTAAATTAATTGTGAACTAGAGGTATCTGTATTTTTTCTCTATGTTTTGTGTTGAAAATTATGTTTCTTTATTACTACGTCATGCATTTATAAAGTTTTTCGTGCCTATTTATTATCTTTAATAATGCAAATGAAAAAGGTTTTGTAACAATTATAAATATAATTATCTCTAGATGTAATTTAAAACCGTTGATTTAATAAAACACAAATTCTTACAACACAAATTCCTTTCAACTCTATTACTGCATTATAAAAGTAAGGTTTATACGACTGCAATATTCAAATTTAGATTTTGCGCATTTCATACTATCCCAATTTCAATGTTCATCAGATTAGACAACGATTATCTAATACCGATTGGATGTACGGTATTAGCCTCCCTACGCTGTAATGAGCAAATTACAGAACTCTGAACGCCTATGTGTTTTAAGACGGAAATAACTCAAAAATAAATCTTATTTATATCTAATTTTAAATCGAAATTGATTATAAAGTGCAGAGTAATCAATTTAAAAATTGTTTCAAGAATGATTGTTTATAGGCTACAAATATTGCCCCTACAATTACTATACTTATTGATAATATATTGTACACACTCGCGCGCGCTCGCGCCAACACACACACACACACACACACACACACACACACACACACACACACACACGCACACGCTGAATAAATTACATTGCATAAATTGAATATTTACACAAATATTTATACAAAATATTTATTTTGTGTTTTAACTATAATGAGAAAATTACTCTTTAAAATTATATTAGGGTGGCTTTCAAAACATTTCATGCTGAATAATTGTGTTAGGTACACGAATTTGTAAGTAAAAATGTATTTAAAACCAAAGTAACTATATTATTTTGTGATAAAACAAACTGTGGTTTTGAGATTTAGGTTATTTTTTTATATTTTCTGGTTATTATATAATATCAATATGTATAACTAACAATAATTATTTGTTCAGTAATTTGTACCGTACACCACTTGAGGTAAATGTTATGCTAAATTAGTGCGTCATTAGTGTGCAAATCTAAACCACACAACAATTATTTTCAGTAATACCGACTAATATGGATTCACTGCGCAAATTCCCTATGACATTATAAGTACACCCAGTTCGTTATACTCGTGTACTATATACAATACAGCATTGTTTTGCATGTTATTTTTGAAAAATTTCCGAGCTAATTATTATCGGATATGACATATTTGACACAAATTCAATTGCTCATCACACACTGAATGTTTGACATTTATGATGCAGAAAAAGGGGAACTGATAAGGTTTCTATGAAAAATCGGAACCTAAACTAACTCACAAGTTTGTGAAATTGGGGAGAATGAGATGAAAGAGATATTGTACGCCGTACCGTATGTGTGTTGGTAGCCCTGAGTGAAGTCAAAGGATAAAATATGGGTCCGAGTGAAAAGACTTTTGATGGATATTTCAATAAGCCTTATGTAAAGGCAGCGTAAAAAATATGAATTCTTATATACTATATTTTGTTTTAAACTGTAATACTTGCTAATGATATTATAAATGCGAAAGTACCTTTGTTTGTTTGTTTGGCTATCACGCGTATACTACTCAACCGATTGCACCTAAATTTTACATGGACAATATTACGGTCCCTGGGACGAATATGGGCCTATCATTATTTCGAAAATCCCTTCGGGCTACTCCTCACTGGTCTTTAAAGTAGCGAAAATTACCATCTTAGTTTCTAAATTGTTTGTAATATTAAATGAATAAGCCTGTCAAATGAAATCAACTGTTCTGTAGAAACATTGCTTATTGTATTCTAGTTATTTACATTTATAGCGGGTAATGTATTTAAAGAGTGTATTTTTATGGAGAGTTAGGAATTTAGGTATCAGCGATTAGGTAAGTACTTATCTACCTTAGAAAATGTCCCAAACACAAGGAGGTATTAATTTGACTCCAAACACTCCCTTTAAGGTAGTCGACAAGAACTATGGTAGACGAAATTTCGGTAGACTTCCCTTTTGAACTAATAGACCAATTCCAGCTCTAATTATTCTAAAATATTAACACTTTTACTATAAACTTCTAAAGACTGATATAAAACTACTATAGTTCTCTGTTGACAGAGGTAGGCTTCGCTGATCGGTGCTATGTTTTCTTGATTGGGAAACAAAAAAAATCAACTACGGAATATTAACACCGTTTCTGCCCAAATTATTTTATTTTTGTCAGATTTTTTGGTGGCCTTTGGTTATTTGCTTTATTATCAGTTATTTACTATAGTTTTAGTATGAAATATGTAAAATTTAATAATAACTCACAATAAATTATAGCCATGTCGACATATGTCGACAGTGGGCCCAATGAACGGGGATGCAGTTAGAGAATAGAGGCTAAATGTAGACATTTGTCGACAGTGGGAATGAAAGGGGTGGTTTTAAAAATAAGTTAAAAAAATGAAATAATGATGCTTTTATTGTTCCATTACAGTATTTATGAATAGATTACATATCAGAAAGGATTGTATAAGAGATTACTTCCTCAGGAAGTATGGAAAGCCTCGCACAAAGCACATCGGCATCCAACTTGACAAGTCTTGCACCGTTTCCTTGTTGCTTTGGAACACAGTGCGCAGCGAATTTGCTTTTGAACTGTTTCTAAATGATGATCTTCTCCACTGAATCGGATTTCAGCGGCAACACCCTACTGGATACTGTCTGGCTTGGCGTCCTGCAGAGGATCGATGGCTTGTGCATGTTCGCATGTACGTACGGACAATGTAGCGGTGTGAATCCAAGAAGATCTAATTGTTCTTCAGCTCCTTTTGGCGTCATTCTGTATAAAATCCAAGCATTATTTCATACTCACATTCAGCATGTATGCAACCATTGGCCAATACCACTTTTTGTTGCGAATATGAATACGGTAGGTAGATACATTTTCATCTAGCCTATCCACCCCACCCATATTCATATTGTACCAATTGACACAGTTTGGCTGTGGCACAACGATGTGTTTTTTATTGCTAGAGGACCAACGCTTTGCTTTCCCCTCAGGATGAACGCCTGTTGCTGTCGACGCTATAGTAAAAAACACTGTTGTCCATGTATCTTACAAGTGTTATGTTGTGGTCTGTGTCAGTTATTTGATGGAAAGTACCTCTTGGTTCTTTCTTGAGATCTTGAGGTTTTACGAAGAGGGGCATCCTCAACTCTGTCTACCCTTATGGTCCCTGTACCATGATATCCCCTGTTTTTTAACGCTTCAAGCAGTTTTAAAGATGTAAAGAAAGTTGTCGAAAAACAAACTATATTTTCTGTCCTGTGGAGTTCAGATATAAGATCAATGACAACTGAGCCTCCCACACCGAGCTCAGGAATAGTTGCTCCAGTCGCTTTGCCCTGATACGGTTCCGCTTGAATAGCGTAGCCTAACCTTGTAGCTAATATCCAAACTTTATATCCGAATCGGATAGGCTTCCCATGGATATGTTGTTTCAACCCGTGCCATTCCAAAATAAAGGTACCATGGATTCATCAATGGGATAAGTAAATGTCACCTGGGAAGTAACGAAGCCATCGCTCGTTCAGCATGCACATAACAGAGCGAACTTTGGCAAACTTGTCATCTTTGTCTAATTTATCATTTTCACAGAAGTGAATGTTTTTCAAGATATCCTGAAAACGATTACGTGAAATTGCACGTGAAACTGCTTCATGATGTGTGTCCTCTGCCGTTTCCCAGTACATTCTGTAACGAGCCATAGTGTTGTAATCCTGATAGAAAAAGAATGGCGAAAAACAGACTTTATTTCATTTTTTGAATGTATGAAAAGTTTATGTTTCCTTTTTCTAGGGAATATTGATTAGTGCAATAAACAATGTACTCTACGACCTCGTCTTCAAAGAACATTTCAAACAGTTCTACAGGAGAATAATCATTTGACAAGAAATTCGCACGAGTAAACTCTATAGAGAGCTTACATCTGCAATGTCTTTTTCTTCCCATGTACGTTTTGACTTAATTCCTTTCACCTTCTTTTTTGTTCTAACATCTTTTATTTGTTTTTCTTTTTTTAGTTCTGCTCTCTAACGTATTTGTTTACTAACTTTTCCTTGGGTTTTCTTCTTCAAAAACAACATCTACGCTTACTACACTGTCATCTTCGTCCACAGGTTCCTCAAATTTCTTATCTTCTACTTGTTCCACTTCTTCTTGGTCACTTTTTTCTTCAGGTATTCCACCAATTCTTATTGTAACTAACCCATCTTCAGTTAATTTTCTTCCTATCAGCTCACCACCAGCTCTGAGTTGGTTTGCCAGATAAATGATTTATGTTGTGCCACTATCATCGTCATCGGAAATCACAGTCACTGAGGGCTGGATTATCTGGTGGCTCAATAAAAAAATGTTGGATCTATAATATTTTCACTCTTTTCCAATATATTAGCGATGTCAGCTACCGTCAACCTAAAAAAAAACAATTTGTTGTAATGGACATCGACCCCTACCGCTGGTGCCCACTGTCGACATTTGTCGACATCAATATTTATGATTGTAAAATCGATACCCTTAAAACAATATTTTACACGTTCAACACAGTAATTACGTCATACACATATCTTATATCACTATAAATAGCGTACGGTAAATAATATTATTATTTACAAGGTTGTAATACACTTACCTGTCTATCAGTGACATAGTGAGGCTGAGAGTCAATCAGTAGAGTTGTTGGACACAAAAGCACCAAACTAGCCACTGCCGCGGCGCATCAACTGCTAGTTCAGAGATACCAACATAACAGCGGGGATATTATCGTAAGAGTCCTAGACAATCAAAATTTCCACAAAAAAAATATTAAAGTTGCGTGTCGACAAATGTCGACAGTGGAAGAAACGGGTTAAATACTTAGAACGAAGTAAATTTCATCAACCATAATTAATAACTTTTTGACATATTTTCTTAAACGTGTTAACAAGGCAAACTCTACATTGGTGTCGGAAATATAATTTACTCGAACCAGAAGTGTTCATACAGTTGCAAACCTACGAAATTGCTTGCCAAGCCTGGGTGAGTGCTAGTGTTAAATAAAAAGTATAAAAATATTTATGTTTCAAAAGAACTCATTTTAGAATATTTCACTAATAATGAGATCCGTTTTTCTTCCAGTACACATCTTTAATAACACAATAACAACGTAATTGGTTGAGCTACTAGGCTAGTTAGCTGGTTATTTATTTATTTATTTCATTCCAACGGCAAAAACCAATGTTCACAAATCAAATCTATAACATGCAAATACTTAAATATACTAGTAACAGAATACTAGCATGCAAGCAGTATAAATACAAGCAGTATGTAACAACTTGAAAAGTATACTAAGAATAATAACAGCGATAAATATGTATATATAGTAACAAAAACAAAAACAATTAATAAATACTATCTGTACGTATGCAAGAAATAAAAGACAAACCAAAGTTTACAAATCAAACCTATAACAAGCAAATAATAAGTATACCAGCAACCGAATACATGCAGATATAAATACGAGCAAAGTATGTAACAACTTGAAAATATACTAAGAATAATAACAATCGATAAATATGCATATATAGTAACAAAACAATAACAATCAATAAATACTATATGTACGTATGCAAAAAATAATAACAAATGAAGAATAGATACGGTAGGACGTTTCATGTAGAGTCCTGCTGTGCGGCTGTCAATACTCCTCTCCTTGTGGTCGAAACCCTGTCGTGGAAGAGATCCAACCCGCCGCAGTGACGGTTGCCAATCCTCATCATCCTTGCAAGTGGACCATGGAAGTCATAGTTTTCTTGAATATTGGCGCCTCCCAAACAACTCCCTCGAACGAGTCCCCGATGGTATACGGAAATCCACCCGCGAAAGCAGCGACGGGCAGTCCAGCTCCCCCCTTATCAGCCGAATCAGCAACAAGACATCCGCCACACAGCGCCTGGTCCGAAGATCTGGGAGAAGAAGCTCGGCCTGCAGCTCAGCAATAGGAATGTCTCTAAACAGCAGTCCTCGCCGCAGTCCCACCAGTCTCAGGAATCTCCTTTGGACCGCTTCCAGTTTGTCAACAAGACCCAGCTGGTAGGGAGACCAAACAGGACTCGCATATTCCAATAACTGGCGAACGAAGGATGAGTAGAGAGTCCTTAAGACTGCAGAGCTTGTCATTCCACGAGTAGACCTGTTGATGAATCCCAACATCCTATACGCTCTTCTGCACAGCTCATCGACATGGTCATTGAAGGAAAGATCAGCAGAGAAGGTAACACCCAAGTCCTTAATTTTGAATACTCTATCCAGAGGTTGACCATCCAGTGAATACTGAAAAATACTAGGTTGATGCAATCGACTGAAGGTCATTACAGAGCATTTGGGCGAGTTTAGCTTCATGTTGTTAGTTCTACACCAATCCAGAACACCATCAAGACTCGACTGAAGCAGTGCAGAGTCGTCCCGGCCGGAGACCACCGTGTAGATTTTGACGTCGTCAGCAAAAAGCAGGGCATCCACTTTCAGTATCGAAGTAATATCATTGATGAATACAGTGAAAAGATATGGGCCTAATAAGGAGCCCTGAGGGACGCCCGAGGATTGGTGGAATTCTTGAGAAAGTGCACCAGGTAGCCTTACTAGCAAGCGCCGTTGCAGCAGATAGTCGCTCAGCCAGGAGAGGAGTGGGCCGTGAATGCCATAAGCCTTGAGTTTTTGTCCAAGAATGTAGTGGTCAACCTTGTCAAAGGCTTTGGCAAAGTCAATAAAAGCCACGTCCAGCTGTTTACCAGACCCCATGGTGGATAGTATTTTTTCTTCAAACAGAAGTAAATTGGTTACTGTGGATTTGCAGGCGGAAAAACCGTGTTGACTAGGACAAACTAGAGGTTTCAAGTATGGTCTCAAACGAGACAGTACGAGCCCTTCAAACACCTTCCCAACAGCAGAGAGAATGGTAATGGGACGATAGTTTTCAACTTCTGAGGAACTACCACTCTTAAGTATAGGAACCACGTGTCCCACTTTAATAATTTCAGGAAATATTCCATTGCAGTAGAGATAGGTTAAACATAGTGGTCAGGGGTTGAACTAAGATGTCTTTGCAGTGATACAAAAATGATGGTGGTACGTTGTCAGGGCCAGCACCCCTCATAACATCAAGTTTCCTCAAGACCTCTAAGACCTCCGAAGCAGAGAAAGATATAGCCGCCAAAGAAGAGTGTGTGTTGAAATCGAAGTGTGGAGCTGAAGTTACTGGCTGGGAGAAGACAGAAGAAAAGAATTCTGAAAACATATTTGCTTTATCCTGCAGGTCCAATGAAGTGCGTCCACTAAGTGTGACAGTAGAAGGGACTCCGAGAGATTCAGTAGAAGTGCGGACAAAACTCCAAAAGCTGTTGGGATTGTGCGGGATGGAATCTTCAATATGGCTCAGATAATCCATGCGGCATCTACGACTAAGGTTCTTGCAAGCCTCACGCAGTATACAGAAGCGAGTGTAGTCCGTTGGTAGATAGGTAAGTTTATAAAGTTTGTGCGCAATCTTCTTTTGTATCACCAGGTTAATGAGCTCCCTGGAAAACCATTTTGGGAAGGGTGAGGTTCCCAGTCGTTTAAGAGGGCTGCATTTAACACAAATATCACCAAGCAATGAAACCAATCCTCCGAAGCTGTCTTGGACGTTGGTTGTAGCATAGACGAAGGAGAGATCCTCCGCTGAAAGCATCTCAGAAGCAGCATTCAAGTCACACTTGCGCAGGTTGGGGCAGGTGAAATATCTAGCAGGAAGAGTCCTTCGTCCAATTGGAACGGAAAAGGCCAAAGGGGGATGGTGGGGATCGGCCTGAACCAGACAATCATCAGCAGCAACCACGGAGACAAATTTTATGCTGCTAAATATTAGATCCAAAGTGACTTGTCTGAAGTTCCGCATGTGATTAACCTGATCCAAGGAGTGCAACTCGACAAGGTTCTCAAGAAGCTCCCCTTTAGTTCTGTCCGCAGCGTTTTGGTCGGAGATGGGGATATCATAGGAGGGGACGTTGAAGTCACCCGCCAATATAAGAGAAGATGACGGCGAAGACGATACAATTTCGTCTACTGAACTGCAGTAAGTATAATAAGTAGATGCAGGCTGCCCAGGAGGGATATAGACACAGTTAAATATCAGTTTATGAACGGGTAGAGAGATAAAAAGGCTCTCGATTGGCGAGTCATAAATAATCTCTTGGGAATGTATGCTTTTATTGACTGCCACCATTACTCCACCACCAGAAGTTTTGCTGCTTGAATGGGCGTTTCTGTCCTTTCGATAGATTGTATATCTGTCGGTCGATTGCAGTTCAGAAGTAGACACATCAGGGGAGAGGTTAGTTTCATACAGCAACAGAACGTCATAAACACTACACGCCAAAGCATTTTTCAAAGTATGAAGCTTAGTTCTAATTCCATTGACATTTTGGAAGTATAAGTTCAAACTAGTTTTGCCGTTGGAAGTACTTAGTTTTTTTTTACAATCTTGGGGATGCCGTTTAGATATTTGATGGTTAAATCTGGCTCGCCGGAATCAATACGGGACTTCAGAGTATCCCGCAGATCCGAGAGGTGCTGTCTTTCCCTCAATGTGCGATCACGAGCCAGGGAGACGCCATCCAACTCATCTCCAGAGTCTATCTTGGTGCCAAAGGTTTTGAAGAGTGTAACGGCCTCATTCTCAGACGAGAGGCAGAGCTTTATAGCTCGGGGTTTATCTTTGGTTGCTTTCCCAAGTCTGAAAAATCTAGCCCGGCCCATGGACGCTCCCAGACCACAACGTTCCAAGATGACATTGATAAGACTCTTATCGTGCTCCTTCGCAGCTGCCAGCACAGATGATTCGCATTCCTTAAGTCCGAGTACGATCACGTTACGTGTGCAGCGCTGTCTGTCGTTGATTTCCTCAAAGATATCCTCAACTGGAATGTCCCGGCCCTCTCCCTTAGCTGCAGCTTTGGCTTTTAAATCATTGACATCACTCTCGAGTTTATCGATGCGTGGCTCTAGGTAGCTAATTTTGGCGCTCAAATTGTTTATATCTGTTTTTATATCCTGAAGCCCATCAGCAATACCCTTAACCTCATCCTTGGTTGCGAGAAGGGAGAATTTATTGAGTAGCTCATCCATTTTACTAACTAGTAGTTGAGATGGGTTAGAGTTGGCCGCGTAACAGTCAACACGTAGGCAGTGCCACTTTTTATTTAAGTTACTGGCGTAATGGGAATATTCAGTTTTGTTTACTCCTACGCATTTGATGTGGAACCAACTTTGGCAGTCTGAGTCGCACTGAAGTCCATCGTCCGTGTCAAGAACCATTTTCATGCACACTCTGCACGCAGCACTGTCAGCCATGACGTGAGGATAGAAGCTTGACAATCAATGTTCAAACAGTATTTGATATAATGCAGAAGTCGTAGGTTGACGAGTGATCAAGATGGCTACTCAAATCTCCACAATAATGATCACCAAGCTAATCTATAATCCATAGAAATTTTCCGTAATTCGCAAGTATAACTAACTTTTCATAAAGTATAATAACAGAGACCAGTTGCAGCCACTCGATCCACCACAATAGTGATCCCTGTGCAAAAGATATATCTACCAGAATTCTAGAGAATTTCATATAGCGCTAACTTTATAAAAACGATGTACGATACAGATGGCAGTGGCAAAAAAACCAGCGCAGGTTCGTTCAAGTGCGACGCAGTCCAATCCAACACATATGCAGGCAGACAGACACTGGTGTTATTGACAATACAAGACTGATCGAATTTGCTAAGACTTGTTTATTAGTAGAAAATCAAAAGAAAAGACTGTTCATTTATAACCTTATTGCATGACAATTTAAACATTTAGTCACATATAACTTACACAATATCAAGCCTAATAATAGTAGCAAATAATAGTTGGAGCACTAGTCAGAGCAGACAAGCAAATCGGCCATCTTGAAGCAAAAAAAACTGGTTAAAAAGGTTAGTTAACTGGTTGAGCTACTAGGCTAGTTAGCTGGTTAGTTAACTGGTTGAGCTACTAGGCTAGTTAGCTGGTTAGTTAACTGGTTGAGCTACTAGGCTAGTTAGCTGGTTAGTTAACTGGTTGAGCTACTAGGCTAGTTAGCTGGTTAGTTAACTGGTTGAGCTACTAGGCCAGTTAGCTGGTTAGTTAACTGGTTGAGCTACTAGGCTAGTTAGCTGGTTAGTTAACTGGTTGAGCTACTAGGCTAGTTAGCTGGTTAGTTAACTGGTTGAGCTACTAGGCTAGTTAGCTGGTTAGTTAACTGGTTGAGCTACTAGGCTAGTTAGCTGGTTAGTTAACTGGTTGAGCTACTAGGCCAGTTAGCTGGTTAGTTAACTGGTTGGCTAGTAACTAATCTTATTACTGTTTAACTATCCGCATGATTTGAGAACGAATTGGCCTACAGACTAGAAATTTTGCGTGAATCACCAATTCTATTTAGGGAACATCGAGTTTTGTTACTCCATTTAGGATTTGGCTGAAATTTAATAAAAATCTTTAAATTGGTCTTGTGGGTAACCATGACCGTAGCGAAATATTGTTCATGAAGTCATTTATAAATAAACTGAGTACCGTCATAAGACATATTACATATGACATTAAACCCGTTGTCTAATAAAATTGTTATATGTTGGTACATGTCCATTCTTGGGAATCGGCTGAGTGTATTTGCGGCTATTTTTCAGGAGGCTGTCACCACTTCTCCTTGAGATGTGACAATTTGTTCCGTATGACTGTCTCTGTCCGAAGTATATCCAAAGAATCAAATGATCTATAGGCTTGAACTTATACACAAAACCTCGGCGAAGCATTTTACGCTACATGATGTGTAACGTATTGTTATCATGTAAATGACGTACTGTTATCATGAAATAATGGCTTTAATATTTAACAATGAAAGCATAGGCATGAATAGTTCATTTATAAAGACATGCTTGATTTTTTACAATGTGGAACATTACATACAGACACACATTTATTCTGTGGCCGTTGTTATAATTTGATACATTTAAAAGCTTCCTTTAAAAGATTGAAGGGTCAACGGAAGTCAACAATCCAGATTCGGATAGTAGATTGCTGTATATTGTTGAAGGCGACAATGGTGCTAAAGCCGTGTCACTGATACAACTCCCTAACAATGTTCGGATTTGGTCAACTTCTAACAGAGTTACTGAGTTATTGCACAGTTGTTTGGCTCACAGACTGTTGTGGTAGCCTGATACACTGCACAGCAGTAGTACGACTTTACTCTGTGTAAAGTAAAAAGACAGCATCTTCATGGTAGTGGTGATGAGCATTGATCCAGCGCTACTTTTCTAATGAAGCAATAGGATTGTTTGGTAATTTAAAAAGCAACAGTGCCAACCAATAATCGTCCTAATGTTGCCAAAAGCGGGGTGAGAATGCTTTAAATTATTTAAAAAATTGGTTTTGAATCCTGCTAGAGCAGACATTATTTTTCCCACATCCCTATTATATAGAAAGTTCCTTAAGACAAGTCTTAAAGAAAGTAAATGGAATATTTTAATTCGACCATAACTGCATTTCTTCGGAAGAAATATTTAATTAGCTGATACATTTAGTAGATTGCAGTCGGGTTTAATACCTTTTAATAGGTGCGATTGATAATATTTTTTGTTTTTTAAAATGTTATTTAATTTATTACATAATGATTGTATGTGTATAGTAATGTTAAAAAATGTGTTATTGTTTTACTATATTATTTATTTAAATTTTACTAAACAGAAATTATTCTAAAGATTGGCATAACCAAACGATTAATTTGAAACGTTGTTTATTTATTGTGATTCTAAGAGGAAGCGCAATATCTGTGGAGATTGAAGAGATTAATTCCTGCCAACTGTCATTATTAGTTAACTACGTTAACTTGTCAGCTAAGAATATTTATAATTTTTCAAGAATCTTTGAAATAACTTTAATATGAATGGAGAATAAAATATGCTTGTATTAAATGTTTATTCTTTATAAACTAACAGCACGTCCTAAGAACAGGGTTTTATTTAAATTTCATTAATACTCAAAACAATCGTAACTGAATTGGTTTATAAAAAGACGATAGTCGCAGAATTTTTAAATTCACACATCCCGAAGAAAGAAAAAAGTTTTATTTCGTTCAGTGAAATTGTAGTCATTTAATTACTCGTAGTTATCATTTGCTATTGACGCTCTCCAATATTGCTGAAATTAAGGATATTATTTATAACTATTTATATAAAACGTCGCTTACGAATAATTTCTAGCTTTTTGTTCATAAAAGATTAATTTTTGTATTTACTGTGGAGATTAAAATAATATATTTTCTTAATTTATATCTAGATAAAATTTGCCTTTTTCTTAAGTTAATAAATCTTTAAGTTTACATGACCTTCCTTAAGTTAATGTGAATGTAAAATTTTATAATTTCTATTTCCAGCGGTTTTGTGGACTTGGAATAAAAGTTTCCCAAACTAAACCTTTCATATTCTAATAACTCCTGACATTTTCACCTCTTTCTGTCTTTATGGAATTTACTTTGATAGACTATTGCAGCTATTGCATTACAAACATGAATGCCATCCGGTTAGAAATAACGAATGAAAGCATAAATTAGCTCCAAAAGCACCTTAATTCAAAGATTAGATACCTTTGGGTGGGATTAGCTGCTGTCCAGACCACTCCGACTGGGCTTTACGTTGGGATTTTGATGTTAGATATTCCTCCATTAAGATTCAATTTATTATTTTTAAAACATTTATTTATGCAAGGTGAATGTTTTACAATATTTGTACATATTATTATACAATATTTAAATTTTTAACAAAATAGTTTGACATAAAGACTTCGTTTTAATAAATCTTGAAGATAATTACTATAAAGATTTCAATTAAACATATTTAAATCTTTGATACAGGTTTTGGTATTTAAAAGAAATGGAGAGTTATACCTTTATTCTCGGTTTCTTTTAAAATAAAAGACTTCTTGTTTGGATTTTTATACTTTAGTATTCTTCGAAATGTTTTGTGTAACAGATTTGGATTTACTTTGTATAATAAACAATAACAACAATAATAAAATACAACTTTGTATAATAAACAACAACAAAAATTAAGTACGGCTGTCCTATAAGTGACATCGAAGGGCTAGATTAATATATCTCGTATATATATATATATATATATATATATATATATATATATATAATTTCAATAAACATTGAATCACAAAAGTAGTTGCTCCGCTGGAGTCGAACCCGAATCTCTCACTTGCTGGGTGAATGTGCTACCATTACACCACAGAGCGCTTACTTTTTCCGATTCAATTATTTTGTATTTGGCCGTATCTGTCACATATGCGTTTAAATAAGCAAACTAACATATGATCGGAAGACCAAATACCTGTCAAAAGACTTTTTATTTACATTAAACTGTATAAATTGCCATTTATACAGTTTAATATATATATATATATATATATATACACACACATATATATATATTGAATTGAATTGCGTTTATTCAAGAAATTATACATTTCTGAGGCCCCGCTAAGTACAATACTTGTCAGCGGGAACCTATATAACTATATTTAACTACAGTTGAGATACATAATTACATTTAATTATCTTTCAGGTCCTTAACGTAGTATTTTTAATTTAATTGTGGTGAACATTGGTATATAATATACATACAACAGTGAAATTATTAATTTGGAGTGATTAAAAAATATTGTCTGATTATTACTATAAGTTAATACAATACATCATTCCCATAACACTATTAAATATTTAAAACATTCTGTTGATTAAGCTTTTAGATAAACTGAAAAGTTGAAGAAAAGTAAATAAATTGGGTGAATAGGTCGATGGTATTGACCGTGGCGAATAGTCAAAAGACTCGGTCAACTAAGTAACTCATTAGTCTTATCAGTTATTACCCATTCCCATCCATTTGCGTAATAACCATTAAAGATATTGGGTTATCGGAAGAGGTAGACAAATATTACGTACAATTCAAACATGTTTTCAAAAACGATTAATTTTCGTGCATTGGGCAAGAACCAACAGTCATGTCGTGTAGCCTACATACAGACGGATCGAGGTGAATTAATATGATATAAATGTGGTTCTTACAACTGTTACAGCTATTCTAATTTATTTATTTTATAGAAATTATGTATATCAAATTTATTCATTCTTACTTAATAACTTTTCTTCGCATACAAGTATTTGAACATATGCTGGCGTACTGTGTGTCGGTTATGTCTTTGTTAAATGTTGTGTAAAGTGTGATTGAAATTATTCAACTGTGTAAGTGGAAATTTGGATATTCTATTTTCCAGGTAAATAACATTATCTTGATAACTATGATATTGCCCCTAATAACTTACATTTAATACTAGATATAATATAAATTATTTTGTTATATATTAAAGCTACACTCTTAGTTATATTTACATTCAGTGCATAGAATAAATAAAAATTCAAGCAACTCTCAATCTGGCAGGTCTTAGCAAACTTTCTATATTAGTCGTTTATAACAACAGATAGTAACCGAGTACATAAATTCATTTCTAATATAAGCTCAAATAATTAAACACAACTAGTAATTGTTATATCCTTTAGTAGACATAGTGTACCAGAAACACTACATACAGCACAATGGAGATTACCTCTAGAACCATTAAAATATGCATTCCTTATTAAATTGGTAAGCACCGGTTGAGTAATTTACCGGTTGATTTACTTGATGTATTATCAAAGTGCTATACTGTGCAGTATTAATGGAACACCAGTAGCAAATTGCAATCATCAGTTTTACGTAAAGTTCAGATTACCTTATACCTAGTCGATTATTCAATATGTTCATTAAAGTGTGAAATAAGCAAAAATATATTATTTAAGTTTTAAACAGAAAAAAACAATAATAAAAATCCATCCCTGAGGATAACAGAAGTCTAGAGAGATATACTTGAATTAATTAGTAAACAAATAAAGATATCTTATTAAACTGTACACATAACAATAAAAGAAAGCAAAACATTTCTCTGACAGATATATAATCAAACACTTGTAGATAGGTCTTGTCTTTTATAGATATTATTTGTAATGAGTAAAATTATATATAAATAATACTTAGTAAACATGACAATAATAAATAACAACAGTGATCTAAACTGATGAACATAGAAAAACATCAATACAACTACAGGAATACATCTTTGGCATTAACAGTTCTTAAAAATATGAAATAAAACAATATTATAGTGAAACAAAACAACAACAAGGTCCATAAAGTATCAGGAAATGTTCAGCCTTACCATTAATATGTGTGAACTAACCAATTATATACAGATTTTTTAAATTTTGTAAAATTATTTTCATTGTAAATGTGATTAGGCAAGTTATTGTAAAGAGTAGGCACAATAAATTCCACCAGTCTCTTCCCAAAATCCGTTTTTATGTAAGGAACAATTAGTTTTTTTGTGTTCCTTAAATTTGCAGATGTAGTATTAGAGTTTACCATCATGTATTCGTCATTACCAAAGTATCTCACGTATATCGTATATTTATAAAAATCTTGAGGGGTTAATGTATCACCCCTGTATCAAACTGGTTGGCAAATCCGTTAGTTATATTTTGTACAGAGTCTGATATGGAACCCATTATTTGGTTATCGGAATTTTTATCTTTCAATCTGCCCAATAGTTTATTTACTCCATTCCATAGTTTCCTAGGGTCACTTTTAGTGTTCTGAAAATAATGTTTATAGTACTCATTTTTTTCTTTTTGAAATTTCACTATTTACTCTATTTTGAAAGCAATTGTAGTTCCTCCTATAAACTAGATTTGTAGGATTCGCCTTCGATTTTCTAAATAGCCTATCTCTTTCCTTTGTCAGGTCTCTCAGGTCATTAGTCATCCACTCTTTACTTTTTCTTGTCCTATTTTTAATTTTTTTATTGTTTTGGGGTTTATTTATAACCTTACATTTATCGTATAATGCTTTCAGATTGTTGATTATATAGTTATAGACCATATCTGAGTTCTCTATAGGCATATTTAATAAATCAATGTTACCTAATTCTGATTTCAACCTAGTTTCATTTATATTATCTATTTTGGGCAAAGATGCACTACAGTTTGTGATGGATTGCACAAATTTGAGTTTTTACACCAACAGGATAGTGATCCGAAATTTTAGACCTAATAACACCTCCAACAATTTTCTCGAAAGTAGAAACTTCTCTAATAAATATATGGTCAATGCAAGATGAACATAATATTTCACCTCTAAATTCTTCCCTAGTATTGTCGTAAATTACTCTATCCAGTCCCTTCGACAATAACATCGTTAAATAATCTAAAGCAGAATTCTCCAGGTCAGCATTAATATTAATGTTTGTGTCCCCAATCATAATTATATTCCCATTATGATAAATTTTATCCAACTTAATTGATAATTCGTTCACAAAATAACCTACGCTAAAACCTGTGCTCTGAGTTGGAGGCCTATAAAGAGCTAGAATCTGCAAATTGCAAACTAAAATTATTTCCGTAAGTATGTAATGACCCAGCAATGTTTTCAAATGATTCTGTATGAATGTTAAATTCGGTAAATTTAAGTTTTAAGGTATTATAAAATAAGGCTAAACCTCCTCCTCTTTTACCCACCCTACATGCACTAATTCTGCAGAAGTTATCAATGTTAAATTTGTCTATCTCAATTTCGTCACAAAATATCTCTGATAGAATCAGCACATCGAATGTATCAGAAAAGATGTTTAATTCTAACATGAGTAAATCCCAGTTTTTCTTTATGGACCTTATGTTAATGTGTACAATGGAAATACCCGTAAAATCACTATTGCTACTATTGCAACCAGAAAACCACTCACCAAAACTATTATAGTTTGCAAAGCTTATATTACTATCTAAATCTATTTCTAAACATTGTGCCATTTGTACTAAACATATTTATTGGAGAATTTATTCGTACCTTTTTACACTCCTATCTTATTAAGATCATCTAGGCTTTTAATAACCACTATGTTTTTGTCGTTTTCATGTCTTTTAACTAGGATTTTTCCGTTCTGAAACCACACGAATTTAAAGTTGTGAACTTTAGCTCGAGCTTTAGTCTCTCTCAACAGGCCCTTGTAGAAATAACTCAAATTCTCGTTAAAGAAGATCTTATTGCCGGTATTATTTTCCGAAAGACGAGCCCTTTTCCCTTTCTTCAGCCATATGTCGCGATCAACATTTGACACAAATTGCACAATGATAGTGGGTGGTTTACCATCTAACCTTTTCTGAAGTCTATGTAGCTTATGTATTTGTTGTGAAACAAAAGGGACACCAATTTCACTCGCCAAGTCTTTTACCACTTGAGTAGTATCTTCTTTTTCTAATACTCCCCCTCTTACGGGCACTCCCTGTATTTAGAGGTTAACACGGCGACCGTATTGTTCGAGATCATTAACCCTATCAGTGAGAGCTGTAATAGAGCCTTCACTTATATTTAGCCTTTTCTTAACCTCAACTACTTCATCCCTTAGTTCCTTATTTTCTTTTCTTAACTGCCTAATTTCTTCCAGCAAGGTATCGTACTTACTTGACATAAACTCCAAGGAGTTCTTGATCTGCTCAACGGATGGAATGATGTCCATAAGACTATCAAGTTTACTAGCAATATCTTGTGTCACTAACTCATCTTCCTGAGATTGGCTAGTCTTCTCCTTCCTTCTGCAAGAAGAGCATGCCCATTTTCCTTGACCGACCTTACCCAAACCCTTCCAAGACTGAGATTTCATGCTACACTCTTCAAAATGATAACCTAGGTGACATAACCTACAAATGGCATAGTCACCATCAGTTGGAAGGCTATTTTTGCATTTACCGCAATTTGGGTTAGCCCCATCGTTAGGCATTGTAGAATATGTTAATTATGAACGAAACAAGTAATTAAAAACTATATATCGCACAAAAAACTCATTAAGTTTACACAAAATGCGGGAGCACAGATCCAGACAATCAATCACCAGACAACCAATGCCACCTATATATATATATACACACACACTTACACGTAAACAAGTGAAAACCCTGGTTCTTGTTCCATTAGAGCTAGAACATTTTGTCATTAAATCTTTATTGATATTAAATTAGGCTATCTCCGCATATACAAATTATAAATATGTTTTATATATATATATATATATATATATATATATATATATATATATATATATATATATATATATATATATGTGTGTGTGTGTGATAAGATAAAACGCGCAGCCAATCATGTTGGCGTATGGCGGTAACTTCCTAGTTGTGTCAAACTACCTATGGATGATCAATTCGCTTGTAGACGTAGGCATCAATAAAGTGAGCTCTCATTAAGCGAAATGCTCGCTATAACTATTGGTACATGTTTATTACATTATTAGATTGGCTGTCTTGTATAGAGCAATCTGACCTCTTTGCACAAGAGTTTGGATTACAAGTAAATGTTTATGTTAACAAACGTTCGCTTCCTACACAATATCACACAACAAACCGAACTTGCTAGTGGTGTTTGACATACAGGTCTCAACGTGTCTGAGGAGCGGCTGCAACTGGACGCACTGATTGTGTACTAATTTAAGTTATTCATTTCATTAAACCGAATAACATGTTGGAGTGAACATCCTAGTAATTGTATACTATACCTTTGTATTTAGTTTTTATTAGTTAAATAAAGCCGTGCACTTTTATTAGGTTAAAAATATATTGCTTATTAATTACAGTTATACAAAACGGATAGTCTTCTCTGTCATAAGTACGAGCAAAAGAGATAATGGGTGACTCACTGAGTGACAGGAAAAGGACAAAGAATAATATATGTTAGATTATTGGAGAAAATTTGAAGAATTCGTAGAAAATACAAAATTAGTACCGTTTTTAGAACACAAAGATTTCTTAGGAAAATTATCGTAAAAAGTAAACAAAAACATTCCAAGTAGGACTCGAAAACCTGCTTTTTAACAGGTACTTGTAAAATTAATACATAGACAAAACAAAAAGCCCAAATAATATGTGATAATACAATAATATAAACATTAGATGACAAGTAGTAGCGGAAAACATTCAAACAGCTCAACATTGATTGCTTAAAAGTCGTCGCATGAAGGAGAAAATAATATATTATTATAATTACAGTTATAAAGTATATTTGAACGATGGAATAACATTGAACTATACACCCCTCCCACTGAAAATAGTATAATAAAATCTCACATAAGGTGTTAAAGTGTCTTCGTTAAGACTATTGGACCCTTTTTTATATTAAAATAATGAGTTAAATAGACGGTGTGAACTAAACAAATTACTATGCATTCTATCTTCGAAGACTATGTAAAAGAGAGACAAAATGCCACTTTAAAATTAATTTTAAAATACAACTTAAATTTATGATCAACGAGTGAAAGGAATGTTTCACTCACATGACTTGAACCTTCTTACTCCCTTGATCTTTTCACTGCTCATATAAATTATTAAACTAGAGCACTGGAATCTGCATCCAATACCAATTCGGTAATTCTATAGCAACCAACCCTTTCTACTAATCCCCTGTAGTACCGCATTATCATCAAGGATAGAACTGTTCTCTCAGGGGTGTAGTTTACAAGAACAAGAATCACAGCCTGGTATATGCTGTTTTGTTATGACGACTGGACCACGCTCCTTTTCCTTTATTTCTAATCACTATCACTAACGTCTATTGATGAATTTACGTAGCCGACATCTTAGCTAAATATGTATTATACTCATAATAATGAGTATTTATTCACAAATCTACCAGTATATTTACATTTACAATATTTTATTATTTAATCTGTTTAATACGCCTCCAGCCAGCGAATAGCCAACCACCAGTATTATCTGATCATCGAAAACCCATTCTGCAAGGACGTTAGGTAAGGTTGTACTCGTATTGAAACTATAACAGTAAAGGTTAAGGGTGCTTTAAACTTAGGTAACATCTCCGTTGCTTTTAACGTTCCATTCCAGTATCGGTCCTTATATGTTTGTTATTTTAGTGATTGACCAACTGTCACTAGTGGGCTGATAATATTACCTAACCCCTGCAATATAATTAATATTGAATACAAATTTGCTGCTTTAGTTAAAATTTTATTTTGAAGTAGTTTTTGTATACTAAATATGCCTATTTAATTTATTGCTCTCATTTTTGAAAAAGATCAACTCGACTTCACCGTTTATGATCCCCTAAGACATGATGAAACGATAACTATGTCATTAAAATCCCAAATAAGTTGACACTTGATCAAAATGTATTTTATAAACATCTAGTTCGTTGGCCATTGAGTTCCAAATATAGCGGTCCCTCAGGTTTTAAAACCCACAACTTTGTTAACTTTTGAATCGAGAGGATTTATTCCAAATGTAGTTGGAAACATATATTTATAAAATACAAATATAATATTCCAGTTGTCACAAAATTTACGTGCTTCTTCCGCCTGAGTCGTTAATCGAATTTCCTGTTTCACTAGTAACTTTGCAATAAAATCGATACAACTACAAGATGTTGGAAATTTACCCTGTTTGGCATTTTTCAGTAATTAAAAGCACAAATTAAGAAAGGAACCCCTCACAATTAAAGTAAATAATTTTATTAAAATAAAATAAACCGGAAACTATACATAGGTCTTAAAATTTCCATAATAAAAAATGAATTTTATTTTATAATGTTAAATCATTCACAAATTTGTATCATCAAATGTAAAATGCCTCGTTATAATAACAAAGGAAGGAGCTTATTATAATACAGTTATAACTAAAAGCTAACAGTCAAATAACCAAACAAAGTAAATAAAACTTTTTATTGAAAGCCGACACTAGTAAAATGACTGGTTTTCATCCAGAAGGACCTCCCAAACAAGGAAACACTATTACAATTCTACATTTTTGTATTTCTTATAAAGATAGCAACTGCAAAAATCAACGGCTGTAGTCGATTTTGCAATTTGAGTGCAGTACGCAACGAAGTAATATGCATGATTTTAAGGAAAATGGAATGCTTTGCTTCCTAAAGGAACCCCCTATACAGTATATAGGCCAATGGATATGATGGAGAACAAATGATTGATATGTGCAAAATTTTCACATGGCAAAAGAAGTTTTTTTGTAAAATGAGCTCTTAGAGAATCCTGACTCCACCAAGTTCCAAGGGATGTACCTCGACAAAGGTCTAACCTGGAACAGTCATTTTGACAATATCTGTGCTTGCGTTATTTCAGGCATCTACGCCCTGCGTAACCGTGCCAATTATTAGTCACAAAAAGTCTAAAGAATGGCTTATTATGGCTTGATTCATCCATACTTGACATATGGGTTAAGCCTTTGGGGAAACTGAGCCAAATACAATGTAGTAAGAGTATTTAGACTGAACAACAAAGCTGTCAGAATAATTTCCCAATTGCACATCAGAGAGTCGTGTAGGGATGCTTTCAGGAAGCTTGAATTGCTGACTTGCCCTGCCTTTAAATATTGGAGGTTGTCCTGTATTTTATATCAAAATGCGTTCTTAAACAGGGTATTGACGTTCACTGCTATGAAAGTAGAGGCAGGGAGAGTTACCGTGCACAACAGCATAGGACGGTGGCTTTCGAACGCTTGCCGTCACAGGTTGGAGTCAGATCTCTCAATCGGCTTTATACAGTCGGATAGTTTAAAGCTCTTCTGAAGCACATACTGGTGTCGAATGCGTTTTATTCTGTCGAAGAGTTCATGACTGGCTGATGGGAGAATCAGAATCAGAATCAAAATTTAAATAAAAATTAATTAGAGCCCCGAGTCTCATGTTGAATGAATGTTGGTGGATGGGCAAGAGGTATATGTTTGAACGTGCATTGTAAGTATGAATGGGTATAATTAGAGATTTTAACTAATAATTTTAAACTGATTTTTGAAATGCAATGTTTTATTGTTAAAATACAATAAAAGAATTATTTTAGTAGTTGATTCAGTAAATGTAATTCCACTACAGGACATGTCGTAAATAATTAATTTTTTTTAAATTTAAATTAAATTATATGTTCCACAAGATTTTATTTATCTAAAAAATCAGTGCTCGAAAGTAATCAATATATTGTTTTGTGTAGTTGAAATCAATGTTAAGTATATCTAACGTCCTTTTACAAAGTGTATATGTTTACGTAAAAGGCTCCTAATCCTGACACACCTTGTTAATTTGCAAATAAACATATTTATAAAGTGTATAACTTGTTCTTTCATTTCTTCTACAGGTAATAACATGTTTCATGAGGTGTTGTAAAACAATAATAAAGTAATATTATAATAATAAATAATATGTTATATATATATTAAAGTTATTTATATGGAAGCTTGAGAGGCGCCTTGTTATATATATATATATATATATATATATATATATATACAACTTTAATATTTGTTGAATTTATTAATATTCATGCTGCATTAGCACAGCTTAATCTTAAATGAGTTAGATTATTGTATTAGGAAGATAATATACAAAAAACATTTCCTATGGAAACTTGGAAACAGAACTTGTTTATTTGCACTTTCCGCTTCCACGTCATAGCTCAACTGCCGAGGCTTGTAAACGCATGAAAGTCAATTTGCTTTGTGTGACGCGTGTGCTAGAGAGGGCCTGGGAAAATGCCGTAACTTTCTTATTTGGCTTTCAAAAAATTTTTGTGGAATTTTGTGTGTCGCACTGAATATAGGGCTATGAAATGGTTCTCATCCTGTAATAGAACAAGAAGTAAGACACAACACTTGTAGCCTAACAGACTTTGTTGAGGTTGTGTGCAAACTTCAAGTCTATACATTAGTTCGTTATCGAGATATCGTGTGGACAGAAAACATTGATCGACAAACAGATGGGATTAAAATTTGTCCAGTCCCTATAAAGTGGCAAGTAATAATTTTAGTGCTAAAAATGTCTAGCAGAAATAATATATATGATGTATTATGTTGGGGGTTTTAAATAAAAGTATGAAAACTACACGGCGATCATTTCTGACGCCAATATGACCAAGAAACGGTTGCAACGGTTGAGTTCGACCAAGAAATCAAAAAATCAAAATCAAATCATTATGGTAATTTAAATTTAATCTTGTCTTAGTATGTTTTGTTCCTCCATAAGAAAATATTCATACACACACAGATCTGAGAAGCCTATTTTTGTCTAAAAAATGTATGTTTTATAAAAGTCTTTAAATGTATAGTAAAAATTAGACTACATTGTCTCTTAAATCTGTACTTCTAGCAGTTACCCGCTTCTTTGCACGCAATTTAGTAGGCTGGTAGTTGTTAGTTTGAATTAATGAAATTTCCGATGCCAGTTTTGAGTTTTCCTCGTTGCCACGACCAATAAAATACGTCAAAACGTTTATAATTATGTACATTGTAATTTACTTCGTTCTTGGTTGTTTTGTTCCATAGTTGGAGAAGAACTAAGAAGTGTTTTATATCAGTCTTTACATTTATAGAAAATGTTTTTTTTTAATATTTTAGAACATTTAAAGCTGGAATTGGTAAATTAGATCAAAAGATGAGTCCAGTGAAATTTCATCTTGTCAACTAATTCAAGGTCTTTGAAGGTCAAATTCTGACTTTCTTATGTTTCACGTCTGTTCTAAGGTAGATTAGTACTTAAATTATCTCTGAAATCTAAATCGCTGTTAACAATTATGGTTACTTATTAAAAACTTTACTCACTATACAGGTAAACAAATTGAAAAAAAGCAATGTTAACACAGAATAATTGATTACATTTGACATGCTAATTTAATTAACATCACATAACTTTAGAGACCAAGATGGGATTTATTTACCTTAGACCAGTGGCACATAGCCCAAAGGGATTTCAGAAATAAGAATAGACCCATATTCATCCTAGGAACCGTAAGAATGTCCATGTAAAATTTCAGTACAATCGGTTGATTAGTTCACGCGTGAAAACAAAAAAACAAACAAAGGTACTTTCACATTTATAATATTATTAGGATAACATTTCTACAGACCCCAATAACCTTTCATGATACACATTCTTAATTGTTATCATTAACGTGCAATTACGCAGATTACGGGTGTATTGCTTCCTACCTCGTTGTCAGGATCCTTAAACGAGGTACCAAGCTGACAAACCAACGTTGATGAGTTATATACGAGATCAATTTTTGTACCAATTTCATACCGGTTTGGGCCTTTTGTGTGAAATACGGTTAATATCTCACCTAAAATTCTGGCAATATGATTTTTAAATGTATGCAATAAAATAATAATGGTTTAGGTTATTGCCAAAGCCCAATGGCATATTATTTTGTAGAGTAATTTTATTCCTAATTCTCACTCTACATACATGTGGTGATTTCCATTCAAGCTGTGTTAATTCTAGACTTTTCCTTACCACGGTGTTTATCTCATGTTTATTTTAAGTTACTTCACGTTTATTGGTCTTTTGTGTCTCTTATGTGTTTCCTATTACAAGACTTTGGTACACTCTAAACACAAGTTTTTGAGACCTACTTTTAAGGTTTTGGTTCGGGTATTACGAAACTACCTAGAGCGGTTTTGTTCTAAAAGCGGTACTAATTGTGTATTTATGACAATCCTTCAAACTCTGTCCGATAATCAAACCGTGTAAAGAGTTGAAAAGAACGTACATTATTTTTTGTAACTTTCTCACTATGGATGCTTTTCAATATTTATTCAGCACTTATTTATGTGACGGACAAGAGTTTACCTTTGGTGTAGCTCGTTATTGGTAAGCGATATTTCTACTAATCAAATTGTAACTGTATTTAATAAAAACAAAACGTATATTATTCATCACATAGACAACCACAAGGACTTTATCGACTGTAAGGTTTATTAAGGTGTATAAGTAAATATTACTAAGCAAAGAGTACATTCAGTGCCACGCCTCAGACATTAATTTGCTTAAAATTTTGAACTAATTATTGTAAGTGAGGACTACACAGGACAGTGTGTTTATCCTCACCTTTGGTAAATTGTCAGTGTATCCTGTGACAGCCAAACCTCAGACACATGTGGGCTTATGTCAAACACTCACTCGCTAATTACGTTTGTTGTGTTGTGATGATTAGACAGGAAATGGGCGGTTCAACATATGTAAATATTTACTTGTAATCGAAACTAATTCTTCTGAGAGGTCAGATTGTCCTATACACTAGAGCCAATCCAATAACCTAATAGAGCAGTTGTTAAAGTGAGCATTTACTGACAACTCAATTTATTGTTGCCTAAATCTTTAAGAAATTTTATCATCCTTACGATGTTGCTGTCATTCGGTAACATTCGGCTGAACGTTAGAAAATAAATATTATTATATATTTAATTTATATTCCATGTGAATATGCACAAACACAATTTGTTTATAATAAATCATAAATATAGAAATGACAAAAATGTAGAAATGGCAATAAAAATGGGACAAAAAATATTTAAAAATTATTTTATATTTTGGATAAAATTGGCAACAGATCTGTTAATAGAAAATGTAGTTAACTTTAAATAAATGTTAAACAAATCTACAAATAATTTTATAAATAGTCATTTTTAACATATTAAATAACGGAGAAACTTTTGAGGTAATTTAATTTCGAAAAAGTAACATTTTGAAGGGAAATATTACCAGCTGAATTTAATCTATGATTTGGTGATCTAAACCTTTCCAGCGATGACTTTCGGATCCCCATCTAATTCACCCTCTATGGTCAAAGTAGTCTGTAAAGGTTTTATTTCTTTTATTCGCTTGTAATAGAACTAGCGTATTGTTCATAAACACGAAAAAATAACAAAACCCTTATATTAAGTAATAATTAGTTTTATTTCTAATTTTTAAGTTCCTAATGAAATAAGTGCTTGATAAAATTCAATTGCTGATTAAATTTTAACAAACATCTAGGAGTATGCAACGTCAAATGTTAACAGTATACGCTGAGGTTGTATGAAAATTTCTTCATTGTATAAATGTTCTGGGGACAGAACATATAAGGCTTTAATGACGCTCAGCCAAATTCCATGGTTGGACATGTTCCACCATAGAGCTCATTCTTCACTGCGTAGAAATTAAGTTTCGTACATGATTTAAAGTCTACTCATGAAGTCTTTCTAAAAATATCTTGACATTATACATTCAAAATATTTTTAATAAGTTAATTTTCATAGGTAAGATCAAAAAGTGAAAGTTCTGGTGAGCTTCGAAGGTTCAACGTAAGAGCGCACTGAAGTCAAATCCTGAAACCGACTTTTATCTTTAACTTTACACCCTGTTATTTTACTTTTTTACTCTGTAAATAAAAAAAATGTCATATTCTAAAACATCATATGATTGAGTTATGTTTGTTTTCCAATTTATTTATTCTGGTATTTTTTCGATGCCATCATGGTTACCAATAACACCATTATAAAAATATTCACTAACCTCAGTCAAATCCCATGGAAATCAGTGTTGCCTCAGAAATGAAGCTTCATGTTAAAATTAAAGTCTATCTGTCAGTTCGATTTCGAGAGGGATTCGTGCGGACAGACAGACGTATAGACAGAAATGAAATATTTCCAGTCCATCGAGTAATAACACTCCCTTCACTAACACTCAGCCAATAAATTAATAATTTGATAAATAATAAATATAATTTCAATTAACGTATAACAAACCTAGTTTGCCTAATAATAGTACCTTGAGACCCAAAATCCCAACGTAAAATCCAATGGGAATGGCCTGGACAGGACTAATCCAAGCACAAAGGTATTGTTAATCTTAGAGTTAAGACGTTGCTGGAGCAACATCATTGTTTCATAAATCAAATTAAATTAGTTTCCTGTTTTTTTATATTTTTAAATTTCAAAGTCATAATCGACCTTACAACTTCTAAGAAGGCGCAACATCTTTTAAATAAGGAATTATAAGAATTGATAGTAGAAAATTGTTTAATCTGACCCAAAAATGGCTTAAGATTAAATCTAAAAATGACTGTACACGAACTTGAGAGAATGTTATTTACTGATCTATGATCCAAGGAAAAGAAATGTTTCATGAAATAGTTAAGAAGATTTATAAATTTTAAATACCATATTAATTACGAAAATGCTCCCATTATAAATTTACTATAAGTATTTAAAATTAATATCCTTTTATTTAGCCATTTGTGAGTGTATGATTTAAAAGGGCTCTTAAAAATGTATTAGATGACTGCAATTCCTTTTTTAGTGAACCGAAACGTTTTCTTTTTACCTATCATCAAGAAACCCAAACGAATAACGAGTGCGTCATCATAATAACTATAAACTAGAATGACTAACGATTGTTTTCAACGGAGTATGAATTAGTCACGATAAATATAAATGACTCCATTCTGACCGATTGTTTCTGCCAATATATGCAGAGCAATTTGGGTGTATTAAATGTATGAAAATATTTTTAGTAAAGCAATAACACACTTATAACAGTAACAGACTCAAACACTTTAATAAATAGAACAAAAATGATAAAAAGGAAATATATATTTATACATCTACCTCTTAAAAGATTTTATTTAAGAATTTAATCTACTACACGTATCATATACTTAAATACGTATACTTTCCAGGATATTATGCAATTGTAAATAAAATGAAAAATAACTACTGTTCCCTCACTTCAAGCCTTATTGTAGGGAACTTTGTAGAATAGAACACGGAAGAATAATATAAGCTCAACCAGGATTCATTCATAATTTTTTAATACTTTAATCACTATAATACCGCTTTATTAACACTGTATGAGTCGCAGTGGTTGCCGCTACGTTGTAAAATAATGCGAAATAGTAATTGCTGTTTTGAGTGCTGTTTATATGATGTATCATCATGTACAGTTTCTATGATGTATCATCATGTACAGTTTCTATGATGTATCATCATGTACAGTTTCTATGATGTATCATCATGTACAGTTTCTATGATGTATCATCATGTACAGTTTCTATGATGTATCATCATGTACAGTTTGAGTACTACTGTAGAGAGAAGTATCGCACCCACAGCAGTCTGTGAGACAAACAACTGTACAATAGTTCTGTAACTGTATTAGAAGTAGACAAAATTCACTAACTTTGTCGGGCAGTTGTATCAGTGACACGGCTTCACCATCATCGGCGCCTTCAATAATATATAAGCAATCTAATACACGTACCTGTATTGCTGACTTCCATAACGCTTCATAAGTGCTTCAATGTTTTAAAAGCAGCTTTCAATGTAATGGAATATTGTACTGTATCAAGTTATAACATTTGTTACAGCATGTGTGTTGTGTTCCACAGTGTACACAATAAATATGTCATTATAAATTAATAATACAAACCCATGCGATTATTACTGTATCATTAAAGTAATTTTGTTATGTATTTACATGATAGGAATACGCTACACATCGTGTTGCGTATCACACTTCAAGAGGCTGAGGTTGTAAGACTGCAGCTCACTTTGTTGTTTGGGTGTCCGAGGATAGACAGGCAAACATACAAAATAGAAATGTTAAATACACCCGGCAGACAAAAGAGAGAAACTATTTCAGCCTACGGAGTGATAAGCTTCATTGACGCTCAGACAAATCTTATGAACGGACACGCAACATCATAGAATAGTTAACCTATTTGTATTTAAGATTTGTAATGTAGAATTGCGTGTTATTCGAGTAATAGTTTTACTAGATTCTTTTCTAATATTTTAATTATACTTTTATGTAATAATAGTATGTGTTGCAGTTTACTACAAAATAGAGAGTATTTGATTTCGTATCTTTTAAGCTGCCTTTATGCAAGATTTATTGAAATATCCAACAAAAGCTATGCAACGTCTTTATACCCGGAGCCATATTTTCTCCCTTGACTACAAACAGGGTTACCAACACCTGCGGTCCGGCACAAAATATATCTTTCCTTTCTTAGCCTCGATATTACAACATTGTGAGTGATTTCAGTATTAATCGTAACATTATTAATTCTCCTTAACTATATATCAAAATGTCAACTGTCCAGTGTCTGAATAAGTAACTGAATGTGATTCATATAATTAATACGCGATATTATTACGTCGGGGATATAAATAACATGCAAAACTCACGATGTATTTTAGATATTATGGGAGTATAGCGAACAGAATGCACTATAATATGATATTTAATTTGCGACAACGAGCCAGATTGGTCGGTATTACGGAAGTTAATTGTTTGTGGTTTAGAATTGCACACTGATGGCTCACTAATTGTACATAAAAATGTGCGGGTATTTAATGTTTTAAAGCATTTTTTTTACCTTGTGTATGGTATGATAATTATTTTTCATATATTGGATTTTTATACATATTACAAATACATGGAAAATCTACACTAAAAATACAAAAAAATCTGTAAACTCGGGTCTTTTGAGCAAATTAAAATATTTTCTTACATTTTCAATAATCTTTACTTACAAATTTGATATAACTCGTAGATTCGTTACTCAGTACTAAATGTTTTGGAAGTCACACAAATTTAATTTTCATTTATTTGATTTATATAATTTAAGTAATTACTTTCTTAAAGCTAAAAACAAAAGCATAAATCTCATCCTCCTACATTTTATCGATTATTTTTAATAAGCGAAACTAGTACTTTTTTAATCGGTGTGTATATATGACAGTATAGTAACTTTAACAGAGGTTGTATTTGTGTCTTATAAAATTGTAATTTTGTAAACAACTTACAAAAATGAAATACTCTGTACCTTATAGTCAATTTTAATTTAAAACGTAATTAGATAGTTTTATTTATTGTCCATTATTATAAATATAATCGTGTGAAAAATTGTAGGAGTACAGAGTTTTGTCATTCATCCTTCAAAACGACGCACGTAGAGATGCTAATTTCTGTACAGTTAATCCTTCAATCAGATGAAGTCTGGATAATCTGAAATTTTCAGATGCTAATTAGATATAGAAATAATCCAGACGATATATGAAGAAAAAACTGCTTAGATGTTAAATAAAAGTAACATACTACAGTCATACAAACTTGCTTTCATAAAGTAGTTGTGTTTTAACAGCTGCTCGAATATACCTTCGACATTCTACAGTCAAGCTAACAATGTAACTTTTAATTAAAGCAGATTCGTTCAAGGAGTTCTTTGTTGTAATAATCAGTTGCTTTTAGTCAAAACTTTTAAATAACATCTAGAAATAATCAGATGTATAAGTTTTATTGTACATTTTTTGAAAATACATTATTAATGTAAAAATCTATAATATAAGAATTGATTAAGGCATGTGTAAAAATGTGTAAGGATTATGAAGGAAAAACATGTTTTAATAAATAACACATTCATACAGAATCCACAAAAAACCAAATAATAGTTAGCAATAAATGTATAGTACCCATAGGAACATTCCCCTAACATTTAATAAAAGTTTCTAAAATGTCCTGTATAAAAAGTTATAGTTTAAAATTTTAGGCCAAAAATACTTTTCAATAATTTCAGGTATAATACTGAAAAAATTTAACGTATTTTCCCGCAAAAGAGATCATGTAAATATATGTTGGGTGTACAGAGAATATATTCTACACACATGTACATGATAACTTTATCAGGGAAATTCCCAACAACTGACAAGTGTAGGTTCTGTGTTCGGGTGTAATGTAGTGCAATAATGACAGCATCAAGAGTCGTAAAGTGGAGGAAACACTTAGTCCAGTCTCACCCTCCCATTGTTGTCAACTGCAGTAGAGTGATGTAGCCTTGTTAATATCTCTTTATCATTCTACATATATGTACATGATGACTTTATCTGGACAATGTCCTTAAAATATTATTTTGTAATAATTTGGCCAAAATTTGCAGGTTAAATTTTTTTAACATATTGCAGTACGGAGTTATTATAGATTTCATTTGTGTGTAACAGTCAAATACTTGTTAAATAATTTATACTATGTTTGGCCTGAGGTATTTAGTTGTGCTACAACAATTAATGACCGCTTTATTGTTATGTAAAATTAGTGGATCGATAGTATGCAAATCGAAATCACACAACAATTAACTTCGGTAATCTCGACCTATAATATGGATTGGCTGATGAACATCATAAACTTTAATACTTTAAGCTAAACTGACTGTAATACAAAAAGAAGTTATTACATCGTATTATTAGTATTTTAATATTGTATATTTATTCTAAATATTGTAATTGTTAGCAGTAAATCATTCAGATTGTTTGGTAGTTTACTTGTTTAAAACGCAGAAAATCCCAAGAATGAAATGAGCTTTAGGCTCCAATACATGCCAACCTCAGTGACAATACATGCCAACCTCAGTGACAATACATGCCAACCTCAGCGAAGCCTGTCACATAACTCGAGTTGTGTATTTTTTAATATATATTATGTATTATACTTATATATCATATAGTAGCGATTTCGATATTTAACCAATGATGGCATAGGGTTCAGTCATAACTTTTTTTTATTTTTGAACAATGTGGAACATCAACGTACATACAGAAAAACGTTCAAGCAGTGACAAATGCCAGAATTTGATACAGAACTATATTGCATTGTATGAACCACTTCCTTTAAAACATAGAAGGACTTATCGGTACGGTGGTCAGTAATCCAGGTACGGACAGCGGATTGCTTTTATATTATTGAAGGCGCCAATGATGGCGAAGCCATGTCACTGATACAAACTCCGTAACAATGTTAGTGTATTTGGTCTACTTCTGATACAGATACTGTGCAGCTATTGTGCAGTTGTTTCTCCCACAGACTGCTGTGGTGGATTAGCTAGCTCACTCTAAAATAGTACTCAAACCTTACATGATGTAATTCAGAGAGGCAGTTATTACTGTTATTATTGTAAAACATAACCATATCAAGCAATAATCGTGTAATGCAACTAAATATAGTGTTAGAATGCTTTAAATTATTGAACAGCTGGGTTCGAATTCTGGTATTATTCATCTACATTTCAACTAGAATGTTTCCTGCAATAAGGCTTGAAGTAGGAAAGAAGAGTTATTTTTCATTTGATCTATAACTGTTCAATTAACCTTAGAAGTAATATTTAAGTAGATGTTAGATATTAAATTAATTTTAAAAATCTTTTAACATGTGGCATTATTGTTGTACTACTCTTGTACAACTTTTAAAACTGTGTTAGATAATACTTTTATACGACAGTTATTGATGTTTATTTCAACAGACATACATCTGCCTTTTACAGGCATTATTTAAAGGTCAATAGAGAGTAAATCCGAATATAATTATGCAATACAACTATATAGTACAAACTAACCGTAAGAAGCATTAATAACTCAATAAATAATGAAGCAATACAGATAAAAATGTATATTACTACACAACAATAACAATCAACTACAATAAGAATAATACTATTAACAGGAACAATTTAGTTAATAATAACTAGTTAAATATAAAAAAGGTAAACCAACGTAACTATCAACAACAAAAGGAAATGGTTTTTACTAGGTTACTTATTTACATTTTACTATTTACCAGAATAATTCAGTTATTTTTTACTAAAAAATTATTGTTCTAAAGATTAGCATAAACAAAGAATTACTCTGAACGAAGACACTTTTATTTATTTTGATTATGCGACGCCCGAGGCTGTGAAAATCGGAGAGTTTAAGTCATCTTCTATTTAAAAGAACTCCCACAGTCATTCTTGGTTAAGTGTTGCCAACCATAAATATTTATTTTTTATTCTTACAATTTTTGAGTTAACCTTACCTATATATTCTGAATGCCATATATTAAAAAAGTGTAATATTTTTAACAACTAGTATAAAAATGTACAACATATTCATGTTTTAGAAACACCTTCATTGTGTACTCTCTCACCAATAGACACGCAGTATGGCGTCTGACGCAGTAAAAGTATTAAGCTATTGCACAATAACTGTCAAGCTGTTATAAATGTATTTTAAAAAGTTGTTATATTATAATTTTCATTAAAATTCCAAACTAGTCGCATCATTTATGAACTGCAGCCAAATTAAGGAATATGAATTAAAGTTTGACTTGAATTACTGTGAATTTAGTAATGTTTCGGTAAATTTGATGATATTGATTCAAGAATAAGTTTTCAGTTTAACGAGACTTCAAAAGACGTTTTAGATTAACGTCTACAAGATTCAGGTAGAGTTTTGAAAAGCAATGTTTTAGATAAACCGCTCGCAAAGAAACCTGCGCAGAATCAAATACCTGAGCAGCGACGCGCAGCAGGGCCCCTCTCCAGTAGTGGTGAGTGGGACAAACATCTCTTCGTCTCTGTTTTATCAGCTGTGTGGATCTCGCTCGCACCATTTTGTTTACACAGTTCAGAAAAAACTTATAGAAATATATAATTTTACTAACAAGTGTTTTTCAATTTAATTGCTATTCATCAATTAAAGATTTACTTTTAACAAGTTGTATATATATATATATATATATATACATAATTTTATATATAATATAATTACATATATATAATTTTCTTTTGAGGTTGATGGTTACGCTGGTTTACATTATATATACATATATATATATATATATATATATATATATATATATATATATATATATATATATATATAGATATATACATATACATATATAATTCTCCCCATACATTGTAATATAGGCATATATAATTAAATTAAAATAGGAGAGATATTAGTAAAGTATATTTTTATAACATTTTCTGTTTATTGGAAGTTAGAAAATGTCGATAAACAGGTTACCTTAATATTTAAAAAAGTCGATAAAACTAAAATATTGGAGTCTGTGATTGATTGTGTACCAAGATGTGTTGCAACGCATACACACACAGTACTAAGATATATATGACTGGATCTGGACGGGAATCTAAAAATATGATGTGTAAGCACAATACATGAAACCGTGAAAATATTTACAAGGAATAGGCAACAACTAGTGTCGCATAACAGGGTTCTCTGAGGTTTTATATACTCTTTCAGGTGTATATAAAATTTGTCACTATGTCAGTAGTCAAAATATATGTTATACAATAAATTGTACTCAGTTTCTTCCAAAATTGTATTTATTATGTGATTCGACATGAAACTAATTTAAAGATCACTAACGCTAAGCCTAATCCCAATGGAGTGACATGCTCTCCAATCGTACTCCATGTGGCTTATATAGAAGTGTATATAGGTAAGTTCATTCTCGAGATATCGTTAGGACATACAGACAGACAGACCGCGCCACGAACACAAAGCTTCGCTAATACTCAACCAATATCGTTATCGTATAGCGGTAACCTCCTGTAATTGTGTCAAAACTACCTAAGAGTGATAAATCAGCTACTAGACGTAGGCAGAAATTTAGCTGTCAGTAAACTGCAACGCCCACTTTAAGAACTGATCCATTACATTATTGGATTGGCTGTGGTGTGCGGAGCAATATGACCTCCTACAATAATTAGTTAGGGTAACAAGTAAATGTTTACACATTAGCAAACACTCGCTTCTGAATCTACTAAACAGGATTAGTGAGTTGTGTCTCCCAGTGTCGGAGGAATGGCTGTCACTGCGTATTTACTAAAGGTGGGCATAACCTTCACTATGCCGTCTCGTCCAGCCCTTAGAATAATTAGTTTGAATTTCAGACAAATATTAACGCACTAACACTTGCTTCCGGTACAACACCAATTACCAACAGAATGAGCAATTTGAAGTCTTCACGCATTGCAAGCTCTTAATATACTGATGGTTACTTTTAGTAAATTTGGATTTTAATAAACTTCACTAAACTGTTGGATGGGATATTAACTTATAAAACAACCGGAATCGTTTCTATTTTTGGAACATGTATATTTTGTTTTTATTACATCAATTTTATTTGCACATAACGTAGCTATGGTAGGAAGGGTTGATTCAATTTTGAATTTTGAGTTTAGCTCCAGTTCACCTTCCTTTTATTGCAACGTCTGGATTCTGACTCCGTCTCAGACTTGACTCCTGGAATCTGGAATCATGTTCGTCTGAAGAGATCCAAAGAAAGACGACGACGAAGAAGCTCAAAATGAAACATTTATATCGTTTCGACATCATAGAAACCTATAAATAGGTGAAGTGGTCTCATTGTCTCATCAGGTGCACAATTGAGTGCACTACGGTGTGATGGACACGATCTCTAAGCACGGTGGAGAAACTGAGTTTCCTACACATAACGCAGCTACGTTCTACTTAATTTTGTGTTTAGTTCAAGTTAACCTTCCTTTTATTGCAACATCTCGAATCTGACGTTGTCTCAGATTCCTGGAATCCAATTTTATTTGGTTTTTTTTGTTCTCTTAGTACAAGAAGCTGAGATACTTCTCTCGCACTTATGATTTTTGCACTTGTTTCTGGAGTGATAGGATATTCTGGATTGGTAAGGTTGGGGCCGCCTCTTGTTGAGAACCCCGAGGAAAGATTTCGGGAATTATATCGTGTTACTTTGTAAGAAGGTTAGACCAGTTCTATACCAGTCTTTAGAGCCACAGCGGCCAGGGTAGCTCGCTCTTATGTCCAGGCTAGCAACTGCCTTAGGGAAATACTTAGGGAAATACAATTAAGGAGCTCTACATCAATCTACCATTGCAGATTACAATATCTCGATATTTGAGATTAGTGTTGTGCCACTCCCGGACATCCAAAGTTCTCCAGATTTAGGTGAATAATCGGTTTTAATGTACCAGTGTAGGTTCAACCGGAAGATTTAAACCAGTCAGAAGTGAACCCTCCTGGAGATATTTATATTTTGTTTGCTTATAAATATATCACTTCTTTATTATGACAGCTATACAAAATGCATGACCGCATTTGTCATAAATAATTGCAAAAAGATAATTGGGAAACAGTGAGTCAGAAAATGACAACAAAGAGTAATTTACGCACACGTCGATTCCCTAAGTACCTAGGTTGACTCAAAAACATTTAGTGCAAGTGCAAAGTCTCGTAAAACTAACCTATCAAAATCGCAGGTTGGACTAAGAAACCAGAGTTTACAGTATAACAGGTTTTTGTTGTAAGAAATAATGGAGCAATTAAAGAGACCAATAAATGTGAGAGTATTTAACATTTAAAATAAAGCACAAAATTTCTTGAGAACCGATTAAAACTATATTTGAAAATATCCAACTGAACCATGAAAAAATGTAAACTATGTGCGATTAATAAATTAAAGTCTTTATTCCGAGTACTGTGAAATTTAGACATGATGACCTACACAATTAAATGGATGTGGACTCGGCAAATTATCATGAATTGTATCTTAAAAGATCATGTAACAGAGACAAACATGCATTAAATTACTTTTCAATAAGTGGGAAGAATGTCTGACTCACGGTAATTCTTCTTAACCTTTGATCCTTTCACCGCTCATATGGTTTATTAAACAAGAGCTACAGGAATCTGTATCCAAATCAAATCACATTTATTTCCACAAATTACTGAACAACGGAATAAATAATTTTATGATGCAAAAAGAAAGAAAAATGTATAATTTTGATATCAAATGGTAATACAATATAAAATAATACTCTAGTAATACAATTCAAAATAGTTAAAATTAAATAATGTAACGTTATATAATATTAAACAAATTTATATCACTAAGAAATAAATCCATGTATCGAAATAAAGAGAAAAATTAAAATTAAAATATGTATATATATATATATATATATATGTAGTGAAAAGAGCATTTATTATTAAATTAATTTGCTACCTTTCTTCTGTATAATTAAAAATAACATGGGAACGGAACCTGCATAGGTTAATAGCCTGCGCGTATTCTCGAGTTGAAATTTTTGGATTAGGATTTTTATCTTGATCAGTGTGTACATAAATTGTATAAACTTTTTATTGAGAGAAGGTATCTGAAGTAGAATAACTTATAGTTATGACTAGAATTCTGATAATTACCAAGAGTTCTGTAAAGAAAGTAAACAAACCAAATACAAATAATGAGTAAACAAAAATTTCTAAAAATAGGGCAGTTACTTTGTGAAATCGGATTTTTCTATCTTTAGTTTGGAGAGCAGAGGAGAGAGGACAATCCGTCAGTCAGTTGTCAGTTAGTCTACGTCCGTCTGTAGTCAACAGAGATGTGACTCGGCTTCCTCCCTGCTGATGGTAATTAGAAACTCCTTGACTTTTTAAAAACCTCAATAGAGGGAGAATAAAGCAGCTTGAAATTTATAAAACGATTAGAATAATTTCGATATAAAATAGTGCTAGATAAAAACTGTTTGTTGTCGCAAATGGTTTGTGTTGGTGAATAGGTTTATTCTGACTATATTTGCATATCTTGTGTTATAAAAATGTGGGATTATAGAAACATTCATCCAAAATGTTTGTAAACATGAATAAATAATACTTTAATTGGAAATTTAATAACCGATTCGGTAATGCTATAGCCTCCATTTCTCTCTAAGGTCTGTACCTTGCTGAAATATGGTCACAAGTCTTAACACATTGATTCCTACCCCGGGTTTACAAGAACGCGGCCTGGCTCCGTCAACGGTCACTAATACACCGATATCAGCTGTTTTATCAGCATGATTGGCCACGTTTACAATTTTTCCTTAATTAAAATCTGCTTTAAGCCTTTGAAATTCAAATTGAAAATTTATTTATTCTTTCAAAAGTAACTATAGGGATAAAATTTGATAAAAAAAACTTTTTTGATTATAGTTAACATACTTTACATGCATACTGTTTTACATTAATATTAATTACATTAATTCAACAATAAATAATTTTTGCAGTAATGGAAAAAAGTTAAAAAACGTTCATAGATACTAAACATATTCCTTCTTACAATAAAACGTACAGAAATTCTTTTTGTTTGAAAATGAAGAACAAATTGTAGTCGTGAATTGATATATACAAAAATTAAAAATTAAAGTTAATAGAAATATAATTGAACATTTTATATTAAATACTGTACAGTGAAAATTCGTTTTTTAAACCTTTGTGACTGACCTTTGCTTGCCTGTAATTTAAAAGATAAAGTTTCTTATAGAGTTGTCAGTGCTGGGTTGTTTAACTGTAATGATATGACCAAAATAATATGAAGCTATTGTGATGGGTCATAATCCTGAACTGGAAGATATTGCTATGTCTTGTATATTGTTTATTATTCAAACTTGTCACTGTCAAATGAATTGTAAAAGAGAAGTGGCTCAGTTTCTCAGAGCGATGACTTGTGGCTAGCTGCTTAGCTTACCTAAATATGTAGTACTCTTTTACTTATTTAATTACTAGCTGTTATCCACGGTTTTACTCGCAAAAAGCACTCACGGTGTAATATGATAGAACCACGAATTATTATTCAAATGTGTACCTATTATTTCAATGATCGTAGTTAAGGCGAATGGGTCAAGAGAAATTTGTGACTTATTCTTGTAGCAGTTCACGTGCGTGCGGTGTTGTTTTTGGTTCGAATGAATTATTTTTTCAACGCCACAGCTAAGTTGTCCTTGTTGCCCCGATAAAGAAAATAATTAAATGGGCCTAGGAAATCTACTCCGGTAAAAATGTGTTTACCTCCAGCCCTTGAATCTAGTTTCGATATAAAATATTTCCAGTGTCATTGTAGAGTTTGCCTTGTTGACCCGATGAAGGTCATACATACATATGTAGGACTGAGAACCTAAGAGTACATGTAGAAGTTCAAAGATCTTCTACTTACCCTGATGTAAGGAAAATCCTTACAAATTTCATGCAGCATTTAAAATAATTGTTTACTTTATAGAAGTTTAGATATTTTTATTGGACTGCAGCTTGGAAAACAATAGCTCGTTGATGCAATTTAGTGATAATTTCTCTGTGTTTGTTTAAGCTATATTAAAGAATACCATATCACAATATCAAAGAAACCATCCAGTTTAAAGTACTTATCAAAGTTTTTAATTCGTTACTAGCGAAATCTGGAGTAATAATTAGATAGTAATTTTTGTCTGTGTTGATTAAACTGATCATGTACTGCATTCCTACTATTCTATTCTAAACTTTATTGTATAGTAGGATATAGTATAGTATTTTTCCTTTTCAATTTTATACTTTATTATGATTATGGAGCGTTATTACGAGACAACAGAGCTTTTGACAGACGTAAGGATACCTAATCATTATTTATTTTACAAAACATAAAAGTATACATTTTCTAACTTTCTTTATATTTTCATCTCAATCTACACACGTATCTTTAACATTGTTTGCATAATATCGTAAAATATATTAATGGATTTCATATTTTATAATCCCGACCCAAAATTCCATATAAATAACAATTGATATTACATTATTGCAACTAAGCTTTTAATGAGTTTGATTACTCTAATATGAAGCTAATGTACATAAACAGATTGTCAAAGGGACTAGGAAACAAACGTTTTTATTTGCACTTTCCGCTTTCACGTCATAACTCAACTGCCGAGGCTTGTAAACGCATAAAAGTGAATTTCCTTTGTGTGACGCGTGTGCTAGGGAGAGTTTGTGTGTGAGCCGTAACTTCCTTGCTGGGTTCCAGAGTAAAGTTTTGCGGATTTGCGTCGCACTGGATTTTCATATAAGGTAATGGAATTATTCATGTGATATAATAGAACCGGGTAGGAGTGCACCACAACACGTGTCGCAGGTAACAGACTTCGCTATAATAGTTAGACACGAATAGTTAGAAGTTATACGAAAGTTGACATAATTCCCACCCCTGCACCGCACTCAGCGTTATTAGTTGTATTATCAGTACACCACAACACGTGTCGCAGGTAACAGACTTCGCTATAATAGTTAGACACGAATAGTTAGAAGTTATACGAAAGTTGACATAATTCCCACCCCTGCACCGCACTCAGCGTTATTAGTTGTATTATCAGTACACCACAACACGTGTCGCAGGTAACAGACTTCACTATAATAGTTAGACACGAATAGTTAGAAGTTATACGAAAGTTGACATAATTCCCACCCCTGCACCGCACTCAGCGTTATTAGTTGTATTATCAGTACACCACAACACGTGTCGCAGGTAACAGACTTCACTATAATAGTTAGACACGAATAGTTAGAAGTTATACGAAAGTTGACATAATTCCCACCCCTGCACCGCACTCAGCGTTATTAGTTGTATTATCAGTACACCACAACACGTGTCGCAGGTAACAGACTTCGCTATAACAGTTAGACACGAATAGTTAGAAGTTATACGAAAGTTGACATAATTCCCACCCCTGCACCGCACTCAGCGTTATTAGTTGTATTATCAGTACACCACAACACGTGTCGCAGGTGACAGACTTCGCTATAACAGTTAGACACGAATAGTTAGAAGTTATACGAATGTTTACATAATTCCCACCCTGCACCGCACTCAGCGTTATTAGTTGTATTATCAGTACACCACAACACGTGTCGCAGGTGACAGACTTCGCTATAATAGTTAGACACGAATAGTTAGAAGTTATACGAATGTTTACATAATTCCCACCCCTGCACCGCACTCAGCGTTATTAGTTGTATTATCAGTACACCACAACACGTGTCGCAGGTGACAGACTTCGCTATAATAGTTAGACACGAATAGTTAGAAGTTATACGAATGTTTACATAATTCCCACCCTGCACCGCACTCAGCGTTATTAGTTGTATTATCAGTACACCACAACACGTGTCGCAGGTAACAGACTTCACTATAATAGTTAGACACGAATAGTTAGAAGTTGTACGAAAGTTGACATAATTCCCACCCCTGCACCGCACTCAGCGTTATTAGTTGTATTATCAGTACACCACAACACGTGTCGCAGGTAACAGACTTCGCTATAATAGTTAGACACGAATAGTTAGAAGTTGTACGAAAGTTGACATAATTCCCACCCCTGCACCGCACTCAGCGTTATTAGTTGTATTATCAGTACACCACAACACGTGTCGCAGGTAACAGACTTCGCTATAATAGTTAGACACGAATAGTTAGAAGTTATACGAAAGTTGACATAATTCCCACCCCTGCACCGCACTCAGCGTTATTAGTTGTATTATCAGTACACCACAACACGTGTCGCAGGTAACAGACTTCGCTATAATAGTTAGACACGAATAGTTAGAAGTTATACGAAAGTTGACATAATTCCCACCCCTGCACCGCACTCAGCGTTATTAGTTGTATTATCAGTACACCACAACACGTGTCGCAGGTAACAGACTTCGCTATAATAGTTAGACACGAATAGTTAGAAGTTATACGAAAGTTGACATAATTCCCACCCCTGCACCGCACTCAGCGTTATTAGTTGTATTATCAGTACACCACAACACGTGTCGCAGGTAACAGACTTCGCTATAACAGTTAGACACGAATAGTTAGAAGTTATACGAAAGTTGACATAATTCCCACCCCTGCACCGCACTCAGCGTTATTAGTTGTATTATCAGTACACCACAACACGTGTCGCAGGTGACAGACTTCGCTATAATAGTTAGACACGAATAGTTAGAAGTTATACGAAAGTTGACATAATTCCCACCCCTGCACCGCACTCAGCGTTATTAGTTGTATTATCAGTACACCACAACACGTGTCGCAGGTAACAGACTTCGCTATAATAGTTAGACACGAATAGTTAGAAGTTATACGAAAGTTGACATAATTCCCACCCTTGCACCGCACTCAGCGTTATTAGTTGTATTATCAGTACACCACAACACGTGTCGCAGGTAACAGACTTCGCTATAATAGTTAGACACGAATAGTTAGAAGTTATACGAAAGTTGACATAATTCCCACCCCTGCACCGCACTCAGCGTTATTAGTTGTATTATCAGTACACCACAACACGTGTCGCAGGTAACAGACTTCGCTATAATAGTTAGACACGAATAGTTAGAAGTTATACGAAAGTTGACATAATTCCCACCCTTGCACCGCACTCAGCGTTATTAGTTGTATTATCAGTACACCACAACACGTGTCGCAGGTAACAGACTTCGCTATAACAGTTAGACACGAATAGTTAGAAGTTATACGAAAGTTGACATAATTCCCACCCCTGCACCGCACTCAGCGTTATTAGTTGTATTATCAGTACACCACAACACGTGTCGCAGGTAACAGACTTCGCTATAATAGTTAGACACGAATAGTTAGAAGTTATACGAAAGTTGACATAATTCCCACCCCTGCACCGCACTCAGCGTTATTAGTTGTATTATCAGTACACCACAACACGTGTCGCAGGTGACAGACTTCGCTATAATAGTTAGACACGAATAGTTAGAAGTTATACGAAAGTTGACATAATTCCCACCCATGCACCGCACTCAGCGTTATTAGTTGTATTATTAGTAATAAATGATCCGCGTATATTCTGACTGACAATTTGTTAATTTCTAATTATAAATTTTGGGTTTTTATTATTAAATATCATTGTAATTCATATTCCTTTTAATACATTCGTTAACACATGTTCTTTCACACTGATGTGTATAACACTTTTAGATTTTGGTATTTGTAGAGATACACTGCAGGTTGGAAAGTTTTCTGTGGAGTTCCAGTACATTTAAAATCAAACTCTTCCAAGTTGCGATAAGTTCCCACTCTGCTCATGAGGTCCCAGACCATCGTAACTCAATGTTGTAAGAATAACAAACAAGAAACGTGACTAATTAAAGAATTCAAGTCCTTGGCGCTCATTTTAAAGATGATTTTTTTCCAAGAAATGGCTTACTACTGTCATATTTTAAATTAGTTTTAGCAACTTTTGATGAGTTACTAAGCGCTGCCGACGTTAGTCTACTTATCTTTAATGCTATCTGAACTGACAGGAAGGTTATACGGCAACATTAAGTTTGTAAGCCTCTTAGTTCAACTTTAAAACTCGCTCTTCTACAGGGTTATTATTATTTGGTATATTCACAAACACAAATGTTTAAAACACACAAGAAAATAAAATCAATTATTTAATACTTATAAATACCTAAAAATTGTCATAGTGTCGGACGACGATAGTAATTATTGTATCAATCGTTAAATTTACCGAATTTTTATATCTGCACCTCAAGGTCTTCTAGATGCCCTAATACATGCCAGCCGTTTGATATTGTTATGAATTGCCTTAAACCAAACTTTTTACTTTCTTCTTTATTGTCTGAGTGTGGTCAAAGCTTATCGGAAGAGAAGCAGAAACATGTAATTTCTATTTATCTGTATATCGGGAAAACTAACATATACATTAACATTTTTAATGAAGCAGCATTTTTGTATATTCAGCGATAATGTCAATCCATTGGATATGGATGAGCGTTAGCAAACATTTTCACGTGATCTTATGGTTTACTATGATGCAAACGAGAAAATCATATAACAAATAAATAAATAAAAGTTCCTTTATTTCTTAACCGTTTCTCAGTACGTAACTGTTGCGTCATAACTACTTATCAACTAAATAGCAATAACATACATTACAACACACAAACTAAAACAAAGATTACAAGAACAGTTAAAACGCTATAAATTAAATCTCTTAAGGCAAGTCAAATACAAAAATGAAAATTATGTCATTAAAATATATAAAAGTTCCAAAACCTACAAACTAATAAAACAAAATCACTACTTACTATGCAAATCCTTTATTAACATCTTAGTTGTTGCTGTTGTATAATATTTTCATTATATTTTTAAGCATGCTAACAACGTAAGACTTTATGGTGTCAGGGAGGTCATTATACAAGGTCGGGCTAAAGTAGGTCAAACTTTTCCTCCCTACCTCAAGCCACACTTGAGGAAAATGTAGCTTTCGGTCTCTGCGGGTTCTCCTTTGAGTGATCTCTTCCCGATGCGACAGTTTGTGTCCAAGATACCGAGGCTATCCAAGACATAGGACTTTGTGAGTCATGCAGTTTGTCAGGACCCTGCATACGTCATCCATCGGGGCCATCCCGACTTTATCTCTAAAGGGGGACACATGTTCCCGCCGATTCAGGCAGAAAATGAACCTAACGGCCGATTTTTGCACTTTTTGAATTCTAAAAGCATCCCCCCCCCGAGATACTATTTCCGTACGCAGGGTAGCAGTAGTAAAACACTGACAATATAAGTGACTGCATGATCTGCAGCTTTGCGGACTCTGGAAGCATATTTCTAAAATACGAGACCTAGCGCAACCGTTGTGTTATGGTAACACATGCAGCTTAGTGAAACATGAGCTATAGACCTAACATTTTGCACACAACTTCAGTGACATGTGGTGTAACGTACACCTACCCCGTTACCAACCGCATTCTAGTAAAAACAAAAATATCAGTAAGTTCAATTCACAATTTAAATTTTATTTTCAAACGGGGATTGAAGTTTTGTTTGAAAGGTTAACAGGATTCCGGACATTTGCCATCGTTATATCTTACAAAAAGGTATAAAACTCAGTTTCGAGATTATGCTTAGGCCTATTGCTTCACCTTCTCCAGTTCGGGCGTGACGTGTTGTTTGTGCTCTTGGCTCCTGTGCAGTGACATCGCTTTTGTTCATTCTCTCCAGTCTGGACTTGATGTAGTTCATCATATATTCATTTAACTTTGAGTGTCAGCTTACTGCTGCATTTTTTAGTTTTTGTAAATGTATTTGTGCACCTGAAGAAGAGGACAGATTTCAATGCTCGAAACGTAGTGTGACACTTTTCCATACATAATGTCTTTCAATAAATGATTCTGTTACGTTGTTTATTAAAATCACAGTATAAGGACGAATAGAGTATAACAAGAAAAAGTTATTATGGAATAATATAAGAGGATACATAACATTATTGGTCCAACAAGGGTCAAAGGAGGTGGAGTACTTAGGGCTTCCCTTACTAAGGAATCAAACTTTACTGAAGCCCTCGAATGAGATCACTTGCTGAATTCATATAAAAGTTTGTTATTTATTTTGCGATTCATCTTCTGTTCCTTATTTTACTGTTAAACGTGGGCGTTATTACATAAATTGGGAGAAAATTATTATTCTTTGTGTGTTATTTAAACATCTTTTGTAAAACATAAAACACTATTCAAGAAAAAAATAAAATTTTAATAGAATTTTATAAAACCTGACTGGGATTTAAGGAGTTGGGTCGTTATCAGACTTTATGAGAAATAAGTATACGGTAATGTTTTTATTTCTATAATGTTTCTAGAAATGAATCATGAGCCTTATAGCAATGCAATGTGTATATTTTTAGTACAGTTTAAAAATTTAATATCATGTTAAATGTGTAATTAAAAAAATGTAATTTTAGTGGTTTATGTATTTTTATTCCTATAATTTTTAGAATAGAAAATGCAGTTTTGATTTTTTTGTCTTTGTCGCACTAATACTTTAAAACTAATGTCCCCGTGAACATTCTTAAAATTAAATAAAACTACTAATTTAGGGTATGAGAATAAATCTCAAATTTGTAGATATACAAATATAACAAAAGAATAGATACGTGCATATAAAAAAAATCCAAAATAAGAATATTAAAAATTTTTTCCACCAGGGTAGAGTGTGCCCTTTTAAACTAAAAATAGTAGTTACTTCCAAAGATGTTGTCTACGCATAGAGATCAAGCACTTCGTGAGGTAGGAAGTATCGTAATGAAAGCTTTTTATATCAAACTCTTTTCTGAGTTGCGATCTGTTGAGGCTTCTATCACAATATCGCGTGTCGAGTCCGTTGCCTCACTTTCCAACGCGTTGAAAGACTTTACAGTGGGCATAAAAGTATAAATCATCGCCAACTTTGTAGATTTAATAAGAGTCTTTTGTTTCCGAAACCATTCCAAATCCTTAAATGTTTAAATTTATGTTTTGATTATTTGTTCTCCTATATCTCAAAGAAAGTTTTAGTTTTTATTGCCTGGCATCTATAAAACACAATATCACAAAAGTTTTAACAACAATATAAACTTCATTTGTATTAATAAATATTATAAAACATAGATATGTCTCTTCGATATGCAGCTTTATATTCCAGGGAGTAAAATATAAATGTTTTATTTTTTAGTATCAAAATTCTGCAATAAACAAATTCTAAAGAACAATTTAAACTTATTCATATAACTAAAATCATTTACGAATTTTTCATATGATTACGACCAAGGTATTTTTATTTATAGTTAATAAAATAATATTTTTAAAATTATATTCTAATATTATAATCTTAAAAAGGTTTGTTTAAGATTATATAAAAGTAAACTAATCATATAAAAGTTGTTTCAAAATATCTCTTGTAACTGAATTCGAATATAAGTGAAAAATTAATGATAATTATTGTTTTATTTATAAAAGAATAGTTGGACCTGTATTACATTCAAACTCTAATTTTATTTCCAAAATTACTAGATATAGGCAATATTACATAAATAAAAATAAATAAATTATATGTGAACTTTGAAAAAAAAAAAGAATTTAGAAACCAAATTTCCAATAATGGCTCTAAAAATAAAATAAACAATTCGAATTAAACAACACGAAAATAAGAGTAAGAGTAAAAGGTGTATAAAAAGTGCAGAGATAGAATCAAGCACTCAATCACTCACATGTCTGCCTGTCACAACACACCGAACCCCTGACACCATTACATTACTCTACAGTCACCTGCAGTGACGTGTGTCTAACACATTTAAATAGGTTAGGTTAGGATAGGATAGGATGGGATGGGTTGAGTTGGGTTAAGTTGGGTTGGGTTGGGTTAGGATAGGGTAGGATAGGATAGGACAGGACAGGTTAATTAGGGTAGGTTGGATGGGATGGGATGGGATGAGTTAGTCTTTTAAGCCTTCATTTTTAGTCTTCATCAATTGTACATTTCGCGAAACATATCATATTTGAAAATACTAAAATAAGTGAAGTTCTAGATAGGGGGAAAGTAGCCAAATTTAAGCCACACATATACACAAGACTTGGGTACATAAGTCGCAGGGATGTCCAGCTTAATTCCTATCTTTAAAATATGATTAAATTTACAACAGATTTACGAGAAAATTCACATAGTTTTCAGTGCGCACCGAAAACAAGAATGTTAAACTCTCTATTATGAGCACATTATTTTTTCTTGCAATTAATAAATGATATTGTAACACTTTTTTGTTCTTGAGCAGTGTTTTCTTACTCTTTTTGGAGCTACAGCCAACTTAAAACATTTTATCACTACTGCATAAAGTGGTTTCAAATGTAATAAAACAGTGAAGTACGTTATTGGTATTGTGTCCATGATCAGTAATAAAACATTAGTATAATTTATCATGTCATAAACCTTAATACAGTTTGTCAATGTTGTTTATGTTGGCAGAATAAAATAGTATAACATTTTAAAATAACTGATCTTATTTGTGAACGCCACACGAAGACGCGTAAAAGGCTTCGTGAAGTTGCACGCAGAAAATCAGTCTGAAAATAAATGTTTACAGAACCCAGTCGGACAGAAAACAAAGCCTGAGTGAGTGATTTCTATGATGTTCAGTTTACCACACGGATATATAATTTATATGTGCCATCATCAATTGAGTCTTTGTATATATGCAAATAAAATATATAAACAGAATCAACTCTAATTCCTGCAAACCATATATCACATGTTAAAAAGCCATTTGATTGTAAACAGCCTGTTTATAAACCTGGTTCATTCTCCAATTTTCTCGTTTCCGACATGATTACACATAGACAACTGTAAAAATATTCTCTAACACTTAACAAAAAATACAGTGACAACTAAGTGTTGGCTGTGTAGAAATAAAGTTCCATGCAAAACCTCAAGTATATAGGTCGAGTTATAGTGCTGACAACAGAATGACCAACAGAATTGAAACTTTTCCAGTTCCTCCAGTAATAAGCTTCTCTAACGTTCAACAAAAATTGCCAGTATTATATTTATGCAGATTGGAATATATTGTCTTCTCTCAATTGCTTTTGGTGGACTTAAACAGTTGATAAAAGTCACTTCTGGAGTTATATTTGAACTATGAGATGTACATGCTTCCAGAACATTTCAGCCGTGTTTTGTACGTACAAGTGTGCAAAAATACTCATTGGGTAAGATAAGAAATAAATGTAATTTATTTGGATAATTTTGCGTGGAGTATATCAATTTAAGTGGTGAGTCATCGAAATTTTCTTCACTTTATATACTAAAATTTATTTGATTTTTTAAGGTGCATACTTCATATACTCACAAGTTGAGGAGTAAATGTAAAAATACGTGTCAATTACCACGTTATAAAGTAGAAGTTAACTTTTGCAATTCAAAATATTTGAATAGTAACTATTAAAAAAATTGTGATTAGATGGTAAAACGCAATTTCTCTCTTTAAAACACTTCAGTTTTTTCGTTTCAAATCAAATTTCCTCGTGTTAAATTACACAGTCTCACAATGAAGAAAAGTAAATATTTAAGAAAGCGTTTGGTATCGCCGAATAACGTCATATTTCCAAAAAAATTGTTTTAAAAAACAGTAGATATAAAGTGGACTTATGGAAACAACAGATCCCTTTGCTGTTTTACATCAACATTTACGTTTTCCTCATGTATTTCGGTGTAATGAACTAAAACTTGGTGTTAGTGAATGTATTTTATCCGCTGTGTTTCATGGCTTAATAGCTGCAATTGGTAGACAAGTGGTATAAGCAAAGGAGCTTTGTAAATATGTCAAAAGCTTAGCCACAACTAACTACAATGCTGTGTCAAGAAAATAAAAACACACATAGTAGCATTCAAGTTTTATTAAGTTTTTATTTTTGTTGTTGTATATTTATGTGACATTTAAACATTTTTTTATAATAATTGATGAGATGGTTAAAATACGCGATAAATATTAGGAAAATATTGAGGAAATTCTAAATGCGTATATTGTTGAGAGTATTTTTATTATTCAAATAATTGCATGACTATGAGACAGTTCTTGCAGACAACAGTGTGTAGAATGTAGGTGAGCAGTAAAACATTTGGTCGGTATCTGTTCAACACCCTGTCAAGTAACGGTGATACATCCTCTACTTCGTATCTCAGGTTTGCCGCCAAACTGGCGCTCTGCCCAGATGTTAAGGACCCTTCTCCTCACGTTGGCACTCCTGGACACCCTGATACGCCATTAGTTAGTCGCTAAGTAGTTTGTAAAGTGCAGTGACAAGTCTAGTAGGATTTATAGCTCTCAGACAGTAGAACCAACTCAACATGAATAAATTGTGATGACATTTCTTTCCAGTAAAATTGTATATACAGTTTTACTACTTATGTAATTATGTGAATATTCTCAAATGGGTCTTAACAGGCTTGTGCGTGGGAATATATATCTTGTTTTCTAAGAAATAATGATCAAGAGGCATGTACTGAAAATGCCTAATGTCTAAGTAGTTCCCAATATATGTACGAGTATGCACGCAAAATTGATCCAAATATATATATATATATATATATATATATATATATATATATATATATATATATATTGCAACCAAATGTATTATCTTATATTTAAAATTGTATGAAATATCATATAGTACATTAGCCTTGAAAGAAATGTGACACCTATGATTTAGAATCTAATATAATATTGTTGATAAAGTCCTTGACTACATAACTTGCCTGACCACGGATTACCGGTGTATTTGTCTCTGAAAAAAAATAATAACACCGAAAAAGGTAATAAGACCGAGTTGATATTTTATACGGTTGTATAATAGTCATATACTATTTGGTATAAAACATGAGTTTTTTTTATATCTAAAATATAATCTAATTTTTTATTGTATTGGTTATGTAAATTGTGTATATTTGTTTTTCTTTTGTATTACGGTACTGAAGGAGACAAGGTTGTCTAAGAATAATGTACGAAAAGAGACAAGGATGAACGTTGGTATGACATATTAAATAAAGTACAACTGGATAAACCTCTGTTGACATTTACATATAGAGTGTGTGTCGCACGTGACCACCGCCACTAGACCTGTGAGTGCTTAGATCTCTCGGGTTTAGTTTACAGAGATTGTCTAAGAATAATGTACGAAAAGAGACAAGGATGACCGTTGGTATGACAGATTAAATAAAGTACAACTGGACAAACCTCTGTTGACATTTACATATAGAGTGTGTGTCGCACGTGACCACCGCCACTAGACCTGTGAGTGCTTAGATCTCTCGGGTTTAGTTTAAAGAGATTGTCTAAGAATAATGTACGAAAAGAGACAAGGATGAACGTTGGTATGACAGATTAAATAAAGTACAACTAGATAAACCTCTGTTAACATTTACATATAGAGTGTGTGTCGCACGTGACCACCGCCACTAGACCTGTGAGTGCTTAGATCTCTCGGGTTTAGTTTACAGAGATTGTCTAAGAATAATGTACGAAAAGAGACAAGGATGAACGTTGGTATGACAGATTAAATAAAGTACAACTAGATAAACCTCTGTTGACATTTACATATAGAGTGTGTGTCGCACGTGACCACCGCCACTAGAACTGTGAGTGCTTAGATCTCTCGGGTTTAGTTTCCAGAGAGGTTCTAAGAATACGGATGAAAAGTTAGTTTAACCAACATACTGAACGTTTATACTGAAAAATCATGGATTACGTGTACAGTACGTACTGAAAAACCCGTTACTTTCCCGATGCATGTCTAGTTATCCCTTTTCAAAATTCTTAACAACTATAATTTTACGACAAGGTAAACATCAACCTGGTTTTATAATTAATTTGTTGCATCGCAAGAAAATTGGTTGATACATTGTAAAGGAAGTGATTTATAGGCTACAATAAACTATGTGTATGTATAAACGTATTAATATTATTACAAATGAATGTATTTTCTATAGTGTAATTTTTCCATGTCGAAAATGGACGTAAACCAATAGCACACATTAATGTTGAAAATTTATGCGATTAAATTTATGTCACAAACTATAGAATGAAAAAGTAGTTGACGGTAGCCCTACCGAACGTAGAATGTGGCCTTTATAACATGTTTAGATATTACTGCCACTGTTATAACATGTTTAGATACTACAGCCACTGTTATAACATGTTTAGATACTACTGCCACTGTTATAACATGTTTAGATACTACTGCCACTGTTATAACATGTTTAGATACTACAGCCACTGTTATAACATGTTTAGATACTACTGCCACTGTTATAACATGTTTAGATACTACAGCCACTGCTCATTACGACCTACTTGAAAGTTTAATTTAGAAACAGCTCTATTTCAATGTGCTGTTAGGTGTGAATGACTCCTGTAACTCGTCAAACTTTGTGCAGAGCTTACAAATATATGGCCTAAAGATGGTGTTATAAAACTCTACAGGCTCCGGACAGTAATCAAAATGACCACGGATGACTAATAGACAGGTTTAGTGTCAAGTAATCAAGACGTAGGTTGAACTTAAGAGTAATATTACAGGCTATTTTAAAATTACTTAAATAACTTATAAACTATTGTTTTTTCAAAAATAGGTCCTTGAGAAAAATATTAGGTCAGCTGGAGGCAATTCCGAGCCAGATACTTGTTGGTATTATCTTAACGAAAATTGGGTTTTCAAGGAATATATACATTATTGTGGGCTTAGAGGTTTTATTTTAGCTGGAGTTTATTGCGGACAGAACCCACATACTCGATCTTCAGTATTTGTTTTTTAAACATAAATTGCTCACAACGTTGCTATGGTGGGAAGGATTGATTCAAAGTGCATGTTGAGTTTAGCTCCAGTTACCTTCCTCTTGGTGCAGCGTCTGGAATCTTGAAGAGAATTAAAAAGTCCGGTGAGAAGGAGCTGTAAATGAAAAAATTTGCGTTGTTTCAACATCAGCTACTGGCGCTAAACTCAGCATTCACGAAGCATCAGCATCGTACCCCCTTGTAAAACTAGTATCTGTGAAGGTGCAGTCTTAAGAAAGTTAATTAGTTTTAATCGGTTTTATGTTAGTAGTATTTACCATACACTGATCACACTGATGGTGTCTTTAAACATGTGATTGAAAGTCTTGATAATTTTGTATTTGATACTCGTGTAGAAGGTGATTAGAATCTCATAACATAGTTATCAATAACAGCAAAACAGAATTGATTTATTTAATGTTTAGAGATATTCCTGTTACTTGATAATTTTGTATTTGATTCTCGTGTAGAAATTGATTAGAATCTAATAACATAGTTATCAATAACAGCAAAACAGAATTGATTTATTTAATGTTTAGAGATACTCCTGTTACTTGATAATTTTGTATTTGATACTCGTGTAGAAGGTGATTAGAATCTAATAACATAGTTATCAATAACAGCAAAACAGAATTGATTTATTTAATGTTTAGAGATACTCCTGTTACTTGATAATTTTGTATTTGATACTCGTGTAGAAGGTGATTAGAATGTAATAACATAGTTATCAATAACAGCAAAACAGAATTGATTTATTTAATGTTTAGAGATACTCCTGTTACTTGATAATTTTGTATTTGATACTCGTGTAGAAGGTGATTAGAATATAATAACATAGTTATCAATAACAGCAACACAGAATTGATTTATTTAATGTTTAGAGATATTCCTGTTACTTGATAATTTTGTATTTGATACTCGTGTAGAAGGTGATAGAATATAATAACATAGTTATCAATAACAGCAAAACAGAATTGATTTATTTAATGATTAGAGATACTCCTGTTACTTGATGATTTTTTATTTGATTCTCGTGTAGAAGGTGATTAGAATCTAATAACATAGTTATCAATAACAGAAAAACAGAATTGATTTATGTAATGTTTAGAGATACTCCTGTTACTTGATAATTTTGTATTTGATACTCGTGCAGAAGGTGATTAGAATCTAAAACATAGTTATCAATAACAGCAAAACAGAATTGATTTATTTAATGTTTAGAGATACTCCTGTTACTTGATAATTTTGTATTTGATACTCGTGTAGAAGGTGATTAGAATCTAATAACATAGTTATCAATAACAGCAAAACAGAATTGATTTATTTAATGTTTAGAGATACTCCTGTTACTTGATAATTTTGTATTTGATACTCGTGTAGAAGGTGATTAGAATCTAATAACATAGTTATCAATAACAGCAAAACAGAATTGATTTATTTAATGTTTAGAGATACTCCTGTTACTTGATAATTTTGTATTTGATACTCGTGTAGAAGGTGATTAGAATCTAATAACATAGTTATCAATAACAGTTAAAGAGAATTGCTTTATTTAATGTTTAGAGATACTCCTGTTACTTGATAATTTTGTATTTGATACTCGTGTAGAAGGTGATTAGAATCTAAATAACATAGTTTATCAATAACAGCAAAACAGAATTGATTATTTAATGCTTAGAGATACTCCTGTTACTTGATAATTTTGTATTTGATACTTGTGTAGAAGGTGATTAGAATCTAATAACATAGTTATCAATAACAGCAAAACAGAATTGATTTATTTAATGTTTAGAGATATTCCTGTTACTTGATAATTTTGTATTTGATACTCGTGTAGAAGGTGATTAGAATCTTAATAACATAGTTATCAATAACAGCAAAACAGAATTGATTTATTTAATGTTTAGAGATACTCTGTTACTTGATAATTTTTGTATTTGATACTCGTGTAGAAGGTGATTAGAATCTAATACCATAGTTTATCAATAACAGCAAAACAGAATTGATTTATTTAATGTTTAGAGATACTCCTGTTACTTGATAATTTTGTATTTGATACTCGTTCTGTTAGAAGGTGATTAGAATCTAATAAACATAGTTAATAATAACAGCAAAACAGAATTGATTTATTTAATGTTTAGAGATATTCCTGTTACTTGATAATTTTGTATTTGATACTCGTGTAGAAGGTGATAGAATATAATAACATAGTTATCAATAACAGCCAAAACAGAATTGATTTGTTTAATGGTTAGAGATAATCCTGTTACTTGATGATTTTTTATTTGATTCTCGTGTAGAAGGTGATTAGAATCTAATAACATAGTTATCAATAACAGCAAAACAGAATTGATTTATTTAATGTTTAGAGATATTCCTGTTACTTGATAATTTTGTATTTGATACTCGTGTAGAAGGTGATTAGAATATAATAACATAGTTATCAATAACAGCCCAAAACCAGAATTGATTTATTTAATGATAAGAGATACTCCTGTTACTTGATAATTTTGTATTTGATACTCGTGTAGAAGGTATTAGGAATATAATAACATAGTTATTCAATAACAGTTAAAGAGAATTGATTTATTTTAATGTTTAAAGATACTCCCTGTTACTTGATAATTTTTTATTTGATACTCATGTAGAAGGTGATTAGAATCTAATAACATAGTTATCAATAACAGTTAAAGAGAATTGATTTATTTAATGTTTAGAGATACTCCTGTTACTTGATAATTTTGTATTTGATACTCGTGTAGAAGGTGATTAGAATCTAATAACATAGTTATCAATAACAGCAAAAAACAGAATTGGTTTATTTAATGTTTAGAGATATTCCTGTTACTTGATAATTTTGTATTTGATTCTCGTGTAGATGGTGATAAAAAATCTAATAACATAGTTATCAATAACAGCAAAACAGAATTGATTTATTTAATGTTTAGAGATACTCTGTTACTTGATAATTTTGTATTTGATTCTCGTGTAGAAATTGATTAGAATCTAATAACATAGTTATCAATAACAGAAAAACAGAATTGATTTATTTAATGTTTAGGAAGATACTCCTGTTACTTGATAATTTTGTATTTGATACTCGTGTAGAAGGTGATTAGAATCTAATAACATAGTTATCAATAACAGCAAAACAGAATTGATTTATTTAATGTTTAGAGATACTCCTGTTACTTGATAATTTTGTATTTGTTTACTCGTGTAGAAGGTGATTAGAACCTAATAACATAGTTAATCAATAAGGCAAAACAGAATTGATTTATTTAATGTTTAGACATATTCCTGTTACTTGATAATTTGTATTTGATTCTCGTGTAGATGGTGATTAGATCTAATAACATAGTTATCAATAACATGTATAAGAGAATGATTTATTTAATGTTTAGAGATACTCCTGTTACTTGATATTTTGTATTTGATACTCGTCTGTAGAAGGTGATTAGAATATAATAACATAGTTATGAATAACAGCAAAACAGAATTGATTTATTTAATGTTTAGAGATACTCCTGTTAACTTGATAATTTTTGTATTTGATACTCGTGTAGAAGGTGATTAGAACCTAATAACATTAGTTATCAATAACAGCAAAACAGAATTGATTTATTTAATGTTTAGATATATTCCTGTTTCTTGATAATTTTGTATTTGATTCTCGTGTAGATGGTGCTTAGAATTTTATAACATAGTTATCAATACAGCAAAACAGAATTTGATTTGTTTAATGTTTAGAGATATTCCTGTTACTTGATAATTTTGTATTTGATTCTCGTGTAGAAATTGATTAGAATCTAATAACATAGTTATCAATAAAACAGAAAAACAGGAATTAATGTTTAATGTTTAGAGATATTCTTGATAATGTTTGTATATTTGATACTCGTGTAGAAGGTGATTAGAATCTAATAACATAGTTATCAATAACAGCAAAACAGAATTGATTTATTTAATGTTTAGAGATACTCCTGTTACTTGATAATTTTGTATTTGATACTCGTGTAGAAGGTGATTAGAATCTAATAACATAGTTACCAATAACAGCAAAACAGAATTGATTTATTTAATGTTTAGAGATACTCCTGTTACTTGATAATTTTGTATTTGATACTCGTGTAGAAGGTGATTAGAATATAATAACATAGTTATCAATAACAGCAAAACAGAATTGATTTATTTAATGTTTAGAGATATTCCTGTTACTTGATAATTTTGTATTTGATACTCGTGTAGAAGGTGATTAGAATCTAATAACATAGTTATCAATAACAGCAAAACAGAATTGATTTATTTAATGTTTAGAGATACTCCTGTTACTTGATAATTTTGTATTTGATACTCGTGTAGAAGGTGATTAGAATCTAATAACATAGTTATCAATAACAGCAAAACAGAATTGATTTATTTAATGTTTAGAGATATTCCTGTTACTTGTAAGCAAGCCGCGTATTGAAACTATGTAGACGGCACTTACGCCGGGCACCCCGTGTCTTAAAATTGTTTCAGAAACTCTCCCACAATTATTTCAAACATATATTTGGTAGTCGACAGACAAAAAATGTAGTGGTTTTTATGATTAATGTATTATCGTCTTTTATTAGCTTTCAAATAAAGACAACGAGAGTCTTGGCCAGCCTAATTTGAAAACAACCATTTAAGCAAGTTTCCAGAAACTAATAAGTGTCACAGTTCCGTCTTTGTGTGTAACCTTACTTAATTTTATATTGTATATCGATTATTTTTCTTGTCTCAGCTAGGAACTAACTAGTCATTCTATATTCAAGATGTTTTTTAACTCTAAATAGTAATTTTTATCAGCACTTTAGAGGTGCTGATAGAAGAGGTGACGTAGGTATAACAAACTACATCTAGCTATTCGAAACCTACCATCTGACATTTTCAAATATTTGTAATAAATTGGATTGGTCATTAATCGGACAAATCATGCTTTTCATAGTCGAGTATAGCTGTTTACTAGAACTAAAACTTGTTATGGCCTATTGTACAAAAGATTAACTATATTTAAGTTACGATATGCGCGATGTATGATACAGTCACAAATTAGGATGCAAAGCATTTTGGTAAAGTATTTATTCTCCTGAGTAATCTTTTCACGTATTCAATAATTGTAAAACGCTTAAAAGAAATATCACATATGTTTATTGTCAGACAATCTTTCGAATTAACCTCTTACTATTACAGTCTCCAACAGGATACTCTTTCGTTTTTTCACTAGTAGTAAAATCGATCTCAAATTAAAACTTCAGTTCAGTAAAAGTTGTGCAACTATTGGAAGAACTTAAACTAAACTCGATGTTACTTTTTTTTATCAAAATTTTCTCAGTGTAACGACAATAAATCCTTTGATAGAAGCTAGTTTTTTGTGATAGAACTTCCATTAGATTTTTTAGGGCCGATTCTATTAATGCTCAACATTGTCAGAGTGCAATTACACGTCAGTAAAACAGGACTTTCAATGTTGATCATTCTCTTTGAGACGAATGACTTCGACACGTTTCGCGATTACACTGATTATACGATTACACTGAGCCTTAACTATAATACTGTATATTCACGTTTATTATGATATTATTATAATAACTTATTGCATATGACGACAAAACAACTAATATCGGAGGGTAAATTTGTAATATTTCATTTAGGACTATGTTGTTGTATTTGATGGTTGGTTGAAAACCAAAATAAAGATAACACTCTATGGGTACTAAAACATTTTTAAAGGACGCTGCTTATAAAGTAATATATATATATATATATATATATATATATATATATATATATATATATATATATTGCATGAAATATTAATTAAGTTTATTATTGTTGTACTGTTATATACTTGTTATACTATATTGTTATACGTTGTACTGTACAAACAGATGAGGGAGATTCGTGCATTAGTTGCTATGGAAATTTTGATCTCAACTAAAGTGCTCGGAATAAAAGGATTTATCTTAAAAAACTTTAAGCCACGAAGAAAATTAATTTGTTTGTCTAGCCAAAGGTCAACCGATTGCGAGGTACATTAAAATCCAATGTTTGGTATAATCAATAATGACGATGGATGATGCTACGATAACTTAAGAGGAAGATTGCTGATTAATAATGGGAACAAAATCGGGCCCGATACTGATCCTTGGAGTACTCCTTACGTTTAAAATTTCCAGAGGAATGTGCATTAACAGTGCTAATGATACTTTGTTCCGTGAAGAAAATTCTTAGTTCTTAATGAAAGAACTTATTACTCCTCAGTATTAATTTTTCATAAGTGGTTTATTATAATGTTAATAATTGTGTATTTTGATAAGATTCACCATGTGGGGTAGTCTAACTTATAACCATTACTAGAGAATATTTTAATTATTAAAACTTTTGAAATTGTTAAACCAAATAAATCATGATTATTTGACCAAAATTGCACGCTGGAAGCAACATATATTATTTAAAACTCACGTTTTGGAACGTTTTCTATAGCACTCATATGCTTTTAGTATTGAAATTGGATTAAAAAATAGTCCAGATTCTCCACCGCCGCGAGTACCTATATTACATGAAATTTATTGATTAAATTTAAAGTTTATTACCTTGACAAGTATCAATAATGAAGCAGAGCAGTTTTCCCGTTTCTAACTGACTGCAACATTACTCTCGAACAAAGAAACACATTCTACGAACATGGCGTAGGTCTGACCGATCTTATAAAAAACTGCACCCTCAAGGATATGATATGTCGGTAAGTAAAGGCGAGCTCCTCCATGGTAGAGCTTGCAACACTTTACACAGCTTTCCACTTGTTACAGCTGTATGAGGAATTGATTAATACCTGCTTCTCGATCTTGAAAATGTCACCGTACGTCGTCGGAAACGACGGTTGATGTTTCTAGGAGGTCGTAATAGTTTTTATTTATGAATAAAATATCACCTCCATTGTATACTCCACAATACAGTTAAGAATTTGGAAATGAGTGGTGTGCAAAAATCGGTCTTTTAATCACAAATAAGGTTTAATAATCGATATTCTCAAGTTAGATAAATATAATAATTCAAGTAACTCTGTTGTTATTAAAGTGGTTAAACAAAACCGTTAAGAATCAATAAAAATGGAAAAATCATGATAGTAAATTACATTTTTATGACAGTATATGTTTATTTTATTTTATTTTATTACATTCCAACGGCAAACAAGCCAAAGTACAAGCGGGTAGTATATTTAAATATCAAATGAAAGAAAGAAACAATGAGTTAAATAACAATAAAGTTGACAGTGACAATCTAACAAAACAACTACATAAATTTTTCATATAACAATTAATAATACAAGTAACAGTAACAACAAATAGCATAATACATAACAACAAAGCAGTAAACTATTCAGTAACACAACAATCAATATGAGGGGTAACAAGCATAACAATAAAATAAATTACTATAACATGTTAAGATTAGAAATTGTGTTTCTACTCAGGACCGCGGAGGGATGCCAGCACTCTTCCCCGGATGGTCGAAGCACTGTCGTGAAAAAGATCGACAAGGTGGCAGAATTTATTTTCCCAGCCTCATCATTTGGGCGAGGGGACCATGGAAGTCATAATCACGCCGAGAGTGACGCCTGCCGAACAGATCACGCGACCGAGTAGCTGAAGGAATGCGGATATCCACTTGTGCGAGGAGAGAAGGACAATCAAGCAGACCATTCAGCAATTTGGCAAGGAACAGGTCATCTGCAGCCTTTCGTCTGGCTAGGAGATCTGGTAGGAGTAGCTCGTTCTGCAGATCCGCGAGAGGAACCTCCCTGAATTGATGCCCCCGCCTCGTTCCCACCAGCCTTAAGAACCTCCTCTGGACAGCCTCGAGTTTCCGGATGAGAGTCAAGTGGTAGGGTGAACAAACGGGACTAGCATATTCCAGTAGTTGCCGCACAAAGGAAGAATAAAGCAAATTTTTTAAAACAACAGGGCTCGTCATGCCACGAGTCGACCTTGAGATGAACCCCAACATCCTGTGTGCCCGTCTGCACAGATCATCCACGTGAGCGTTAAAGGAGAAATCAGCAGAGAAGGTAACACCCAACACCCAAGTTGTTAATGGGTTACTTTCCAATACAGGTGAGATCCGCTTAGGTCATCCTTTCCCTCGTAGCCTAGTCAGTTGATTTCCTTCTACTCAAAATTACTTTCTCTATGTAAACAACTCTTTCCTAGTTTGAGAAAAGTGTGATTTCGTAATTGTTTTATAGTCCTGTGTTCAATCATATATTAACAACAAACATAATTATAAAATGGTATTGTGATATTTCCTTTTGGAAGATTCATAACAAGACTGAGAAATGTCTGATAATCTTTTAAAAGTTTCGTGTCCTTTTATTATCGTGATGAAAATCGTCGTTTAATACTCGTCTGGAAAGTTGTATTGCAGGGTTCGATAGCAGTTTACACTGCAATTGGTCTCTTTTGAGACTTCCCTTCCCACCAACCCCCTCTTTATTCCCCTGCCACCAACACCATCGATAAAAGCCCGTAACCATTGACGCTGTTAAGTTTATTGCCACCTCTCTCTATAAAGATACAGGATCACCATCACCATTTCAACAGAAGTCATTCATTCCTATACAATGCCCTTTTTAAACTGTAGTGCTCTTTGTCCAAGCATTTTCATACACTCAGCAATTCTGAATTTCTAATTAATGCTTTGGTAAAACACATTTTTTCAAAGGACAGAGATAGAGTAATATTAATTGTAGTCTCTAGACCATTATGAAATGCTTGAAAAATTATCACAAGAATCGAATACAACAGTAAGAATATAGAACTGATAGCAGTTATATACATAGGTATATAACTCAAAGTTTATTAGTATATTTTTAGGCTTTTTATGAAAGGCTTTCATAACTATATAAATATTTAAAATTAAAGATTAATTGTGGGTACTCCAATTTTAAAACACAAATAAAAGAGACAAATATTTTGAATGGATACAAAAATGCTATTTAGGTAATCTTATGAATGCTTATACAGAAGGTGAACACAATTATAATTATTTTCTATCATTTTTGTGCCTAAGAAATTTCTCATAGTTTATAATGGTTTAAAATCAATTTAAATTTAGGAACGGTTTAAAACATTTTAATAAGGTAATCTTAAGAATGGTCAAACAAAAGGCAAAGGGAATTATAATTCGGTTACTCTTTGTTTGACCCTGAGAGTTTCCTGAATGTTTTTGTTGTTTTAAAAATGTATTTATTGATGTAGAAATATTTAAGTATTTTCTGAACGAAAATACAGTATGTTATGAATAGTCAAATCTTTATTTAATGAATCAGTGTAAGAGTACTATATTAAATATTTAAATGCAAATGAAACGAATTTTAGATTAGGAGAAACTTTAAAAAGGGAAAAAGTTTTACACAAAATTGGATTTCTAGGTATACAAAAAACACCTTATTTTGGTTTACCATACCAAAATTTAGATGCCTTTCTTAAAATGGAATAACAAATTATCAAATAAGTACTAGCATTTCTAAATATTACCAAAATGTTTATTTAATCATCACAACGTTATTAACGACCAGGTTGAGATTATTGATAATTTTATCGAATTGGAGACAATTGTAATAGTATAGTTTCACTGAATACTATATATATATATATATATATATATATATATATATATATATATATATATATATATATAGTACAAAACATAATTATATTGCTAAACATACAGCTTTATGTATGCTTATAACAGAACATGATATTTCGACAAATTAAAGACGTGTGAGAATGTTTATGGGAGGAAGTATAGAATAATCCTCACCGACATGACGTGACGTAATATTGAGTAATCCCTGCTTCTGTCGTCACGGATACAGATCAATTAGTTTAGCGGAATATTAATTAATTAAACTCATAACATTCGATCCATTCGAGGAACTTTAATCGACTACATTTAGAAAATAACACCTCAAAAACTTCAGAGAACGATGTAACTCGACACTTTTCAGAGCATTGAAACTTTCTGCACTTACTTTTACCAGCGAAATTCCACAGGGGAAATGCGCAATTTTGCAGTCCCTTCAAAATTACATCCAAACACGTAATAGAGACATATATATCTCTCGTAGTCTTTAGATCATGTTTTGGCTCGTTTTTTAAGTAATGTAGAAATACTATAACGGGCTATAACAAATTACGGCTCTTATAGTCAACATATTTTTATTAATCTCTAGAAAACTTTTTAAAATCATCTTTACTTGGTCCATAAACTGATGGAATCGAAATAAAACAAGCAGTTTTGGACGAAATAAAAAACTTATTAGATTTTTGTTTTTGAGGGGTTTCCTGGTAGAACTCGGTAATAACCAATGGAAGAAATATGCGCTTATTTGAATACCCAGTTAATTTCAATTTTCAATTAAAATCCAGGAAATGAAACAGTCATTCAGGAAATATAATCTAAACTTACTTATTACATTACTCCCACTTGAAAATATTTTTCAATATAAAAATTGCACGAAACATGTCATACGTACCTCAATTCGGAAGTTTCTCAATTGTTCCCCACTTGTGCAAAGACATGAAATACTATATATAGTGGATGCTACCTAACTTTGCTAAATGTAGCAAAATTTGTCTCGATCACAATTTATATGTTCTTGTTCGATTCTTGTTCTATGTTCTTGTTCGATTGAGTGATGCAATTTTACTAATGATTTATAACAAAAAAGCTACCTATAACTGTGGTGTGTTCTTTTTTGTAGATATGCTTTGATTTTGGTCACATTTCGTGATTGTTAAAGTTTTAGTCACAGAGTATTATCATTTCAAGGTTTCAAGCAAGAAGATTTGTTATATATATATATATATATATATATATAATATATATATATATATATATATATTAATCTTCAATAAGAAGTCTTCAATTGTATTACAGTAATAGTTTCTATATTTCGGCTTAAGCCGTCTTCAGGAAATTACAAACATACAAATAGGGCTATAAGAACATAATAAAAATAAAACAAAACATCAAACATCAAACACATTTATATATATATATATAAATTTAAATCGATTTGTAGGTACACATTTAAAATCATGGTAGATTTAACTAAATGAATGTGTTCTGTTAATAAAAGTAAGAAAAATATGATGCTATACCATTGGAGGAATACCTAAAAGTTTAATGGTTGTTCGGGTATTTGACATAATTTAAAGCAAGATGTATGAAACTATGTCAGCTGCATTTGTCGCTAAACACATCCAAACTTATCTCATGTCCAGAATAGCTTTATCCAGCACAATGCGACTTCCTACACATACGCCATTGTGGAGAAGCTTCTCTATTGTAGGAAGTGTATTGTGTTTCCGGCTGTGTGGGCAATGGGACCATGACCAGGATAAGTTTCTCTGGATAGCCAATACACGTGAAACTTCCCACTTTAAAACACATTGTGTTATCTTGCATGACGAAGTGGATGTCAATGCAGTTTCTGCAGACTGTCAGGATTACACCAGCAATGTGGATGTTGGTACTTATACCTCATCTAGTGTTACTGGCAAGGTAGAAGTACAGCACCATGTGTCTGTAAGCCACTAGATGTGATACAACGTCGCGTGAGATCGTACTCGCTTTGTTTACAAATTTATTTTGTCTTCGATTGTCTTATTGCCATCTTTGCTACCCATGACACCAATGTTCGGTAAGGTATAATTGTACTCGATGTTGCCTATATAGAAGTGAAGCTTCATGCAAACTTCAAGTCCGTAGTTCAGTTCGATCTCGATACACCCTACGTACAGACAGACAGACAGACAGACAGCTTTCGACTGATAGCCTTCAGTATCGTGCATCCGATTAAACATAAGATGAGCGGAAGATGGTTCTCTTGTTCGAGAGTTTCTATACTAGATTCTACCAATTGTATTGTTTATGTATTAAGTATAAATATTTTAAAAATCTGAACTAACTTTTTGAAGACCTATGTTATTGAGGTTACAGAAATTAGAACGATAATAATTCCCTTTTCTACTAATCAGACATAGTGACTTTGAATACCTTGTTCCACGTGGAGATCAATGCAGTTTCTATGCAGGTGGACTGGATTTGTGTCTACTTCTGTGGAGAACACGTAAAATGAAATCTTACAACACATTAATACGTAGTACAGTCTAGTATTTCACTCATAAAAATATTTATGTATTTATAAATATCAACTTCTAAGTTTCATGGCCGAGCGTTTAGCGGCGTCTGTCCCACTGTTCGTGACGCACCTGATGTACCACAATAGATGTGGATGGTTCTATATATAGAAATACAGCTTCGAATGTCAAGTCTATTAATAGGACAGATGGATCTCGAGATACCGTCATATACGGACAGACAAAGGGACCGAAATAAATATTTTGAAAAATCATTGAAAGGTGAACGGAACATGGATGTCTTGTGTGGTACTTCGAAAGGTTCTGATCATTATATTGTTTTTTGATAAGTACACATATTTTCAAGTTTAAACTCCGCATTTTGAACTTAGCCCTAATAATCGTTTCTAGTTTTTTTTTGCCTAGGAAGGATCCAAGGTCTTTAGTGTAGGGTAATATTGAGGTCTACCTTCTCCCACTCAAAAACATTGCAGTTTTTATTTATTTTAATGGTTTTTATGATACTAGGGAACTCGGTTTTCTGTTGAGAATATTTGCAAGGAACAAAAATAAATTAATTTGTAGTAAAATCTTAGGATCGCACTCATTAGAATATTTTTATATTTATAATTAGCCAATACAGAGCTTCATTTGCCGATAGTTTCGCGATGTTTTTCTCACTGTTTCTTACGAAATCAGGTTTCTGTCTTTAAGCGCTGGGATATAGTGAAACATTCGAATAAGTTCACTTGCATAGCTGAAATTGAGTTTGAAAGTTCACTTGTAGTAACTCTATATCTAAATTGAAAATTGTAAACATTTCATAGGCCTCGCTGTCATCCGAAACCTCTCCCGCTGACCTGGATTTTAAAATCATTAGAAGGTTTTTTCTAAGAAAGAAATTGATGAACAGCTACGCTAGTTTTGGTAGATATCGGAATCGGAGGCATCGAAAGGGGTAATATATAAAACTATAATTTTCCTCTTAGTTGCAAATTGGCACTAGTCTTCTGAACTATTGCGTTAGTTTTGTTTGATTAAAATCCGCGTTTCATCCAAAAATATAAATTGGAGATCAATCACTATATATTGCTCCTGTAGAAGATCCTCACTATAGAACAGCAAAAAAGTTACCTTAATTAGTCACCGAAATATGTATGCTGCTCATCGTGCAGACATTAATACGTAAACTATAAAGTAGTAGTATGGATAACATTGTAATTATTGAAACAATAATATATTTACATTGTAATATATGTGTAATAAAACAGTGATTAACATAAATACAAAAACACTGAATGTGAATTGAATTATTCAATTGCTAAATACTGGTTTGCTTGTTTTCATCAAAAATAATTTGCAATGCTAATGCATGACTCGGTCCTCCCACTTTAATTTTTCAGTCGGTTTTTTGTTGTTCTCTGCTGAATTATTTCCGTTCAAACCTATCGGAGATACAAAAGCTCGTAATCTCAGTTTATACTTCCAACAGTCCTCTGAGAAATCGATTGGTCTTTCAACTTTCACGCAGAAACTCTTTAACTGTAAATGATCGAGTTTTTGCACCTCGCTGTTCTCAGACTACTGACCTCCACTTGTGTATTGGCTGAAGATTTCACCTTTCTCAAGCTGACTTTCCTACATATCTCGTCAGATTCAACCACATTGATGAGCTACGTATTCAACAATAAACAAACACTAAGCGTCCAGCTGGATACGAGGTCACTAAACACTGACTGGATTTTTAAGGATATTTGACCACCTTGAAAGACTATAGCCTAATATAATTTTCAGAATATAATATATTATACTCTGAAAATTATATTCTTCCAGATTTGTGCAAATATTAGCCATTTTGTTACTGACATGGGATGTGGTAATGATTTTAAAACAAAAATACTAAACTAATTTCAGACCTATAAATATATCCTCCTTAGGGTGATTCTTTCTATGGTGAAGAAGAATAACAAAATCAGTGAACGAGTAATGACAAAAATATGAGTTTTTTCTCACAGAATAGATTAATTGTATTGTTTCCTTCCTTTCCAAGCCTAGACCAAAACCCATATTCATGAGTGTGATATCTGTACTTATTAAGATAAAGTTAATCAACCACATTCATAATAGCCCAAATACTTCGCAAAATTGCAATCTGGATTTAAAGGACATCATACCGCATGAGCAGCCGTCATACACTTGATTTATCATTTAATTAAGGCCAAGGATAAAGGAAAAAGTAGTACTTTCATACTGTTAGATCATCCTCCATTATAGAATTCTATGATTCAAGATGAGCTATTATAGATTTTGCCAGGGAGTGATTACACTGATCATATCGTACCTGCAAAATAGCAAACATAAAACGAGTCAGTGATATATGTCTTTAAGCTTCATAGTCTATTTGAAGGTTTTGATCCAGTATTATTCTACTTTTACGCATCATATTTTCGTCTGCACGATAAAATGTACTATCAATTTGTATGTAAAAGGCAGTAGCCATTTTTCTATTGCGATGTGCTTATATAAATGAAGAGACAGCAATTGCTGTTAACCATTAATTATTTAATGAGCCGCGTTGGTCTGTCAACAGAGGTGTCAACCTTCATTTAAAATTAAGGAAATGCTTAATACCGCACTTTGCTCTAGAACGTTTGATACAGTGATGGCGGATGTACTCTCGGCGGTGGGACCTGGCCCGGTAGTGACAACTGTCGGAGTAGCGATGGGTTGTGATCTCAGGCCATGTCAATCTCGTCCTACAACTCGCTCTCTGTAGACTGAGGCTTCTAAACAGATTTTGAACAATTTTTCCAGGATCTGCTAAACTTTAGCTCATTCATTTGGGAATGCTGTCAGCCGTTTTCTTCAGTTTTCCTTCTTATGGCAACAATATATTAAGTTAACACATTTTAGAAATTAAGACGCGTCAAATATTGTTAACTGTTTCGGCTTTAATGCCAATTTGGCCATGCTTCTCCTTCTAATTAGTTGTGAAATGTCACTCATGTAGGCAGAAGCATTCTTCTGACTTGTATGACTCAGTTGGTTGTCATTAATAAACAGCCACCGTATTTTATGCTAAGAGATGAGATTATCCTAAGAAAATACGACATAACGGGAAGCTTAACGTTTTAAAGGTAAAAAGTTCTTTTAAGGGCTTTGAACATTGACGTAACTATCAGGCATCAAAAAGTTTATACATTTCGTTATACGTAGGTCAAAAACAAATCTCTTAATTATTGTTTCAGTTTTGCTTACTTATAATATATAGTATGACTTAATGGAATTTTAGTATGGATATTTTGCATAATTTACTTTTTTAAACAATAGAGTACACTGTTAAACTAGTTTATTTAAACGCTGACTCTGATGGCGTAGGCGTTGCTGGATCAATATGGAGGTAAACAACAGAATGGTGGAATTCAATTCTGGGCAGATTTCAATAAAGAGTACAGTTTGTTTCCAAAGAGGGCTAACACTTGCCCTGTATGAAAAGAAATATATTTTTGGAGGCTGTGCATCACTTAGTTAAAGCCACAGTTTTATTTTCGTTTATTCATCACAATGAACGAATTAGTATAGACTTGTAGACTAATTCTTTCTTTAATTGCATTAATAAATCGGAATAACAATAAAAATATTAGTGTCAAGGACATAAAAAAGTAAGAACTCAAGTTATAAAGTTTACTAAGGGCAACAAATAAAGCATCCTTAACATTGACGTTAAACCTGAAATACTTAGCTTTATCTTGTAAACCAAGAAACAACTCCTCAAGTCTACACCAGGACTGAGCTTAGCTTAACTTCTGGCCTTCCGAATTTTATATCAAATTTAATCTTGTCGCAAGCAATATATCAGTTTGTTAAGTAACCGACATAACTTACTGTACACACACATAAACACACACATTTGGTATACAATCCAAATATACGGACATTCTCTATGCCTTTTAACACGTAATCAATAAGGGTCAATTTTTATAATTCTTACATCATATTAATAACTTAGCTTGGTTCTGAGTCATATATGAATTGACATTTGACGTGTTGTCCAATTATGACATTAATAAGAAACCTACGCGCTTTACACTGACATGAAAAAGTAGTTACATTCCTAATTTTAATTGAACTTAATTTTTAAAATTATTTACACAAATATATCAAATAAAACTTACTGGTAATGTTTTATTCTGGCTTATTTAAAGTTGAATTTGAATTAAATTTGTTTAAAATACGCAAACTAATTTTTATTAGATTAGTCTACTTCACGATTATTACTCTCAATGCATACTTATTAGAAAAAGTCAATGTCTGGTTGAATCAACATCTTAACTGAATAATGAATTTGTAAAAACATAAAAAACTAATATACTTACATTCGATCAGTTTCTAGGTAGAAATATATATATATATATATATATATATATATATATATATATATATATGTATATACATTAAATTGTATAAATGGCAATAGCCTTATTTAATTTCAATAAACATTGAATCGCAAAAAGTACTTGCTCCGCCGGGACTCGAACCCGGATCTTATATATATATATATATATATATATATATATATATATATATATATATATATATATATATATATATATATATACAAGACTACAGCTATTTATGTTTTTATTATTCTATTTCATTTTCAGTGATTAATATTTAAATATTCTATAGTATTTTTTGAATTCGTTGTGTTTTATCTTCAGCATAAAAAGTTGAGTAACGGATGATATGGGGAAAGTTTAAGGTTTACTGAGCGCTTGGTCCTGTGCAATTAATAATCTAAAGTTCAGACAATACCTGGCCAAATCCTAGGTAAGGGTGCAACCACAAACAAAGTTGTATTTTCTCATTCCCTTGTAGTAATATTATATTGCCATTGTTGTTGGTTTATAGCTTCTGTTAACTTCTCACCCGCCGACATATTTATTTTTTTTAACTGAATGATGTGTAGCATGTTATTATTAATTTTACTGCATTAGGTATTACTGATCTGTAAATAAACATAACTTATAAAATATAAACTTGTAGCATTAATAAACGTACTTTGGGCCTTTTCGATTAGTTATGCAGGTTTATTATACAACACAATGATATAGGTCTTATTATTTTTATCAGTGTGCGTATATTTCTTATGAGAATGTATTCTAAAACTTTCAGAAATAAAATACTTAGATAAGAAAGTTTAGTTTAGGCCTTTATTATTTCATTGAAATCGTATGCAGGATGTTTTGTGAGAGGTTGGTACAACTTCAGGATGTGATTGTAGACACAAAAAAGGAAAAAGTTCATATGGACATATGTCCTATCTCGCTTGGTTTAATGTCTATCTGCCCATAGGTGTTTTTATTTTAAAAATCGTATATCAAAAACCGTTGGAGCAAATAACATGAAACTTGGCGGTTATGTTTATCTAATTAAGTTAAGAATTAAAAAAATAAACACCTATTATCACTTTTCATTTCAAAATTGTAGTATTAAATATTTCAAACTTTGATACCAAAAAAAAGGTTTGGTATCAATCCCACGTAACCATTACAAGAAGACTAACTTATTAAAAATGTAACATTATTAAATTTGTTAATATCGATTGAGAAATAAAATAATTACATCAATTTTAGTTGGCGAGTGTTTATGATTTCTTACACGTGGAATTTATTTTTAAGTAAATAAATGAATAAATGAATTTATTTCCCATATAGAAATTCCACAATACAATCATTTGAACCATTGAGAAAAAACTGGCCAATTTTACAAGTAGTTTGGCCAATTACAAACATATATAAATTACATTTCCTTAATCAGCAACCAGTCTATGATTAATTAACTGATTAGTTAGTTAATCTAAACTAAATTATCTAAAACAAACTAATTAGAGTCTAGCATTATGCTTATTACAAGTTGTATGCCCGCTGTAGCATCTGTGGGCAGAGATATTCATTTAAAACATGCTTGAAAACCACTACTCTAGCACGTTGGTGAAACACCTTACATCCTTCTGACCATAAAGCCAAGCGACTGTCTTTTTACAAAAGTACTTCATATTGATTGAGTTCTTTATTTGAAGCGGAAGTTGGTTGAAAAATTTAGGGCCTAGGTATTGAATGGAATGACGGAAAATAGATCTGTTGACTTTTGGTAGTTTAAACGATTTATTTACGAAGCTCCTCGTACTGTAAATATGGTCATTTGGTATAATACTTTCTCTATTTCCGCTCCTAACAAAAAACAGTCTCAGGACCTTAAATATAAAGAGATGTTGAACAGGTAGTATTTGTAGGTCTTGAAATAAAGGGAACGAGCTTGCTCGTTTAGATTTTTTAAGAATTGTTCGAAGAAAAAAATTTTGAGTTGTTCTTATCTTATCCATTAAAGTTTTGTAAGTACCCCCCCAGCAAGGTAGAGCATACTGTAGTTTTGAATTGATTAATGCAAAATAAAGGGTTCTTAAAAGATTAGAATTACAAAAATTTCTTAAAAAATAAAATTTTCTTATTTGTGATCTTAATTTTGAGTGCAAGTCTAAAATGTGCGGTTCGAAGGTAAGTTTTTCATCAAGCAAAAGACCCAAATATTTTATTGATTTCACTTTTTTCAAAGGTTGACAGCTACATAATTGAAAATTGCAGTTTAGTGAATGGAAAATTAAAGGAGAAGGTAAGTCAAAGCCAAAAAAACCAAAATTTATAAAATTTGTTTTACTGACATTCACTTGCATTTTATTTATTAAACACCATTTTCTTAGTAATAGGAGATCAGAGTTAATTGAATTAGTAAGAAGGCCAGAATCTTTTCCAGTGTAGAATATAGCTATATCGTCTGCAAAAGCATTTATATTTCCTTTAAAATTAATATCTAATAAGTCATTTATAAATATTAAGAAAAGAGTGGCAGAGGTCGTTGACCCTTGCGGGACACCTGTTTGAACTATGAGTGGATCACTAAAGTTATTATTTATCTTTACCTGCTGTCTTCTTCCGGTAATAAAACTGTGGAACCAATTCAGAGCTATTCCTCTGATACCAGCAGCTTCTAATTTGTTTAAAAGAATCTCATGATCTACCATGTCAAAAGCTTTTCTGAAATCGACAAATAAGCCCGTTGTTTTTTGTTTTGAATTTAAACCATTAAAAATTAGTTCAGTTACATTTATTAAAGCACTTTCTGTCGATCTGCCCTTAATAAAACCAAATTGTTTGTCACTAAAAAATTGTGATATATTAAGAAATTTGGTTAACCTTATCAACATAATTTTCTCAATTAATTTAGAAAAAACAGAAAGAAGACTAATAGGTCTTAGATCGTCTAGTTTAAAAGAATTTGGTTTTTTTTAAATAGGTACTATTGAACTTAGTTTTAAACTTTCTGGAAAAATACCACTAGAAAAACTGTTATTAATGATATAAACCAAAACTGGCGCAATTTCTTTTATTATATTTTTCAACAGACAAACGTTAATTTTGTCATAGCCAGTGGATTTTTTGTTTTTTAGACTATGAACAACAGCTAACAAGTACAACTCCTAATTGTTTGTTATTTAACTTTTTACGTTAAAAACAAACAGAATTACAGTTTTTGGGATATAAACTCCGGAAAATTTTAAATGCCGCCATTGTGAAAGTAATAATAGGTATTTATTATTTTTATTTTCACTTTAATTAGCTTAAAATACCTTAAGTTTCATGTTATTTGCTCCAACGGCTTCTGAGTTACGATTCTTAAAATAAAAACACATATAGGCACAGAAGCACTAAGTGAAATAGGACATCTACTCATATGAACGTATTTCGTTGTTTATGTGTCAACTATCATGTCCTGAAGTTGTGCCAGCTTCTTGCGAAACACCCTGTATGTGTGGAGAACAAAATGCACCTGGCTTGAGGAGGAGAACTACACATTCATGATATCACGTGGATATACAGTATTCCATTCATAAAATATTTTGTAAGGAATTTACTAAGGTAAATATGTTTGAAAGGAATTAATTGCACGAAGAAACTGATGTGAATGTTATAAAAGAGAAGCATTTCGCTATTGAATTATGCCATGCATTTCTTCTGTTCACGGGGTTCCTCAACCTTGTACTGTTTGTATAAATATATGGTTTCGAGCTTTAATTAGTCAATAAATGATGACCTCATGTTCTGACTGAAACCTTAAGTTACACAGGATGGTCGTCTCATGCTATAAATCTGTTTTGAAACCTTGGACTGCCTTCTGTGAAGTGAGAGGTCACGTAGGCGTAATCTGAGTGGTTACAAAGTCACGTGGTGCAACCCTAGCTTCGGACCTCAGCATACCTCGTCGATATGAATGAGGTATCTTCTGTGTAACTAATACAATAAAGCTAATTCTCAGTGTTAAATAAGCTGGAATCCCTGCCGACTAAAGAAGCAGAGCTGCAGTCATTTATATCTTCTTCAGAAGATAAGGTTCATTTTTGTTTTTGATGGTTAAGCCCCATTTTATTGATAGGAATATATTGCTTCTGAAGATGGCAAGTTTGATTTAAAAAAATTATAAACAGTTTCTGTATTTTGATTTCGTTTATACCGACCATCGATTTCCTGCAGCCTCAAGCCTTGTGTCACTTAGTTTTGCTTTTAATTTATACAAGATTGAAATTATCATTCCTCTTATGTTATGATGTTAAGATGTGCTAACTGGTTTTAAATTAATATTATTGTTGGTTGAGGGCATTGTCCAATATATTTTCTGTTTTGACAAGGTAAACTCCAGTTTTCTGAATATTATATTTTTAACCGTTACACATTCCCTTTCATTTATAGATCTTTTTGATAACCATGAGGTTACTTAGGCAATAAAACTTTTTATTCACTAGGAAGTGTTAATTTATAGTAACTAGAACAACTACATTTTAGGTTTCTCTTGGCTGGACTTGATCCTCTCAACCTGTGCTGTCGTACTCTGCCCTTAATTACTATTATTCAAACAGAGGTGCAAACTTATTATTTACTAAATTAGAATGTTTAAATCTATAAAACATAACGTAAAGAAGACCTAACGTACTGAGGCTACTTTTGCCTATCTGTCTACTGGTATCTAAAAAAAATATAATTCGAGTTAGCTGATACCAACACTTATTTTTAATTCATAACATGGTACGATACTTATGTTAAACGAAAACAAGAAAAGTATCAATAGATACAAGACTGCTTTTTAAAATTTAATTAGTTACCAAGACAAAGATGTTTGAAGAAATAGAGTTAATAGTTCTAATGAAGCACAAAGTACTTGTTGAAATAGAACCATGATACTAAGACTTGTGCATACTAGCGGAAAACCATACTCTAGGACGAGGTAGTATCCTACAGTATTAATCAGTGTCGTACTTATCTAAAAAAACTAGAACTAAAGCAATTTGCTGCGTCTCTTCTTGATAGAGAAATAGGGCGAAAGAAACTCAAGTTTACAGCATCGTGTTATAGACGAGTTGTTGAGATTAAACAACTCCAACTGTCTACAAGCATTTTTAAGGTGGATGACAATCGGGAGAACTGGACGGGTAAGCTTCCTTATGGCAGACATCAGACGATCAGAAGTCTTCCAATGTTTAGCAATGTAATTGGGTGTTTCCTAGTGTAAGTTTAACGGGTCCGAAAGGAAATATTAAAAAATGGTAGATACCATTACCACCAAAGTTTAAACTAAAGAAAAAACGCTGCTTAATCTTTGATTGAGAAAATGTTACAATTCAAAATGGCTCGTAATACAAGAATACTCCTGATTGAATGATTATTCTTTTATTACATTCATAATTATAAAGAAAATGTTATAATAGAGCTACAGAGAATCTTATGTTACCGAGTCTAATTCCTGATCTAGATTACCTTCCAGCACACGCAGGTGCCGACTCTGTGTTGTGAGCAGTCTTGCTGCTGTCCTACTCACTTCCAGCCCACGCAGGTTTTGACTCTGTGTTGTGAGCAGTCTTGCTGCTGTCCTACTCACTTCCAGCACACGCAGGTGCCGACTCTGTGTTGTCAGCAGTCTGCTGTTGTCCTACTCACTTCCAGTACACGCAGGTGCTGACTGTGTTGTCAGCAGATTTGCTGCTGTTCTACTCACTTCCAGCACACGCAGTTGCCGACTGTGTTGTCAGCAGTCTTGCTGCTGTTCTACTCACTTCCAGCACACGCAGGTGCCGACTGAGTTGTCAGCAGTCTTGCTGCTGTCCTACTCACTTCCAGCACACGCAGGTACCGACTGTGTTGTCAGCAGTCTTGCTGCTGTCCTACTCACTTCCAGCACACGCAGGTACCGACTGTGTTGTCAGCAGTCTTGCTGCTGTCCTACTCACTTCCAGCACACGCAGGTGCCGATTGTGTTGTCAGCAGTCTTGCTGCTGTTCTACTCACTTCCAGCACACGTAGGTGCCGACTGTGTTGTGAGCAGTCTTGCTGCTGTCCTACTCACTTCCAGCACACGTAGGTGCCGACTGTGTTGTCAGCAGTTTTGCTACTGTCCTACTCACTTCCAGCACACGTAGGTGCCGACTGTGTTGTGAGCAGTCTTGCTGCTGTCCTACTCACTTCCAGCACACGTAGGTGCCGACTGTGTTGTCAGCAGTTTTGCTACTGTCCTACTCACTTCCAGCACACGTAGGTGCCGACTGTGTTGTCAGCAGTTTTGCTACTGTCCTACTCACTTCCAGCACACGCAGGTGCCGACTGTGTTGTCAGCAGTCTTGCTACTGTCCTACTCACTTCCAGCACACGCAGGTGCCGACTGTGTTGTCAGCAGTCTTGCTGCTGTTCTACACACTTACTCTCAACACTGCTTTATATAAATGAATGTGTGTCTGTATGTCCTTTATAGACTATTAGACCAATCATTATTAAAATTTTGCATGTGTATATATTTTTCCATGAACAAGGTTTGTATGTTATGCCCATTGATGGAACTCACCACCAGGCGGCGCTGTAAAATATAAAAGTTATGAAAGCGCGTCCACATTTTAAACCGCAATTACGAGACAGTTACGTATATTGAATAGCCAAACATTATTTAAAGACGCTACGTTTTGATGTTTATTTGTCTTGAAAATAAATTTCTGATTGAACTTAAAACTGAGTGTTAGATCTGTTGGCTTGCTAGTTCTGTCTGGGTAGGAAGGTCTACGAAAATATTTTAGTTTGCCAAAAATGTCTGTTTAAAAAAAATGTCACGTGATGCAAAACAATTTTATTGAGATCAGTGGAACGTGGTTTGAAGACACCTAGGTGAAAAAGAAGTTCTGGTTGGATATAAAATGTCTGTGTTGCCAGTGTTTGTGTACTACAGTCAATGCATCACTGATATGTATAACGTAAAACACAAAACGTATAAATATAGAAGCAGATACTTTAATAAGGGAGGCGTTAATAACTACAGTGCACATAATTAGTAACGCGAATAATAGCTGTGAAAATGTAGATGCAATCAAGTGTGCATCTATATCTCCGCTGCAATATCATATCAGGCGGTAATATCAGAGAAGAATGACGTCACCGAGCGAGGATCGGAGTTGATTTAATTACTTTACTAGCATTAGGATTCCGTTATGTAAAACAACGATAACCTTGTATAAGTTGTTTGAGTTAATTTACAAACTAGATTTATTTACATTTACTAGTCAATCGTGTTGGCTATCAATATCTCGTCGTGATCCCACAAATAAACAATACTTTTTTAAGCTCACAATTAAAAAAATTGTTTGGGAATTTAATTAAATTTGATAAAAATTTATATTGTAATGGTGTTACGAATATGTTGATATGTTACATATTGAAGCACTTGTTTACAAGGAGAAAAAAAATTAAATTTAGATCGCTTTATAAATGTTTCGTACTATTACAAGCTATAATACACCTACAAACACTTACTTAACCAAGGTTTTCTTTATGACCGTATAAAACGTAAATATAAAATCTTCAACTATGTACTGTGCTTGTAGCCTTAAAACCTTAAACATAGAGCAATCGATGGTGATCTGATAAAATGATAGTTATAAAGGCGGATGTGACTGCTTGGAAACTATCAGACCGATAGTATGTCCTAGAATGTGAAAAGCATTATACAATGTAACCTAAGATGCCAAAATATTCAAGAATGTTCAAGGAGACAACCTATATTGTAGTTATGTGTTAGGTTAGTTTGATTCACCTGAGGAAGAGGTCAGATGGCTGATCATGAAACGTAGTGTTATGGATTATTTATCACAAAGCGTTGGCACATTTCTGTACAATCCTCTTTTCTTAATACATAGTGAAGGAACCACAAACTAATATACCATGAAGATACTTACTATTATCAAACACCCATGATAGCTGTATGGTCTTGTCATTTGTATTCATGAATCTATTTTATTATTAGTGTTATACATAGAAAATATACACATAATGAACTCCAACTCATGTCATAAAATAAATCATGTAACTAAATGACAACGATAAGCTATCACAGCATGTTACATACGGTTGGTAGTCATTAATAATCTGTTATCTTACCCAGAGATATAGCCGGGTTTAATGTCGACAGCTCACGAACTCTATACACTTGCAGAATTCTAATCAGTAGATTTTATTGGAAATAAATATATTTTCAACGAACAGAATACAACAACTCTATTTAGCAGTCGAATAATAAAATCAAATTAATCATGATAAAACTATAAACTTATAGTTAATAAACTATATATTACATAATGTGGATTCAATAGTTGTGCGATTCTTTACACAACTATTGGGTGGATTGGATATTGAGACCTATAAAACAACGTGATCACAAAGTAAGGGTTCTTATCACGGCACTGCGAACCGTAGTTTCCTTGCAAAGTGGCCTATAACGTTTGTCTCTGCTGATGTTCGATCTTTGGTTTCCTTCCTCCTATCAGTTTTGTATTTAAATTTTAGTTTCATTTAGTTAAATTTTGATTGTACCTAATAGTTACAGAAATGAAAACACTTTAAATAATTGATGCAAGTTTTAACAGATTTATGTTTAGTGCTAATACATTTAAAAAGTAAAATACCGTTTATTAAAACGTTGACATGTAACATACATAACATAAATGATGTTTGACACTCAAAATAATACTACCTCGTTAATTATAAAAAAGTAAGTGAAAACACCAATAAAATATCCTCACAACAGTTCTACCACTTTTCAAAAATACAAAAAAATCAAAAAACAAAGCCAACTTATCAGCTGAAATGTATAGGCTGCCGATATTGGCATTCATCTCATTGCAGATGATAAAGAGGAATTTGGTGAGTACAGGACATTCGGTGTACAAGGAGCTAACGTACAACAATAGCTCGGCTGCGGTGACAAGGGTTAATTCAATGATATTGTTGAGTTTAACTCAATTTAACCTTCCGCTTAGTGCGTCTGAAATCTGACAATGCCATAGACTTGGGGGGTTCCATGGCAACCGAAATTGTACAGTACATTGGAAATACTGCGTAGTACTTTAGCATGATTTCAGTTTTGGAAACATGATCTCGGCCAAACGATGAGTTGTTCGTTTTTACGTGTTGCGTCGTTTCGACACGAAGGTCACTCAGGTTACAAAAGAGTTACATCTTGTGTACCCAGCAGACCTCCAGTGTAACTTAGACGCAGAGGTGTTGTCATTGTCGCCTCAAGTGTACAGTTGAGTGTCTAGATACGGCACCAAAGCACGGTGGAGCAACCGAGTTTACAGCACATAAAGTTGCTATTATGAAGAGAGTTGGTTAGATGGTTTATTCTCTCGTACTGCAGTCCAGGTCTAAAACATCTTTGATTCCTCTGCCAAAGTTTAAATGTAACTAAATTTACTTTGGAGAAATATGAATTGGACACATTTAACTCTACTAGAGCCACAGCGGTCAACGACGTAAGAGTAATAATCAAATGTCTATTGTCCCTAGACACTATTTCAGTGGGTTTTGGGAACCCTGATTCATAAATAATTTACAAAAATATTATATTTTGTAAGTAGGTTTTCTATTTCCACTCAAATCTCGCCATCCTGGCGATATCTTACATCATCGGTTATTTGAGAACAATAACTTCGTTATTACTCCAACTTTTCAATGAAGTTGTTCCGTTTTGCAGAAGCTATTTCAACGTAGATATTCCAAGAAAATATGTATATCGATTTTATACTGTGAAGATGCACAAACTCTTGTAAACACTAAAATAGTACCGGTGTGGCTATTATTTGGTTCGTTGAAAGTTAAAAACAATTATATATGTGTAATGTTAAGAAGAAACTGTTAAAAAATACCTCAAAAATACCTAAAAAAGGTTTTTGTACTCGTGTTATTATTAGGTAACTTGTGCTTAGTATAAGTGTGCTCAGAATCTACAAGCCAAACACACGCAATAGTGGAAATAAGTTCAAAACATGGCGTGTATGCGGCTTTTGGAAACGATTAATAGAAGAATAAAGCCCAAACAAATTGAAACGGTACAGATGACGATTTCACAAATATCTAGGATATATGTTTTGATCAGGTTGATACGCTGACATATCCCTTTTACACAAATAATTTACAAGCCATTTAAAATCATAAAATTGGTTCATATACTTTTTCTAACGAATTAGATCCATAGTTATATTGTTACGGGATAATTGACCTTGAGTCCTATATAACATATACAATACTGTAAAAACACTTCTAAAACGCATATTTTCTCCATATATATATATATGTAACAAGCTTTGTATTTTTTTACGATTAGTTACAGCATTTTACTGTGTTATAATTTACTTCCAGACTACATGTATAACAATATAGACGTATACTTCAAACTGGATTAAATCATACACTAAGTCACAACACTCCTTTAATTACTTTAGCCACATTGTTCGCTGAGAAACGATGATTAACTCGTAAAGTTTGCCTGAGGATGACGCAACTCTTTGAAGGTGTACTTTGTGTGAAAGCAAACTACAGCAGTTTGTAGCGAGACTTTGTCTTAGAAGTTCGAGTCCCACATTTAATCACTTGATTTTGTGAGAAATAATATTTTGAAACACATGTTGCATTACTGTCTAAACATATAAAATACTTATTGGCTTAGCGTAAATACATTTAAATAGTTTCCTAACTTAACACTTAATTATAAAATAATTCAGTTACTGAAATGCAACTCTATATCAATTATACAAGTGCTCGACAGAGCAATAGCCGTAACTAATATATTATAATTTCTTGTTTTATATATTATAAGTCTTTAATAGTAAATAACGTTTATGATTTATATTTGTAAATGCAGATACCAACATATTTGAAAGGAAAACACTCAATTATTGCTTTATCATATTTCTCTAATTGGCTGAACATTTGCGAAGTACGATTGGCTGGAAAATTGATTTTCGTATCCATGTCTGTCCGTATGATATCTGGAGAAAGAATGTACCTATAGGCTATGTTTAAAATTTGCTTGAAACGTTTTTATATGTTTAAATTGAGCTCAATATTAACCTCGTTAGTAACGAGAGACTTGTAGATTAAATAAATAAATACATTAACTGCAAATAAACTGAGTAAAATTAGGTTATTGGAAACTATTGTGATATAGTAGCACATGGTTAAAAACTGTCTTTTAGGTGTGTTTTATTATCTTGTATAATAAACACTGAAATGATTTCACATGTATTACAGAAACTTTTATATTTTGCGTTTTATAGGGTAAATTTCTATGTATAATAAATAATAGTTTAAACAACTAAAAAAACACGCTTTTATAGCTAACCAAAGTAAAAAATAGAAACTAATTTTTAATTACAAAGAGTTTATATTATGGTAGTAGAAGGCAAAACAATCATTCATAGTCAATCACCTCAAAATAAAATTATAATAAGATTTAAGTTATTACAGAATAAATTAATTTAGACTAAAAAGCGTGGGGTGCTTGATATATTAAATATTACAATCATTCTATCGGTAATTATCTTTGAGAGGAGACTTATGAAATGTAGTAAAATGCACCCCACACTTTTTACTCTGAATTAATTTATTCTGTTAATAACAAATTTTATTATAATTTTATTTTGAGGTGATTGACTATGAATGTTTGTTTTGCCTTCTTCTACCATAATATAATCTTTTTTTAATCAAAATTATTTTCTATTTTTTAGTTTGGTTAGCTATAGGCTAAATGCGTGTTTTTTTTTTTTTAGTTTTTAAACTCAAATTAGTATTATGTAATGTATACTAAACAAAGAACATGCATGGATCGTGTACTTAGGGATCTAGCTGTCAAGGAAACCACTGGAAATGGCAGAGACTGGATGACTACTATAATATTACAAGCTTAATAAGAGAAGAGTCAAGCACATCCGAGAATACCGAGACGAATGGAGACTTGAACGCTGGGTTAGCGCAGATCGCTCGCTAGCTCTATGACAGAGGATCTATAAAAGATTTCAAATTAATCAGACTTCTGGAAATTGGTGAAAATTATGCTCAAAGATTCCGTTACATAGATACAACCAAAGCTTATAAAAAAGCGTGTTAAAAAGCTAGTCCTTACTCAGTCACTAATCAGTAATTCTCCAACTTCCCTATATTTTGAAAGTGAAAATTTGGCACTCGTATGCGTCATAACTTAAATAGGAAAACTAAAGCATGTACATAAAAATAAAACATCGACAGGGGTTGGAATAGGGTTGCAACAACGAGAAGAACTATATTTATGCCCTAAGTTCTTAACATAGCGTTGTCCTAGAAATGTAAAATTTTACACACATGTATTATGTTCTTGATAGAAAACCGATTGAAAGTAGATTAGGATGGCCGGAAGTAATCTCTTTTTCAACAAAATAGACATTTCAGACCATCTTACGTATATACTTTCTTTAACAAAGCAATCGCAACTACAGCATCAACCTTATACCACAAGAAAATTAAAATAGACAAAAGTTGTCCTTTTTGGACTTTTAAGGACAACGTATTTTATATCTTTTTAATCGGGCAACAATGCAAACACCACTACGGCACCGGAAGTAAGATATATGGGTAATGAGTCGACTACATTTTTCACTGAAGTAGACTACTCAGACTGAATATTCATATATTTTTTAACAGTGGCTACATGGAAAACTCTACGGCGTGTGAAATTTGAACAGGAAACGCTTCTTCACACACTCTAGCTCACATAAGAGTCGGTGGCAATTCTGTTCAGTTTTTGAACCTTTTAACAATGATCACTGACATAATAAGTACCATAAATATGTGTACTTTCGATTTACGCTTATTATAGGGCCCCTAATGTACATAATAGATTACTAAGATTCTTTTCTAAAATATGTCAAGTGTTATTGGAGCTATTCATTGTAATATTATAGAATGTTGCAGAGAAATCAGTGTGTTATATTGATCATCATGGAAACTGTTTCTGCTCCGACTTCAGACTGCTAATAAATTTGTCTTAAAGTCAAATTATTCTGAATTATATTAAGAGACTAAAATACTCGTATTTTTGTGTGACAATGATGTATTTTCAGGAGTGGTGTATGTACTCATTGAAACATGTTTTACCGATAAAGTTCCTGTTATTCAAGGGGAAATAGCGAGCTAAGCCATAGGTAAAAAACTAACAGTTACATATTTGGTGATTAAAAATCTAATCAGTGTACATGGGTTTGACTTTAGAAAGATTCAAAAATTGTATTGCTGATTTTATACCACGTTTTATAATGTTACATATCACGTAATATTGACCAATAATCTTTACCAGCTTGCGATTTAAATTTAAGAATTTTATGGATGGGGTAGATGATAATTGAGTGTGGTGAACTTACAAAATCGTTCTATACATATGTTATAAAACATCAGCTATAATCTTTATAACATTTCTGAAGACTGGTTAGTAGTGCATTGTTATCACTTGTATGAATATTGTAATCACGTGTTGGCCATTACTATAACCTGAAACTGGTCAAGTAGAAACTGAATGCAACATATCCAGGACTATAAAAATTGATAAAGAAGGGTCACGTCTTCTATCCAATGAGTGACGTGACAGTTACCACGTGACCGGCGGAAGCTCAACTCCAGCTGTGACACAGTCTATAACTCTAGACTCTAGAGATCTCGTGCAGAGTATATGAAAAAAAAAATAACGAACGGGTTTTGAAACAAACACATGTACTTTCATTCAACGTGATACATTACTGCTTGGTATGTTTTAGGTACGAGTTGGTGTCTTTGCATGCGTTGGGACTAGGTAAGTTTTGGCTCTGGACTAGAGTTTAAATAACATCGTTCCGGTATTTTATATTAACAAGCAAATATAGATTCCAAAACTCATATCATACCATTAGGTTATGAAGAATCCACGATTCTAGTTAATGGATGATCGAACAATCACAATAGTCTAAGAGCTGAGAGTCAATTTTCACACGTCCTAGTTTTATTGAAATCAGCAGAGATATTTCCCTGTACATAGTAAACAATCGTCAGCTGAGCTAACTGTGGTGGGGGTCGAAATGAGAAGTTATCATAAGGGTTAAATTTGAAAATATATATCTTTTCTTTCTTGATACATGTTTAAACACTTAAAACCAACTCTCGAACACATCAACGATAGTTATATAATCGTCAGACAACTAGAACAAAGACTGAAAGTTACCACCTTAAGGTATATGGTGAGCCGACGTTGATTTCATACTTGTATTTTCTTACGTGTTAAAATACTGGTTTTGTGAGCGGCAAGCTAAGAAAAATATGATCTAAGAAATGATACTGTCTCATATTTTAAACCCATTTCATACTTTTCTATTTCGACCTGCACCAAAACATCACAACTGATGATTGTTGTCTTTCTAAAATAAATTATCTTTCGATTTCTATAAAACCCAGGTTGTGTGCTTATATGCAAATTGGTTCTCAGCTCCTGAACTACAAAAAAAAAAAAACAAACAAAAACAATTGCCATTTCCATTGCACTCATGATTGTTTTTTATTTAATGACTGTATTGAATTAGTAAAAGGCAATGTAAAAAAATAATTATTATTCAACTAGCAATATATTAGACTATTTCCAAGGACTTTATTACCAAACAAAAGAAATAAAAGTTTAACTATGCAAATAAGATCGAATTAAATATATTAATATTAATTACAGAAGTTCAAGGGCACTCGGTTTTCTTATATGAGGAAAATGCAGGGTCGAGTAAGAAGCACGTTGGCAGATGTGAGATATAGATAACGTGGAGTTTGTGGGGCGCATAATAAATATCGTGGTGGAATCCTCGTCAATATTTGATCTTAGACCTTGACCTTGGCATACTGGACTTCCTCACAGAAAATGCTAACATTATCATATTCTGAACATAAAATGTAAGCTACGTGTAACGCGTTTATCAACACCTGGCGGAAGAGATTGATCTAACGATTTATTACATTACAGCCAATTGTACTGGCTTCGTTATATTCTCTGCAGTAGTGGTTTTGTTTTAACTCATTGAAGAAGACATTGTCTAAGCGAACGTGTCTTCCGATATTTTTTAGAATTATTTTCCGCTTAATTGTTACAAACTTTACGCATTATTACGTTTCATAAAAAGGGATATAAATACACGATGTAAGTAAAAAATAATTAATATAAATGAGATTTTATTTTTGTTTTACTTAGTTTTGCCTTTTCATGCCTATTTTATGATTCTACATAAAGTCTTCTTTCAAATTAAAATTATATTAGGTGGCAAATATAAATATGATTGTCGTATTTATAACGTCCGGAGGAATATTTCAGTTAGTACTCAGGACCGGCGCTAGGGATGCGCCACGTGTCTTTGATTGTTACTATTATCTGGATATTTCTTCTCCACAGAGCAGAATAAGCATTCACTTTTTCCATATCTCAATCTATAGCATTGGATAGATTATCTCTTGTGTAACTAATGCAATTAAAGATTAAAATATTTAAGTGAATAAATTTCATCTCCATATTTGAGTCTATCACTTTTTAAATAAGAAAATGTTTTATATCAGGAAAGTAATATATTAAGTTTTGTTGTAATATTTTCATTATTCTGATTCGAATTATAATTTTAAATTGCGGAGACATTACAATTTTACATTGTCAATACTCATTTATTATACTTTATTCATGTAACACAAAAGATAACATTTGTATACGGAAGTGTGTTGTTTGTTTGTTGCATCAAAGTAATAAGAACTATATACTTTTAATTTACTAAACCTAAATAAATTCCTAAATAAATAAATAATTTTCTTAATGTAAATAAATGGATATTAGTTTTCTAAGAGAATAATTATTTTTATATATTTATGGACAGCTTATTTTCAAAGAATTGTCTCAGATTAACCAAGTATAATGCTTACGGTTAATTATTACAACCATCATACAAAGTGTGTAATATTCTGAGGCCAAATATTGTGTTTTTGTTCTAATTATTATACTCCTCTGATCTCAATGTACAATAAGTTTAATCGTGCAACATTTCACTATATCGCAAATTTTACAATCGTACTTGCTTGTGCTTTACTCCTCGACCAAGCAGACGCGTGAGTATTAGATATAGATATCAATGATTAAAATACAATTGAAAAGTAGAAGTTGTTTATTTTATATATATTCAATTTTTATTATTATTATATTTAATATATAAATAAAAAGAGCAAGTGTTGAATATTAATAATAAGAAATGTAATTGTAATTGTGAATTCTACAAAATTTGTGACTTTAATACAATTTAAATGGTAATTTATTAAAATATATTTTAAATGAATAAAAGTGTTGTGTTTTACTCTCAATTATAATTGTACAAAATCACAATTTTATTAAAATCTTGATAACAGGTTAAATCTCTTATTAAATTAGTAAGAATTAAAAAAGTATACTGCAGTGTCACTTTTAACATACATTTCCATATTTTAAACAATGTTCATGTCTATTCAGACGTTATCAAATAAAATATTCCAAGAATTTTATTACAAAATTTACTTGTTTTTGTATTATAAAGTAATGGATGTGGATTAGAGAATGATTTGTCGACAAATTAAAACCTATCTTCATATTATAATACCGGTTTTATTATTCTTCAAAGACAATATTTATAGGTGTTTACAGTTATGTCGCTTTTAATTTCTATAACATTTCTATAAATTGTGTACTAAGGCAAAGTTGCAATTAATAAAATAATTCTACATTGATGACTTGCATATCGTTTTTATATGTTTATTGGTAGAGTATTATTTTTGAAAGAGAAAATACTAAATTTACAGTTTATGTACCTTCAAGTTGACTAGCATGTATATACGAGTAAAATAATAATAATATTCTTTATTACGTAAAAACAATAAAAAATGGTATTGCATGTTATGTCAACATAAAATTCTAATTCTATATCAGAACAAGGAATTTTTATTGATCCTAAAAATTTACAAGACATGCACTTGGAACATGATACACGTATTCCTGTCGGTTCTAGAAGGAAACTTACACACTTTGGGTCAAAAGGTACAAATACAGTTTGTGATTCATATCTGTATGTGCGATGATAACTGTTTCGTTACGTTCTGTCGAGTCCTTCGACACTGTGCTGTATAGGTTACTTTATATGAACTTTTTTGATGTTATTTAGACTTTTGATATGTTTAACACAAGCATGTGAAGGAGCAACAACTGACAAAATGCTTCCTAATCTCGACACTGAAGTCCTATCGGTACAGTTTTACACGAACATGTGAAGGAGCAACAACTGACAAAATGCTTCCTAATCTCGACACTCAAGTTCTATCGGTACAGTTTTACACGAACATGTGAAAGAGCAACAACTGACAAAATGCTTCCTAATCTCGACACTGAAGTCCTATCGGTACGGTTTTACACGAACATGTGAAGGAGCAACAACTGACAAAATGCTTCCTAATCTCGGCACTGAAGTCCTATCGGTACAGTTTTACACGAACATGTGAAGGAGAAAAAAACTGACAAAATGCTTCCTAATCTCGACACTGAAGTCCTATCGGTACAGTTTTTACACGAACATGTGAAGGAGCAACAACTGACAAAATGCTTCCTAATCTCGACAATCAAGTTCTATCGGTACAGTTTTACACGAACATGTGAAGGAGCAACAACTGACAAAATGCTTCCTAATCTCGACACTGAAGTCCTATCGGTACAGTTTTACACGAACATGTGAAGGAGCAACAACTGACAAAATGCTTCCTAATCTCGACACTCAAGTTCTATCGGTACAGTTTTACACGAACATGTGAAGGAGCAACAACTGACAAAATGCTTCCTAATCTCGACACTGAAGTCCTATCGGTACAGTTTTACACGAACATGTGAAGGAGCAACAACTGACAAAATGCTTCCTAATCTCGACACTCAAGTTCTATCGGTTAAGTTTTACACTCATCACTATCAGTGAGATCATGCTCGGCAAGGCGTGATATATCGTGTGAGGCCGTGTTTCATGCATGGAGATGACGTCATCAATCAGATAACCCAGTACACCTACGTCCACATTATCTTGGTACTTTGTCCTTATCCTGTGATGGTGTCACATTCTTGGTAGATATGAACACACGCCGTACTTGAATTTCGCAATAAATAATTGTATCTAAGATGTATACAAATTTAATTCAAATTGGAATCAATTGTTTTGAAAAAAATAATGAGTATGTATTGGATTTTAAAATCTTCATAGTTATATTGTTAGAAACAGCTTGTATCCTGCTAAAGACAATGTACAAATCACCGGTAAACTTTTACACTGCGTTAGAGTTTTAATTACTAAACTTTATCGGTTTGTTTACATTACTAATAAGATATGATAAATGTTTGTCTTTATTACAATAATAAACTAGTATAACACATATAATATGCCTGTTATTTGTAATAAAATATAATAATAATATTTGTTTAATTCGTAATTTAGTAAGTACTTAGAGATTAATAAATTAGTTTTAATCTTTTAAATGGAAACAAATGTTTTATTGTGTTATAGACGAAGTTAACTAAGTAACACTAGTTTGTAACTAAACTAGTCTTTGCATACCACTTCTGGTTGCGGGCATTCAGAAAAAAATGGAGCCGTCACACGGCTGCTGAAGTGTAGTTAAACCTGGGAAACTTTGCTGTATCTGGTAAAGAAGAACTGCTACACAATATGTCTACATCAGGTCTGAGCTTAACTTTACTTCTGGTGTCCCGAATCCCAAGTCTAGGTTTAACTTGTCACGGCCAACACGGCAGTTAGCACTAATGTAACTTACTGATTAAATACACATTGGTCATGCAATGAAGACTACGAATATTCTCTATGTTTTTTAATACAGTCTTTTGTGGAAACAATTTGCCACAAATATTAAATAAATATAACAAGAAATATCTCAATATAACAGGAATATTTAATATGCGAGTAGTTTGTATTAAGTACAAGGTATAAGTTGCCACATTACGTGTCGCGTAACAGGCTCCGCTGAGGTTGTATACAAATATAGCTACGCGTATTACTATGTAACATGTTAAAATAGAATATGATTGCACTCAGTTTATTTGAAAATTTATATTTCCTGTGATAAATTTCCCCAGTACAATTGTGGCTACCTACAAGACCAGTGTATACTAATGCTCAGCCAAATCCCATCGCTTCATTTGGAATTTTAAGTTTCTAGTCAATTCATTCCTGATAAATCGTGCAATCAGACAGTAATATAGTTCCGTGTGTGATAAACTTAGCTAACGCTCAGCCAAAGGCCATCGCTTCATTTGGAATTTTAAGTTTCTAGTCAATTCATTCCTGATATATCGTGTAATCATACAGTAATATAGTTCCGTATGTGATAAACTTAGCTAACGCTCAGCCAAAGGCCATCGCTTCATGTGGAATTTTAAGTTTCTAGTCAATTCATTCCTGATATATCGTGCAATCAGACAGTAATATAGTTCCGTGTGTGATAAACTTAGCTAACGCTCAGCCAAAGGCCATCGCTTCATGTGGAATTTTAAGTTTCTAGTCAATTCATTCCTGATATATCGTGTAATCATACAGTAATACAGTTCCGTGTGTGATAAACTTAGCTAACGCTCAGCCAAAGGCCATCGCTTCATTTGGAATTTTAAGTTTCTAGTCAATTCATTCCTGATATATCGTGCAATCAGACAGTAATATAGTTCCGTGTGTGATAAACTTAGCTAACGCTCAGCCAAAGGCCATCGCTTCATGTGGAATTTTAAGTTTCTAGTCAATTCATTCCTGATATATCGTGCAATCAGACAGTAATATAGTTCCGTATGTGATAAACTTAGCTAACGCTCAGCCAAAGGCCATCGCTTCATGTGGAATTTTAAGTTTCTAGTCAATTCATTCCTGATATATCGTGCAATCAGACAGTAATATAGTTCCGTGTGTGATAAACTTAGCTAACGCTCAGCCAAAGGCCATCGCTTCATGTGGAATTTTAAGTTTCTAGTCAATTCATTCCTGATATATCGTGCAATCGGACAGTAATATAGTTCCGTATGTGATAAACTTAGCTAACGCTCAGCCAAAGGCCATCGCTTCATGTGGAATTTTAAGTTTCTAGTCAATTCATTCCTGATATATCGTGCCATCAGACAGTAATATAGTTCCGTGTGTGATAAACTTAGCTAACGCTCAGCCAAAGGCCATCGCTTCATGTGGAATTTTAAGTTTCTAGTAAATTCATTCCTGATATATCGTGCAATCAGACAGTAATATAGTTCCGTGTGTGATAAACTTAGCTACCGCTCAGCCAAAGGCCATCGCTTCATGTGGAATTTTAAGTTTCTAGTCAATTCATTCCTGATATATCGTGCAATCAGACAGTAATATAGTTCCGTGTGTGATAAACTTAGCTAACGCTCAGCCAAAGGCCATCGCTTCATGTGGAATTTTAAGTTTCTAGTCAATTCATTCCTGATATATCGTGCAATCAGACAGTAATATAGTTCCGTGTGTGATAAACTTAGCTAACGCTCAGCCAAAGGCCATCGCTTCATGTGGAATTTTAAGTTTCTAGTCAATTCATTCCTGATATATCGTGCAATCAGACAGTAATATAGTTCCGTGTGTGATAAACGTAGCTAACGCTCAGCGGAATATGTTATGTAGGGGCCTAATCCATATTAAGTTCTTTTAGCTTCGAAACCCAAACTGAGACCGCTAATTGCATTTCTCTCATAATTAGACAAAATGACTTTAAGTAACAGAAATAGTTGTTAAAACCCTATTACTGTCGTTAAATGATTTGAAAGAATTACAGAATTTTAGACATTTACCATCGTTATACGTGAAAAAAGAATGCATTAATTAGGATTTTGGACTGTACACTTTTTACTTGGGTTACATATTCAATGAATTAAGTAATATTCACAAACATTCTTTATATTGTGCAATATGTTCAACATGGACGAAATACCATACAATAAATAGGTTTACTAAAGGGTTGGCCTCGTTTTAATTAATAATCTGATTTTCAACAATACCAAACGAGATCCCAGGTAATGTTTTATCACAAAAAAATTTGCATTGTTCAATTCCGTTACGAATAAAATTATCTTTCCATTGTTGTATGTTTATAGTTTCCGGCGGCATAAATTTAACATTAACTTTTCAACCAACGGATATTTTCTGTACCTAATCGAGTAGTTTATAATTTGGTGTGGATTATTACTTTACTATTTCATTCTTATTCTTTTAAGTATAATAAATTCGAATCTTATTAGTATAATTTATAAGTTTTTGAAATCATTATTGTTTGCAATCCATGGTATTTTTATATGTGTGTGTATTTTATATGTGTATTCCAACCTGAATGTAAAAAGCATTTTCAGATCAGTACACATCTAGAACATCATCAAGTACTAAAATAAAAAGTAGAGTTTGGGCTTTACTGATTTTACATAGTTAAGGAAAAGTTAAATGGAATAAAAGCTACATATGCCCATATAAGAAAGATTTAATGTTGCACAATATCAAATGCATAAATTGGTACCAGTAATGTTAAAACAAATTCGGTTTATTAAATGCAGAAAAAAATGTTCAAATATTTTGTATGATGGAAAATTTCGACTAACGTTAAAAACCAAAGTAAGCAGTTTTTCATAGCATATTTTTATTTAAACAAAATATTTCAAACATTTGCAATAATACTAATCCGTTTTCATTAAAAATTAACGAAATACAATAAGTTTTAAAGTTGAACTATCCTTGTGATTGGCAGCTAAAGATCTTTCGGCGATTGTTTCAAATATATTTACATTATTGTCTCTGATTACTAGATTCTAGGTTTTGTCACTCTGCAGTATTCATTACGATTTAATTCTTAGTTTGATTTCACTATCCTAGTTACCTGCATAAAAATGTTCTACTATAAGAAAATACCTCCGCATTATGGAAGGTGTCCAAAAATTTCTCTACGAATATTACAATTTTATTTGTCAGGTCACAATAAGTAAGGAAATATCATATTATAGTCCTGTGTTGCTTAAGTTTAAGGATTGTCCGTTTATTTAAGTTTTGTAAGGAAAATTCATTTGAATTTGAATTTTTAATTTTAATTAAATAAAGATAAAAAATTCAAATTAAAAGAAATACTTTCTGAGCCCTAAAAAAGGGTTCAGAAAACGTCGCTTTACTTATTGTTGACACTTAAATTCGTGTTGATGCAGTACATGCTGCTTAGTGCCGAATATAGATTTTAAATTTGTTAATGTATTATATGCTGTTATTCAGTTTAAACATATTATTTCCTCCTCCAATCCCAAGCAACCAGACGTACCTTAAACTAAGCAGTGTAGGACTAAAGTTTATATGACTTTTCTTACTTCTTTTGACCTGGGAAATCAAATATTGATTAATGGACACACTATATATATTTTTATTTTTATGAATTTAATTCAAACTGATAAATCGACGCAACGAATCATTTAAAAATTAAATTTGAGACAGTTGTTAGAAACTTTATTATACGCATCAATAATACTTCTTCCCCTAATTAAAACGTAAAAAGTTGTATTTAATTCTCTACTAAAAAAAAAAAACACTTTTTACTCAGCTCCTTTGGACACAGTGCAACGACCTGGTTATGGAGCGATGAGTATGCTGTTTGTTGAACACACGCCTTGGAGCACTATTCAGGAGTCTGGAAGTTCTGCCAAACACTTGGAATTTCACGGAGAAACTTCCTGCGGTAGTCACGAGCCCTAACAATATCACCTGTTAACAAAAAGGGCAGAGGAGTGGATAGTACTATAGTATTACTATATAGTACTATATAGTATTATAAAATTACTATATAGTAGTAATTATAAAATTACTATAGTATAGTACTATAGTATTAGTGATTGCGGCTGAAAGGCCGGGTTGTTGTATCGCACGCACGCAACCCCACACTCATGAGCGCCTCAGGTTGGGGCTTAGGACCGTCCCATCAGTCACTGATCTGGTTATAACACCTATAGACTCAAAATTTAGAAATACTTTGTGGCAATTTCAATGTTGTTTGGTATCATTTTACTCGTTATGACATTTACAACCTATAAACAGGGTGTCCCACGAGTAACCCGATAAACATCTCAGGTGGTTTCTTGTTATCAAAAAAATGAAAAAAGTTCATATAAGCATATTTCCGCGAAAGGATAATTCTCCCGATTATCTAGGAAAGGACGGAAATAAAGCGAAATTGGCGTTTTAATGGCGTAAAGATAGCTGTTAAATTTATTGCATTTTATGTAAAATGAACTGTAAAACTGAATAAAATACGTCCTAGACCTGTACAACCATCCATTTCTAGGACACCAGACAATAAATGCATAATGCGGTCTTGAAACACATGCTTTGTTCAGATTAGAAGTACATTAACTTCATTAAATGGGTAATAAACACGCAAACTTTCTAACCAAAACTTTTAGAGAATTTAATTCCGAAAGAATAATGTAAAATAGGCTAATGATAAATGAACCAAAGTTACAAAATTATACTTAATTAAATGAATACATAAGAAAAATAAGACAGAAAATGCAATATCTGTTTATTTAATGAGAATTCTTAAAAACAAAATATTTAATGATTTTCTTCAGTCCAGTAAATAGTTACCACAAATTTACAATATAAACACATTTTTTGTAGGTTAAGAAACAATATTTAAATAAGCTTCAATTGAAATCGTTTTAGTTTATTGAAAATCGGGAGTTTGCAACACTGCTGTAACAAATACCTGAATACAAGTTATTGTAACAATTTAGCTGTTGCAGTAACTCGTACCATCTTTGGTTTGTGCAGTGTACTCGTTTGTGCATTATTGTATTATACAGGGTGTCAATTAAGTCTGGAACCTCTTTTTTAATTTTTGAACCATAATAGAAAGAAATACCAAAGTTCACACGTGCTTAGTGGTGATAGTAACGCACATATCTACCCAATTACCGACCGGATAATCCCTTTGGGGGACGGTCTACAAGGAGTCAGACAATATTCTTAAATAGCAGCATAGGTCAAGCTTGGTATCAAATTAAAGGTCTTACTTAGCAGAGTACAATGCCGCAAACCGGACATAAAAAGGTGGATTCATTCAGTAGTTATAGCTATTTGAATTTTAAAACAATTGAACAATGTAAATTATTAAGTATTACAAGTAAACACCAATTTTTAAGTACCTGTGATCAAAGTAAGTGTTCAAAATGTTCCCCTCCCATCATCTGACAATGTAGTAATCGAAGCCAGGAACCAATAATTATTACCAATAACACAACTACTGTTAGAATGTGAAAGTGGCAGATTGAGTCATACACAGCATCTACAGAAACTTAACGTTTGGGCAGGTATTATAGAAAATCAAATTATGGGCCCATTATTTATCAATGGTAATTTAAATGGTGACCCGTATCTAGCAATGCTCCAAAATGAGATAATTCCTGCACTACAAGCTGCTCTTGGTCAACAATTTCAAAGAATTTATTTCCAACAAGATGGCGCGCCACCACACTTTGCTCTCCTTGTTAGAGAATACTTGGATACAATATTCCTTCACAGATGGATTGGAAGACGTGGTGCAGTAGAGTGGCCTGCTCGTGCCCCTGATTTATCTCTGCTGGATTTTTTTCTTTGGGGATACCTCAAAGATAAAGTTTATCGTACTAAGCCTCGAGATTTGGCGCACCTAAGAAATCTCATAGTCCAAGAAGCTCAAGATATTCCTCGTGACTACCTTCAAAATGCAGTGGATGGCTTTTACAACCGCCTAGGACATTGCCAGACGATGGTAGGGGAACATTTTGAACACTTACTTTGATCACAGGTACTTAACAATTGGTGTTTACTTGTAATACTTAATAATTTACATTGTTCAATTGTTTTAAAATTCAAATAGCTATAACTACGGAATGAATCCACCTTTTTATGTCCGGTTTGCGGCATTGTACTCTGCTAAGTAAGACCTTTAATTTGATACCAAGCTTGACCTATGCTGCTATTTAAGAATTTTGTCTGACTCCTTGTGGACCGTACCCCAAAGGGATTATCTGGTCGGTAATTGGGCAGATATGTGCGTTACTATCACCAGTAAGCACGTGTGAAATTTGGTATTTTTTTATATTGTGGTTTAAAAATTAAAAAAGAGGTTCCAGACTTAATTGACACCCTGTATGTACTTAATTCGTGTTTTTTGACGAGAATATGTCATTTTCATTTTCAAATTAAAAGTACGCAGATATTGTTCCTTCTATGTTTTTGTAAATGGAAGTAGTCGCGCAGCTAAACGTGAATATGAAATACGATTTCCGAACAGAAGAACACCGACGTACGTAAAGTTTGCGTAGTAATGTAAATGTAAAGTGGTTACGATACAGGCCAATTTGTACAGTAGCCACTTTAACGTAAAGTTATAAATTAAAAAATCTGGATTTAATTGAGGAAATGCTCTGGGTGGTTGTACGGTAGGTTCAAACCCCAACCCCCCGCATTTGTGCGTGTGCGTTTGTGTGTGAACCAACCTGGGTTTAGCTACAATCTATAATTAATTGTTAGTACTATAGACACTAAGTGACATATGGTGAATCTGCGATGGTTGAAGGGCGGTTCAGGAGGGTGGCGTGATTAATCTACGATTTAACTCCCAATCAAATCGCGCAATTGATACACTTTTAAATACTACATTAGATATTGTATCAGATATTAAGGTAAAGAGATTAAATTATTAATTTTGGCTTCACATAGTACAATTAAAGCATAGCCACCAATGAGGAATACGTAAATGAATATTAGAATCCTAGTTAATTCTAAGCAATATATGGGTCAACCTCGATTTTTCTCATATTACTATATAATGTTCCAATAGACAATTAGAAAAGGAAATGACTAGAATTTCTTGCCGGAAAGCAGTTATAGGGAGCAGGCAACGGCCAGACGGTCATATATTGCTTAGAGTTACCTATTAGTGATCAGGGGCACTGACGTGATCTGGGCTTCAAATTTGGAACTACTCGAGTTAATTTTTTTTCTAAAAGAGCAAGCAGCGCGAAGCGCTGCGCAGCGGGCAGGCATCGTGCGTGTTTCTTTTTTTTTATTAAAAATTTCTGATAAATTGTTATTACATATTACAATATAATGTAGGTAATGTATGTAAAACAATTTTAAACACATAATTACATGCTGGAAAGCAAAGTAAACCAATATAATCCGCCCAATACAAAATCTCCGTAAAAATCTGGTAAAGGAATCTGTGCCATTCCTTTGGCCTGAATCAATTCAGTATATACGAAGATCACTCACGATGCTTGCCCGCTGCGCAGCGCTTCGCGCTGCTTGCTCTTTTAGAAAAAAAAAAAAATAACTCGAGTAGTTCCAAATTTGAATCCCAGATCACGTCAGTGCCCCTGATCACTAATAGGTAATTCTCGCGATTTCCTGCTCCCTATAACTGCTTTCCAGCAAGAAATTCTAGTCATTTCCTTTTCTAATTGACTATTGGAACATTATATTGTAATATGAGTTGCCTGCTCCCTATAACTGCTTTCCGGCAAGAAATTCTAGTCATTTCCTTTTCTATTTGACTATGGGAACATTATATTGTAATATGAGAAAAATCGAGGTTGACCCATTTATTGCTTAGAATTACCGAATCCTATTTGTGAGAATAAAGTAATTATTGTGATAAAAGCCGATGTAGAGTGATTAGTAATAGAGAGCACACCCATAGACGAGTATGTTTTCCTAAACTATTACAACAAACTATTCATTATTACATTGGTGAAGTATGCACTCACTATATGTAAACCTCAAATATGCAGCTGAGGAATATGGACATGAAGCGCTCATATATCTGAATGTGCTGATTATTGGAATTCAATTGTGGAATACCGCTTTGTGTATAAATTGACGCTTAAAACCCACTCTTAATATTACTTTGATTGAGGTTATCCATGTATATAAACTTGCCACGTATTTGTGATGGAACTAATGTATATCACGAAGCCTGTATTGCGCCTGCCTGTCGTGCCGTATGCGTGCTTATTACTTCCTTACAACTTTGTACTCTTAGAACAACAAAATATGATCGTCTCTTATACAGGGGGTTTGTATATCTCAAGTACCCTAAAGTACCTGTAAAGATTCTCTGATATTAAATAACTGAGAACTGTGCATATAAATTAGAATATTACAAATTTGATCGTCCTTTATTCATTATGGAGGAGGATATTTTCAGCTGTTGACAGCTTTCTTAAAGGTTGATGAATAACAAGCGTTTAGAGTCTTAATTCTAAGCATCAGTCAATTTTCCATCTTGTACTTTTTTGGGAACTTTTAGTGAATACAGAATATCCATATAATGTTAGGTTGGCCATAAAGAACACGAAGATTGGAGAGGAATTTAGCCAATAAAACTTACAGTAGCAGCTTTTTGAACGCAAAGTAATCACAAATTATTGAAATTTGTTACTTTTAGATACAAAAAAATGGTATGAAATTAGTTTTGTATTTAAATTTTTCGTTACAGTGACGATAGTGAGATTGTGGATTTTTGTGTAACAGCCGACATACGAGATTACATCTTGCTTTATAATAAAATCTTTACAATTCTCCAACACTGCTCGGTACTCATTAATATGATAATCATGCTGTCAGTATCTTTTACGTTTTTAGATATTTTAAGAAATATATACTATGGTTTTTCATCAGAACAAAAAATAAAATAAAAATTTGAATTGTTTTGTTTTTATTAAAACCCAAGCATAGACACGTTTACATATGTTATACTTAGCCTCTAATACGTGTTAAGTACAGAACTGTACTACAGAAAGTAAGAGACTAGGTCATAGAAAAAGCTTACTATATTGTAACTTATACCTGAAGTTGATAAAGTAGGTTATAACGGTCAGTAAACCAGGTCAGACGAGCAATCAGTGCAGGAAGGAGCGTTCACTGGAGAACGTGTAGATATTAGTCGGAAGGTAGGATACTACCCTCGGGTCAGAGCGTTTAGATATCCGAGTTTGAAAGCTAATTACAAACTAAACAGTAGAGTTACCAGAACGAGATTTACGTCAAAAGTTTACTTGTTTGAGTAAAAGTGTAAAGCAAATATGTGCAACCAACAAATTCTAGTTTTCATGTCAATAACAATTGAAATATGAACCGGTTTTGAGCGCTTTTCAATCAAACTGCAACTTTGAAAAATCATAAGTAGGAAACTTTTGATCCGATTAACATCAAATTTTACACAATACAGTTATTAATTAACTATTTTGATTTTATAGTTGTAAATATTATGGAAAATGTTTGGGTAATTTAACATTTTATGTTTTATTCTGGAGAACTGATTCAAGATATTAAGCATTGCCCACGCTGAGTTCTAAAAGTTCATAATTTTGCCATTAAATTTAGTTTTGTATAGCAATATTTTTAACGCTTAATTCTTAACAACCGAATTAATTGAACAGGTCTTTTTACTTCATCGTGGCCTTCAAATCCTTTGAAGGTTTACAATACCGTATTGATATTGAACCTACCAGATAACCGACCTTATACTGCGTCTCAGTGCATTTATTAGTCAGTTATAATTAGTATTATTGATCCATGTGTAGGAAACACACAGTAGCAGATATGAAACCAGAATGTTCACAATATTATAATACATCAGCTGTGTACAGCCGTGCCAGTTGCTGGTATATTTCAATATTTTCAAGAAAAAGTACACATTTCCTTTATTGTGTTGTTTAATCTTGCTCACTATTGCAAATATGAATATACACAAGTAAAATTATTTTGGTATGTACGCGTGCATTGTTAATAACCTTATTGTAATCAGATTAAAACTTAAGGCTTTTTGTGGTTGTTACATGTTGCACCCTATATGATTTAAGGGTTTTAACTAAAAGTACACGTCAATCCCCTTCTCGCTTCTTTTAACTGTCAATACCATAACTACTTTAGTTATGAATCTGTTCCCCAAGCAACTAAAAAGCAATGATGAAAGAAAATAAGCGATGATATGTTACCTAATCATCCTGCATTGAAATATAATTCGGAGAAGCATTTGTAGTAAATTCAAATGTCAATGGAAGGTAAATAAGCAGAGTTGTTTTTGATCATATAAACCAACTACGTTTAGATATACGAACGTTCTATGCCGACAGAATTCCGAGAAGCATTTGAAAACATGAATAAATTAAATTTGTAATTTGATTTAAATTAGAAGAAGTTGTTCTTCATAAGAGGGTTCTCTCTTATTATAAATTGGCTCCAATTTCGCTATGCCGTGCGAATATTCTATATCGAAAGAATTCCGAGAAGCTTATGAAAACATGAATAAATTAAATTTGTAATTTGATTTAAATTAGAAAAAGTTGTTCTTTATAAGAGGGTTCTCTCTTATTATAAATTGGTTCCAATTTCGCTATGCCGTGCGAATATTCTATATCGAAAGAATTCCGAGAAGCTTATGAAAAATTAGGAGTAAATTAAAGTTGTCATTGGATTGAAATTAAATAAAGAATTAAATGTTCTTTTTAAGATAGAACAAGTTATGCTATATCTAACCGTTCTATTTCGACAGAATTCCGAGAAGAATCAATTACGCTGTGATATACGAGTAAGATATCAGTCCGCTCTTTGTATTGTGTTATAAGTTATTGTTATATAAGTTATAATATTTGAAATTTCTAGTAGCTTTTTAGATTCATTTGATACATACGAGGACATTTTTGATACCTTATAAAGAAATTAATATATAATCACCGAATTGTTAGTAATACTTTACTACTGTTAGTTTTTTAATCTTAAGTTTTGAATTCTTTCTAATATCATTTCCATAGCTAGTTGTATGTATAAGTTAATAGTGGTTACCCGCTGCGTCGCACGCTCTTACGTGTTTAAGAACTTCTGGTTCTATTGAATTATATTTTTTTCGACGCCAATGTGGAGTTTGGAAAATATGTTGAAAATTGTACATTTTGCCAATGTAATTTACTCAGGTACAATATATAGTTTTCCGTAGATTATTCTGTCTTGTTTCCTCGATCAAGAAAGTATCAGATTTAGTGTATAGCCAGTTTCAGAAGTGAAAACTTCATAGTCAGTCAAACGTTTAAACTTTTAATAGTACAAATCGACTTTAGATCATTAGAATTCCTTAATTTTATGGACGGTAAACAAAATATGATAAAAAGGTTATGATTTTTTATTTAAAAGTTAAATTTGCAACTATAAACCCAAATCTTGTTACTGTTGTGAACATTGTTTACACCATTATTGACTCATTAATTTTCATCATGATAATTGAAACAATAAAGAATATAAATTTTCCCTCCTTTGCATACAAATCGACGAGACATCTTTAAAACTTTAATATCAATTTTGAAGGGGTTTTTAATTTTTAAGAATAGTACACAAATATTTTATAGTACTGTATACTCGACATTATATACGATTGTACCGCGTATTTGGTTGTAATCATATTTCGGAATTTAATATAAAAAATATTCTTTTAAAAATTATTTTTACAGAAATTGGATGGTAAAAACAAAGTCAGTGTTTCTTCCTTAGTATGTAACACCAAATTTAAAAAAGTTATATTCACGTTTTATAATATATATTAATATAAATTAAATTTAGGTAACGATTGTATAAATTCGAGCTTCACAGAATCGTGTAGTAAAAATTAACACAAAAATAAAAAAAACAAAATAAAAAATGTATTTAAACATTTTTAAGATTCTATCTCTATTACGGAAGTAATGTATTCTTTTTAAAGGTTCTTATCTACACTTCTTTTGTACTTTTATGTGCTCTGTAACAAAACAGTTTTTCAACGCGTTGTAAAGTGAGGCAGCAGAATTGATGGACGATAATTTGACAGAAGTCTTAAAAGATCTCCAACACAGTGAAAAGAGTCGATATCAAAAACTTCCATCACGATACTTCCTCCCTCCACAATCTATATATCCTTTATCCACGTTAAATTTCTTAGGCAGTAACAATACTATTTTAGTCTAGTATTCCTCTAAATATTATCAAAAATGTAAAAGTATATAAATAAGTACATAGGCCTACTCATAATATAATTTTAAATATTTATTTGTTTCTCCTAATCACTTTTTCAGAAATAGTAGATCAGTCAGTTTGGGAGTTATATTTAAATTTGAAGAAACAAGCCTCCAAATCGTTTCAGCCATAATTTGCACAAAATTGTGTACAAAAACTCATTGGATAAGCCGAAAATAAAATAAAATCAATTTAGGTGTATTCGTTATTTTCGTCCAATATTTAATAGTGTAAACTAATGAATGGTACGTTTTCCTCACTCATGTTACATTTGGATAATGAGTTTAATTATTAAATGTGTAGGAAAACACGTTAATCAAGAAAAAATTAATAAACGAATCTTTCATTTTTACAGATAAGAACATTTAAATACTATTCTTTAGCAAAATTTCGTGACAATTGGTTAATATGACTGGATGGCAACACGCAAATTACGCTCTTTAAATATGCTTTAACCAACATTAAGGTATTCGGCTACGCAAGTAGAAAGGCAGAATAGGAAAAATCTACCTTATTATTTTTATCTCCTGAACATTATCTGTGGTTGGTTTTGCCAAATAACGTCACAATACCCAAAGACATTTTTTCACAATATTTACAATAACAGTAGAAATAAAGTGAACGTTTGTTATAAACTAAGCTCTCAGCCGTTTTGAAAATATAAAACTTCTTGCCTATTTCGGTACTATGACTACAACCTAATGTCAATGTGCTTGAGTCCGCCGCTTTATGTCTAAAATAGCTGTAATTGGTTACCATGTGGTCTAATCAAAGTTACTTTTTCAAAAATTTTAAGGCTTAGATAGAGCTTATATAGATAAAGCTTATATTATTTAAAGTACTAACTATTGCAATTGAAATTTCACAAAACATCTGTTGTTAAGAGAGTACTTTGTTCAATGATTGCAGTGCTGTACATAAGATACGTGCTGCTAAAGGACGGTGACACTTCCTCGACTATGTATTTCAGGTTTTGTCGCCAAAACTGGATCGCTGCCCAGATGTTAAGGACCCTTCTCTTCACGTTGGCACTCCTGGACACCCTATACGCCATTAGTTAGTCGCTAAGTAGTTTGTAAAGTGCAGTGACGCGTCTAGTAAGATTTATTAGCTCTCTGATAGTAGATAATGTATATTCTATACATCGTGATAACATTATTATTAACTTGGATATACTTGAAAATGTGATATTAAAATTTTTTAAATAAATTATTTCCAGAATTTAATATTACAGCTATAGTAATCTATTACTACATCTGTTTGTTTATCAAAGGATAATGTTTTGAGAATTCAAGGAATTTGAGAATTTTCAGTATGTTTTCCAAAAAGATTGATCCTTGTTTGACATATTAGGTAAAGAACGCCTTGAAAACTCTCTGATGACATTTACATACAGAGAGGCTATCGCACGTGACCACCGCCACTAGACCAGTGAGTGTTTAGATCTCTCGGATTTAGTTTCAAAAGGGTTTCTGAGAATTCAGATGATAAGAATGCTGGATTATCCTAGCACACTAAAAGGTCTGTACTGTGGAATCAAATATTACCCTCATAATGAAATAATTTGTTTCTTTCATGAGTGGTACAGTGAAGAATTTTGTTCTAAAGGAAACAAGTCGTATTTATGGTTGAAAATTTCATAACATTATTTTATTGTACACCTGTTTGCTTGTACTTGTACAATTAAATTTATGATGACAGTTATACATCTCTCTTTTTCCTTCTACTCGTCTAAATGAGCACAGTTTTATTTTTTACTAAATTATAATAACAAGTATTTTAAGACAAGGTAAAGATTAGGTTCGTTTTTAAAATAATTCATAGATTCTAACTGTGAAGAAAATTATTGTATCGATTGCAATAGTTGATATCTTTTAGTATACGTAGTCAATTGTTTAATTTATAATGTATTTTGAATGTCAAATTAAATCAATAATACAAATCAAATGAGTACAACCAAATTTCTTTCACAGACTATAGAGCTATGTCGAAATCCCCCTCTCGGTGATGGACTACTCACAGAAACGTTGACTGTGTTATTACAAAGTTCCATGCAAGATACTCTAGAGAGCTACTAATAGTTGTAACATTTAGCTAAAATTAAAACTTCAGTTCTGTGGAACTCTGAAGTTGTACACCTATTCAAATTACGAACACAAAGAAACTGAACTTACTCTTGTTTTCTTTTTAGCGAAAGTTTCTCATTACAACGACAATGAACCCTTTTAGAGAAACTAATTTTGTTTGTGATAGTATTTGATATAAGTTGTATTTTCAAAGGCCAAATTCCCTTATTGCTCATTGTGTTATTTAGCATCCACTAATTGTAAATACGTGTGATTGATTAAATATAATATTAAAGCGTGACATTCAATATTGATAACTTTCTTTGAAACAGATGGCTCCGATATATCACACCAAGCCTTAAATGTTATACTTTATATGAATATCATGACAAAATATTGAAGAAATATGAGTAATATTTAATTTAGGACCATTTTGTCATGTTAGTTGGTTCTAATATCAATAAAAAATAACACTTTATGAGCAATAAAACAGTTATAATGAACCCTACATATAAAGTTCTATATATTGTATGGGCTATTAAAGAAGTTTTATGTAAATTGTATATTGCATAAACAAATAGGGACTTTCTTGCGTCAGTTGCTATGGATGTTTCAACCCCAATTACATCTTAATAACTTTACAGGACAAGGTTATGTCTAACCTCTGATCTAAATGTTTCTATTCAAAAGGTATTAGTTTTGTCCAATTGAAATACCAACCGAATGTTACGTACATTAAAATATTGTGCAATCAGTAAAGAGGATGAATAATATTACATAAAAGAGAAGAGGGAGGTTTTTGATAGACAACGGAAACAAAATCGCCTCCGATACCGATCCTTGGAGTACTCCTTACATTTCTAATTTTTAGAGAAATATTCGTTAAATGCAATAACAACGTAAATTATACTCTGTCTTATGAAAAGGTTTATGATGCAAACTAATTAAATGCAATACCAATATTGAGTATAAAGCTCCATTTCACATTCCGCTTAATGCAGGATATGGAATCTAATACTGATACAGATTGTTACCTGTAATCCAAATAACACCTAGGCTACACAGCTTAGTGTGTTACTCAACAGCTATGCAATGTAGTGTCGATGAAGAGGTCTTCTCATAGTATCATAATGTGAACAATTGGGTTTAAACTAATATCCGCATTTAAGCAAACCTTCCCTCCATAGCCTCGCTACGTGTGATTGTATTACTAATTATACCATAGTGTTTTTCATAAGGATTTATAATTGGCTGAACTTTAGCGAAGCCTCTCTGTGTCATTTCTGTCTATATGGCTCTCCGCACGATGTCCTGAAAACGAAATGACCTACAGACTTGAAATTTCGCACGAAACTTCATTTCCATATAAGAAGCACTCAGTTCGATTATCACTGCACAGGATGTGGCTGAGCGTTAGCGAATACTTTTATATTGGTCTTAAGAGTAACCATGTGGCATCGAGAAAAAGTTAAAATAAATGTATTTGTAATTAAACTACGTAAAACCTTATGTGGGTTGAGCATGTGAAAGTATCGTTCATAGCGTTAATGGATATTCGAGTAGAACCACCTGTCTTGCTCACAAGAACTTTTATTTTGATAATTGCTATAGAACCTAATTTAAAGGAATAAATTTTGAATGTATTATTGTGGAAAGATATTTCAAGCAAATTTCATCAATATTTTCTACGAATCTTCATTTTTTTACATAGACAAGAAGGTATTATATAGTTGTGCAAGTCCAACCACGCAGCTTGGCTGAACGTAAAGTGTGTGTCAATTAATGTTCTGTATGCCTTTCTCTCTATCTGCCCGCAAGACAACTTGAGAATTAAATGAGGTAAAGTTAAAAATACTTTGCATGTAACGTTAGGTAAGCCTGTTACGCGACGGTGTAGAGTATATTCATTATTATAATACATTCTACCTAAAAATAAAAAATAAAAATCGTGGGGAATTGGATAGTTCAGCATATAGGGGAATCGAATTAATATAGTCATTGCAAAAGAATATCTTAATCTGAAAATCATTATAAATTTTGAAACTCATGATTATTTTAAGACCATTTCATAAAGAATAAAAAAAATTATTATGCGTAAGCAACGATGTATCAACGTATTTATTTATAACTAATATTTTGGTAATGTTTTCTATAGGGACCCATATGTATTTAATGTTATAATCGGTATAAAATAGACAGGGTAGGGATTCCACCGTAGCATGTATAATATGCGAAATGTTTTGACTGGATATCAATGATGACGCATTGTTCTCGTTTATAACTGACTGCAACATCACTCTCGAACAAACAAACACGTTCGGCAAACACGATCATTGTTCTGACTAATCGTATTGTAGCCAGATTAAACCTAAACACGCGATCTTCTCTGTGCTTTGGCTATTAGATACGACATTTATACCAATTGATTTGAATTGCGCGATAGTAAAATAAAATAAAATAATGTTTATGCTTTCACTAAACTTCCTACTTTTGTATGTTTTTATTGAAGTTTTAAGATTTAACATTAATATAAGTAGAAATGCTGTACTAATATAATAATGAGCATTAGTACCAAATAAGAAAAGAAATTCATTGAATTTAATATCTAAATATCACTTTTAAAATTTGTATGCTCCAAATCTTAACTACATGGATAATGGCATGGAAATTTTGAAATTGCTAACACTTGCGAAATCAGAGAGTATGCTCCGAGCTTAGCTGAAATTAATTTTTTAATTTATAATTGATACAAATTTTAAAGGGTATTAAATTTTAGGATGATGTATAGAGAGCTTCCAAAGTAAATTGCAAACCAATTTTTTTATAAAACTATGATAGCTTCTTAACTCCAATCAGGTCTGATTATTGCATTGAGTTCAAATCTGTCCAAGTCACTGTTAACCCTAACCGGAGGGCGTAAAGAACATTTAATTCTTAGTTGAAGGACGTTTTGCTCATTTTTCGATTGTGTCAAGGCCGTTGAAACCTTGAGCATCATAATCTTATCATAATTTAACAGAGCATCCACATCATGTTGCCTTCGGTTACAATCTAATGTTCACCTTTAATGTGTTTATAATGTGTATCAAATAGTGGCAACCATTTCCTCTTTTACTTTATGATATGACTGTATGGTTAGTACAAATTTAAGGTTGAAGGTTCTAGAATATTAAAAGATGCAAGCGATCGAAATAGTTTTTAATATTGAGTAACACTTTTCTTCCATCATCTATTACATAAAATGTCGTTAATATTTTGACCATTCATGGTGTAAAATCAGTCGAATTTTTCATCGCAAACAATCCGGAATAACTTCAGAGTATCGATACTATGATTAAGTTTCAAACTCTATCAACATAACTCAAGTAGCTCAACAAAACTCTGTTATTATAAAAAAGGTTAAATTACAATAAATAACATTTGAACTAAATTTTGAACTTAACAATTAACAGCTTTTCTTTTAAGCTATGAGCGAAAGGACTTATAAAAATATATTACATTTCACTAATACGTATTTAACTAAGCCGTACGAGTGGGAAAAAGAGATTGTGATCAATATATTTCTCTGACAACACGACTATATTTCTATATACGACTGCGTCGATATAACATATAGATGTCCTGCTCATCCCTCTCACCCTCTCCCCTTCATACCACCCCATCGCCAAAGCCAGAACCAGTGACGCCGGTAAGTTTATTGCCACCGCTCTCTCTAAAGATCCAGATCACCGTCACTACTTGAGCTGAATTATTTCTTTCCTATACGACACTTTTTTTAGACTTTACTGCGCTTTGTAAATACGAGTGTATAACGTCAAAATTCTGCATTTCTAAAATATATGTAAAACATGTTTTTCAACGGCCATTGACGGTACAAAATCTTATTTAGGCAAATCTTTAGAATGCTTGTACAGAATTCCGACCATAGCTATAATTTTGATACTTCGTATTTAGCTTTGAGACTTTTGACAGTGTCTATTATCTTTTAAAATGTAACTTATGCATTTAATAATATTTCAAAAGTTTCATAATTGCCTGAACCTCATTACGTTATTTTGTTGAATTAGTAACTTTAGTAACATTGTATCTATGGACAAATAAACGAGAGTTTTATATATAAATGTTATATAATAAAATGTTAAATTAAACTTTATATTGTATATTTTCAGATTATAAAGAAGTAAAAAGTAAAAGTATTATTATTGTTATTAAAGTAAAGTAGTAAAGTAGTAAGATGTATTATTTTACCCAGGCGAAGTTAGGGCTCTCTAAAAACTTAACATGGGGACCAACCACCACCAATGGCCGGGCAGGCGGGGTGCTTAGAGAGACAGGATCGCTCAGCGATCACCTATCCAAGCAGCAGCCACGCTCGACGTTGCTTGAATCGGTTATCTTGCGATAACCGTTGTACCCGCTACACTGCGCCATTGGCCAGATTATAGTTGACTTAACAGATATAAAAGTGAGGTATACGCGACCTGCAAGTCTTGCTCTTATTGTCCGAAATTCCCACCAAGTTACACTTCTTATAACTTCAGAATAGGTAAATTGTGAAATAACTCATGATTAAGTATCATGTGTATGTATTAAATTAAAATACATGAGGCCGGAATATGACATTTAAGTAAATTATAGAAATAGTTAGGAGAATCTACGGAAATGTGTATTTTGTAAGTGTGATATATTTTGAAACTTATTATATCCATGTACGAGTTATTATGATAGAAAATATCAATCCAAAGGTAAAAAAGGTTAGACTAAAAACAAATAAAAGTTGTAAAACATATTTTTACGAAAAGTTGTTACTACTGCCACAATACGAATAACTTTTTTTCTTGAAAATCAAAATCTATATTCCTTTCTTTAAATCGTAATAAATAAGTATTTGTACAATTAGTTTACTTTTAAATAATGTTCCTTCATTAAGACCAAGATGAAGTTTTTTTCTCAGTTTATCTTATCCAAGATTATTGCGTAGTAAGTAAAAATGTCGTAACTTTTGCTGAATAGCTGAAAAAAGTAATTATATTACTAAATACAGAACTTATTTACTAGGATATACCATTTCATTAACTTGACACCGTGTGAAAATGTTTAGTTCGAGAAGTGGTTAGCTAATCTTCATTGACACTACAGAGAATTTAGAGTAATCTTTACTACCGCTGTCAAAGTTAAAGAATAGTTACATTTAGTTTTGTGGAATATTAATTAATTGAACTCTTCACACTCGACCCGAGCCACTGTAATCAACCCTAAACATTTAGATAACTTTACAGACTTGGGACTGCGTTCTCTGAAGGTTTGGGTCTATACAAATCCAGGGTTTTTCGCAGGAGGTTGGCACAACTTCAGGATATGATTGTAGACATAAAAAGGCAAATAAGTGCATATTGTCTTATTTCCCGTCTTTTCTTCTATGTCTGTCCATATGTTTTTTTATTTAAAGAATCGTATCTCAGAACCCGTAGGACTAAAAACATGAAACTTGGCAGTTATGTTAAGGTAATCAAATGAAAAATTAAAAAAAAGTATTATCAATTTTCAATTTAAGATGGCGGCATTTAAAATTGCTCAAACTTTGATATCCCAAAAACTGTTGTAAAAATTGCAAAAATAACTATTTATATCATATTTAATGACAAAAATAACAAAACCAACTTAGTTAAAACCGGTTAAGGAGTAAAACTATGACATCAATATTGGTTTGCGAGTGTTTATGTTTTCTTATATGTAAATAATATACTTTAAGTACAAGTCTTAATTAAGTTGTGACAACCTCTCACGAAACACCCTGTTTTATATCTTGAGTGAGATAGAGATATATTAGGGCCTACTGCTTTGTGAAAACTATTCCTATACATTCATCTTTGGAGACCTTATATTCTCTTATATTATAAATAAATTGGTTTTAAATTTTAGAATCAGCCTATGAACAGAAATAAAAAATATTACTGAATTTTTGTTTGCGAGACATTTTATATAGAATGAAATAAACATCAGAGGAGAAAAATGTGCTGTTTATTATTCACTTGCCGGTTTAACAAAAGGATTGGTGAAATATTAATAGACTGCTTGGTATTAATACATTTGAAACATTTTGTAACTTTTTTATAACTGGCACACTTATCAGAACTCAACCCCTAAAAAAATAAAGAAGTCTCAAAACAGACTTAGCATTTATATTCCTATTGAATTGATGTAACAGATGATCCCCTTTTTATTTTCAATTCCTATTCAAATCCATGATGGCGGTTTCAAGACGTCCGCCACTGTTGCATAGCTCCTAAACGTTGCGCGCCCACAGAAAGACATGCCATACAGACGCTATTATGAGTTCTCGTAATCTCGTAATGTTTAACTTTCATAGAGTTGTGTCCACTCTTTTCCTTACCTGCATATAATATTGCAGGGATTTTCAAGTAAACATGTAAGGGTTTTATATTTGAAGGAAAAGCACAACATAGACTTAATTAGGCATTCCCTTGATGCTTTTTTAAATTGTCATGCATTAAATTGTGTTTTTGATATTTTTTTCGTTAAATTAGGTTGCATATCTTAAAACAGACAGTTTTGTCTAAAATAAAACTTTTTGGTCTCAAACAAAACCTTAGTAAGCAAACAAGTTTTATTGCAAGCCCCCCTTAGTGTTGCTGTTGCTAGCCTCATATGAGAGAGAACCTACTTACGCCCGCTTTGACCGGAGTAGGTTGGTAGAGAAGTAGCATTTCCTTTTTCCAAGGTGAAATAAATGAGGTATAGAACACAATACCCCTCCTCATGAAATCGCAGCAGGAAGAGGCCCCTATCATCAACCCTATCCTGAAATTAACTTCGGAAGCAAGTGCAATGAGGGTTTCTCAGCTTCTTGTCTTGAATGAACAACAAATCCCAACTGTTCAAACTGTGTTCAATTCAAAAATCTTACTCTTTCTGACGTATTTATAATAACTAATTAAAGTGTGTCCAGTTTTAAAAAATGCATTAAACTAGGATTTTTATATTCATACTATTGGTTTTAAATCAAACTTAGTTTTTGTGGATATGGTTTTATTTTCTTTAACTGTATTGATTTTTAAACTCATTAGTAATAACGGATTGTTCCAAAAACAAAATCAAGGTTGAAAACTCTTTTAAATGGAAATAAAATTCTTAATCGTTGTACATTCACATTTTAAGAAACCAATTGTTTTGTTTACATCTTACAATAATTTTCATTTAAAAAATAAAGTTCCTCCGTAAATTAGATGTCGTACACAGAGGGGATTTTGAGAAGCTTCTCTATTGTAGGAAGTGTATTGTAGTTCCAGCTGACAGGGCAATAGAAACACCACCAGGACAGGTTTTCTCTGGATGCCCGATGTATGTGACCCGGCTGTAAACTCTGCAGTGTAAAATGTACTGTGTTATCTGGTATAAAAGTAAATTCAACTCCTACAGTTTGTCAGGGTTTTACAAACAATGTGGCTGTTGGAACTTATAGTCTACAGAAAATAACATATAAGTGAAAATACTAAGTTTGTGTACAAATTTATTTATTTTGCAATCTGCTCTCTGCCATCATGGTTACCTATAAGACTAATATAAAATGCAAAATCTCATGGAATGACAGGCACCATCATAAACCTCGTGTTGCTGATATGGAAATGAAGCTTGATGCAAAATTTGAAGTATGTAGCTCTTTTAATTCTCGAGATATCATTTGTACAGACTGACAGAGAGTAATAAAATCATTCCAGCCCCTCGTACCCCTCGTAAAAATGAGGTGAACTAAGCGTGGACCTCATGTATGATGATTCAACAGTTTTCATAATTTCTTATTTATATGTTAAAGACAAATATTTTGTTAAATTTAAACTTTACGAGGGCCTTAGATTTCAATTATTTTTGAAGTTTTGACTGAGGAAATTCCTTCTGATACCTGAAAATCAGTAAATGTGTTTTACTGGACAATGCAAATTTTGATGTATTGCCATTGGTCATATTTAGAAATTTTCTAAAAGGAAATGTTACAATAAACCAATTAGTTGGATTGTGCCCTTGAAACTATTCATATATCTTCAATTGGCCATTACGAAGTGTCATTTGTAATTTCAGAGTTTAATTGGTTGATAATTAAAGCTGATTTCAACAAAATGTACCAAAATCAGTAACTGAACTTCAATAAAACAACGAATGCATGTCGCTCATCATACACTAGTTACACGTAGACCATACACACAATACTGTAGGTAGATATCATTGCAAGAATAACATTGGAATTATTAAAACAATGAATGCATGTGGCTCATCATACACTAGTTACACGTAGACCATACACACAATACTGTAGGTAGATATCATTGCAAGAATAACATTGGAATTATTAAAACAACGAATGCATGTCGCTCATCATACACTAGTTACACGTAGACCATACACACAATACTGAAGGTAAATATCATTGCAAGAATAACATTGGAATTATTAAAACAATGAATGAATGTTGCTCATCATACACTAGTTACACGTAGACCATACACACAATACTGTAGGTAGATATCATTGCAAGAATAACATTGGAATTATTAAAACAATGAATGCATGTCGCTCATCATACACTAGTTACACGTAGACCATACACACAATACTGTAGGTAGATATCATTGCAAGAATAACATTGGAATTATTAAAACAATGAATGCATGTCGCTAATCATACACTAGTTACACGTAGACCATACACACAATACTGTAGGTAGATATCATTGCAAGAAAACATTGGAATTATTAAAACAAAGAATGCATGTGGCTCATCATACACTAGTTACACGTAGACCATACACACAATACTGTAGGTAGATATCATTGCAAGAATAACATTGGAATTATTAAAACAATGAATGCATGTCGCTCATCATACACTAGTTACACGTAGACCATACACACAATACTGTAGGTAGATATCATTGCAAGAATAACATTGGAATTATTAAAACAATGAATGCATGTGGCTCATCATACACTAGTTACACGTAGACCATACACACAATACTGTAGGTAGATATCATTGCAAGAATAACATTGGAATTATTAAAACAATGAATGCATGTGGCTCATCATACACTAGTTACACGTAGACCATACACACAATACTGTAGGTAGATATCATTGCAAGAATAACATTGGAATTATTAAAACAATGAATGCATGTCGCTCATCATACACTAGTTACACGTAGACCATACACAAAATACTGTAGGTAGATATCATTGCAAGAATAACATTGGAATTATTAAAACAACGAATGCATGTCGCTCATCATACACTAGTTACACGTAGACCATACACACAATACTGAAGGTAGATATCATTGCAAGAATAACATTGGAATTATTAAAACAACGAATGCATGTCGCTCATCATACACTAGTTACACGTAGACCATACACACAATACTGTAGGTAGATATCATTGCAAGAATAACATTGGAATTATTAAAACAATGAATGCATGTGGCTCATCATACACTAGTTACACGTAGACCATACACACAATACTGAAGGTAGATATCATTGCAAGAATAACATTGGAATTATTAAAACAATGAATGCATGTCGCTCATCATACACTAGTTACACGTAGACCATACACACAATACTGAAGGTAGATATCATTGCAAGAATAACATTGGAATTATTAAAACAATGAATGCATGTCGCTCATCATACACTAGTTACACGTAGACCATACACACAATACTGAAGGTAGATATCATTGCAAGAATAACATTGGAATTATTAAAACAATGAATGCATGTCGCTCATCATACACTAGTTACACGTAGACCATACACACAATACTGAAAGTAGATATCATTGCAAGAATAACATTGGAATTATTAAAACAACGAATGCATGTCGCTCATCATACACTAGTTACACGTAGACCATACACACAATACTGTAGGTAGATATCATTGCAAGAATAACATTGGAATTATTAAAACAATGAATGCATGTGGCTCATCATACACTAGTTACACGTAGACCATACACACAATACTGTAGGTAGATATCATTGCAAGAATAACATTGGAATTATTAAAACAATGAATGCATGTGGCTCATCATACACTAGTTACACGTAGACCATACACACAATACTGAAAGTAGATATCATTGCAAGAATAACATTGGAATTATTAAAACAACGAATGCATGTCGCTCATCATACACTAGTTACACGTAGACCATACACACAATACTGTAGGTAGATATCATTGCAAGAATAACATTGGAATTATTAAAACAACGAATGCATGTCGCTCATCATACACTAGTTACACGTAGACCATACACACAATACTGAAAGTAGATATCATTGCAAGAATAACATTGGAATTATTAAAACAACGAATGCATGTCGCTCATCATACACTAGTTACACGTAGACCATACACACAATACTGAAAGTAGATATCATTGCAAGAATAACATTGGAATTATTAAAACAATGAATGCATGTCGCTCATCATACACTAGTTACACGTAGACCATACACACAATACTGTAGGTAGATATCATTGCAAGAATAACATTGGAATTATTAAAACAATGAATGCATGTCGCTCATCATACACTAGTTACACGTAGACCATACACACAATACTGTAGGTAGATATCATTGCAAGAATAACATTGGAATTATTAAAACAATGAATGCATGTCGCTCATCATACACTAGTTACACGTAGACCATACACACAATACTGAAGGTAGATATCATTGCAAGAATAACATTGGAATTATTAAAACAATGAATGCATGTGGCTCATCATACACTAGTTACACGTAGACCATACACACAATACTGTAGGTAGATATCATTGCAAGAATAACATTGGAATTATTAAAACAATGAATGCATGTCGCTCATCATACACTAGTTACACGTAGACCATACACACAATACTGTAGGTAGATATCATTGCAAGAATAACATTGGAATTATTAAAACAACGAATGCATGTCGCTCATCATACACTAGTTACACGTAGACCATACACACAATACTGTAGGTAGATATCATTGCAAGAATAACATTGGAATTATTAAAACAATGAATGCATGTCGCTCATCATACACTAGTTACACGTAGACCATACACACAATACTGTAGGTAGATATCATTGCAAGAATAACATTGGAATTATTAAAACAATGAATGCATGTGGCTCATCATACACTAGTTACACGTAGACCATACACACAATACTGAAAGTAGATATCATTGCAAGAATAACATTGGAATTATTAAAACAATGAATGCATGTCGCTCATCATACACTAGTTACACGTAGACCATACACACAATACTGAAGGTAGATATCATTGCAAGAATAACATTGGAATTATTAAAACAATGAATGCATGTCGCTCATCATACACTAGTTACACGTAGACCATACACACAATACTGAAAGTAGATATCATTGCAAGAATAACATTGGAATTATTAAAACAATGAATGCATGTGGCTCATCATACACTAGTTACACGTAGACCATACACACAATACTGAAGGTAGATATCATTGCAAGAATAACATTGGAATTATTAAAACAATGAATGCATGTCGCTCATCATACACTAGTTACACGTAGACCATACACACAATACTGAAAGTAGATATCATTGCAACAACAACATTGGAATTATTAAAACAATGAATGCATGTGGCTCATCATACACTAGTTACACGTAGACCATACACACAATACTGAAGGTAGATATCATTGCAAGAATAACATTGGAATTATTAAAACAATGAATGCATGTCGCTCATCATACACTAGTTACACGTAGACCATACACACAATACTGTAGGTAGATATCATTGCAAGAATAACATTGGAATTATTAAAACAACGAATGCATGTCGCTCATCATACACTAGTTACACGTAGACCATACACACAATACTGTAGGTAGATATCATTGCAAGAATAACATTGGAATTATTAAAACAACGAATGCATGTCGCTCATCATACACTAGTTACACGTAGACCATACACACAATACTGTAGGTAGATATCATTGCAAGAATAACATTGGAATTATTAAAACAACGAATGCATGTCGCTCATCATACACTAGTTACACGTAGACCATACACACAATACTGAAAGTAGATATCATTGCAAGAATAACATTGGAATTATTAAAACAATGAATGCATGTCGCTCATCATACACTAGTTACACGTAGACCATACACACAATACTGAAAGTAGATATCATTGCAAGAATAACATTGGAATTATTAAAACAACGAATGCATGTCGCTCATCATACACTAGTTACACGTAGACCATACACACAATACTGAAGGTAGATATCATTGCAAGAATAACATTGGAATTATTAAAACAATGAATGCATGTCGCTCATCATACACTAGTTACACGTAGACCATACACACAATACTGTAGGTAGATATCATTGCAAGAATAACATTGGAATTATTAAAACAATGAATGCATGTGGCTCATCATACACTAGTTACACGTAGACCATACACACAATACTGTAGGTAGATATCATTGCAAGAATAACATTGGAATTATTAAAACAACGAATGCATGTCGCTCATCATACACTAGTTACACGTAGACCATACACACAATACTGTAGGTAGATATCATTGCAAGAATAACATTGGAATTATTAAAACAATGAATGCATGTCGCTCATCATACACTAGTTACACGTAGACCATACACACAATACTGAAGGTAGATATCATTGCAAGAATAACATTGGAATTATTAAAACAATGAATGCATGTCGCTCATCATACACTAGTTACACGTAGACCATACACACAATACTGAAAGTAGATATCATTGCAAGAATAACATTGGAATTATTAAAACAACGAATGCATGTCGCTCATCATACACTAGTTACACGTAGACCATACACACAATACTGTAGGTAGATATCATTGCAAGAATAACATTGGAATTATTAAAACAATGAATGCATGTCGCTCATCATACACTAGTTACACGTAGACCATACACACAATACTGAAGGTAGATATCATTGCAAGAATAACATTGGAATTATTAAAACAATGAATGCATGTCGCTCATCATACACTAGTTACACGTAGACCATACACACAATACTGAAGGTAGATATCATTGCAAGAATAACATTGGAATTATTAAAACAATGAATGCATGTCGCTCATCATACACTAGTTACACGTAGACCATACACACAATACTGTAGGTAGATATCATTGCAAGAATAACATTGGAATTATTAAAACAACGAATGCATGTCGCTCATCATACACTAGTTACACGTAGACCATACACACAATACTGAAGGTAGATATCATTGCAACAATAACATTGGAATTATTAAAACAATGAATGCATGTCGCTCATCATACACTAGTTACACGTAGACCATACACACAATACTGAAAGTAGATATCATTGCAAGAATAACATTGGAATTATTAAAACAACGAATGCATGTCGCTCATCATACACTAGTTACACGTAGACCATACACACAATACTGAAGGTAGATATCATTGCAAGAATAACATTGGAATTATTAAAACAACGAATGCATGTCGCTCATCATACACTAGTTACACGTAGACCATACACACAATACTGTAGGTAGATATCATTGCAAGAATAACATTGGAATTATTAAAACAATGAATGCATGTCGCTCATCATACACTAGTTACACGTAGACCATACACACAATACTGAAAGTAGATATCATTGCAAGAATAACATTGGAATTATTAAAACAACGAATGCATGTCGCTCATCATACACTAGTTACACGTAGACCATACACACAATACTGAAGGTAGATATCATTGCAAGAATAACATTGGAATTATTAAAACAATGAATGCATGTCGCTCATCATACACTAGTTACACGTAGACCATACACACAATACTGTAGGTAGATATCATTGCAAGAATAACATTGGAATTATTAAAACAATGAATGCATGTCGCTCATCATACACTAGTTACACGTAGACCATACACACAATACTGAAAGTAGATATCATTGCAAGAATAACATTGGAATTATTAAAACAATGAATGCATGTCGCTCATCATACACTAGTTACACGTAGACCATACACACAATACTGAAGGTAGATATCATTGCAAGAATAACATTGGAATTATTAAAACAATGAATGCATGTGGCTCATCATACACTAGTTACACGTAGACCATACACACAATACTGTAGGTAGATATCATTGCAAGAATAACATTGGAATTATTAAAACAACGAATGCATGTCGCTCATCATACACTAGTTACACGTAGACCATACACACAATACTGAAGGTAGATATCATTGCAAGAATAACATTGGAATTATTAAAACAACGAATGCATGTCGCTCATCATACACTAGTTACACGTAGACCATACACACAATACTGTAGGTAGATATCATTGCAAGAATAACATTGGAATTATTAAAACAATGAATGCATGTCGCTCATCATACACTAGTTACACGTAGACCATACACACAATACTGAAAGTAGATATCATTGCAAGAATAACATTGGAATTATTAAAACAACGAATGCATGTCGCTCATCATACACTAGTTACACGTAGACCATACACACAATACTGAAGGTAGATATCATTGCAAGAATAACATTGGAATTATTAAAACAACGAATGCATGTCGCTCATCATACACTAGTTACACGTAGACCATACACACAATACTGAAGGTAGATATCATTGCAAGAATAACATTGGAATTATTAAAACAATGAATGCATGTCGCTCATCATACACTAGTTACACGTAGACCATACACACAATACTGAAGGTAGATATCATTGCAAGAATAACATTGGAATTATTAAAACAACGAATGCATGTCGCTCATCATACACTAGTTACACGTAGACCATACACACAATACTGAAGGTAGATATCATTGCAAGAATAACATTGGAATTATTAAAACAATGAATGCATGTCGCTCATCATACACTAGTTACACGTAGACCATACACACAATACTGAAGGTAGATATCATTGCAAGAATAACATTGGAATTATTAAAACAATGAATGCATGTCGCTCATCATACACTAGTTACACGTAGACCATACACACAATACTGAAGGTAGATATCATTGCAAGAATAACATTGGAATTATTAAAACAATGAATGCATGTCGCTCATCATACACTAGTTACACGTAGACCATACACACAATACTGAAGGTAGATATCATTGCAAGAATAACATTGGAATTATTAAAACAATGAATGCATGTCGCTCATCATACACTAGTTACACGTAGACCATACACACAATACTGAAGGTAGATATCATTGCAAGAATAACATTGGAATTATTAAAACAATGAATGCATGTCGCTCATCATACACTAGTTACACGTAGACCATACACACAATACTGTAGGTAGATATCATTGCAAGAATAACATTGGAATTATTAAAACAATGAATGCATGTCGCTCATCATACACTAGTTACACGTAGACCATACACACAATACTGTAGGTAGATATCATTGCAAGAATAACATTGGAATTATTAAAACAATGAATGCATGTCGCTCATCATACACTAGTTACACGTAGACCATACACACAATACTGTAGGTAGATATCATTGCAAGAATAACATTGGAATTATTAAAACAACGAATGCATGTCGCTCATCATACACTAGTTACACGTAGACCATACACACAATACTGAAGGTAGATATCATTGCAAGAATAACATTGGAATTATTAAAACAATGAATGCATGTCGCTCATCATACACTAGTTACACGTAGACCATACACACAATACTGAAGGTAGATATCATTGCAAGAATAACATTGGAATTATTAAAACAATGAATGCATGTCGCTCATCATACACTAGTTACACGTAGACCATACACACAATACTGTAGGTAGATATCATTGCAAGAATAACATTGGAATTATTAAAACAACGAATGCATGTCGCTCATCATACACTAGTTACACGTAGACCATACACACAATACTGTAGGTAGATATCATTGCAAGAATAACATTGGAATTATTAAAACAACGAATGCATGTCGCTCATCATACACTAGTTACACGTAGACCATACACACAATACTGTAGGTAGATATCATTGCAAGAATAACATTGGAATTATTAAAACAATGAATGCATGTCGCTCATCATACACTAGTTACACGTAGACCATACACACAATACTGTAGGTAGATATCATTGCAAGAATAACATTGGAATTATTAAAACAATGAATGCATGTCGCTCATCATACACTAGTTACACGTAGACCATACACACAATACTGAAGGTAGATATCATTGCAAGAATAACATTGGAATTATTAAAACAATGAATGCATGTCGCTCATCATACACTAGTTACACGTAGACCATACACACAATACTGAAGGTAGATATCATTGCAAGAATAACATTGGAATTATTAAAACAATGAATGCATGTCGCTCATCATACACTAGTTACACGTAGACCATACACACAATACTGAAGGTAGATATCATTGCAAGAATAACATTGGAATTATTAAAACAACGAATGCATGTCGCTCATCATACACTAGTTACACGTAGACCATACACACACACAATACTGTAGGTAGATATCATTGCAAGAATAACATTGGAATTATTAAAACAATGAATGCATGTCGCTCATCATACACTAGTTACACGTAGACCATACACACAATACTGAAGGTAGATATCATTGCAAGAATAACATTGGAATTATTAAAACAACGAATGCATGTCGCTCATCATACACTAGTTACACGTAGACCATACACACAATACTGTAGGTAGATATCATTGCAAGAATAACATTGGAATTATTAAAACAATGAATGCATGTCGCTCATCATACACTAGTTACACGTAGACCATACACACAATACTGAAGGTAGATATCATTGCAAGAATAACATTGGAATTATTAAAACAATGAATGCATGTCGCTCATCATACACTAGTTACACGTAGACCATACACACAATACTGAAGGTAGATATCATTGCAACAATAACATTGGAATTATTAAAACAATGAATGCATGTCGCTCATCATACACTAGTTACACGTAGACCATACACACAATACTGAAGGTAGATATCATTGCAAGAATAACATTGGAATTATTAAAACAACGAATGCATGTCGCTCATCATACACTAGTTACACGTAGACCATACACACAATACTGAAGGTAGATATCATTGCAACAATAACATTGGAATTATTAAAACAATGAATGCATGTCGCTCATCATACACTAGTTACACGTAGACCATACACACAATACTGAAGGTAGATATCATTGCAAGAATAACATTGGAATTATTAAAACAATGAATGCATGTCGCTCATCATACACTAGTTACACGTAGACCATACACACAATACTGAAAGTAGATATCATTGCAAGAATAACATTGGAATTATTAAAACAACGAATGCATGTCGCTCATCATACACTAGTTACACGTAGACCATACACACAATACTGTAGGTAGATATCATTGCAAGAATAACATTGGAATTATTAAAACAACGAATGCATGTCGCTCATCATACACTAGTTACACGTAGACCATACACACAATACTGAAGGTAGATATCATTGCAACAATAACATTGGAATTATTAAAACAATGAATGCATGTCGCTCATCATACACTAGTTACACGTAGACCATACACACAATACTGAAGGTAGATATCATTGCAAGAATAACATTGGAATTATTAAAACAATGAATGCATGTCGCTCATCATACACTAGTTACACGTAGACCATACACACAATACTGAAGGTAGATATCATTGCAAGAATAACATTGGAATTATTAAAACAACGAATGCATGTCGCTCATCATACACTAGTTACACGTAGACCATACACACAATACTGAAGGTAGATATCATTGCAAGAATAACATTGGAATTATTAAAACAATGAATGCATGTCGCTCATCATACACTAGTTACACGTAGACCATACACACAATACTGTAGGTAGATATCATTGCAAGAATAACATTGGAATTATTAAAACAATGAATGCATGTCGCTCATCATACACTAGTTACACGTAGACCATACACACAATACTGAAGGTAGATATCATTGCAAGAATAACATTGGAATTATTAAAACAATGAATGCATGTCGCTCATCATACACTAGTTACACGTAGACCATACACACAATACTGTAGGTAGATATCATTGCAAGAATAACATTGGAATTATTAAAACAATGAATGCATGTCGCTCATCATACACTAGTTACACGTAGACCATACACACAATACTGAAGGTAGATATCATTGCAAGAATAACATTGGAATTATTAAAACAACGAATGCATGTCGCTCATCATACACTAGTTACACGTAGACCATACACACAATACTGAAGGTAGATATCATTGCAAGAATAACATTGGAATTATTAAAACAATGAATGCATGTCGCTCATCATACACTAGTTACACGTAGACCATACACACAATACTGAAGGTAGATATCATTGCAAGAATAACATTGGAATTATTAAAACAATGAATGCATGTCGCTCATCATACACTAGTTACACGTAGACCATACACACAATACTGAAGGTAGATATCATTGCAAGAATAACATTGGAATTATTAAAACAATGAATGCATGTCGCTCATCATACACTAGTTACACGTAGACCATACACACAATACTGAAGGTAGATATCATTGCAAGAATAACATTGGAATTATTAAAACAATGAATGCATGTCGCTCATCATACACTAGTTACACGTAGACCATACACACAATACTGAAGGTAGATATCATTGCAAGAATAACATTGGAATTATTAAAACAATGAATGCATGTCGCTCATCATACACTAGTTACACGTAGACCATACACACAATACTGTAGGTAGATATCATTGCAAGAATAACATTGGAATTATTAAAACAATGAATGCATGTCGCTCATCATACACTAGTTACACGTAGACCATACACACAATACTGAAGGTAGATATCATTGCAAGAATAACATTGGAATTATTAAAACAATGAATGCATGTCGCTCATCATACACTAGTTACACGTAGACCATACACACAATACTGTAGGTAGATATCATTGCAAGAATAACATTGGAATTATTAAAACAACGAATGCATGTCGCTCATCATACACTAGTTACACGTAGACCATACACACAATACTGAAGGTAGATATCATTGCAAGAATAACATTGGAATTATTAAAACAACGAATGCATGTCGCTCATCATACACTAGTTACACGTAGACCATACACACAATACTGAAGGTAGATATCATTGCAAGAATAACATTGGAATTATTAAAACAATGAAATGCATGTCGCTCATCATACACTAGTTACACGTAGACCATACACACAATACTGTAGGTAGATATCATTGCAAGAATAACATTGGAATTATTAAAACAACGAATGCATGTCGCTCATCATACACTAGTTACACGTAGACCATACACACAATACTGAAGGTAGATATCATTGCAAGAATAACATTGGAATTATTAAAACAATGAATGCATGTCGCTCATCATACACTAGTTACACGTAGACCATACACACAATACTGAAGGTAGATATCATTGCAAGAATAACATTGGAATTATTAAAACAATGAATGCATGTCGCTCATCATACACTAGTTACACGTAGACCATACACACAATACTGAAGGTAGATATCATTGCAAGAATAACATTGGAATTATTAAAACAACGAATGCATGTCGCTCATCATACACTAGTTACACGTAGACCATACACACAATACTGTAGGTAGATATCATTGCAAGAATAACATTGGAATTATTAAAACAATGAATGCATGTCGCTCATCATACACTAGTTACACGTAGACCATACACACAATACTGAAGGTAGATATCATTGCAAGAATAACATTGGAATTATTAAAACAACGAATGCATGTCGCTCATCATACACTAGTTACACGTAGACCATACACACAATACTGTAGGTAGATATCATTGCAAGAATAACATTGGAATTATTAAAACAATGAATGCATGTCGCTCATCATACACTAGTTACACGTAGACCATACACACAATACTGAAGGTAGATATCATTGCAAGAATAACATTGGAATTATTAAAACAATGAATGCATGTCGCTCATCATACACTAGTTACACGTAGACCATACACACAATACTGAAGGTAGATATCATTGCAAGAATAACATTGGAATTATTAAAACAATGAATGCATGTCGCTCATCATACACTAGTTACACGTAGACCATACACACAATACTGAAGGTAGATATCATTGCAAGAATAACATTGGAATTATTAAAACAATGAATGCATGTCGCTCATCATACACTAGTTACACGTAGACCATACACACAATACTGTAGGTAGATATCATTGCAAGAATAACATTGGAATTATTAAAACAACGAATGCATGTCGCTCATCATACACTAGTTACACGTAGACCATACACACAATACTGAAGGTAGATATCATTGCAAGAATAACATTGGAATTATTAAAACAACGAATGCATGTCGCTCATCATACACTAGTTACACGTAGACCATACACACAATACTGAAGGTAGATATCATTGCAAGAATAACATTGGAATTATTAAAACAATGAATGCATGTCGCTCATCATACACTAGTTACACGTAGACCATACACACAATACTGTAGGTAGATATCATTGCAAGAATAACATTGGAATTATTAAAACAACGAATGCATGTCGCTCATCATACACTAGTTACACGTAGACCATACACACAATACTGAAGGTAGATATCATTGCAAGAATAACATTGGAATTATTAAAACAACGAATGCATGTCGCTCATCATACACTAGTTACACGTAGACCATACACACAATACTGTAGGTAGATATCATTGCAAGAATAACATTGGAATTATTAAAACAATGAATGCATGTCGCTCATCATACACTAGTTACACGTAGACCATACACACACAATACTGAAGGTAGATATCATTGCAAGAATAACATTGGAATTATTAAAACAATGAATGCATGTCGCTCATCATACACTAGTTACACGTAGACCATACACACAATACTGAAGGTAGATATCATTGCAAGAATAACATTGGAATTATTAAAACAATGAATGCATGTCGCTCATCATACACTAGTTACACGTAGACCATACACACAATACTGTAGGTAGATATCATTGCAAGAATAACATTGGAATTATTAAAACAATGAATGCATGTCGCTCATCATACACTAGTTACACGTAGACCATACACACAATACTGAAGGTAGATATCATTGCAAGAATAACATTGGAATTATTAAAACAACGAATGCATGTCGCTCATCATACACTAGTTACACGTAGACCATACACACAATAGTGTAGGTAGATATCATTGCAAGAATAACATTGGAATTATTAAAACAACGAATGCATGTCGCTCATCATACACTAGTTACACGTAGACCATACACACAATACTGAAGGTAGATATCATTGCAACAATAACATTGGAATTATTAAAACAATGAATGCATGTCGCTCATCATACACTAGTTACACGTAGACCATACACACAATAGTGTAGGTAGATATCATTGCAAGAATAACATTGGAATTATTAAAACAACGAATGCATGTCGCTCATCATACACTAGTTACACGTAGACCATACACACAATAGTGTAGGTAGATATCATTGCAAGAATAACATTGGAATTATTAAAACAACGAATGCATGTCGCTCATCATACACTAGTTACACGTAGACCATACACACAATAGTGTAGGTAGATATCATTGCAAGAATAACATTGGAATTATTAAAACAATGAATGCATGTCGCTCATCATACACTAGTTACACGTAGACCATACACACAATAGTGTAGGTAGATATCATTGCAAGAATAACATTGGAATTATTAAAACAACGAATGCATGTCGCTCATCATACACTAGTTACACGTAGACCATACACACAATAGTGTAGGTAGATATCATTGCAAGAATAACATTGGAATTATTAAAACAATGAATGCATGTCGCTCATCATAAACTAGTTACACGTAGACCATACACACAATACTGAAAGTAGATATCATTGCAAGAATAACATTGGAATTATTAAAACAATGAATGAATGTCGCTCATCATACACTAGTTACACGTAGACCATACACACAATACTGAAGGTAGATATCATTGCAAGAATAACATTGGAATTATTAAAACAACGAATGCATGTCGCTCATCATACACTAGTTACACGTAGACCATACACACAATAGTGTAGGTAGATATCATTGCAAGAATAACATTGGAATTATTAAAACAACGAATGCATGTCGCTCATCATAAACTAGTTACACGTAGACCATACACACAATACTGTAGGTAGATATCATTGCAAGAATAACATTGGAATTATTAAAACAATAATGTATTGAAATTGTAATAAAACAGTGACTAACGTAAATAAAAAACACATTAAATTATCCTGTTTAAATACTGTTTGCTTGTTTTATTAGCTAATGCATGGCAGGGAGTCACTAGGCACTCCCACGTTAATTTTTCAGTGGCTTTTATGTTGTTATTGTTGCTAGCTGATTTTATTTTGTGATTTATTGTTTTTTAAATCAGCAGATCAGTATAATGTTACAGGTTTTGAATTTGCCCCCATGCTCACGAAAACCCAAAGATACTAATTGTTGTACATTTTAGACCTTTCTTTCTTCCTTCAAAGAATTTGCCTCAACGAGCTTTGAAGATTGGAAGTAATGAGTTAAACCAGTTAAAACAGTTACTTCCTTAAACGTTACACCTCACATTTTTCAACCAATTTTCCAGGTCAACTCCAGACACCCGATAGATCTCACTCAGATTACACTTCTTATTGGGAAATCGATTGGTGTGGTCCCCAACTTCACTTAGAAACTCTTACCTTTATCTAGTCTTTGCACCTCACTGTTCTCAAAAACTAACCTTCAATTATGCCTTCAAATAATAAAGAACACTCAGCGTCTCTCTGGACAGATATCACTAAACACTGACTCCGATGAGACCTTTTTTCGGATTTTGGAGATGACTTTGAACTGCTATACCCTTTGAAAACTAAATACTACCAGATTACACCTTCAGTAAATGATGAGGTAGATTTGCTGTATACATCAAGTACATTGGCTTGTGCGTAGTTGAACCAGTGTTTTATTGATATGGAATATGGTATTGACTTTAACACGGAAAGATTTCTCTATTTTCAGCCCCATTTAAATACGACACCTAAAAGAATATTAATTTAAAATTATCATGAACTGCAGGCTTGAATATGTACTCAGATGATTAAGTAAGTCCATTTATATAACCAGAAGGCAATAACAAAATGGATAAATAATTCTTAAACAGAAAACTACCCCTAAATTTTCCCCAAACATGTCATAGTTGAGAGTTATCAATTGTTTGTTACTCCTGGCTTCTACAAGAGTGTATTTAAAATGGTCGTGCTCGCCTATCCCTTGACGGATTCCATTAAAACTAGTAGAATTGCAATAAAACTCTCCAAATAGTTGGTATCTAGTACAATTTTTATAACTATACTGTTTTTTTGTTATTTTACCACAACAATTTTCAACAGACACAATTTTGTTAATACAGGTATTAATGAAAATAACACATTTTTTATTTTACTCTTACCAATTGAAACCCATGTGCCAAATTTTGTTTCTTTAGCTTTACTATTTTTAAAGATAATAATTTGTTAAGAACAAAATAAAAAATAGCAGCTAGCGGCTAAACGAAATGCAAATTGGAAAAATGTTGTTTTTAATTTTTAGCTTAGAATCACACACAGAATTTGAAAATACGTAGCCAGACCAAACTTTTGTGTTACACCCTGTTTATATAGAACTTTTCGAATAATTTAATTCATATAGTTTAATGGAATCAGCATCATTAAATAATAATATTAATTTGATTATATTCCTCTCTACAACATAAAAAGTTGAGCAAAGGACGATATAGGGGAAAGTTTAAGGTTTACTGAGCTCTTGACCATGGACAATTAATAATCTAAAGTTCAGACAATACGAGGCGAAATCCTAGGTAAGGGTGCTACCACAAACAAAGTTGTATTTTCTCATTCCCTTTTAGTAACATTATATTGCTATTGTTGTTGGTTTAAAGAATAGTTCACTTCTCACTCGCTGTTACGTTTCTCTCTCAAATTAAATAAATTATAGTGCATTAAAACTTATATTACTTTTCTTGTCCTAGATATTATTGTTCTCATTAGTAAATATAATTCACATTAGTATGGTCTATAAACATATAAAACGATTAATATGTTGTACTTTTCAGATTAGCCGTGTTAATGTACAAAAGTATGCAAATGAAATAAAATGATATGTCTATTTTATATTTTTTTTATTTGCTCCTTTCAAAATTATTTTTAGAAGAGCGCATGCATTTCTAACCACAAATATCGTATGATACTTTCACAATTTAAGCTTTAAGGTAAGAAATACCAGACAACAATAATCTATTTTCAGATTAACATAGTAATTATTTTCAAATAATGTTTCAATAAAATAAACGATGATTTGCTAAAATTTTAGATCTAAATATTGGAAAACCTACGGAAATTAACACATATATAGAAAATTTAACATATTTTCTACACTATTTAAATGTTTTTGACAATATTTACTCTTTCTTGGGTATTTTGAGCCTACACTGATATTTCTACTAAAGTCAATATTGAGTTTAGCTCCAGTTCACCTTCCTCTTGGTGCAATCTGAAACGTCAAAATTCACATTCAACCCTTCCCATAATAGCTGCGATGTGTTAAAAATCCGGTTGTTCTACCGTGTTTTGGGATTGGTGTAAAAAACAGCAAATTGCATTCAACTGTGATCATTATGAGATGATGAGAATACCTCTTCACCTAAGTTACGCTATATTTTGTAGTCTTGTTGTCACTGATGTCAAAATGGCTAAAAGAGATAATTTTGACCTTCTTCGAAACTGGATTTTTTTCTCTCTTAAGAGGAACATGATTTCAGATTCGAGGAGAAAGTCTGTGACAGCGTCAGTATTCCAGACGCTGCAAATAAGAGGAAGGAGAATAGGAGCTACACTTATCATTAATAACAATTAGCATTTATGTCGTTTTACAATTATTGTAAAACGACATCCAGGAATTGCCATTTCTTGTATTGTATGGATGTGTCAAGGTTTGGCTAACTAGTTTTAAAGTAATATCGTTGTTGGCTGTGGAATTTGTTTAATAAAGCTTCTCTTTTGACAGCGTAAAGTCCAATTTCTGAAAAATGACTTTAATTTTTAGTAATAAAACATCCCTTTCATGTCTAAACTCTTAGTTAACTATTTCCATTCTATGTAAGAGACCTTTCTTATGGCAACATCACCTAAAATTGCAATTTTGAGTCGATTTATATGCTATTATGTATAGGTTAGGATTTTCTTCACTGCACCTATCTTACATCCACTCACAATATCAGTCCTGAATTTATAATCCTGAAAAAAGGATCAATCTGATTACGTACTAAATATAAATTTTAAACCTACCAAACAACATGTACAGGTGGTTTTAATGTATAATGTAACTGGAAACTTCATTGCGATTCCAATTTCCAAACTTGTAAAAACACCTAAAACAAGAAATTCGATACTCGTGGATACCGAAAGATATTTATTAATTCACATTATGAGATACGTCTTTTTTCATGAAAAGAACAAAATTATCAATAGATACAAGATTTAGAATTTATTATTTATCGAGACTAAGATGTTTGTGGAAATAGTATTGAAATAAGTAGTAACAGAAACACGAAACACGTGTTTAAAACACAACCACGTAACCGAGACTTGTGCATTCTAGCGGATAACTGGATACCAGAATGAAGTTATATAATTTTAATCAGTGTTCTTACTTATCTAAAGAAACTAGAACTAAAGCAATTTGTTGCGTCCCTTCTTGGTACAGAACTAGGACGAACGAAATTCCATTTAACGTTAATATGTTATAGACGAGTTGTTCAGACTGTTAGTGATGTGATATTTCCAGGTGTTTTTGGTACGGTATATAACAAAGGGGTGTTTACTGAATATATAATGAAATCGTTGTTTCTCCAAAACAAATTGTACTTTAACTACGGCGTTTTTAAAACGTGTATCCAAAATAGCTTGTTTTGAATAAATAGTATAGGTCGATATTAAACAATTATGATATTGTAATATACGTTACAATATATAAATAAGTATATTTTCTCCTCTAACATTTATTTCTTTCCACTGCAGTTTATCACACAATTTTATCTTCGTTGATTTTGGTTCAGGTATTCTACTGTAATAAACGCCTAATTAGTTCTAATTTTACTATTTTATTGTACTGCTATTCTATTATTTGAATATTCTGCAATTAAACTATTTAAAAGTCTCCCTTTGAAATTAAGAACAGAAACTGTAGTGAGTAACTTGCACGTAAGGAAATGAATTCTACTCTTTGCGTACATCCCTACGACATCCCTCGATAACTTGATGTCCAAATCAAAAAGATTGACTTAGGTTTAATGATGTTTATGCCCTGTTAATTTCAGCCTTAGCTTTTTGTTATTCTATTTATATTGATGAACGTCCTGCAATCAATTATTAATTGGTAAATAAACACTTTGACTTTTACCTTTTATACTTATGTTGATCCACAAGCTATGGTGTTGTGAATTTATAAAAAAGTTTTAACATTTGCCGATTTAAATTTTATTACATACATAGAACGCCTTACTGCCAACTAGTTTAGTTATGTATTACATACAATTTTGTAATAAGTTTGACATTTTTAGGGATTTTTTAAGCCCCTAGAGGTTATTTTTGGTGATATACAAGTTTTAATAATCCAGTACACACAGTAGGAAACGCGAATAATATCGGAGGAAATGTCGATACAATCAGGTGTGCATACCTCAGCGGCAATAACATTTCTAGCGGTAACCTCAGATAAGAATGACGTCATCTAGCAAGAATAGGATTTCGTATAATCACAATAATAGCATTGGGATTCCATTACGTAAGGCAAACATGAACCTTTCAAAAGCTGTTATTGTTCATATCCAGACTAGATGTATTGAAATATATTAGTTATTTTGTTGGCTAATATTCTTCCTCGACCCCAATGGTACATATAATTTTAGTTTATTTTATGCACGTCTACAAAAGTCTTTTTGACGCTAAAATTATTTTTACACGTGGTCAATATTTACTTTATTTTTATTTTATTTTATGTGTATTTGATATAGAAAATATAACAGTTAGCAAACGCATACTACGAAAAATGTTTAAAAAATAGTTTGCATTCTAACTTGTCCATTCATACAAGTAAAAACTGGACTCATAAATGTGACTACTATTGTAGCAATATAGTTGAATAGCAATATATTGTAGCAACTATAGTTGAACCCATACCGGCCACAACAGAAACTAATGTGTCACTCTGAGTCACTAGGATTTTGTAAGGTAATATACACCATGAATAGCGTTAGCTTTGAATATTTGTATTTCCAGGAACAAGAATCACATTTCAGATGTTGAAAGATTAGGGTACCAGTAGCGTAGGTAGAGTACGGCACTTACTGTGTTGTTAGCTATAAGCAGATATTCTCACCGCAGTTGAGATACCAGTCGTGTATCACTCTACCGCCATCGGTACTTACATGTGCAGTATTTGAAGCCAACTTATATTTAGAAATCTAATATTTAATTACTAGCTACAAATTTCTCTTTCTATACCAGCTCCTTCGTAGTACGAATTTCAAGATTACGAACGTTTGCCATCATTACATTATGTTAAATGAACAACTATAACGCTTTGAGGATTGGAAATTATCAACATACTTCTTTTGGTGTCAAAAACGTAATATGCTGAGCGTTAGTGAAGACTATCACTCAACGAACTAGAAGAATTTTTATTCCTGTTTCTCTGTTTCTTTGTCTATCTGAGTGTTTTACGTTCGGTATCTCGTAAACGAATTTACCGGTACACTTAAATTTTGCATGAAGCTTCATTCATTGTAAGCAACAATGCGTAAGATGATAGTGCTTGTCACTTCATCGGATTTGGGTGCGTTAACAAATATTTTTATTGGACTAATGGGTATCCATAATGGGAAACGATAAAATTGGGGAATAAATAAATTTGTAACAAAATTAAACACAATAATATGAATTTTAACGTGTAAAATGCAATTCATAGTACACTAAGTTATATTCAACGTTAAAGTTGGTAACAAGTTTTGATGTTAGCTTGTTCATGCGTTCAAATACCCTTCCTAGCTCACCGGATAATTTATCATTAATTTGCCACCAACACCACCATCACTTTAGTCAGTAACCATTGACGCCGCTAGATTAATAGCCAACGTTTGACAGATACAATCACCGTCAGTGTGTGAATGAACAGAATCTCAAAAACGTATGTGTTTTATTCATTTCACATTTTAGAATGTACCGATCATACAACACTGACATCTGACTCTGGTGTTGTATGTACTGTATGCTACTGACTCTTTAAAAATTCTGCTTGTACAAAAAGTTTGATTTGTTTTTCAACCACTAGTTATTATTATAGAAGTAATCAATTTGTACTCTAGATCAAACCAGATTCTTTTGATGTATTCCCGAATGCATATATCAAAAGTGCTTAAAACGTTATTACGTAGTGCTTAAATATAGTATTATTGGTGTATCAAAAATTCAAGATAGAGAATAATGTTCTATAAAATAAAATATATTTGTGATCTAGAACGTATTTTTCATCCTATAAAGATTGAATTTCAAAACTGTTTCAAGAAGAATGAAACATATGGCTTATCAAACAAAACTTTTCATCCAATTCCAAAACCAGTTTTCACCAATTATTGTCTTACAATATAATTTTTGTTTGTCGTTATGATATCCATAAGGTTTTGCATGAAAGCGGTCAGATTTTACAGTAATTTTAATTATTAAGTTTAAGTCAATTTACGAGTAATGTGCTAAAAATATAAATCAAATGGTAATATTGGACATATAAAATAAAAGGTTGTCTAACCAAAATATCAAGATTATAAAACACACGTTTACAGAAAATCACCTGGTTGTTTTTCCTTACTATAAAAATATTTGTAAGAAACTTTTTCAAATCAACTCGATGAAACTTGAAACTGGATAACTGAAATTGAGTAACTTTAATTGGGTGATCAACTGATTTTTCTATAACTATTATTATTATATATTATCTCAATTAATTGTATAAACCCTATGTACCTGTTTACAGTTATAGCAGAATATGATATTCCATTCTCTTGGCAGAGTTTGCGAATGTTCATAATATTTAGATATTCTTAGAATAGAATATTATTTTATTCATTTGATTCCACACAATGGATCAAATTATGAAATATAATCATATACAAATGGAATGTGGAATAATATTTGCTTTATTTGTAAATGTTTAAATGTAATTAAATATAGTTTGGAGGAGTATTAATTAACACAACCTCCAAAACAACCCGAGCTACTGCGGTCACCTCCATACGAGTAAGAGGACACACATTATTACGCGGTACACTAAAATGTCAGTGGTTTTTTACTTTATACGTAAATAATTTGCAGGTCTTGTATTCATAAGATTTTTTTATAAACATTTTATCAACAGGAACAAATTTTAAATCTTATGATTTTAAAACCTGAAAATTCCGAAATTATATTATATTATAAAATATATATATATTCAAAAGGAATTTCTGCTCGATATATTTTGTACGGATTTAATAATTCCTTTTTAATAAACTTAAGTTAAGTATTTTTATATAAACTAAAAAACCAAAAGATTTTTGAAATATATATATATATATATATATATATATATATATATATATAAATTTTGTTACCTTTTTGTCAACTAGATCAGTGTTGCCAGCAGCTCACAGAGTGTAGGAAAAGTTTCATGCAGCTTAACAAACGGAATATTCTTTTTTTCTATTATCGAGATTGAAACACCTTTTCAATAACTCGTTTGACAAGTTAGACTCGTGTTACTATATTCGATGATAAAGTCGTATTGACTGCAATTAGGCGATAGTGCACGACCTCACCGGGTGTGGCGTTTGAGTGGAAGTGAAAATCAGCGATGTCACAAGAATGTAAGAGTTTGAGTGAAATTGAAAATCAGCGATGTCACAAGAATGTAAGAGTTTGAGTGAAATTTAAAATCAGCTATGTCACAGGAATGTAGTAGTTCGAGTGAATCAGAGATGCTGCAATAATATGGGAGTTTGAGTAAAAGTGAGAAATTAGTGATCTCACAGGAATGTTCGAGTGAATCAGAGATGCTGCAATAATATGGGAGTTTGAGTAAAAGTGAGAAATTAGCGATCTCACAGGAATGTTCGAGTGAATCAGAGATGCTGCAATAATATGGGAGTTTGAGTAAAAGTGAGAAATCAGCGATCTCACAGGAATGTAGTAGTTCGAGTGAATCAGAGATGCTGCAATAATATGGGAGTTTGAGTAAAAGTGAGAAATTAGCGATCTCACAGGAATGTTCGAGTGAATCAGAGATGCTGCAATAATATGGGAGTTTGAGTAAAAGTGAGAAATCAGCGATCTCACAGGAATGTAGTAGTTCGAGTGAATCAGAGATGCTGCAATAATATGGGAGTTTGAGTAAAAGTCAGAAATCAGCGATCTCACAGGAATGTAGTAGTTCGAGTGAATCAGAGATGCTGCAATAATATGGGAGTTTGAGTAAAAGTGAGAAATTAGCGATCTCACAGGAATGTTCGAGTGAATCAGAGATGCTGCAATAATATGGGAGTTTGAGTAAAAGTGAGAAATCAGCGATCTCACAGGAATGTAGTAGTTCGAGTGAATCAGAGATGCTGCAATAATATGGGAGTTTGAGTAAAAGTGAGAAATCAGCGATCTCACAGGAATGTAGTAGTTCGAGTGAATCAGAGATGCTGCAATAATATGGGAGTTTGAGTAAAAGTGAGAAATTAGCGATCTCACAGGAATGTTCGAGTGAATCAGAGATGCTGCAATAATATGGGAGTTTGAGTAAAAGTGAGAAATCAGCGATCTCACAGGAATGTAGTAGTTCGAGTGAATCAGAGATGCTGCAATAATATGGGAGTTTGAGTAAAAGTGAGAAATCAGCGATCTCACAGGAATGTAGTAGTTCGAGTGAATCAGAGATGCTGCAATAATATGGGAGTTTGAGTAAAAGTGAGAAATCAGCGATCTCACAAGAATGTAAGAGTTTGAGAAGAAGTGAGAAGTCAGCTATGTCACTGGTATGTAGGAGTTTCAGTGAAATTAAGAAGTCAGTGATATCGCCTAAATACAAGAGTTTGAGTGAAAGCCAGAAATCAGCGACATCGCCGGAATGTTGGCGTTTGAGTGAAAGTAAAATAATCAGCGAAACTGTCGGAATATATTAGTTTGAGTAAAAGTAAAAAATCATCAATGCCAAACGAGCGACATCCTATAGGATAGGACTAATACCAATACTACACAGCCTAGGGATGCAAATTATACGGGATTATGTAGCACATCAATTCATCTCTTGTTAGAACAGTAAATGTAAAGCGTGTACATTTTACATTTACATAGACAATGTAATATAAACGCATTCTCCTTTATAAACACCACCAAAGATACTAAGTAAATTTTCTCTGTATAATTGAGCGCTAAAGGGTCCTTTTGAAGCTTTTAAAGCTTTTACTGAGCTATATATCTTCGCTGTTATATTTAACAGTGCATTAATTAAACTGACCTTCGTCTCTTTCTTGTTTATTGTTATCATTATACATATATCGTGTTTAAAATGATTAATTTTTTCGATTATTTTCCCGTAGATACAAACTGATATTAACTATTTTACAACATTTTAATACTCGTTTTTCTTTTATGTATATAAATACTTCCATATTTGTTTCTTTTTATTAATAAAACCAGTTTCTCGTACAATTGATTTTCAGTTATGGTCCTTATATTTTGTTACAATCAAATTCAAATCTAGATTGTAACAGCAAAGACGATTAAATAATGCACTAAACCACAACACTCCTTCAATTACTGTGGATACAGTGTTCACCGAGAAACGATATTAACTCGTAAGGTTTGCCTGAGGATTACGCAACTCTTTGAAGGTGTACTTTGTGTGAAAGCAAACTACAGCAGTTTGTAGCGAAACCTTGTTTTATGAGTTTCTTCAAGTTCCAACTTTGTTATACAGCCATAACACTTGATTTTGTAATAAGGACATTTTTGAAAGACTAGTTATTTTTGACTTAATATGTAAAATGCTTACTGAACGAACGAGAAATAAATAAAGTTTTAAGCGGACTGAGAACAATTTTATGACATTATTTCCACGTGTAACTGTGGACTTGAAACTTGTCGTGCAACCACAGTACAGTTCCACGTGTAACTGTGGACTCCATACTTGTCGTGCAACCACAGTACAGTTCCACGTGTAACTGTGGACTCCATACTTGTCGTGCAACCACAGTACAGTTCCACGTGTAACTGTGGACTCGATACTTGTCGTGCAACCACAGTACAGTTCCACGTGTAACTGTGGACTCGATACTTGTCGTGCAACCACAGTACAGTTCCACGTGTAACTGTGGACTCGATACTTGTCGTGCAACCACAGTACAGTTCCACGTGTAACTGTGGACTCGATACTTGTCGTGCAACCACAGTACAGTTCCACGTGTAACTGTGGACTCGATACTTGTCGTGCAACCACAGTACAGTTCCACGTGTAACTGTGGACTCGATACTTGTCGTGCAACCACAGTACAGTTCCACGTGTAACTGTGGACTCGATACTTGTCGTGCAACCACAGTACAGTTCCACGTGTAACTGTGGACTCGATACTTGTCGTGCAACCACAGTACAGTTCCACGTGTAACTGTGGACTCGATACTTGTCGTGCAACCACAGTACAGTTCCACGTGTAACTGTGGACTCGATACTTGTCGTGCAACCACAGTACAGTTCCACGTGTAACTGTGGACTCGATACTTGTCGTGCAACCACAGTACAGTTCCACGTGTAACTGTGGACTTGATACTTGTCGTGCAACCACAGTACAGTTCCACGTGTAACTGTGGACTCGATACTTGTCGTGCAACCACAGTACAGTTCCACGTGTAACTGTGGACTCGATACTTGTCGTGCAACCACAGTACAGTTCCACGTGTAACTGTGGACTCGATACTTGTCGTGCAACCACAGTACAGTTCCACGTGTAACTGTGGACTCGATACTTGTCGTGCAACCACAGTACAGTTCCACGTGTAACTGTGGACTCGATACTTGTCGTGCAACCACAGTACAGTTCCACGTGTAACTGTGGACTCGATACTTGTCGTGCAACCACAGTACAGTTCCACGTGTAACTGTGGACTCGATACTTGTCGTGCAACCACAGTACAGTTCCACGTGTAACTGTGGACTTGATACTTGTCGTGCAACCACAGTACAGTTCCACGTGTAACTGTGGACTTGATACTTGTCGTGCAACCACAGTACAGTTCCACGTGTAACTGTGGACTCGATACTTGTCGTGCAACCACAGTACAGTTCCACGTGTAACTGTGGACTCGATACTTGTCGTGCAACCACAGTACAGTTCCACGTGTAACTGTGGACTCGATACTTGTCGTGCAACCACAGTACAGTTCCACGTGTAACTGTGGACTTGATACTTGTCGTGCAACCACAGTACAGTTCCACGTGTAACTGTGGACTCGATACTTGTCGTGCAACCACAGTACAGTTCCACGTGTAACTGTGGACTTGATACTTGTCGTGCAACCACAGTACAGTTTCCACGTGTAACTGTGGACTCGATACTTGTCGTGCAACCACAGTACAGTTCCACGTGTAACTGTGGACTCGACACTTGTCGTGCAACCACAGTGCTTGTGTTACAGATATTTATGAAGAAGAAGAAAACAAAACTTGAGAGCAGTCTAAGCATGAGAAACGTATAAAATAAAAATTATGGATTGAAATAGTGAGCAAAGAAAAGAATAAATATGACTCTCTCTACCAACAATAGGGTAAAAATTTCGAGAAATAACACTAAGGGAGCAAATAAAAATAACAATACCAGGCTAGATGTATTATTAAAAAGTGATAACAATAAAAATGACGTAAATACCATTAACAGAGATCAAATAACAAACAATAAAAGCGTAATATTAACTAACTGAAGAAGAATAACAGGAATAATAATACTAGCAATAACAGATCAGCGCAAATTAAAAATAATTTAAATATTTGGAAACTTTTAAATAAATTAAAATCAAGTTTTTGTTATTGATGTGACATCGTATTACAAATGAAAATTAATAAGGATGTCCTAAAATTTCTGTCATTCATACATACAATCTTTAGAATCAAGCCTGTTTCATTCATCACCATTGCAAACTACTTCGAACAGTAGAGTCAGTCTTCTAATTGGGCGGTCTCCCAGTCGAATGCCAAAAACTCACCTGCATTATAAAATGCCTGAGACACCAAGAAGCATTTCAGGTGTCTTCATATGCTTTGGAGCATCTGAGACTGAGTTGGGCAGTCTGTTGACAAATTGAACACTAAATTGCGAGGGCAGGCCTTCATATACCACCGTTCTGTGTCTCTCAGTTCGATAGTTAGCTCTTCCACGTATCTCATACAAGTGTATGTATCAGCCTCTGGTTAAGGCACATTTATTCATATAAAATAAAGTTGTTTCTAATATGTAGAGGCATAGCGGATTCTCAACAGCTGCAAAGTTTTGGAAAGTTTGCCTGCACGACTCTATGAGTTTGATTTTTGATGATTCTAGACGTTTTTTAAGCTTGAATGATCTTTGGAACTGAGTGTTTGCGCAAGCTCCCCAAATAGGGTTTATCTACCTCCATAGGCCAGATGGAGGTAGATAAAGCCATAATACGCCGTAACCGGTACCTGACTCGAGCCGTACTCGACCTCAGAATAAAAATGCCCGAGCAGATTTTCTCTTAGAATTTGTCCCTAAGGTACTTTTGAAAGCCGCTAATCGTGTCATATATTTTGAAGATATTCAAGTTTTAAGTAATCTTAATCTTAAATTATCTTCAAAAACGTGAAAAGTTAGTTATATGGTTGGTTATTTAAAAATATAACTCAGTGTTCATTGGTATACCTATCTGGGAAAGAGACAAGAAACTCAGTATATTGTTTGTAAAGTTTCTTACAGTGGTACTTATGACCTAATACAAAAGGACTTATTATCACTTTGTGACGATAAAAGTAACACTCTTATGACATATATGAGTTATGCATGAGTTGGTGAATATATAAAGTCGTTAAAAACATATATTGTATAAAATCTCTTATAATTTTATGGTTGAGTTGTCAATAACTTAAATTAATCGTATGTGTTATTATATTACAGTTACTATTTACCTATTACTTTAACGTCACGTGTAAACAGAACACAGCACATACTGACCTCTGACCTCTGACAAGTACCAGAGAAGGAGGAACACGACACGACCAATCAGTGATGGTCACGTGACTAGACGGAGGCTGATTCATTCATAACTCCGCTACAGCTGTGATTTATACTACTCTACTATTTATATCTTGCAAGGTACACATATGAAATAACAGGGGAAAAGAGTGTTTTGTAGCTAAACAGTTTCATTGAACGTAATACATAATTGCTTTGTATGTTTTAGGTACGAGTTGGTATCTTCGCATACGTTTTGAATAGGTAAGTTATAATGCCCGAATAGAAGTTGAACAATTCTATATTGCCATTTTATTTTAACAAGCAAACATAGGTTTTACGAAATATATTAAACTTGTTGGAATATTCATAATCCACGTATCTACCGATGCATGTTCTCTCAGATTATAAGGCTTGGTACACCAAAAACCAAATGTTGGATACATAAATAATAGTTATATCCCCGTCAGACAACTAAAGAAACGTTTACCTTTCAATTATTGTATACGTTTAACTGAAGTTTCTAGGATGGAATTTAAATTACTCTACATTACGTTATACGGAAAAAGCAGTGTCGAGGAAGTGATATCGGCAGGTGTGAGACACAGATAGCGCAGAGTTAGTGTGGCGCTCACTGGGTCATGGCTGAATCTTCATTAACTCCTTGACATTGTTCCTTATAGAACAGGGACTTCCTTACGGAAACTGCTGATGAGATCATCGTACGTTCAACATTAAATGTAACCTACGTGTGACACGGTTTGGTTTAACTCATCATCGTTTTTTATAATAGTGTAACTTTTTCATTTTTCACAAGAAATAGTTTTAACTACAGGTAATTATTTTCTTTCACGTAATTGTAGAGGACATTGTCTAAACAATCGTGTTTCCCAAAATGAGCTTAACATATTTTACCGGTAATTGTAAATGTAAGGGAATACAAAATGCGACATATACAACAAGGTACGATGTACACACAATCTCACATGTCAACTGAAACTCTGCACAAGCCCAAGAGAAACATTTCTTGGCATCCTTGACGTAAGATGATGGTAATAGCTGGAGAAAACCATCTCGCGACTCCTTTTAATGTTTCAACTGTTTTATATAATAATCGTGATATGAGTAAAACATTTGTTTAGTGTAAGTGGAGTAAGCTATGATTAGCTTTAAAAGATTATTTTTTTTCTCTCTCCTATTTTAGTGCTCTAGGACAGAATCTGTTAGTATAACCCATAGTGTCAGTAACATAAGTTATTTAAGGAAAGACGCTAGTTATTCTGTCTTATTGCTACATGTCATGTTTTGAAATGAATCTAAAGTAATTTCCTGGTCAGATATTTGTCCAATCCTTGAAATATTTTTGTGGCGCAGGCCTATTTCACTTAGAATAATCTTTTATGATAGTGATTTAGAAATTTCCAACCACCGCATTCAATCCTGTCCCGTTGTTGTAGGGCGGATCTTTTATCTTCCCTTTGATTGAGACGTCATCCCGAAGTCTAACATGAAAAGGGACGTTTCTTCTTGGTATTTCTGAGATTATTTGTAGTAATTACAAGAAAAGGCTCACCGCAAATTATCTGGCTTCTATGCCTTTATATGTAAAACTTGAATAAGTAAAAACAAGTGATTTCTTGGTCATATATTTATCCAAACCTTAAAACAAATGTATGTGAGATCAAGCAGGCTGTGCATTTGTTTTTTGCTTAAGAAAGATTCATAAAATCGGTTCAGTAGTTTCGGAAAATATGAATGGACATACATCAAAAATCGGTCGAATTTGTATAACCTCCTATTTTTTGAAGTCAGTAAAAAGTATAATTCTCGCTTACATTATTCACACTAAGACCATGCTTTTAAAAACGGTTCGCCTAACCATGTATTTATTTTCTGGGGAATTAATATAAAATATTGATTACACTTATGATTTTCAGAGTCAAATCAATCATACGGACACGTTGTGTTGAGGTCCGGTGATTATTTCGGTTATTTATGCGGTACGACGCTAGGCTGCGCCACATAACTGTGATTGTCACTGTTTAAATATTTGCTACCTGACCTCTCACTTCACAGAGGTCAGTCCCAGAGGTAACTTTTTCCGCGCCTAATAATTTATACTGATTAAATTATATATATTGTGTAACTAATACAAACAGAGATTACCTCATCAAAATTTCTCATTCTCGTCTTCTCTTTGAATATAGCGTTACTTAACGGAAAATATTTTACAACAGCAAAGTAGTTTCGTAGCTCTTATCAAAATCTTATTAGTATCTGATCCTTATTGCAACTTTACATTACGGAGACTCGCCCTACTTGTAAATATTTATATATTGAAACAATTTATCTTCTAAAAGAGATATGTTTGACATTATTATTCCAGTGAAACAACGGATAAGATCTTTATACTTGAGATTTTAAGTCTGTTTGTTGCATCTAAGTAATACGTGTTAAGTAGTACCTTTAAGTTATTTAAACTTAGTTATCTTAATGTAGGGAACGTATTTCTATATTCTAAGAGAATAATTATTTTTGTATATTTTTTGTATTTTGTATCCAATGTGCTGTCTCAAATTCAACAAATACGTTTATTGGCTTAGTGCTAGCGAAGCCTGTCACTCAAACAGCTCGAAACATTACATTTACGCCTGTCTGTACATCGCGCGAAAATGAAATTTTGAAAATGAAATTTGCATGAAGCTTTATTTTTATATAGGCAACTTCGAGTTCGATAACAGTACATCTCATTCCATTGGATTTAGCTGTGCGTTAGTGAACATTTGTACATTATTTTATGGATAACCATGACTACGAAGAGAAAACCGTCGAATGGATAAATCTGTAAATACACTGAGAACAATGATACGGTATTTTAACACAGTTATATACTTGAAGTTTTGCATGCAACCTCAGTCTGGCACACTCTACCAAGTAATACTTATAATAATCATTAAAACAAATGACTATGAACGAACACGGTTTTAACAACAGCAATATCGAAAACTTTAAAATTCCAAATTACCATTTGGAAAATTCTTACTCCCGCAACTCCTTCAAAGAAGGAGGTGTAGCAATATTTCTGAAAAAATGAGCTCTCCTTTACCCCTCTCACTCTTTTTCAACCCTACAGACAAACACTGTGAACATACAGGGGTAAAAATCAAAACCAAACACTCTCATATTGATGTGATTGGTCTATATAGGTCTCCCAACGAAACGAGGAATTGTTTTTTTTTTTGTTTCAAAATTCGATCAGCTCTTGACTGGCATTGCAAATCAAACTCGCGGTTTCATAGTCATGGGAGACTTCAAAATTGACGTCTTAGATGTAGATAGTCCCATGACAAGTAGATTAGCTGACTTGCTGAGGTCGTTTGGCCTGAACTGGTCGGTTAACTCTCCAACAAGAGTGACGGCCAACTCAGCGACCGCGATGGTATTACAGATTTGACAGACGTTGAGGTCTTGGTGGTCAACACAGCCCTTTCAAACCACTATGGCCAACAGGCCATCATCAATGGTCACGAGGCACCAAGGGGTCCCATCTCAGAGAAAACATTTAGAGATACAAGGCCCACAAACATAGCATTGCTCAACTTTCAACTGGCAAAAGAAAGTTGGAACTTTCTGAATTATAGGGGATACCCTTGAGCTACAATTTCAAAAATTTGGACAAAAATATAATTTCTATCTAGACGTAAGCTGTTCTCTAAGGAAAACCAAACAAAAACCTAAGAAACGAAAGTGCACATGGATTACCAAAGGTATCCTGGTCTCTAGAGAAAAAAATATATTTCTCTCGGAAATAAACAACCAAAAAGTTAACGAAGAGTTCAAAAGATTTTTTTCAAAAGTACCAACAAATTTATAGAAAATTCATCAAATCTGCGAAAGCCTATGATGTAAACAAAGCATTGCTCAAGTCGAAAACGTCTCAAAAACTGCATGGGGCTTCATCAATAATAAAAATGTATTAACTGACATACCGATTGAACTAAAAATCAAAGATAAACTCATCAATGATCCTGTAAGGGTAGCTGAGGAGTTCAATAAATTCTTTTCCTCGTTTGGAGCTGAACTAGGACATCGTCCTCCATATAGCCAGCCTGTTCACATATCAATGCCGAGTCAAATAGCTTCATTGGCTCTGGTCTAGGTATCAGAGGAGGAAATTGCTAGAGTGATGCGAGGCTTCCCATCAAAACGGTCTAACTCAAATTATGTGTCAACGTGGCTCCTAAAGCAATGCTCTAAGCATTTATTGGGGCCGCTCGAACGCCTTATCAACATTTCTTTTCCCTCGGGAAGCGTTTCCTTCCTCTCTCAAAATCGTTAAAGTCACTCCAATTTTTAAGAAGGGCGACCCTCTTTCAACTCAAAATTATCGCCCCAATTCGATATTGCCGGTCTTCAGAAAAATCTTTGATAAGCTCTTTCTTTCTCGTTGTTTGAATTTTCTGGACAAATACCATCTGCTGTCTGGAAACCAGTTAGGATTCCGAAGTGGTAGATCGACGGTAGACGCAGTCGTGCGTCTAATCGATGCGATAGTAGAGGAAATTGAAGGTCGAGGAGATACTTTGAGTATTTTCCTTGACTTATCAAAAGCGTTTGACTGTGTCGACCATCAAATACTCATTCGCAAACTGGAGTATTACGGGATGCGAGGAGTGTCGCTCAAGTGGCTCAAATCGTATCTCAGTGATCGAACACAATTTTTAGGCATTTCAGGCGTCCAATCGGGAGAGGAGGGTCTGAGCTATGGTGTTCCTCAGGGTTCCATACTTAGCCCTTTCCTCTTCTTGATCTACGTAAATGATGTTGGTTCATCGGTACAACAAGGGCGACTTCGTCCAGTACGCAGATGACACGATTCTCTGTCCCAACTCAAAATCACAAGAAGAACTTGAAAAAATTACGTTCATTGAGCTCAACAGTGCAGTTCAACATTTCAATGAACTCAATCTCAAAACAAATCCTTTGAAATCGAAATTCATTCAATTTAGTTTGCGACGAACAGATTCAGATTATAGTCCTACAGTCATGTTAGACGAAACTGAAATCACTGAATTGTACTCAATGAAATTCCTTGGAATACACCTAGATCGAGGTTTAACTTGGGATTGTCATGTAGACTATGTTTGTTCAAAGTTATCCTCAGGCATTTATGTCTTGAGGAAACTGTCCGAATACTGCCCAACGCAGGTACTGATGACGGCATGTTATGGACTGATCTACCCACACCTTTCTTACGGATTGGTATTGTGGGGAGGTTGCACAACCGTAAACTTTTCCAAAATTTTCACCCTTCAAGAAAAAAGCTGTTTGAACAATTGCAAAACTGCAATGGATAGAGTCGATCAGGCCAGCTTTAAAAAAATCTAAAATTGTTGACATTACCTTGCCTCTACGTCTTGGAAACGTGTCTTTTTTCAAATCCAAATGCGAACACACAAGAGGTAGTGATTTACACTCTTATGCAACTAGAGGCAGGGATGACTACCGAACTGGAAGACACAGGACGGTAGCTCACGAGAGTTTGCCTTCTCAGGCAGGAGTTCGAATTGTCAAAAACTTGCCGAACTGGATTAAAAGTGTCCCCATGCTGAACGCATTCAAAGCTCGTCTAAAAACAACATTGACCACATCGCGTTCTACAGTATAGACGAGTTTATGGCACACAATTGGGAAACCTCTCAATTGGTTGACTGACCGGGGAAGTGGTGGATCAATTTGAATGAGTGAGAGAGAGTGAACGCAAAAATTGTATGTATGGAAGGGACTTCGATGGTAGAACGAATGGAAATTTAGCTCAAAATACGTCTTGTTAATTGCTATAACACTGTTTTTATGTTTTACGCAATAAATAATTTATTATTATTATTACTATGATTGTAAATTCTTCTGAGTGCACCGATGTTTAATTTTGTTGAAACGTTGGTAATTGACATATTCATTTTACCTACAAATAAGTTCCAATCAAAGTATGTCACAAAAGTAAACATACAATATTTCAATATAGCTTATTGTAAAACTGTAGTTGATTTGTTTTTATTCTTTTATGACGAGTAATACTATATTCTAATATTCTAAAAGGGATCTTGAATTGTTTATTTCATAAAGAAATGAAAAAAATAATGAGCATCATATTTTATAATTAAATAGTGCACTGTTTCATAAAATAAATATCACCCAAGTGTAGACGGTTAAATGTAGCAATTCTTTGGTTTTAATTTAAATATAAGCGCAGCCTTAACGAATAATTTTAATAAATTATTTGTGATCACCGTTAATTCTTTGCAATAAAAAAAATCTGATTTCAATAAATACGCGTTGATATACATGTTTTCTTCATAGAAAAACATTTTATAAATACCTTAAAATATCTTATTAAATTCAAGAAGTGTGTCAAGTTTCAGTGCAGCTGAATGACACGTTATCGCCACTAACATAACTGAAATATTATACATAAAATGATTTTTCTTTCAGCTCGTGACATAACATATTCTCAGAATTGAATTCTATTTTAAAGTTAATTTTTTCGTTATTAATGAATAGATATATGTTTAGAGGGAAATTAAATCACTTTATCATATTATAAAAACATTCTTTCTGTCCTTCTTCAAGAAAGCCTTTTGAATTTCTATAATTGCGTCGCCTTTAATGAGAATATACTTTTTTTATCAATTTTTAAATAAAGCAAAATTTGCAACAAATATTAAAGCAACGTCTATCATAATAATGTGCTGATTGCTTTTCAGTTTCTCATTGGTGGAGTGTTATTTTTAAATACATAATACTTAATTAATTGACAGTAACGTTTGTACGAGTGTATGTGAATGCATGAATGCACGGAATCTATCACTTTGTTAATTTTAGTGTAACGCTTCATAAGTTTAAACTTTATTATTTAATTATAATTTCGTAAGAAAATTCTTACTTTAAAATCCTGGAGAGTTTGGGCATAGGATTTCGTTTGGACAATACATAATTATACAATTATAAATAAACACAATTCCGGGAATGAAAGGTACAATTTGTTTCTGGAAAAGCGTAAAACACTTGAAGTGATTAATTGATGCAAATTACGATATTCAAATTAACAGTCATTTCGAACATTTCAGAAAAAGATGGAAATAGAAAGAATTTGAACGTTGTTGTATATTAACAATATTGCCATGCCATATATAAGGTAGTATTTTCTATGCGTTACATGCTGCATACAAAAAAAATGTTACTTAGTATATCGCCTGCATTACTCCGATATTCTCCTCTAAATGCTGTCAATAAAAAAGTTCTTATCTTTATTAAGGACAAACCTTTAAAGTCATTTGGTTGCACATAGCTCTTTACTTGACTTGAGCTTTATACCTAGGTTTCTATTGGTTTAAAAAAGAATCTTAATTGTTTTGAGGTCAAGATATCAAAGAATTGTTTTGTCCATATATACATCCGCCCGGGCGATAACTCTTTATTAATATATGTTTAGAGATTTGAAACTTGATACATAGGTTTCCTCTTGGTTTAAAAAGAAATCTTAATTGTTTTGAGGTCAAGATATCAAAGAATTGTCTGTCCCATATATACATCCGCCCGGCGATAACGCTTTATTAATATATGTTTAGAGATTTGAAACTTGATACATAGGTTTCTCTTGGTTTAAAAAGAATATTAATTGTTTTGAGGTCAATATATCAAAGAATTGTCTGTCCATATATACATCCGCCGCCGGGCGATAACGCTTTATTAATATATGTTAGAGATTTGAAACTTGATACATAGGTTTCTCTTGGTTTAAAAAAGAATCTTAATTGTTTTGAGGTCAAGATATCAAAGAATTGTCTGTCCATATATAGATCCGCCCGGGCGATAACGCTTTAATATATGTTAGAGATTAGAAACTTGATACATAGGTTTCTCTTGGTTTAAAAAGAATCTTAATTGTTTTGAGGTCAAGATAAATCAAAGAATTATCTGTCCATATATAGATCCGCCCGGGCGATAACGCTTTAATTAATATATGTTTAGAGATTTGAAACTTGATATATAGGTTTCTCTTGTTTAAAAAGAATCTTAATTGTTTTGAGTGTCAAGATATCAAAGAATTGTCTGTCCATATATAATCCGCCCGTGGCGATAACGCTTTATATATGTTAGAGATTAGAAACTTGATACATAGGTTTCTCTTGGTTTAAAAAGAATCTTAATTGTTTTGAGGTCAAGATATCAAAGAATTGTCTGTCCATATATAGATCCGCCCGGGCGATAAACGCTTTAATAAATGTTAGAGATTAGAAAACTTGATACATAGGTTTCTCTTGGTTTAAAAAGAATCTTAATTGTTTTGAGGTCAAGATATCAAAGAATTATCTGTCCATATATAGATCCGCCCGGGCGATAACGCTTTATTAATATATGTTAGAGATTTGAAACTTGATACATAGGTTTCTCTTGGTTTAAAAAGAATCTTAATTGTTTTGAGGTCAAGATATCAAAGAATTGTCTGTCCATGTATAGATCCGCCCCGGGCGATAACGCTTTATATATGTTAGAGATTTAGAAACTTGATACATAGGTTTCTCTTGGTTTAAAAAGAATCTTAATTGTTTTGATGTCAAGTATATCAAAAAAATTGTCTGTCCATATATAGATCCGCCCGGGCGATAACGCTTTATTAATATATGTTAGAGATTTGAAACTTGATACATAGGTTTCTCTTGGTTTAAAAAGAATCTTAATTGTTTTGAGGTCAAGATATCAAAGAATTGTCCTGTCCATATATACATTTCGCCCGGGTCGATAACGCTTTATTAATATATGTTAGAGATTTGAAACTTGATACATAGGTTTTTCTCTTGTTTAAAAAGAATCTTAATTGTTTTGAGGTCAAGATATCAAAGAATTGTCTGTCCATATATACATTCGCCGGGCGATAACGCTTTTATTAATATATGTTAGAGATTTGAAACTTGATACATAGGGTTTCTCTTGGTTTAAAAAGAATCTTAATTGTTTTGAGGTCAAGATATCAAAGAATTGTCTGTCCATATATAGATCCGCCCGGGCGATAACGCTTATATATGTTAGAGATTAGAAACTTGATACATAGGTTTCTCTTGGTTTAAAAAGAATCTTAATTGTTTTGAGGTCAAGATATCAAAGAATTGTCTGTCCATATATAGATCCGCCCGGGCGATAACGCTTTATATATGTTAGAGATTAGAAACATTGATACATAGGTTTCTCTTGTTTAAAAAGAATCTTAATTGTTTTGAGGTCAGATATCAAAGAATTATCTGTCCATATATAGATCCGCCCGGGCGATAACGCTTTATTAATATATGTTAGAGATTTGAAAACTTGATACATAGGTTTCTCTTGGTTTAAAAAGAATCTTAATGTTTTGAGGTCAGATATCAAAGAATTGTCTGTCCATGTATAGATCCGCCCGGGCGATAACAGCTTTATATATATGTTAGAGATTAGAAACTATATACATAGTTTCTCTTTGGTTTAAAAAGAATCTTAATTGTTTTGATGTCAAGATATCATCAAAAAATTGTCTGTCCATATATTGATCCGCCCGGGCGATAACGCTTTATTAATATATGTTAGAGATTTGAAACTTGATACATAGGTTTCTCTTGGTTTTTAAAAAGAATCTTAATTGTTTTGAGGTCAAGATATCAAAGAATTGTCTGTCCATATATACATTCGCCCGGGCGATAACGCTTTATTAATATATGTTAGAGATTTGAAACTTGATAAATATAGGTTTCTCTTGGTTTAAAAAGAATCTTAATTGTTTTGAGGTCAAGATATCAAAGAAATGTCTGTCCATATATACATTCGCCCGGCGATAACGCTTTATTAATATATGTTAGAGATTTGAAACTTGATACATAGGTTTTCTTGGTTTAAAAAAGAATCTTAATTGTTTTGAGGTCAAGATATCAAAGAATTGTCTGTCCATATATAGATCCGCTCGGGCGATAACGCTTTATATATGTTAGAGATTAGAAACTTGATACATAGGTTTCTCTTGGTTTAAAAAGATCTTAATTGTTTTTGAGAGTCAAGATATCAAAGAATTGTCTGTCCATATATAGATCCGCCCGGGTCGATAACGCTTTATATATGTTAGAGATTAGAAACTTGATACATAGGTTTCTCTTGGTTTAAAAAAAGAATCTTAATTGTTTTGAGGTCAAGATATCAAAGAATTGTCTGTCCATATATAGATCCGCCCGGGCGATAACGCTTTATTAATATATGTTAGAGATTTGAAACTTGATACATAGGTTTCTTTTGGTCCAAACATGATATTATTTGTTTTTGAGGTTCTAATCGTCAAAGGCGTTAATATTTAATACCTTGAAATAAACTCATTGAATTCATGAGGTCATAGAATTGTTCCTCATAAGTATGAAATTTCTGTGAAGCACAAATGTAATGTAATTATCTTCAGTAGGCACGTAACTTCCAGAGTAAAAGTGAAATTAATAACTCTGGTTCTGATTAGAATAGAAACATGAAATAAACGGCCTATTTAGACAACATTTAAATTTTCCCCTTGAAATATAATTCCTCTATTATCTTATTGTTAGAAAAATGTATATAGTTAGCTAACATTACCGTATGAATGTTTTTAAAGCGTATGTAGCTGGACTTATACGTTTTACAATATTTATTTATTAAATTATAAAAAAAGATTTTTTTATAAATTATTGTCTAAATTAATCTAAGTGATTGTTTTCGTTTTTGATTTCTGCGCTTCATCTATGGACCTAAAGACTTTTCATAGACACTACTGAACGAAACGCCATAAAATATTGTAACAGTTCTTCACACACAACACTTATTTCACACAAGCCCATTAAAAGCACTTTTAGCTCCAGGACTACATGTGCATTTATACAACAGATATAAATAACACATATTTATTTTATAAATCGGAGAAGTATCATCCACCGCCTCCATAAATTCCATCACATTTGGTTAGTAAATACGTTTCAGCGGGACATTACAATTTTATAATTTCACAACACAAAGGAACTTCAGTGTGAGATGAGTGATTTACTACCCCAGCCCCATCCGTACTTGGGACGATGCTATCCAGAATTCTGCGCTATATTCGTTTTAGCAAATTATATTGCCGCAGAAAAATGTAAATATCATTGAATCAAAGTTTCCCCAGTTATTTATCATTCACGCTTTCTTTTGTGTATTAATGAATCACCAACAGCCTCCGCTGTTATATTTATGTGTTTGTATTTTTTCGTTTAATCAACATTTCTTTACAATTGTAGCAGTAACACGTTTTTTAACAAAAAGGTCAGTGTATGCTACTTTAGGCAAAGAAACCAAACTTCCAAGACCTACATGTCCAAACAATGACAAATCAGAACTATGTTCATCCAAAACCTCTATACAATCAAAATGACTTCGATATCATAAGAGGCTTCTCTGAAGTATTATCATATCCCTCTTGCAAAAATATCAACAAGTTGCAACAATCTGTTGGCTAAATGCTTTACGAAGAATGTGCATTGTCCAAAAGTACGTTTTATAGTCAGGATATGAGGAAATAAATATCAAGATTGTTCCCACATGTTGAGTCATGGGATACAGCTTAAATAATTAAAGTGGAATATAATTTATATATTAAAAACTTATAGTTCCAACTAACAAAAATCGTATTTTTAATTAGAATAGTACCTATAAAAGTTATTGAATTCCAATTTACTGTTCCGAAATAGTTGTGCATTTTAACACATGTAGGGCTAGTAACCTGTAGCTTATATTATCAGTAACAAATACTTGAAAACTAATGTTTTTATGAATTTAGTTACCAGTATAAAGGGGATACGGTGTGGAGTCTTTATTTGAGGCAAAAAGTATTCCGTTGTGTATTTAAGGTATATGCTTGTTGTCATTAATCATATTTATAAATTATAGTTCCACTTTTTTATGATTAATATTTACAGTGTGATGTAAATTAGAGTAATTTATAAATCGTACGATTCTTTCCGGGATTTTCGCATGAAGAAACGGCATCGCTACGGTTACATGCAACTAAAGTTTATATATCAGTTATCTACGGTTTCATTTATATATAAAAAAAAATAATAAAAAAAAATAAATAAAAAAAACAGTGTCACTATGAGCATATTCTTTTCAACCTGATATAAGTGGTAGTCACTAAGAGATATTCCAATTTCTTGATAAAGTTTTGATTTAAGTTGATAGGTGGACTCTGAACTCTTAGAGTGAAACTGCTTTTTGTAATACCGTTGATAAATCTCGAATTTATCTCCAATATTACAAGTTATTTTAAGGAATAGCAACAAAGATTTCAGTAGCAATTGAAATATTTCAGGCCAGTGTCAAGAAATCCTACAGGAAAGGGAGCGTAAAGTCCTTAGATTTACAGTTACGACACTTATGATGTAATAAAGTATGGCATTTTACTGTAGTTGATTAAAATCCCAATAAAAAACTCAGATATAATTCTGTATGTAACATTTTTAATTTTAAAAGCGTAATTGATTGTGAGAGTTGAGTGAAACAGACAGGTGCAATCAGGAGGGAATTTTGAAGTAGGAATAGGACTATATGTTAACTAGGGAACTTAATAATTTCCGTGTAAAATTATGTTAAGTCGTTCCAGCAGGTTGTAAAAGTGATTGAGAAAACAAACAAACAAACAAACAAACAAACAAACACACACACACACACACACACACACACACACACACACACCAGACACCATTAGATTTCTATATAAAGTAGAGATTAATAATGTAAAGAGATCAGAATTAATAATTTTAATACTAATTTTATCGCAAGAAACTAATTCGCTATACGCATACGAAGTTTAAACAATATCTCAGGCCTAAGTGCAATAAAATAAGCCTAATTTATTTGCCACACCCGGGCTTGCAATGATATACCGTACCTCGTACAATATTATTTTTGTTTCAGGAAATCAAACCTACTTCCAAAACAATAAAGTAAAATAAGTAAAAAATACAAATATACACACTTGTATAACTGTCCCACTCTAAACTTTTGCTCATTAAACTATCCAGGAATACAAACATTCCGACTGGTATAAAGCAAAGTTTGTTTACTGTACACATCTCTTCATATGTCAGCTCCGTTCATAATTACATTATTCTGTCCATTGTTAGATCCATTTTGGAGAGCACATTATTGTCCTGTGCCAGTGGCGAAACTAGGAATTGTCTTTCGGGGGAGGGAAGCGGGCTAAATCCAAACACAACACACCGGGGATATGGATAAATATATAAATAAACTAGGTAGGCCTAATTCGAATTAAAAGTTTAACTGCTGTATTTTAAAAATTGTAGGGTTTTCTCTTATATGTATATCTTTAATTTTTGACCTCTTTGGGTGGGGTGGGGGGTAGGGTTCTACCCCTAGTATCGCAACTGTGACCTGCATAAATTATTCATCAGTTAGAGTGTGGCATTAATTATTCACTAGACTGTGCAGCAAGTACACCTGACGAATGATGAATTACTCATTCATAAATGTTTCATAGAATAGAACTATGAGAATAGCAACTGCTACTACGTGGTTAGCGCAAAACCAACAGGCTGGGCGGTGAATGTTGTCTCACAGTAAAAACACGTACAGCACGTGTCTGGCAGACGAACAATTTATTTGGATACTGTATTATGATTTATAATATAATGTTAATTCTGTGAATAATATTCATTCTCAACCGTGTGGCTGTCAGGTGACATCTGTATGACAGGTCCGTGTGGAGTACCGCAGGGTTCGATCCTGGGACCTTTAATGTTTTAAATATTTTATGTTATAACAAATTGTAAGACGTGCTCTTCATTTTTGCATATAAAATATAAGACAATAAATAATATTGCAATATTAAGACTTATCAATGACACCATAGGGTAGGTGATAATAGGACCCTATGTACCAAGTTTCAGTTATCTAGGATCTTTATATGAAAATTTATCGCACAGACGGAGGACTGCAACACTATTTCAAAAAGGATCTGACAGTTTCTAATATTTTCAAAGTATTGTGTAACGTCTGTGACATGTTATTTAAAGTTTCTCAATCTAAATTTGAGTTTTATACATATGTTAAAGGCACTTTTACTTTGCAAAGGGCATGTTAAGTTCGGAAGCTTTTCTTTGCATGTGTTTGTTTTTATTGCGATTTTAATCCACTGCAGTAAAATTTCATCATTGATTAAATCATAAAAATTAAATTTTAAGGACTTCAAATTTTGTCTCCCTTTAGAAGTAGGATATCTCCACACTATCATAAAATAGTGTAATTTGTACTAAAATATCTATAGCTATTTATTAAACTATCGTGAAATATTGGAGATAGATTTGAGAAATTTCAGATAAAAATCATTCATTCTCTGATTTTAGTTTCAAAACTTTAAACTTAAATCTAAAATGTATTGATATTTTAATGTTGTTCAGTCATTTTTTCAACTGATCACTTATCTCAGGATCTGTTGAAAAAATACACACATGGTGTCAATATTTTTCAAAATCAAATTGCATGCGAACCCGCGGACAACTGCTAGAGTGCGCTATATACTTTAATTTGCGCATGCCACCCGAGTAAAGCCTGATAAACACGTGGTGAGGCCCTTAAAAGAAGGTTATTTACGAATAATGAATTATACTAATTTGCAGCACACTGTAAATATTGATTATAAAATAGTGTACATATCATTTGTAAATATAATTAATGACAACAAGCATATACCTTAAATACACAATGGAAATAATGGTTGTCTCAAGTAACGACTTAATGACGTTCACATTATAATATTATCTTTATTATACTGCTAAATACATATAAAAAAACATCTGGTCCCAAGCACATTACTGTTGCCGACAGTACAGTTGCAGTTTACTAGCGCGCCTGGTGTTACAATGCAAAACTACTTACGGAACAGTGTGTTGAAAATCTGATCGCAAATCACCATCAAATTTCTTTCTTAATTAAAAAAATTATAGTATTAATTATTGCCTTGGGCCAGCATAGATTTTGATATTTTAGTCAATAAATACTTTGTATATTAGTAAAAACTGTAAATTTTAAGTTATAAGATAAGTTTTATTTCATTTTAATTTGTTAGGCTGTATCTTCGGACTCAACATGTAGGAACAGTTTTACTGTTTGTTTCCTAATATTATTCCTAAATATTAGAGTGTAGTTTAGAGCAAAGCACATATTTAGCAGAGCATTTAGTCTACGTACTGTTGCAGCTTGTTGACGGGGAATGATAATTGGAGCAAAGGATTGCGCGAAATATAGGGAAATCGTAAACTGAACCATGTTGTAGGGTTGATATCCTGCTGCCAAACATACACTCTTGGGTCATCTGCCAACAAAGAAACAACTAAGGGAATGATACTCTTAGTGGAATAGGGATTGGCCAGGACATTTTAATTTACATGCCTGAATTATGAGGTAATTCTATATGGCCAAAAGGTATGTTTTTGCAAGAGATATATTGTTAAATAGGTTAGAGAAGTTTCATAGGATATAAAATTTAGATGAAATTCTGAAGTCGGCTCTATCTTTTAGGTAGGCTAACGACTGAGACTCGATAAAAATAGTGATATAGAATAAGTCGATATAACCATGAATATACTGTGTCCTATGAAACGTGACTAGTACTTTTGGAAAGAACAAAATTACACAACCTTTTAAAATAAGCATTGAAGAAGTGGTTAAATTCCGGTTATTGAAACCTGGTGTTAAACACATAGAAAAATTACTGACTGATGGCCGGAAAACAAAGCATTATCTAAAATATTTGTTTTAATTGGAATACGATATATATATATACATATATATAATATATATATATATATATATATATATACTTTATTTTAAGCATATATAGAATAGAATTTAAAATGCATTTAGTGCGATAATCTCCATTACGGTAAAATCAACATAGTTCAGACGGAATGTTGAGTTAATGTTTTTAATTATTTATGCTAAATAGATTAAAACAGTTTTGTAGAACATCAACTACTCTCACAGTTTGTTTACTGGAGTGAATTTATTCAGCAGTAAGCAGTACTCCATAAGTAAACACCAATGAAATGTATTTCAGTATAAATAAATAAAATATCCCCCTGAATTAATTTACGAAAAGTACATTGAATTAAATCTAATTAATGGTTGTGATAGTTTTCTTTAATACCGTTAACTGTATAAGGCAGACTTCATTCATATCGTACTGAAATGGAAAACCACCTCTGTTTCACAGCTACTGTATTTACACCCCTTACATTGTTAGATCTTACATTAATGTATTAAGTAGTAGAGGTCGTCTTAGAATTACAATCATTGTATATTTTAACAATCAATGTACCATAAATTATATATATATATATATATATATATATATATATATATATATATATATATATATATATATATATATATATTTAAAACTGGTAGTTGCATGAGACATAACCACGAAGAGGTTTAAATATTTGATTTTATATTACTTGCACATTTATGCACCGAACATTTTCAAACTACACATTTAACAAAATAGGTTTTAAAAATATTCTGTTAAAATTAAAGCTCCTTAACAATTGTTAGAACAAAATGGTGACATATTGAAGATTTTACCATTTTGCTTCCTATACAAAATTTATTTCTTGAATTGATTACTGTGTTGCAGTTTTAAAGAGCAGCTGTTTAATAACGCTCATTGTTGGAAACAGCTGTTTGATTGAAAAATATTTTGTGATGTAAAAAAATAACCTAACCTCCTCCATTACAGTTTTACTGATATTGAACTTCGAGAAAAGGCTTTTAATGTTGAACAAAAAGTGAAGTGTTGTGTATGGGCTATTACTTTTGGCAACATTTTTAGCTAGGCCACCCCGATCCCCAGATTTAACAGTGTTTAATTTCTTTCTATTGAGTTACTTAAAGGAACGAGTTTATACTCGTAGCTTGAATAATGATGAGGAAATAAAACAATCAATCAAAGAGGAACTGCTTTGAATGCCGCAGAATTTCTTTGCAAGAGCTTTCGATAATTTTTTAAATGCTGTTACCAGTGTGTCTCTGTGGACGGATTACAATTCGAATAATTGTGCACTGTAATTGTAGGACTTTTAATAGACTACGTTCTAATTTTCTGATTAAAATTATTTATTTCTCTAGAATATGATAATAAATAATTTTAAAAAACCAAAAATACAGTTTTATACCGTTTTTAAAGTATAGTTTTTAAAAATGGTACCATTTTGTTTCAAAAATTGCTAGAGAGCTGAAATTTTCGCAGGATATTTTTAAAACCTATGAAATGAATTGTGTAGAGTAAGAAAATGTTTCATGAATAAATGGGCAGCAATACAAAATAAAACGTTTACACCAATATATTTTTATAAAATATCTGTTCGTGTAACACCAATATATTTTTTTAAATTATTCACATGAAAACGGAATATAGATGTTAAAAGTTGAGACGTTCGTTAAAAAGGACAGACTGAAAGTTAAAGAGAGTTTCACATTGATGTCGCTGGGATACGCAAACCATTGTTGTTGAGTCCCAGCCGTTTCCTGAAAGTTAGGGTCAACTTAAAAACTTTCAATCCAACCACGACCCTAGCTTTGTCTAACCCTCCCTCCCTCCCTCTCATCCTCTTTCCCTCCTTCCCCCTTCTCTCTTTCCACCCCGGGAAACTCTACCACCACAAGCTGTGCCCTATAGAGGCTTTTTCGCATATCTCCATCTATATCACTAGGGCACCAACTATTGTTTGTGGACAGGAAAACTGTCGTAAGTCCATATTGAATCGTACTAACTTGGTACAGAAGTAATAATAATTATTACAAGTGCTTTGCATAAGTTCTTTAGGTAATTTAATAACTAATAAACGTTCACTAGATGGTGAATGTTTTATATTAGTGCTCAAGTGTTATCTTGGGAATTCCATGGCATAGATTAAACCGGTAGCCACCTAAATTATAGTTTTATAATCGTCATAAAAATATTGAAAGTCGCCACTTTCTGTCTTCCATTTCAGATGAACGTGACTCCAGATTCCAGGAGTCATGTCTGTGACAGTATCAGATTCCAGATGCTGTGGAGGAATTTAAACTGGAACTGAACTCATCATTCGCATTAAATTTGTCTCTCTATTTCGAAAAAAAGGAAATCACACATGGTATTTTCTGATTGGAGCAATAATCTAATTATAACAGCTTCAAGGAAATAGGATTATCTGGACATTTGTCATCGTTCAGTAATACAAGATAACAAACAGTTTTTTTTTCAAAATCCTTCCATTAACGTAACGTTAAACAACTGTTACTTTATTATAAATGTTATGATGACATACATAAAATATTTTTATTACATTACGAATAATATGGTCATTAATAAGTAAATGTATACAATAAATTTGATCTTTTTGTTTATGAGTGAAGAGGGAATTTATTAGTTAACTCCTGAGCTACCCTCTAAACTTCTCTCTCTTAACATCACTGGACACTTTATACCCTGACATTGTTTACTCATAACCTCAGGCAAGGCCTTTGAACACTCGAAATTAAAGTGCTCTATCCTGTATATCACTACCCTCCCTCAACAAAACAGATTATAGAGTTCCAGCACAATTGCTTTACTGAAACACAACTCTAACAAAGTTCTCAGGTTCTGTCTCAGATATAAGAGACGATGTCTGAAACGTTCACAACCCCTACAGTTGGGAGGAATGTGCTCGACCGGTATAGACTTCATGAAGTTTCCGTGGCCTCTTTTACAGATGCGATTAAAGATAGAAAAATCCTTTCGCACATTTGTAAAATTACTGAACAACGTAATGTTATATATGAATAAAGGAATTGATTCCCTTGTCAACCAAAGATGCAAAACTCATCCCTTTCGATCGAAGATTTAAATACATTTGTTTCTTAACTAGATTTCCACCTTCAACTTCTTTCAGCATATAAACTTCATAGTCCAGAAACCTAGAACTTACTTGCATTGCATAAACACACAACCTGGTTTTAATTAGAATCTGTAGATATAGTTTTCTCCTATAATATAATTGATCAGCCACTCTAGTTTTTGTGGGGGTTGCAAAGAGAAGGCATGAAAAGTGTTTTTTATTTTCTATAAATATTTTCTCAAATCACATTATTTAAACTTGACACATTTCAAAACAATTGTCATTAAATGTTACATCGCGTCTGCTAATCATACACAGACCCTGAAAGCTGCTACTTTCACTCTCTTTATCTAGTTATCTGGCGGTAATACAACTAGATAATATGTGTTTAATAATGTATATGTTTATTGGTCAGTTTTAAGTTTATCAAACTATGAATAATATAACTTTGGAAAACGTGATTTTTAACCCTTTCAACGCACTAATATAAGATCTTTACCAAAACTACGTTGGCTTTTAAACCATTTTAGCCCAGGAAGAATTCCTCTGACTATTGGTATAAAGAATAAGGTTGTGTGTTTATACAGTGGAAACAAGTACAATTTTTACATATTCCAAGCTCAACAACTGAAGGCAGTGAAGTAGTTGAAATATAAATTATTTGCTGGCTTTAGAGATTTTATAGTTCGGATAAGATATTTAGTATACAAATTCTCTGCTAATTTTGCAATTCTGATTTCAAAGAATCTGAAGCTGTACGTCACAAAGCTTTATTTTTATTGTTTTGAATTTTAGCAGATGGAAAATTTGCATGGGGATTACGAGATGTTACAATATTCCCTTTCCTGAGTCTGTATGACTATATTATAACATAATTATATCAACTTGGTGACGCTGCATTAAATAAACGTCATGTAACTATGGATATGCAAGTTAAGAGTTAGATATTCAGTGTGTTAATTTCTTTACATATTACAATTTACTAAGGGCAGGATGCTGTAAAATAGTTTTTAAATGTAAAAGATGGTGTGAATATAGCCTACACTCAATGCCTTCTATCCATTAGTTGATGTTTTACACGACTATGTTGAGCTCGAATAGGACTCCTTGGGCGTTCCTCACTAAAATCAAACAAGTAACTTAATAGGAGTACTGGTCTCACCTGACTTTCCTCTCTCAACGAAATGACCGTGTCCAAGAATTGGACCTTTAGCAGCCCTTAAATGACTTTAATCAGGGCAACCCAATGGATATCAAGGAGTGACACACCACTAACAGTACATTTCAAGATATTGGGTTGAAAAGGTGGATAAAAGTAGTATACTGTGAAGGATAATCTAGTCTAGTTGGAGTGGATGGATCTCCCTTGGTGTTAAAGGTTGTTCCTAACCTGGAAACTAAGGAGAGCTGTCACCTTTCCACTTTGACTGAAACAGCCTTCATCCCTTCCAAGGTGATATGCTTGAGATAAGAAGCCCGTTATCTCGACAAAAGGTAGCCCCTACCTCCAACCTTACCCACATTGAATGCCCTTCCAGTCCGGAAACAAGAGCAAATCCTTTTAAGATCAAGTGCATTGAGAGGTTCCTTAGCTTCCATGATGATGTTATTAGAATCAGTGTTACAGTTACAGATTGTATTGCAGTCTACTATGTAAAGTCATCCAACACTAAGTAGGTGAATGTCAATAATTACGTCTCTGTCGATGATCATATCGAACTTGTGGCATCCCTCATCAGTGTCACAAACCTGCTTTTGTCTTACAGCCAAGCCTATAACTGTGTACATCTCGTCACACACAGCGGAGTCACACTTAATTAGACCACTGCGCAATCTGTAATACGCGGTCTACATAATCAGGTCAGCACGTTATTGGAAATCTAAATACGGTACCGCCTTTAACTTGCAGTTTCTATTCTTGAAGAAAGAAAACTGATTCGAACCTGAATAGTTTGCAAATAACCGTGATCTGGTATATAAAGGGGGAAAGAGTGCAACCATGTTGTGGCGGTAATAATTCTTGTTCTCTCTGTGTAATCATCCTTCAGTGTAGGAAGTTCCCTTTTAATATATATTAATGTTAATATTTACTGCTGATTATTCTAAAACTTTTGTTAGAAAATCACTAGTTTTTCAAGAAACTTTATTTTAGTTGCAGTTTCTTGAACGAAACAGAAGGATTTGAATGAAACAGATTACTGCTTTTCACAACTCGAGTGGCGTTTATATTGTTTAACGCTTTATTCATACCAATCAACCATTAAAAATGTTTTGTATCAAAATAATACAAATTAGACCACAAAATTGTAACATTTGTTTCAAACTAAATGTTAAAAATCCGAAATCTTTCGTTTCCAATCAAATTCTATATTCAATTTTACCACTTATGTAATCATGAAAATATTCCCACGTGTTTACGTTTGGACCGGCTTGGGCGTGGGAAGTCTATTGAAACGTGTATTTTGAACCTTTCTTGGCTTAATCTTCTTACATTTAATTGAATTAACTTATTATTATACAATCATTAACACTTTAAAACTATAGAAAGTTTTTATTTTGACGTAAATACTATTAAAAAATAAAAACTCATTTGGTTTAAATTTGAAAAATTTGAAATATGACAAAATCGATTTTATTGATATGTTGACTTGGATCACAGAGTTAAAATTGTGTTACATGCCTAAATAACCGTGAGTTTATTGTAAAAGTAAATGTAAAACATTATGTTACAGAATTCTAACAACTGTACTTACCATATTGTCAAGTAGAAGTAAAAAGTTTGTTTTTACAAAAATTTTTGCTTACAATGACATTTAAAATTATTTATAACTGTACTAATGAACTTCCTTTAAACACTTCAGAAGTGTTAATTTTGCTGGAAAACAATTTTTAATATTATGTGATTTTATATTATCTTTCAATCGATTTGAGACACTTTATATGAATAGAACACTATGCTATATACCGAAGCCGTGTTTAAAAATCCTTTTATAATTAGGAATGAAATTTGTAACTATTTAATGTTTACTTTACTAGCTACGTACTGCTTATAAATGGAATAATAAAAACGGTTGGTCAACATGATTGTGTTTGATATTAAATGTTACATTAATCTAAATGTAAAAAGTAGTGATAAGGAAAACACCACGTGCATTTCAACCAAAGCGAACTAATAAATTCTTTCTAATTGATCATTTAGGTAAGCCCCCTCATATCGTTAGCGGAATATTCATTATAACCGGTCACTTCATTATATAAGTACCAATTAGCATAATGATATCGATTTCAAATACCGAATTATCTGCTTACTCTAGACACATTAGTACCACTATTTGTACAAACGCACGATATTTTAATTTTACATATAAGTCATAATGAATATTTAAATCGTTACAGCTTTCAAACATTTATTCAACACGAAAATTTGCATGTTTCCAAACAATTAATTCGGAATATTCCTTTATGAAACCACTGAACTAGGTGAGTCGAATGATCGTACATCGTATCAGCTCATACGATATTATAATCGATACATCCGATTATCGATATTACTGAAGTCTTTTTTTTAATCTCTTCTAAGCCTCAGCTTCTGTTATGTAGGCTGCGATGTTCACTGGTATATTATTATTTTTCAAAGTACACTGTTTCGTGTCTATACATGATTGGCCCTCCCCGGGATTTGAACCCGTGATCTCTCAGTTAGAGAGCCTATAACCATTAGTCTACGGAGGAGGACTACTGAAGTCAAACCTACTTGTCTCTTGTAAATTTGCTCAATTAATCCTAGACTGTAAGAGAATGAATCTCTCTCCGAGGGTGGTAATTACTGTGGGGAGGGGAAGGGGTCTTGAAGGCCAAGGATTCGGATGAATAATGTGTTTACTACACTTCCTGTATTTGAAGTAGGAAATAAACAAATACTAATCGAAGGACTCGACAGAACGTAACATCAACTGTCTTAATAATCAGCCGATTACCTCTTTATAAAACTAACCTTTTCAACAAAGTAACTTCACCATATTATGTGTAACTATTACAGATAGTAAAAATGCATTTACCAACGGCGCAGTGTAGCGGTCATGGCGGTTTTCTCTATATAACCGAATCAAGAAGAGTCGAGCGTGGCTGCTGCTTGGATGGGTGACCGCAAAACGATGTTGTCCTTGCAAGCGATACCTACCCGCCGTTGGTAGTGGTTCTGAAGTCACCTTCAATTCGTTGGTCCCCATGTGGAGTGTTAGAGAGGGCTTTTTTATTTCAACTTCACCTTGTGAAATAAGGCATTCTTTTCTTTGAGTCCACTTTACTTTTAAAATGTTATCATTTTACTCAGTTTGCTTACATATTGGTTTATTATGTGACTAACTCGTTGCCTTCATAATTATTCACAGGAACCGTGTACAAATATTTTTACTCCAAAATCAATAAAATTTTTGTTTGGGCCAGATCCTATTTATCAATATACCAAATGTAAAGTCTCGAGGGTCTTCCAATTAATATTTATTGCACAGATAAACAAAAAAATATACAAGGAATCGATTTTTAGAAATCCAATAGTTGATTTTTTACCAGATTGCTTGGATTCTAAAATAATATGATTGTATCATCGACAATATCCTATTCCGTAAATGCACCTAGTCCAAATAAAACAGCTGATTACCGAATTAGTTCATTCATTTCTATGATTATATAATCAATATAATAGAATCAAATAGAATCAATATTAAATTATTATATTTCTAGTATTTAACTAAGAAATATAATAATTTAATCCAAAATAAATCTTGAAGTTTTGCAGCATTCAAGTTCGGCCGAGCGAATTTCTTAAATGTAACTACGCCTTAGAGAGGTGTGAGGATGGATTACTTTGTTTCTTGAGAGTGAATTTCCTGTATCGTCCCCAGATATCCCGTAACTCATTCTTAACAATGGAACACTGCACTGATCCATCCTTCTCTGGTAACTTATTCTGGAGAAATGGGTTGATTCAATGTGAGAGCCTCTGCCATGATTTAAATTTGTCAGAGGCACTTTAAATTTCAGATTCAATATTATTAGATTTACTTGCAAGGTAAGTATTCTTTCAACTTTAAAAAATACAAGTCTCGGTATCTGTACATACCGAGTATAATGTTACCAGTAAGATATTAAACAAAGAATTCTATTTACGTTAGATATTTATAAATTTAAAATCAACATAATATTATAATTAGACATAAAGCTTACATGGATATACTAAAGAAGCAGTTCATTGCTACTATAAATAGATCCCTATCTTGTTAAATGTCATAATAATTATTTAAATTTTTTTCAAGTTCATATATGTGTTGTGTTTCCAATTGCCTTTATTATTATTATAGTGTTCAAACAAAAAACAATATGTTTTATTGAAACGGTTGAAATGATATTGATCACATTAAATCCGGTTTTTCAAATTTATAATAGTTCATTTAGTGTCATTTTTTTTCCTTAAGATTTCCTTAAGACAGGCAGACAGACGATCATACGAACAGAAATTTGTCCATCCCTGCCAGATAAAAAGGGAATTGTACCAACTACCGTGTGACAATCTGCATGCGCAACGCTCAGGACAATCCCACTGATGTACATTTACCGTCACCGAAATCATTCTTGTCTGTGTACAAATGAATTTCAATGCTACATTCAAAGTCTACATTTTGATATCTTTTTTGTGATATCTTCCATGTAGTTAGGCTGCCTGGGTCACTGGTTCAAATTTTAAAATTATTCTATATATTATATTATTGTAGATTTATTCTGTTATTTTTTCGTTCGTTGCCTATGAGACCAATGTAATAATGTTTGCTAACGCTTGTCCAAATTACATGAAGTGACATTCACCACCGTTGTGTTTGATATTGGCTGTACAGAAATGCCATCATGTAAAACTTCAATCTATGTCACTTCGTGCTCAATATATCAAGCGTACAGACAGACGCACATACGAGTAAATGCATTTTTCCAGCTTGACGAGTAATAATCTTCACTAATGCTCAGCCATTAATCAAATCTAGGTACTTCATTAGTTGAATAAAACTACACTCGCTTTGATCGAATACATTTTAAATTATTTCAAAAGAAATAAACATTTATTTCACAATAATTTCTAAAAAAAACAATGCGTTTGAGGACTGAGTTAAAATTAAATTCTCTCTAGCGTGTTTCCACGCTGCGTTAACTCATTTCAGCATATCACAATGCATCAGCACTGGTTTTACATCCGTATATCACGTCACACTCGATGCTTACAACGTTAATTAGCGTCCTTTCGTGTTACCTCAGTTATACACGTTGGATGATCCCACCAACGACCAAACATAGCTCTGGCGCAAGGCAAAACTCAGATAAAAGTATAAGGTTGTTTAATAATAGGTACCTCTATCGAACAAATGTAGTTTTAGAAGAAACTTAAAAAACCAAAATTGCAGGCACTTTTTGTAATTTTCTTATTAATTAAAAAACGAGGTTTGGTATTCCGCACGGTATAAGGTTAGTTTTGATTTGTACTGACATGTTATTACGATTGAGGACCCGCTTGAAACCTTACTAGTTAAATAGTTTCAATGTAGCGATAAAAATGCTGATCAGTATTTTAGATTACAACTTTAGGCAATATTTATTTTATTTTATTGTTGGAAGCATCTTAAATATGACTCATGTAGGAGTTCACGCATGTAACTAAAATATGCTTTAATGTTGAGTAGAAAATAAAATAGTAATAAATAGATAATGGATTGAAAAAATAAAAATGAAGGCAACACTATCAAAATTATAAATAGTACTAATTGTGTAAAGGCCAGGCATAATAATATTTATAAAGTGTAAAAATAAACATCAATTTATACAAATACAAAGTAACATAACCTAAGAAACAAGATAGTGTAAAAATTGCTATAAACATTCGATATTTAATAGTTAGTTACACAAAAATAGCATAGGAAACTAAAAAGTACAAGCGTAAATAACTAACTAATTTACTGCAATTTAAAGGCATAAGATTGATCAAACGGGTATCTAAACAATGGTATTAATATGAGGCAACGCGTCTAAAGGCAAAAACTCGTGCAAGAAAACCGCCTGGTAGAAATCATATTGAGAAATAACCAAGAATAAAATTATTCATAAACGAATTGACAGGTGCCGTATTGAATCTCTTAGTTTAATTAACCTCATGTCTGGATTGGGACTTAATTTCAACTAGAATACTTTTTAAACAGTTTGAAAAACTGCCAAACTGAAACATTAAGCGACGTAAAAAACATAAGTTTCTAAAAATTACTGAAAGTTTTTATTGTTTATTTTAGGTACATGTTGTGTAAAAACCAAGAAAACAATTTTGGAAAAATTTCCAAATGGTCATCAACTTATCATTAGTTGAGACTGGCTATCGAACTCGCCCGAGACACATTTAAGTTCCCAAGCAGTAATTTAAGATATTTTTAGAGGAGGAATTAATTAGAATAAATTCATTGAGAACAATTTGGAAAATATAATTCTTTGTTTATGATTTTCGTTAAAGTATGAAATTTTCATTATTAATTTAGAAATATCTTAATTGATCATTATAAAAGTTATACAGGCAACAACGTGTAAAAATAATACATTTTCTATAAATATATTTAATGATAATGAATTAAATGTATGAATATACTGTACCATTGCTCCTTGTGAATGCATGGGCGTTTGAATCTGGAGCTGGAGTAAATGGGATCTACAGTGTTAAAGGGACTCATTACCTTTTGAAAGAGGAATTGAAACTTTAGCGGAAATGTTCTAGTTGTCTGTCTTGTTTGTTGGCTCTGGCCGAGTTTCATTATCAGAATAAAACATCGGTTTTATTATACATTTAATGTTAGTTGCTCTTTAAAAGGAGGTTTAGCTGTACTTAGTTTTATTTTAATGTATTTAGTTATTAACACGGTAATACTCTACTGTTTTACAATAATATACGTAAATAACAAGCTATCTTAGTGCTAGGACTTACTGCGAAAAATATGGTACGAGTAATACAAAACAAAAGTGTAAGAATAGTGATCATCAATTGAAACAAAGAATTGCATATAAACATGTCAAAAAAGACTCTTTTAGCCGCTAGTATTGTGTATATTTTGTAAAAAATTAATTTACTAAGAACTACTAAAGCAGCAGATACCAAACTTCGCACATAGGTAGTAAAACGTAAGAGGTATTAATTAAAAAAATACACAATATATAAATATACTGTACCAATGACAAAAACTTGAGATAGTATCAAAACAATAATAAAAACTAAAATAAAAAAATACAGAAAACTATCAATAATACAGATTAATTATCAGCAATAAGACACTACAGTATTAACAGCTTAAAGCCATAAGATATAATAACAATAACTATAGAACATAACAATAACAAATGAGATGTAGGCTTGGGTCAATGTAGGCAAATCCTACTATTATAAACATACTATATGGACAGCCTAATAAATAGGATAACAAATAATAAAACTGTAACATTAAAATATATAAAAAATGCAAACAAAAATACATGCATTAATAACATAACAATAACATGGGTTATATAAACACATACATAGGAAATAACAATAATTGATAAAACTTTAAACAACAAGTATAAGCAAATTTAACATAAGTGAATACGAGGGAAACAATAACAGGTAGTTAAAGAACAAAACAAATTTTGATGAATGAGTGTAATATCAAGACTTAAGTTAGGAACTCGTTGAAGCATATCTAATAGTTATAAGTTTGACCGTATTGAAGCCGACGGTGTTGCAGACATCACTGCCTGGGCAGAGAAGTCTTGGGATGGTGGAATAGGACTGTTTCAAAGTTGGTCTCGAGGAACGTAACTTGATTGGTTTCTATTCGTTGTATAAACAATACAACAATGTATTTTCACTCACAATTGCAGTTCTGTTGATAGTTTAGACACAAAGTAGTAACAACCTATGTTATGTTAATGCTTTAATTGGATTGAGCCTAGGTTTAACCTACTTTAAATGTGAAAATAAACCATTTAGTGAAATAAAATAAATTGAGACTTTTGTTACAATGTCTAACAACTTCGCAATCAAAATAATATTGACTGCAATTTTTATTTGAATGACATGCATTGAAGTATTCAACATTATTTGAAGAATTCTAGCATAATAATAATATATTATGTAACGAGTAATTATAAAAAATCCCAGTTGTTATATATATTTCCAAACAACCATATGAAGTGTTATAATATCATATATTTGAAAAGTAATCTAATTTTTGTTTTTTTATATCCATTCTAGAAGGTTATAAATAACACATTAAATACTAAAAATCGTAACTAACGGATCGTAATAATAATTTTTAGTATTTTTGTATGCTAAAGAATATTTCGTCTTTTTTGTGTTATTTATTATTTAAAATAAGGAAATAATTAAGCTCATGTCTGAATGGAATTGCAAATTAACGACTAATCACATAAATCCCACTTTCAATATATACATTTGTACATAACATATAAAATATTATATTGTAGAATCATATGTTTTTAAAGTAATGTAATATTTATTTTTGGTTTCCATAGTAGAAAGGTAACATATCACATTAAATTACAACAATTGAAATTAACGAATCGGAACAATAATTTGTAGTATTTTTGTTTTATAACAATATGTTTTCTTTTACCTTAATACGTGGTTTGTTTTATTTACTATTTACAATAAGGAAATAATTACGCATATGTCTGAATGGCATTGTACCCGAAGATTTAAACAAAGTTTACTCCGAAAATTTAGTACAGTCACATCAGTTAAGATTACAATCAATAGTACCCTTTGGTCTGAATAAAATATATTTTTGTTTGATGAATAATTGTCTGTGACGCTCGCCAAGAAAACAAACTTTAAATGCTTAAAGATATTTGATAAAAATTGTATTGCGAGTCATATGTACAAGCAAAAAGTTAAATTTAACAAACCAATCTACATAGTTTTTCAGTTCTTGATCTATCAAAATTGTTAATGTATGAGTTTTACTATGATAGACTTAATAAATATGATCCATATTTGAATTTATGTTATACGGATATAGATAGTTTTTCTAAAAATGAAACGAGATCCTTATAAAATTATTAAAGAAAATATCGATGAGTATGATACAAGTGATTAACCAAAAGAACATGAATGTTTAACTAATGAATATAATAAAGTTATAGGAAAATTCAAAGATTAATTGAATGGCGAAGTTTTAGAAGAATGTTGTGGATTGGGATCGAATATGTAATCGTACAAATATCTAGATAAAAACCCAGTTATATGTAAAGGAATTAAGAGAAGCGTTGTAAATAAAACAATGAATATGGATAATTTAAAGAAATGTTTGTTCAATGATAAAGATGAATTTCGTGAGATGACTTGCATTAGAAGTTATAATCATCAAATGTATACAGTTAACATAAACAAGCTTGCACGGAGCTCGAAAGATTATAAGAGAATTGTTTTCGATAATAAGATCGAAACAGTACCGAATGGTTATGAAAATGAAACAAAATCTGATAAATTATATGAATTAAATAAAATAGGAAGCTTTGAAAATTGTTAATTATAAATGGAAGATGATTTAATTCACTGTCTCAAATGTAAAAAGAAAGTTTTTACGTTCCACGTTCACGTTTCAAATTGTTTCTAAGTAAATGGCGAACGTAACTTCAGAAGAAGCAAAAAAAACTTGATCAAATAGAAAAGAAATTAATCAAAGAATTTAAAATTTAAAATAATTCAACCTGTAACTTCTGCTATTAACATTTTTGAAGGAAAAGTTGAAAATGTTTTAAATAAAATGAAAATATGATGGATTTAGTTCCAGTTGTACGACAATTTGCTGATATTTCTATTCCTTAATCTGAAGTAAAAGAATTTGAATTTCCAAAATTACAATCTTAAACACCATTTAGACCTCGAATCATTGAGGGTAGTGGACTTTTGAATGATGTTATCAACAATATTTACCTTTTGAATTGCACGTTCCTGGATACCAGTATCTGGGACCTGGAACAAAGGTTGAAAAAAGAGGAGATCCTGGTATAAATAAATTAGATATTGCAGCAATGGAACATGATAAATTTTATGCAAAACGTAGAGATACAAATTCAAGACATATTGCAGATAAAACTTTATAAGATAAAGCAATAGATAGATTTTTATTAAAAGATGCTAGTTTAAGTGAGAGATTTGTTACATTTCAACAGCTGAAGCAATGTTATTAAAGAGAAAATTAGGAATGGGCATAGAAGAGAATTTGAAATTTTAGCTATATAAATGGAGAAGAAATCTGTGAACGTAAATTTTAGTAAAAATCAGAAAGAAAAAATAAAATTTGCTTTTAAGAAAAATATACCTGTTAGTATTCAATTTAAAATAGTTAAAATAGATCAATTTAAAAATGGAAACGATGAGATATTTTTAACAAATAGACAGTACAATAACTCAAAAAACAAGAGAAGAATCAGAATAGAAATGTTCTAGAAATCAGTTGAAAGAACTTAAAAATGGTGGACTTTTGATAGATTTATTAGATTTTGGAGAAAATATTCCAGTTGTTAAAAATGTTGTTCCATATGTTAGAAAAGCTGCTCCAATTGTTAAAAAAGACGTGATTCCTATTGTTCGAAACATTTTAAATTGGTTAGATAAAGAGTTAGAAGATGTTACAGGATTTGGATTAGATGAAAAAACTTTTAAAACATTTAAAAAAATTTGAAATCAAACCATTAACATTCGGGGAATTGGAAGAAATGTGCAAAAACATTAAAATTTTATAGAAATTTTCATGCGTGATACATTACCTGAAAAAGTTAAGAAATTTGAGTGTGGAATTGTGAATTTAGACTCGATTATAGGAAGTGGAACGCATTGGATTTGTTATTATAAAATTGATGAGAATGCATATTATTTTGATTCGTATTGAAGAATTGAGGACAAACCACCGAGAGAATTAATCCAATATTTAAAAGTAACACATTTATTATAACGATTCTCAAATTAATGACTTCAAAGATCTACCAATCTGTGGTCATTTATGTGTTTTTGTTTTGAATGAATTGACGATGGTAAGGATTTTAAAGAAGTTTTTAACAAATTATTACCTAATAAATATGGATTTGCAAAATATTTGTTGGTGTATTTAGAACAGAAATTAAAACTGAAAAATGTTCAAAACTTAGATTAGATTATTAGAAATAAAGTTAATAGATTTAACATAAAATTTGATGAAAATAATTTGACAAATGAGTTTGATAACAAGTTAGAAAATGTATTTCAAAACCCTCCAGATTCGGATGTTATTGATGTAAAAATTGAAGATTTTAAACAGAATATGAAAACAAGATTGCAATTTACTAACTTTGAGAACAGAATTTGATGAAAAAATAAAAATATTGAAGAAAGAGTTTGAAGCTGGAGCGATAAAAGTTGTTAACAATAATGTCTCATATCGAAACAGCTGATAAGATAACTGATTATGTGAGTTTGGCTAGTAAAAAAGGAATTTTTGGAGTAAAACCAAGTATTGATAAACGTGATGTTGTTGTTAAAGATCAGATTTTGAAACCTCTAAAATTATGAGAAAACATCGATATTTTTGATTTAAATGATCCGACTGTTAAGAATTCCTTAAATTTTAAAAGGAAGAAGAATTTGAAGTGTTAGTAAAGGAATGTTTCCGTTTGATGTTATCGTAAAAGAGCAATTCGATGATTATATAAACATTTTTGATGAACTAAAAACGAAAATTTTGAGAACCACAAAAAACATGTTAAAGATTTTACAACATAAGTCTATGAAAAATTAAAAGATAGAAATAAAAGATCTATAGAACACTGTGATGAAATTAGTGGAAGATGAACAAACTTTGAAGAAAATTATAATAGATTTAGTTCAGATGTTAGAACAGTTATGGAAAATGATCATAATATGTTTAATGAACAGCATAATGCACGTATGGAAAAAATGAATAGAATTATTGATGACTTTGAGAGAAATTTTCAAATACTTGAGTTAAAATTCGAAACCTTGGAAAAGTTACACAAGAAAGAAGTATTAGAAATTAAGGGAAACATTTCCACAATTGTGAATACATGTAAACGTGATTTTGATGATTGTATTCAACGCAATGAAAGAAGTATTGGAAAATTAATAACTGGAATAGATAAATTAAAGGATAATTTCAATAAATTTAAAAAAAATCTAGATAAAACTTTTAAAAATATTGACAACAGATTTAATGAATTAGATGGTTACGATGACTCAATTTAAATTTTTTTTCTTTATAAATGGTACTCATGTATTGTGTGAGGAGTAAAGAAAATATTTGTAAAGATATAAAATATTATTCAAACATTAATGGAGTGATACAAATTTCTGGAAAATGTGCTGAATGTAACACCAGAAAGAGTCAATTTATAAAAACCTAATTTGAAATTTTTCGTAATAAATAGAGATGGCTGGACATTACAATGCTTTTGATCTTTTTATAATGCAACCTGAAAGAGATTTAAAACAGGAACATTGGGATGATATTTCTGAAAAAAATATTAATTATCTGAAGATATGATGAGATTGTACATTAACAAATTAAATTGGTATAACATTGCAAAATATCAAAATTTGTCTTAAAATACATTAAAGAAAATATTCATTACCAATTGAAAGAATACATGTCTGTTATTTGACTTTATTAACACTTGAGTCCAGCATTTTTGAAAGAATTTAAAGATTTAGTTGATTGGAATAATATTATAGATAGTGGATATTATCCTATGCAAATTTTACTGAAACATGAAATTGTAAAATTTAAGGAAGAGAATCCTAAATATGATGAAGTAGATCATCACGATTCGTGAGCTATAAAGATAACTTTTATTAAAAATTCTATAATTTCTTTAAAAACTATAATTACATCTTATTTAAATTATTTGAAATTTTTAGTAATAAATGGCGAACTACAGAAAGTATGCAAACGATATTGAAAAGGCAGAGTTTAAAAATTTGTATCCAATTAGTAAACAGCATTTGAATGAACCAAATAAAAGAACTGAGTTTAATATAGATTTTGGAGATAATTTTTGCTCGTCTAATCTCCAGTTTTATATTTGTGGAACTTTAACAAAACAAGATGGTCAAGCATACCTTGGAATAAATAATGTCAGATTAATTGCTAATTTCGTACCATTTTCATTCTCTAAAATTGAATTAAGAAAACAACAGAATAAATTGAAAATTGTGGTCAATTAAGTATAATTAAAGTAATCATATCTTATTCCAAAAATTATGTATTTTCAAATAGTTTTGAATCAACTTTTAAATTTGGACAATTTGAAGCGGTTAGCGATTTAGCACATTTCGGCTTAGAATTCTTTAAAAAATGTAAATTTACCAATCCATAAAGGTGGATTTTACATTAGTTTCATAAGAGCTGAAGTTGATGATGCTATATTGTAAACAAAAACTGGAAATGATAGGCCAGTTGATGGAAAAATTACAATTAACGAGTTTTTTATTCGAGTTCCAATGATAGATTCGGTTAATTGATGAAATTACAAAATATCAACATATTATGTTTACTTTTCTAGATTAGCAATGTATTCAACAAAAATTTATTACTGGAACAACTTATCTGTTCGATATCACAAATATTTATATACATATATTCAATCCCAAGTTCGTTATTATAGGTTTTCAAACAGATAGGCATAAAAATCAAGAAAAAATCGTTGTATTTTCTATTATGTTCATCGGATTGTTTTAAAATTTTACATAATTGTTAAAGACATTGATTTTTAAATTGTAAAAAAACTTTTGTATTAATTTTAAATTATATAAAAAAGTTTCTAAAATAGGGATGATATTAGCTAAAATCTATTTCAAGGTCATCTTAAGGGTTGGACCGGAAGTGGTGATTTAAAAAAATACTTTAATATTTACTGATCCTATGTACCAAATTTCATCAAAAAATCTCAAACAGTTCTCGAGATATAAGAGTTTTAAGATAAGGGATGATTTGGGTAGATTTTGAAAATGTTGTTATTTTATTCTTTAAGTAGGCCTTGCTTGTTTTTGAAGTTTCAGTTTCAAAATGGTGATTACACATTTAATGGTTTGTGTGCACTGAAATTGGTTTTAATAAATAGGAAAACGTAAAACGTCAACATGATCGTTATATTATAATAAGCGCGTATACACGCGGTCTCCAACATATTGTTTCTATTTGAGATTACATATGTAATGATAATGTTGGCAATAAAGGAGCTAATGATAACACATCTATATTGCGTTATATACTGTATTAGTATAATAGCCTTGTATACACATGGTATCCAATATGTTGTTTCTATTTGAGATTACATATGTAACGATAATGTTGGCAATAAAGGAGCTAATGATAACACATCTATATTGCGTTACATACTGTATTAGTATAATAGCCTCGTATACACATGGTATCCAACATGTTGTTTCTATTTGAGATTACATATGTAATGATAATGTTGGCAATAAAGGAGCTAATGATAAAACATCTATATTGCGTTACATACTGTATTAGTATAATAGCCTCGTATACACATGGTATCCAACATGTTGTTTCTATTTGAGATTACATATGTAATGATAATGTTGGCAATAAAGGAGCTAATGATAAAACATCTATATTGCGTTACATACTGTATTAGTATAATAGCCTCGTATACACATGGTATCCAACATGTTGTTTCTATTTGAGATTACATATGTAATGATAATGTTGGCAATAAAGGAGCTAATGATAAAACATCTATATTGCGTTACATACTGTATTAGTATAATAGCCTCGTATACACATGGTATCCAACATGTTGTTTCTATTTGAGATTACATATGTAATGATAATGTTGGCAATAAAGGAGCTAATGATAAAACATCTATATTGCGTTACATACTGTATTAGTATAATAGCCTCGTATACACATGGTATCCAACATGTTGTTTCTATTTGAGATTACATATGTAATGATAATGTTGGCAATAAAGGAGCTAATGATAAAACATCTATATTGCGTTACATACTGTATTAGTATAATAGCCTCGTATACACATGGTATCCAACATGTTGTTTCTATTTGAGATTACATATGTAATGATAATGTTGGCAATAAAGGAGCTAATGATAAAACATCTATATTGCGTTACATACTGTATTAGTATAATAGCCTCGTATACACATGGTATCCAATATGTTGTTTCTATTTGAGATTACATATGTAATGATAATGTTGGCAATAAAGGAGCTAATGATAAAACATCTATATTGCGTTACATACTGTATTAGTATAATAGCCTCGTATACACATGGTATCCAACATGTTGTTTCTATTTGAGATTACATATGTAATGATAATGTTGGCAATAAAGGAGCTAATGATAAAACATCTATATTGCGTTACATACTGTATTAGTATAATAGCCTCGTATACACATGGTATCCAACATGTTGTTTCTATTTGAGATTACATATGTAATGATAATGTTGGCAATAAAGGAGCTAATGATAAAACATCTATATTGCGTTACATACTGTATTAGTATAATAGCCTCGTATACACATGGTATCCAACATGTTGTTTCTATTTGAGATTACATATGTAATGATAATGTTGGCAATAAAGGAGCTAATGATAAAACATCTATATTGCGTTACATACTGTATTAGTATAATAGCCTCGTATACACATGGTATCCAACATGTTGTTTCTATTTGAGATTACATATGTAATGATAATGTTGGCAATAAAGGAGCTAATGATAAAACATCTATATTGCGTTACATACTGTATTAGTATAATAGCCTCGTATACACATGGTATCCAACATGTTGTTTCTATTTGAGATTACATATGTAATGATAATGTTGGCAATAAAGGAGCTAATGATAAAACATCTATATTGCGTTACATACTGTATTAGTATAATAGCCTCGTATACACATGGTATCCAATATATTGTTTCTATGTGAGATTACATATGTAATGATAATGTTGGCAATAAAGGAGCTAATGATAACACATCTATATTGCGTTATATACTGTATTAGTATAATAGCCTCGTATACACATGGTATCCAACATGTTGTTTCTATTTGAGATTACATATGTAATGATAATGTTGGCAATAAAGGAGCTAATGATAAAACATCTATATTGCGTTACATACTGTATTAGTATAATAGCCTCGTATACACATGGTATCCAACATGTTGTTTCTATTTGAGATTACATATGTAATGATAATGTTGGCAATAAAGGAGCTAATGATAAAACATCTATATTGCGTTACATACTGTATTAGTATAATAGCCTCGTATACACATGGTATCCAACATGTTGTTTCTATTTGAGATTACATATGTAATGATAATGTTGGCAATAAAGGAGCTAATGATAAAACATCTATATTGCGTTACATACTGTATTAGTATAATAGCCTCGTATACACATGGTATCCAACATGTTGTTTCTATTTGAGATTACATATGTAATGATAATGTTGGCAATAAAGGAGCTAATGATAAAACATCTATATTGCGTTACATTACTGTATTAGTATAATAGCCTCGTATACACATGGTATCCAATATATTGTTTCTATGTGAGATTACATATGTAATGATAATGTTGGCAATAAAGGAGCTAATGATAACACATCTATATTGCGTTATATACTGTATTAGTATAATAGCCTCGTATACACGCGGTCTCCAACATATTGTTTCTATTTGAGATTACATATGTAATGATAATGTTGGCAATAAAGGAGCTAATGATAAAACATCTATATTGCGTTACATACTGTATTAGTATAATAGCCTCGTATACACATGGTATCCAACATGTTGTTTCTATTTGAGATTACATATGTAATGATAATGTTGGCAATAAAGGAGCTAATGATAAAACATCTATATTGCGTTACATACTGTATTAGTATAATAGCCTCGTATACACATGGTATCCAACATGTTGTTTCTATTTGAGATTACATATGTAATGATAATGTTGGCAATAAAGGAGCTAATGATAAAACATCTATATTGCGTTACATACTGTATTAGTATAATAGCCTCGTATACACATGGTATCCAACATGTTGTTTCTATTTGAGATTACATATGTAATGATAATGTTGGCAATAAAGGAGCTAATGATAAAACATCTATATTGCGTTACATACTGTATTAGTATAATAGCCTCGTATACACATGGTATCCAACATGTTGTTTCTATTTGAGATTACATATGTAATGATAATGTTGGCAATAAAGGAGCTAATGATAAAACATCTATATTGCGTTACATACTGTATTAGTATAATAGCCTCGTATACACATGGTATCCAACATGTTGTTTCTATTTGAGATTACATATGTAATGATAATGTTGGCAATAAAGGAGCTAATGATAAAACATCTATATTGCGTTACATACTGTATTAGTATAATAGCCTCGTATACACATGGTATCCAACATGTTGTTTCTATTTGAGATTACATATGTAATGATAATGTTGGCAATAAAGGAGCTAATGATAAAACATCTATATTGCGTTACATACTGTATTAGTATAATAGCCTCGTATACACATGGTATCCAACATGTTGTTTCTATTTGAGATTACATATGTAATGATAATGTTGGCAATAAAGGAGCTAATGATAAAACATCTATATTGCGTTACATACTGTATTAGTATAATAGCCTCGTATACACATGGTATCCAACATGTTGTTTCTATTTGAGATTACATATGTAATGATAATGTTGGCAATAAAGGAGCTAATGATAAAACATCTATATTGCGTTACATACTGTATTAGTATAATAGCCTCGTATACACATGGTATCCAACATGTTGTTTCTATTTGAGATTACATATGTAATGATAATGTTGGCAATAAAGGAGCTAATGATAAAACATCTATATTGCGTTATATACTGTATTAGTATAATAGCCTCGTATACACATGGTATCCAATATATTGTTTCTATGTGAGATTACATATGTAATGATAATGTTGGCAATAAAGGAGCTAATGATAACACATCTATATTGCGTTATATACTGTATTAGTATAATAGCCTCGTATACACATGGTATCCAACATGTTGTTTCTATTTGAGATTACATATGTAATGATAATGTTGGCAATAAAGGAGCTAATGATAAAACATCTATATTGCGTTACATACTGTATTAGTATAATAGCCTCGTATACACATGGTATCCAACATGTTGTTTCTATTTGAGATTACATATGTAATGATAATGTTGGCAATAAAGGAGCTAATGATAACACATCTATATTGCGTTACATACTGTATTAGTATAATAGCCTCGTATACACATGGTATCCAACATGTTGTTTCTATTTGAGATTACATATGTAATGATAATGTTGGCAATAAAGGAGCTAATGATAAAACATCTATATTGCGTTACATACTGTATTAGTATAATAGCCTCGTATACACATGGTATCCAACATGTTGTTTCTATTTGAGATTACATATGTAATGATAATGTTGGCAATAAAGGAGCTAATGATAAAACATCTATATTGCGTTACATACTGTATTAGTATAATAGCCTCGTATACACATGGTATCCAACATGTTGTTTCTATTTGAGATTACATATGTAATGATAATGTTGGCAATAAAGGAGCTAATGATAAAACATCTATATTGCGTTACATACTGTATTAGTATAATAGCCTCGTATACACATGGTATCCAATATGTTGTTTCTATTTGAGATTACATATGTAACGATAATGTTGGCAATAAAGGAGCTAATGATAAAACATCTATATTGCGTTACATACTGTATTAGTATAATAGCCTCGTATACACATGGTATCCAACATGTTGTTTCTATTTGAGATTACATATGTAATGATAATGTTGGCAATAAAGGAGCTAATGATAAAACATCTATATTGCGTTACATACTGTATTAGTATAATATCCTCGTATATACGTATTCTCTAATGTATTGTTCTCCACTGGTAATGGTTTGTTTGTACTGAAAACCGCTTTATCTACTGAATAATGTGAATTTCATTTCTCAATAACACTTTTTACAATACCATTAACCAATTTGATGTAGACCTAGATATGATTTATAGCGTATCTGTGTGGATTATAATGGTATAAGACATACACTTACACACATTTATATTTTTAGTTGTTACGTACAAGACACCCTTACGAAAACTTATTTTAGTTTTTCAGAATTACTGTCACCAAAGGTGTAATGTTGACAAGCTGCAAACAGGATTGAATACATATAAACATCGCTTTGAGGATAAAGGTAAACCGAAATTCTATTATATATTTTTTGGAACAATTACTAACTAACCCATATTTAATTTCATGGGCATTCTCTGAGTTCAAGATAGAGTATTTCACGATTAATCCAAGTTCCAACACAGATATCCTCAACATAATTTACTATAGTGTGAATTGATATGAACGTCCTACGAACAAATATTATTTGAGAAGGCGCGTGCCTCTAGAGTCTCTAGGCAGTCTCCCAGATTAATTTTGCTTTCAGAAGAGGCCACTCGCTTTAATATACCCGTAAACCTCAAGTGACTGGGCAATCTCGAGGCTCGAGTCTAAGAATCGAGGACCTCCGAGAGGAAAAACATTTTTATACACCTAGAAATCCTAAGCGTTCTCGTGTCTTGAAATTACTGGAGGTAAGGGAATTCCAAACTCTGGAAGCATGTAGAAAGACGGTTATTCTAGAGGTTGTGAACTCTCTCAGAGTTCCCTGATGTCCAAACCATTTTCTAGTAATAGGGAGCTTCTAGAATCCTGGATTTTCCGACGCCGGAAGATTTCAGATGCAAGAAGTTTGTAAAGCTTAGTCTTCCAGAGACAAAGCGTTAGCTTACAGGGGATATAATATTCTTGACCCGAGGGCCTCCTAGAGGTTCTGAGCATCCAATATATGTTGATTTCTAATAGCTTGCACTAGTTTCAATAGGCCTTAAGATTCTACAGCGATGCAAACCCATTATTTGTATGGTTTCATCGTATCTTTGAATTAATCTGAACATAACCAGAATGTTGGTGGCCAGGTTTTGTGGACTTTTTTATTTACTGAGTAATAGCTTTTAAGGAGTATATTATAAGGGTTGTAAGAACTATAAAGGACGTCTATTACCATTATTTACATCAATAATACTATAAATATTTCTATGTATTATATTATTCTATATTGTATATTATATTATATACTGTTTAGATAAACTGATATTTTAATATCCGATAGTAGAATGATAAACAACTTTAAAAAATAAATAAATCAACGTTTCTCAATTTTCTTTTGTATCGTCAACATTTCCCTAATGGACACATAAATAGTTGATAGCAAACTTGTCGTAATTGAAATTAAAACCAATTATTATCTGAAATACAATTTTGAATGAATGATGCACCCACGATGGAGCACATTGTAACACAATTTTGCGAAGCGATACATCAACACGACATCGCGTGAACGGTTATTGGTGGAAACTTGAAACTGACTGACAAGATAGTGACAAAGTCTAAACTTTCCGAAACTTTGGTTAACAAGTATATTGTGTTTTAGCTTGCTTTCATGTTTGATACTAAGTTACAGGCCGCTTTAACATCACTCTTCGCATTTCATATCTGGCAAAACTTACAATTATTTTTTCATTACACTTATAAAAGAACTATCAGTGTATTTTTTTATATTTTCTGTTTATAAATATATTAAACGCATAGCAATATGTAGTTTAGAATAGCTGTGTCATAAATCGTAATAAATAATATAAACATAAAAAGCGGCAAAAATGTTTGCTATTTATTTATAGATGGTTATCACCATATTTACATATACTGTATTGACAACTATAATAATATTATTATAAAGTTGACAAAACTAGTTGCAGTTTAAAATAACAGGAGAATGTTTCTTAGTTGCCTGGCAAAAAGTGTAAGAAATCTACAATATTAACTATAAGAGGAAATTGCCACAAGGACTGCGGTAGCTATATATGAATCCTGTGTTCCAACTGTCATGCAGAATACTATATAACATTATTAGCGAATATAACTACTAATCAGTAATAGAACAACATTTCAAATTCAGGATTGACTTATACTGGAGTGAACTCTAGGGATATGAAAACTAAAACCAATAGTCGACACTATTATAAAAATCGAATGGTGCCCCTTTTTTGTTTGTTTTATTCAATGAAGTAAAAACTATTGCACCGATCGTATTACACTTTTGTATGAACATTCTTAGACTCTCTGGTTAATACTTGCGCCTATTTGTATCTCAAACATCCTTCCGGACTACGCCCCAATGATCTCTAAAATCGAGAATAATAAATACCACGTAAGTCTCTAAACTTCCATTACAACAAAGAAATCTAGATGTAGCAGTCTGAACAGTCTTAATTTTTAAAAAATTTTAAAAAACTGAAGAATCACTATTTGTCAATAGGCAATAGTACTGGCTACCACGAAGCTTGTTTTCGAGAAAAAGGAGTCCATGCAACAAAGATACTTTTTGATTAAGTTGACTAAACGAATCGAGACGTTGACACAATGACCCCGCAGTGTGATCGATCCTGTGGTTGCTGTTAGTTAGTTCAACACTGGTTTGTTAAATAACCACATTCAAAACGTTGCAAAAATGTCCTCCGATTACCACCGGACCTTACAATATCGATGTAGCTTTTCTCAGCAATATCGTGGAGGAACACCATCATGATGCATGAGTGTTAGTCTTGTATATTTAATTTAGTCATGAGCTTTTTTGGATGGAGCAATATGTCCACCAGAGCTGAAACATCACTCCCACCCACCCAATGTGAGGGGGGATCAGTATTGTAGTCATCAGTTATCTTTAGGTTTGTTCTCTTAGAACAAGAAGTTTACATAATTTCAAATAGTTCTATAATGCTCAAAGTGACAGGATACTCTGGATGGATAAGGTTGGGGGTAAGGGCTGCCTCCTGTCGAGATTCATGAATAAAAATTTAGGACACTAATCTCAAATCATGTCCTCGGAAGAAGAGAAAACCAGTTCTGAACCATATTCTCCAGTCAAAGCAGGCAGGGAGTGGCAAACTTATGTCTAGGCTGGCAAGAACCTTTGATCCTTAGGGAGCCCCACCAACTCCAACAGTCTACCGCAGTAGACTAGACCTATCGAGTTACCCTTGCGCCCCAGAATCTCGACATTTGCGATTAGTGATGTGCCGCTCTTGGACATCCATGAGGTTGCCCAGATTTAAGTGACATTGATTTTTTCTGTACCCAATGTGAGTTAAACTTGAAGGTATAAACCAGCTAAAAGTGAACCCTCTTGGGATCAGTTATCTTACAATCAGTTCTATTTTCTCTTTTGTTATCTATTCATTTGTTTTGATTTATCTAGTTGGTTGGCACTGTATAAAATTGTCTATCCAGGTACTCGTGAAATTCAATTAGCAGTGTGGTAGGATAAATCAGTAAATTGTGTAAGAAAAGTAGAGTTTGTGTACGTTTTATGAATGTATCATTTATATCATTTGGAAAAATTAGTTTGAAAACAAAGTTGCGTTTTCCAACAAGCCACGTGAGAGGATAAACGGACGAAACTTTTAAACCTGCAAACTGAAAACAATCAAAAGTTTTAACCGCGAAATTAATCGGTGATTTTCATCAGAAATCTTTTAATCGTTGATTGGTATGATGGCAGAGCAATAATTGATACGCTTTAGATCAACTTTTGGGTGTAATTCATACATATTTTATTGGTCATGAATATATGCTAATGGAGGGTACATACTCCGGAATTACTTACTTATTTATATATACATACATACATACATATATATATAATATATTATGTTATATATATATATATTATATATTATATTTATACATATTATATATATATATACATATATATATACATATATATATATATATATATATATATTATATATATATATATATATATATATATATATATGAGTAGGTAGGAATATGGCGGTTCTAGCTCACTTTCGGAGCCAACAGTAAATCAAGGGAAAATACTGTTTAAAGGACAATAAACGAATCTGTAAAATCAAACAGTAACTCACGAATGAAAAATTACCGAATCTATAGCTGTTTGCTTCTACTTTCTTGAGCAGTTTTAATGTAAAATCTCCTTAGAATCAATCTATTGGAAATGTTGTCAAATCTGCTACGAATAAACTATAAATTAAAACTTATAAACGGAAATGATGGAATTTGCTAACAATCACTCGAGAAGTCGGGGAGAATGTGAGTAAAACCACATTCTTTTGACGAGGTTCTTCATTTAATTTCTCCAAATGTACTATAAAATCATCAAAGATTTCAGGCTTAAAATCGTAATCAAATTCAATATCCAAATAGTGAAAGATTATAGGTAAAATCTTCTCATAATAAACATGTGTATCGATACCTACAAACCTAATGTATTCTTTGAAAAGGAAAATAATTTTTTCAACGGTTATAAGAGATAAGTAAAAATGTTTATTCTGTTTTCTAAATTCTGTAACAAATTTTGTTTGTTTTTCACCTCCGTATTGTAATTTTGTAAGCAGATTATTCAAATGTGTTAGTTTATTTCGAAATTTCCTAGGTTTAGGTCTTTCGTACAAAATTAAATTACAATCTCTACAAACTAAATATTTTTTATCAATAATTTCTCCTCTATTATAACACTTGTAACAGTTGGCATTATACTCTTCCATTTAAACAAAAAGATTTTTTTATAAATGGAGATTATGGAACTAACTCTGCCGAGATATAAATTTTTTAGCACAAATGTTTATGTTTATATTTCAACTACCGAGATAAAAAGAAATGATTTTATTTTATTATTCAACTATTTAGGATATTTTGTCTATGATTACAAAGATTATTCCGGAAGAAATCGAGATTTTTCATCAGCGAAAGAGTATATTTTTGAAGTTTTAGAAGGAATGAAAGAGAATAATATGAATTTAGCAAATTATTTTTCTTAAATAAAAAATCTATTCTACTAAATAGTCATCAAACAACATGAACTCTCCAAAATCACTTCAGTTTCTAGCATTTAAAGAACTTACCACAGGAAATAGTTATAAAGACTTCTTTGAATTACCTAAATATGTTAAACAAATGTTGATATTTTCCTTAAGTGAAAACGAATCCTTAAATGAAAACGAATTCAGAGAACTTTTAAGTACTAAAAAGTGTTCAATGCAATTTATTACAGACAACTTAGATAGTATAAATATGTTAAATGTAATAGGAGATTTTAAATTAAATAATAGAAAAATAAGAAAAATATTCCGATTTTTACAAAATAAACTAAAACACCAACAATCTGACATTTTTCATCGCTTTTATGCTAAATTTCATTGCTTATTTGTTGAAATGTTGAGAAGACAATATCCATACTGGACAAGAAATATGCATACAGCTAGTTTTTTAACAAGTCTTTGTAAACAACAAGATTTATCAAAGGAATTTATAAGAGATCACGCTTTTGTTGTAGATTGGGATAAATTATATGGAAAAAACATTTACGAAACAGATATATTGTGTGTGTGTGGTTCTGACGAAGAAAAGAGAAACGTTTGCCATTCAGCAATTCATTACGATATAATGAAAGACATACAAAATGAATGATTGTGTCTCTGGTGTAGTGTTGTTAGTGTGCGTGTTTGCGCTATGGGAATCACATCACATTCAACTTCTACGGTGTCTATTGTTTAGAGACTTGGCCCTGCACTGCTACTGTCCAACCAAGTTAATGGCTAGGAGCTGTAATTCGGGTCTTAGACTCTGGAATTTTTTTGTTCCCAAGTCTCATTTTTTCTTTGGTAACTACTGTGTAGAAGTTGATGGAGAGATTCAATTAGGGAATTTGTGTCGGGTGTTTTGTAAGTGTAATGTTGTATTAATGAACGATGTGAATGATGAATGTAATGAACGAATTAAGGAAGAGAAGGAATTAAGTGGAAAGGTGAGGAAGCAAATGGCGCGCCAACCACAGTTGTCATTACTCGGCTTGTTCTATAGTCATTACACTATGGCCACTCGTGTAAAGACTTGTCCCCAACCACTGAACGACAACCATGTCTTCCTCAATAAAAAGCGCGCCTGAAGCTCTGGGATTTGAACCCAGAACCTCAGGCTTTGAAGGCAAGCGTCTTACCAACTGAGCTACGGAGAGTCTCGAAAGTTATAAGCTATATCTCTGCTATATAAGTTGTTCAATTAGGAGTGCTAGTTTACAAATTTATTAATAATTTTATATTTCAAAAACCACTCAACCGATTTTAATGAAATTTGGTACACATATAGTAAATACTTAACTCTTTCGACTTAACTTATCCATAAGGGTGAAATCATCCCCTATTTCTTAATATTCATAAAAAAATAAAAAAAAATAATCAGAAAAATCTGAAACTTCAAAAACAAGCGAGTTCAACTTAAAATTTCATGAAAATAACAAAATTTTCAAAATCTACCCCAATCATCCCTTATCTTAATACTCTTATATCTCGAGAACTATTGGAGCTTTTTTGCTGAAATTTGGTATATAGGACCAGTAAATATTAAAGTATTTTTTAAAATCATAACTTCCGGTCCAACCCTTAAGATGACCTTGGAATAGTTTTTTGTTAATATCATCCCCATTTTTTAAGATATTCTTTTGAAATTAAAAATGAATACTTATATCAATGTCTTTAACAATTCTGTAAAGTTGTAGAATTATCCAATGAATAATATAGACAATAAGACGATTTTTTCAAAAATTTTACTGAATTTCTCTAATATCGTTCTTAATCACATCATAGGCTAAAAATTTCTCAGAAACCACAACCACATAACAAATCGCGTTTGTAACAGCTTTTTGAAAATCCATATTGATAATTATATCGTTCTTTGAACCAGAAATATTTGTCAAACTCTTTGTTGTATCAATGACATAAATAGGTCTATTCGCTAAAAATTCTTTAGGATTGTAATACATTTCCTTATTATTACAGTAAACTTTCTTAAAATCTTGATACATCTGATACATGATTCTGAAAAGACCTCCTGAAATGTTTAAATTTTGTAATTCATCTGGATAATAAGAACCGTTCAATTTTACTCTGATATTTTTTACATCCAAACTATCAAACTTTGAAGGATTTTTTTCTTGATTATTCTGTCTACCTGTTTGAAAACCAATGATAACGAACTTGGGATTGAAGATATTTCTATAAATATTTGTAATATCGAACGAATAAGTTGTTCCGGAAATACCTTTTTGTTCAATACATTGCCAATCTAGAAAATTAAACATAATGTTTTGACTTTTTGTAATTTCATCAATCAACCTAATTTTACTCGTGGTTTTATAATCAATCATTGGAACTCTAATAAAAAAATCTGTAATTGTTATTTTTCCATCAACAGGCATAACATTTCCAGTTGCAGTCTTCAGAATCACATCATCGTCTTCTGCTCTTATAAAACTTAGATAAAATCCTCCTTTATAGATCGGAATAGTAACATTTTCAAAAAATCCTAATCCAAAATGAGATAAATTTCCAGCTGCTTCAAAAACACCAAATTTAAAATCTGATTCAAAGCCAGTTTGAGAAATAACATCACTTTTTGAATACGAAATAGTTCCTTTAATCGTGCTTAATTGGCCACAGTTTTCGACTTCTTCTATCAATTTATTGTGTTTTCTTACTTCAATCTTAGAAAATAAAAACGGTATAAAATTATCGATTAATCTAACATTATCAGTTCCAAGATATGCTTGACCATCTTGTTTTGTTAAAGTTCCAGAAATATAAAACTGGAAGTTAGACGAGCAAAAGTTATCTCCAAAATCAATATTAAACTCAGTTCTTTTATTCGGTTCATTCAAATGTTGTTTACTACTTGGATAGAAATTTTTAAACTCCGCCCTTTCAATATCACTAGCATATTTTCTGTAGTCCGCCATTTAATAAGAGAAAATTTAGAAATTTTAAACATCATGTATAAGAAAGATATCATTTTTCATCGATCTAATGTACGTTTTTATAAGAAAAGATATAAATTTTAGTCATTTTTAATGATCTACTTCGTCATATTCAGGATTATCTTCCTTAAATTTTGCAATTTCGGCCACATATTTCAATAAAATCTGCACAGGATAGTAACCGCTATCTATAATATTGTTCCAATCAACTGTATCTTTATTTTCATCCAAAAATTTTATACTCAAGTGTTGATAGAGACAAAGAACAGACATATGATCTTTTAATTGATAATGTATATTTTCTTGAATGAACTCTGGGGACAGATTTTGATATTTAGCAATGTTATACCAATTCAATTTGTTTACGTATAATCTCATCATATCTTCGGATAATTCATATTTTTGAGAAATATCATCCCAATGTTCTTTTTTCAAATCTCTTTCGAGTTGCATTATAAAAAGATCGAAAGCACTGTAATGTCCCGCCATCTCTATTTATTAAGAAAAAATTTCAAGTTTTTATAAATTGGCTCTTTTTAGCGTTACATTCAGCACATTTTCCAGAAACTCTTTTAACTCCATTGATATTTGCATAGTATTTTATATCACTTGTTGCAGTTTTTTCTTTACATCTCACACAGTATATGAGCGCCATTTATATAAGGAAATTTTATCATGCATAAAACCCTGCGAGAATACCTATTTCAGTAAAATCTTCCTCGAACTTATTAATTTTTTCTTCTAATTTTTGAAATTTGACAGCATAAGAATCATTGTATTCAACAAATTTATGACCAATATTCTCAAAAGTTTTCGTAGCATCTAAACTAAACTTATCAAAAGACTCTTTAAATCTAGTAAGTTTTTCATTAATTTCACCAACATCGTCTACTGATCTTTTACTTCTTTCATCAAGTTTTTCATAGACTTCTGTTGTAAAATCTTTAACATGCTGTTTATGATTCTCATAATTTTGTTTTAGTTCATTAAACATTTTAATAGGATCTTCTAATTGAATCATTACAACAACATCAAATGGATTAATTCCTTTAATAACACTGCTAATTCTTTTTCCTTTAAAATCTAAGGCATTTTTAACATTCGGATCATGTAAATCAACAATGTCGATGTTTTCTGATAATTTTAGAGGTTTTAAAATTTGTTCTTTAACAACAACATCATGTTTGTCAATACCAGGTCGAACACCGACAATTCTTTTTTTATTAGCCAAACTAACATAATTCTTTTCAACTTTGATCGCTTCAGTAATTTTATCAGCTTTTTCAATATGAGACATTAAATTGGTAAATAATTTTTTTACACCATCATCGACTTCTTTTTCCAATGTTTTTATTTTATCAGCAACTTCATTTGAACTCATGAAATTTGCAAGTTTGTTATCATATTCTGCTTTAAAATCTTCAATCTCGACAGCAAACATATCTGAATCTGGAAGGTTTTGTAATAAATTTTCTAACTTGTTATCAAACTCATTTCTCAAACTATCAAAATTCAAACTATTATCTACATTTTGAATAATTTGTGTTCCAAATACGTCAAAAATATTTTGTGAATCCATATTTATTAAGTAATAATTTGTTAACAACTTCTTTAAAATCTTTACCATCACTCAGTTCATTCAACACAAAAACACATAAATGACCACAAATTGGGGGATCTTTGTAGTCTTGAATCTGAGAATCATTGTAGTAGACGCTTGATTTTTTCAAATATTTAATCAATTCTATAGGTGGTTTGTCCTCAATTCTTCCATACGAATCAAAATAACATGCATTCTTATCATTTTTATAATAACAAATCCAATGCGTTCCACTTCCCATAATCGAGTCTAAATTCACAATTCCACATTCAAATTTCTTAACTTTTTCAGGTAATGTATCTCTCATGAAGATTCCTCTAAAATGTTTAATATTTTTGCAGATTTCTTCCAATTTCCCGAATGTTAAAGGTTTAAATTTTTTTGTCAATGTTTGATTTCACGTAATTCAAAGTTTTTTCATCTAATCCAGATCCTGTAACATCTTCCAACTCTTTATCTAACCAATTTAAAATGTTTCGAACAATAGGAATCACATCTTTTTTAACGATTGGAGCAGCTTTACGAACATAAGGAACAACATTTTTAACAACTGGAATATTTTCTCCAAAATCTAATAAATCTTTCAAAAGTCCACCATTTTTAAGTTCTTTCAACTGATTATAAGAAAATTCTATTCTGGTTCCTTTATTGTTTTTCTTATGTTTTTCGAGTTTATTGTATTGTCTATTTGTTAAAAATATCTTATCTTCACCATTTTTTAGTTGATCTATTTTAAATTGAATACTAACGGGTATTTTTTTCTTAAAAGCGGATTTTATTTTTTCATTCTGATTTTTGCTGATATTTACATTCACCTCCATTTATATAGTTAAAATTTCAAGTTCTCTTCGATTCCCATTCCTAGTTTTCTCTTCAAAAACATTGCTCCAGCTGTTGGAAGCGCAACAAATCTTTCACCTAAACTAGCATCTTTTGATAAAAATCTATCCATTGCTTTATCTTGCAAAATTTTATCTGCTATATGTCTGGAATTTGTGTCTCTATGTTTTGCATAAAAAATATCGTGTTCCATAGCAGCTTGATCTAATTTATTTATACCAGGATCTCCTCTTTTTAGTCTTTTTTCGAGTTTTGTGCCAGGCCCCAGATACTGATAAGTTGGTACGTGTAATTCAAAAGGTAAATTGTTGATAAAATTATTCAAAAGTCCGCTACCTTCAATCATAGATGAACTTATTGCCGGCAAAACTCGTTTTAAATATTTAATTCCATCAGGTTTTTCAATCATTTCATCAAGTTTGTTCGAAATAAAACCCTTAATCGCTTTCTTTTCGTTCAAAAATTGTTGTTTCCAGCCTTTTCTTGAGCATAAATATAATTTATAATTCCATCGAGTTTTGTCAAATCGTCGATATATCTGTACTCAATCTTATTATCACTGTATTTTCTTATACCTGATCCTTCGATTCGTTTTTCCCAAATTGGTTTAATTAATTTCATATATTTTTTACCTCTACTTGACTTAGGCTTCTTAGTAGATGGATCATTATTTTTGTAAATTGAGTCAGATTCCCATAAAATTTCTGTATACTTTTTCAAATCTTCTTCAGAATATAAATTATCTTTTGGAGCGTCATAGTCTGTTAATAATCTCCATAAACCTTGAGTTCCTTCATATGTTTTCTCATTAATAATGATATCATTATGCTCAAAATTAACGGGTAAATTTCCAATCATAAAACTTTTCTTTTTTTTATCCCAATACAAACCAAATTTATCATCTTTTACTCTAGGAAGGAATTTTTTACCAATTTCACCAATTATTATATCCGTTGTTCCAGGACTTATTGGTTCAACTATGGTAGAGTCTTCAATGATTCGAGGTCTAAATGGTGTTGAAGATGGTAATTTTGGCAATTCAAACTCTTCAGATTCTGGAATTGAAATATCGGCAAATTGTCGTACAACTGGAACCAAATTCATCAAATTTTGATTATCACTTAAAACATTTTCAATTTTGCCCTCAACGTTTTTTATTGCAGAAGTTACAGGTTGATTGATTTTTTGAATAAATTCTTGTTCTTTTTCATCAATTCGAATCTGTTCTTTAAATTCTTTGATTAATTTTTTTTCGATTTGATCAAGTTTTTTCGCTTCTTCAGAAGTTACGTTCACCATTTAATTAGAAAAATTTTGAAACGTGAACGTGGAACGTATAACGTGAACGTGGAACGTAAAAACGTGAACACGAAACGTAAAACATGAACGTGAAACACGAACGTGAAACACGAACGTGAAACACGAACGTGAAACACGAACGTGAAAAGTAAACACGAACGTAAAACATGAACGTGAAACGTAAACACGAACGTGAAACATGAACGTGAAACACGAACGTGAAACACGAACGTGAAACACGAACGTGAAACGTAAACACGAACGTAAAACATGAACGTGAAACGTAAACACGAACGTGAAACATGAACGTGAAACATGAACGTGAACGTGGAACGTGAACAGATTTACCGTTTTTCTTTTATTTTCATAATGTAAATAAAAATTAAAGATAATATAAAAATAGTTGTAACAAATATTTTATCAAGTAGATTTGTCAGACCACTGAGCAGCATTTATATTAGAAAATTTATTCAGATATTTACCATTTTTAGGCTTCAAAGTTAGATTAATAGTTAAAAATCCATAGTCTTCTTTCCAAATTTTATCACATAATTCATTAAAGTGGTTAAAACTCATATCAGATCCCACATAATTGTTATAAATCTTTCTGGAATAATGATCATCTTGTTTAAAAACACACAACATATTCAAATTATTTCTTATAACTTGTTTATCAACCTTTGAAAAGCATTGAGAAAGATAGATACAAGATATGTTTTTGTGACGAGACATTACGAAATATTCTTTAATAACGTCTTGATTTTCTTAAATACAATCATCGAAAACGATTAAAGAATTTGGTTTACATTCGCTTAAGTGAACTATGTCCTCGGAAGCATTATAAAAATGTGATATTTTTTTGTTTAAGTTTTTCTCAATATTTTCAAATCTTTCTTGTAATTTTTTATAGGCGTCTTGTTCTAAAGATTTACTAAAAACATACAAATTGGAATAAGGAATCAACCTCTTGTAGATAAAATTCAATAATAAAGTTGTTTTTCCACATCCACTTGAACCAACAATTAACAATCTGATTGGTTGATCTTTCTTACTTTCTTCAAACGTTTGAAGTTTTATCTGATCTTTTTGCTTTAAAAATTTCTCCATTTAAATAGCGAAAATGAAGCTGTTCAAGTTGACTTCAGAAAGCTCTCAATTATTTTTAAACTTGGAACATCCTATTCATTTAGAGGAAGAATCAAATTATTTTATCGGTTTAAGCGGTTTTTATTCTGACAATTTTGTAATAAACATTAGTGAAAGTTCTCCTTATTGTATAGGATTTAGTGAGAAGAACATAACAAAATATTATGGTTTAAACAAAGGATATTATACCTTCGATCAAATAAAAAATTCCCTTAAAAATTATCTGAAAACATTCAAACAATCAGATAAATCTTTAAACTTTGACGAAAACAAGTTTGAAATGCAAAAAAATTATCTCTCTAATAAAATTCAAATAAAATCACCAGTAAGAATAATGTTTTCAGCAATTATAGTAGATTTATTAGGGTTTGTTCAAGAAACTATTGAGCCAAATCAGGTATATTTAGGAAATAAAACGCCAAAATTTAGACCGTTTGATGTAATTGAAGTACATTGTAATCTCGTTGAACCTAGTTTTGAAACTCATACCGAACATTTACACAAAGAATCTGAAATTTTGTACACTTTTTTCCCAAATGTTGCTTATGGATCAAAAATCAGTGAAAAACCGAATGAAATCGATTATATTCCAATTAGAAAAAATATTAAAAGAATTCAAAAAATCGTTCTAACTATACAAGACTCTGAGGGAAATTTATTAAATAATGAGAGTAAAACAACAATATATTTAAGATTGTCGAAAGAATGATGAATCAAGGGGGGAACGAATCGTTCTTACCTTCAAACTTTCAAAACAACACTATTTTCATTAATGAATCCGGACTTTATACTGAAATAAAAATTACTAGTTAAAAATTTTTCTATCTAAATGGAGTCACTTGTAGGCCTACTCAATAATCAACTCAAATTCAATAACACAAATATCTTAACGATTGTAGACGAAAACAATATGATCTGGTTTAAGGCTAAAGATGTTGCAAAAATTCTAGAATATGAAAATACTATGCAAACGATCAGATTAAACGTTGACGAAGATGATAAATTAACATTTAAAGACATGAATCAAGGGGGCTATTGAATAGCTTACCTTCAAACTTTCAAAACAACACTGTTTTCGTTAATGAATCTGGACTTTATTCATTAATTTTGAGATCGCATAAATCAGAAGCGAAATTGTTTAAAAAGTGGGTTACAAAAGAAGTTTTGCCAAGTATTCGTAAATTTGGTGAGTACAAACTTGAAAACAAGATTAAATATTTAGAGGACGAAGTTAAACACTTGCAAATTAAAGATGAAATAAAAACGGAAATAATCGCAAAACAAAGTGTAAAAATTGACTTAATGAAACCAGACCTTGTTTGTAAAGATTTTGCTAAGAAAAAACACCATGTTTTTGTATTAATTAAGAAGAATCACATGTGGGAATATCCTTATTACGTTATCAGAGCTCAAAAGAGAGAAATACCGAAAAGATTGAAAGAACTTGAAATTGATTACCCAGAAATGGAAATTTTATTAAGACATGGAGATCCAAATAGTATAAATCTCTACAACCAAATGAAAGAATCTTTGAATATTTTATACAACGGAAATCATTTTTACTACAAATATGGCAGAATCTCGACTGATTTATAGAATATCTAAATTACACGATGAAAATGTTTCTAAATTTTACTAAAAACTCTCGATTTATTATATTTTGTTTGTAAATGTTTAGCATAACTAGGTAACCATTGTAAAATCTTTTTTTCATATTCACAAGGCATTTCGTTTTTATAACTTTCGCTGAAAATTTTTTTAGCACAATCTTTGCAAAAAGCATCTTTTCTATCTTTACTATACTGCCAGTTATTAAATTCAGAAATATTTTTAATTTCTTTACAAAAGTAACAATTTTTTTCTTCTAAAGTTAATTTGTCCATTTTAACATATAATTCATCATGATCCTTACAATAACAGTCTTTTCTATTCTTTTCCTTATAAAATTCTTGACACTTTGTACATTTCTTTTGAGACTCCATTTAGATAGAAAAAATTATTACACGATGAAAATGTTAAACTCTCGAATTATGATATTTTGTCTGTAAATGTTTTTGAAGATAAGGTAACCATTGAATGATTCGTCCACACTCGCAAAGAGTCGGTTTCTTTTGACTTTTTCGTTGAATTCTTATAGCACAATCTTTACAATGCGTATGTTTTTTATCTGTACTATAATGCCAATCGTAAAATTTGGAAATATCCTTAATTTCTTTACAAACGCAACATTTTTTCTCTTCTAATGTTAATTTTTCTATTTTATCGTATAATTCTCTCTCATATTTACTACGACAAACTTTACACATAGACTCTATTCCTCCTTTTTTAGTCTTATTTTTATGAAATTCTTCAAAATATTTATATTCTTGACAAATTGTACACTTCTTTTGAGCCTCCATTTATATAGAAAAAATTACAGCTTTGACTTTCTCAATTCATATTCATAAAACGTTCCGGTTATTTCTTCATTATTTAAATCTTTTATACTATAAGTTACAGGATCTGTGTTATTAATTTGATAAATCACAAAGATTTCTCTTGATCAATTGTTCTTATATTTGTTTGAAAATGTTTGTTTTTTACTAACAATTCTTACATGATCATTGACTTTAAATTTAGTTTTTGTGTGAATTTCTGGTGGAATATACTTGAAAACGGTCTCTAATAACTCCTTTTCTGCATCTTTATCTACGTCTTTCGGTTTCATTTTTATTGTGCTGTGAACTGTATCGTTATAATTGTTTACGATTTTTTGAAGAATATCGATCCATTTAAAGTTTTTATTAATCTCAAAAATTACTTTCATTCTCTCATTTTGAGTTCTGTTATATCTCTCTACAATACTTGATTTCTCTTCATTTTCAGTATGATAAATCTTAATGTTGTATTTTCTCAAAACATCGTTAAATTCTTTATTTTTAAACTCTAAACCCTTATCTGTATGAAGTAGGTTAGGAGGTTTGTGATTGATCCTTATGGCATCTTTTACTATATCTTCGACAGCTTTTGAAACATCCTTGCCGTTTTTTCTTTTGATAGCTCTTGACCAAGCATATTTTGAGAAAGTATCAATAACATTTAACATATACTTAAATCCATCATTTTGATCTGAATAGTTAGACATTATAACTAAATCTGCTGCCCATAAATCGTCAATTCCTAAAGTTATAATTTTTCTCTTTTTAAACTTTTTTCGTACTGGTGCATGAATTTCTCTAACTTCAATCTCGATTTCTTCCTTATTCTTAGATTCTTTCTTTACTTGTTTTTCATAAGGATTCTTTATAAATTTACTCTTATTTGTCTTACATTTTGAACATTTTGCTGCAATTCTATACAATCCGTTTTGAGTTTGAACAATCTTAGAATCTATATTTTTCGTTTTCTTTTTACACTTGTGACAGTGAATTAAATCATATTCCATTTATATATCAAAGTTTCCAACTTTGTTTAACTCTTCTAAAATATCTGTTTTAATTTCGCCTTTATATCCATACGGTACTGTATCGATCTTATTTTCTAGGACAATTCTCTTATCATCTTTAGCGTTCAGTGCCAGCTTGTTTATGGTAACTGTGTACAACTCATGTTTGTAGCTTTTGATTACTGTCATCTCTCTAAATTCTTCTTTATCTTCGAACAAACATTTCTTCAAGTTTTCGATATTTATTGTTTTATTTACAACGCTTCTCTTAATCCCTTTGCATCTTACTGGATTTTTGTCTAGATATTTGTACGAGTACATTTTCGATCTCAATCCACAAAATTCTTCTAAAACTTCGCTATTTAACTCATCTTTAAATTTCCCTATTACCTTCTTATTTTTAGTAGTGAAACATTCGTGATCTTTTGGATAATCACTTGTATCAAAGTCATCTATATTTTCTTTAATAATTTTAAAAGGATCTCGTTTCAATTCTAGAAAATAACTGTCTGTATCCATGTAACAAAGATTCAAATCTGGATCAAACTTCTTTAATTTATCGTAATAAAACTCGTACATTAACAATTTTGATAGGTCAAGAACTGAAAATCCTATGTAGATCGGTTTGTTAAATTTAACCTTTTGTTTATACATGTGACTCGCTATACAGTTGTCGTCAAAGATATTAAAGCATTTGAAGTTCGTTTTCTTGGCCTGTTTAATTGAAAATTCTTCATTTCCTAGTTTGATATCACATCTATTTCGCACATTTTCCATAGATTTTCCAAAAACTGAGTTGTTCATCAGCTTGTAAAAATCTTTCTCAAAATCACTTGTAGCTTTGGTTCTCATGTTTGTGTTAAAATCAATGTACTTTTTCATAAAAGGCTTCTGATCGAATGCTATAACTCTATTCACATGTTTCAAAATCATACCTTGTTCCAGATAGAATTTCAAATTTCTTGAATGAACAACGTATTCAGTTTTATCCAGTAAAGTTGTGCAAAGTTTGTTTTTATAATGTTCGGGAGCAAGAGGTAAATCCTTGTGATGTTCATGTAAATTTGTTGGATATCCTAGATCAACTTCGAGAATATAGCCATAATCTTCGTCGCCAGTGAGTTCTAAAATTGTTTCTTGCCACTCTTCTTTTGTATATGTTTTCGGGTTCATCCACTTGATTTCGTTATATGGTAAATTTTGCATAAGCCCGTAACCATAAAGGTTATTGGCATCGACGTACAACAGATAGTTTTCAGGCTTTGATTCATCAAAATCTTTCAAATATTTGTTATTTGCTTTAACATATCGTTTAATACATTGAGAAATGCCTCCGCGAATACCTTTTTCAATCATCAAATACATATTATAATCGTTAATTAGCTGAAGCTCAATTTTCGTTAATTTTAACATAGCGTCCCATGCGAGACTTGGAGCAGTCAGATAATGTGCTGGATCGAGTTTGTAACAATTCAAGCAAATGTTTCTGAAGTTTTCAAAAATATCAGCAAGCAATAAAACATCTTGGATGTTATAGAGATCTGAGTAATTACCAAGATTTTTATCCTTTAATTTATTCCAAACAGCTAAATAATGTTGAAAATCTTTCTCAGATATGCTCTCATCTGTTAAAAGTGAATAGAAATCTTGAATTTTTAGCTCTTCTGTGTAATCAAGTTTTTCAATACTATCGATAAATTCATAGGGAAATATTCCTTTTCCAGATAGAATTTTAAAAATCTCGTTGTCGTCATTTGGCTGTCTTTTTAGAATTTCATTCAATATTCTTCCATCCTGTATAAAATGATTTGTATGTTTAAAATCTTCTGTCTTTAGATTTTTAGCTAACTTTTCTATAGATGAGGCCATAAATCTGAACGTATCTACGAAAGAAAACTTAATGTATTTTCTAGGTTTATTACCTTCGAATTCATATCCATATCCAGAATTTACAGAATAATTTATATATCGTTCATCGGTGTTTGCGATCAAATCAACATTTCCATATTGTTTAGCCAATTCTTTTATGTACAAATGAGTATCGTAGTTACTCATATTGTGACAGAAAACTGGAATATTTTGTGGAAATTTCAAATTCAGATTACAACATGAATGAGCTGCGCCTCGAAATTTACCTGTTAAATGACAATGATCTCTTACTTTATTATAACTCTTATCTTTCCAACTATCAGGAGTAAAACCATACTGAATTGACTCAACATCATAAGCAGACCATTCGCAAATATGACAAACGTTTGAATTTTGGTATGAAATTTCTTCTTCTTCAGTCAATTTCATAGGTTTTTTGTTCTTAGAATTATATTTTGTAGCTATGTATTTTGATATTTTATTGAGTTCTTCAAACAATTTTGCAGGAACATTAGGCAAATCGTCTTCATTTTTGGCTCGATAACATATCGGTTTATACATGCGATTGGTCACATTCGAAACTAAATATAGAGTAAAACCATAAGGAATATGCTTCTGAATCTTGGTTGTAGTCGATCTTTGTGGATTGTTCTTGCATGTCGGAATTTTTTCTAATATGCTCTCAAAATCCATATAAATAACGTACGGATGGCTAAACTTCTTTTGATAATTAGTAAATGATGTTGTTTGACCTGGAAATGGCATAATTGGTTTACAAACTTCATGTTGCTTGCAAATTTCTAAATGATCTGTTAAATCTCCAGATTTGTAGAAATGGCTTAAACATCTTCTACATAGCAATTTTTTATGTTCGTGTTTAGATAACTGAGAACTCACTAATCTATTTAAATCTGTTATCAACACATAATGAGATTTGTCTTCTTGTTTAACATACAATAAATCGATTTCTAACTCGGCATTATAAACTTCGGAAATTTGTAATGGAACAATGTTGAGTTTTTCGTCATAAGTATAGATATTTATAGACATTTTTGGATATTTGTACTTGGAATTGGAGCTGCGTTTCTCAAATAATTGTATATCTTTTAAAGACATTGGATACTCAAAGCCCGAAAATATCTCGTCATTTACAAATTTCTCGTATTGCTTTACTCTGTCAGCATTCTTTTCGGGTTTTCCAATAGCACATCGGATAGAATAAACAAAACAGAAATCATCTTTATTTTTTATATTTACACAAGCTTTCTTTACCTTGATCTCTTGTGGTAAATCGATATATGATCCTGCGTTCATAAATTCGTGTTTATTAAGGCTCAAAACTAGTTGTTTACAACTTTTAAATGTCCATCCAGAACCTCTATTTGGATGATTTGTCTGTTCTCGATGTGTTAATTTATTAAATTGCTTAGTAATAAAGTCGTTTACGTCAAATATTTCGTCTGATTTTATAGTAAAATACATTGGGCAAGTTTGTGGTTCACCGTTTACTAAAGTTCGTTCATATTCACATTCCAAAGAGAGATATCCTTTCATATTTTTAACATTCTCTTGAAATTTTTCTATTAAACTTTTAATTTCTGGCCTCATAATTGATAGATATTTGTAAATTGACATGGAATTATCGTTTAAATTTGTTAAAATGTATTGCTTGAAAAGACCGTGTATTGAGGATAAAACTTCTACATCTATGATATTTTCAGGTTTTTCGTTAAGAGTTTTGTCAATTTCTTCGATAATTTCAGACTTAGTTTTATCGTTTGTTTCAATGGACAATTTTTCAGCGATTGATTGAATTTTTTCATCATTAAATAGATTGAGATCTTTTTTATCTTCCTTAAAGTTTTTCTTTAATTCACGCAATTTTTCTATATTGTACATCTTTTCATGATCGACAATTTGATTTTCTTTAGCCCATTGTCTTAAAAAATTCAGTTCTTTCTCGTAAATTTCTTTGTTTTTGGCATGGATTTTGGAGCCATAATGTCGATCATAGTTTTTTCTTAAAATTTCTTTTTTGCAAAACGGACATGTTACTTTTTCACCCTCCATTTATATAAGAAAAATTTCTTAACTAAGGTTTGTAGGAGGCAATTTAAATTCTCTATACTATTTTTTCAATAATTTTAGAATTTAAAAAATTAATGATTTTTACTTGAATTTGACAGAAATCAGCACAATTTCTGGTGAAACAGTGATAGATTCTTCTATTTATTATTTAAAAAATGTGTAAACTAAGACTTAAAATTATTGAAAAAAGTAGTATAGAGAATTTAAATTGCCTCCTACAAACCTTAGTTAAGAAAGTTTTCTTATTTAAATGGAGCTACTAAAAGAATTAAATGAGGTTGGTGATTTAAAGATGAAAGAATATAAGAAATTAATGGAATTAGAAGAAAATAAGAAATACAAAATTTTGAATCTGGAGAAAATGAAAGATAAATTCGGGTTTACAATAATTGCCGAGTTGGAAGATTATAAAGTACACTTACCGAACAGATTTTTGACTGTTTTGGATGAAAAAAGATTAAAGAATTGAATAAACATGATAAATTACACTTGGTTGTTACTGGAAAGAAGACTATTAAAGATAAAGACTGTGTTACTATCAATTTTGTAGAGTAGAAGATTTTTCGTCGTAGCAGACATTTCCGATAGATTGATTTGAGAAAGTAGAAGCAAACAGCTATAGATTCGGTTAATTTTTCATTCGTGAGTTACAGATTCGTTTATTGTCCTTTAAACAGTATTTTCCCTTGATTTACTGTTGGCTCCGAAAGTGAGCTAGAACCGCCATATTCCTACCTACTTATATGTATATATATATTTATTTAGTCATCTAGTAGACACCTAGATATAGTCTGGGTGCCTCTGATGTCGAACCGATGGTATCAGTTAACATCGTAGTGCACCTGATGAGACAATGAGAATATCTCCTCACCTAGATTGCACTACGTTTTGTAGTCTGAGTGCCTCTGATGTCGAACCGATGGTATCAGTTAACATCGTAGTGCACTTGATGAGACAATGAGAATACCTCCTCACCTAGATTGCACTACGTTTTGTAGTCTGGGTGTCTCTGATGTCGAACCGATGGTATCAGTTAACATCGTAGTGCACCTGATGAGACAATGAGAATACCTCCTCACCTAGATTGCACTACGTTTTGTAGTCTGGGTGCCTCTGATGTCGAACCGATGGCATCAGTTAACATCGTAGTGCACGTGATGAGACAATGAGAATACCTCCTCACCTAGATTGCACTACGTTTTGTAGACTGGGTGTCTCTGACGTCGAACCGATGGTATCAGTTAACATCGTAGTGCACCTGATTTGACAATGAGAATACCTCCTCACCTAGATTGCACTACGTTTTGTAGTCTGGGTGTCTCTGATGTCGAACCGATGGTATCAGTTAACATCGTAGTGCACCTGATGAGACAATGAGAATACCTCCTCACCTAGATTGCACTACGTTTTGTAGACTGGGTGTCTCTGACGTCGAACCGATGGTATCAGTTAACATCGTAGTGCACCTGATTTGACAATGAGAATACCTCCTCACCTAGATTGCACTACGTTTTGTAGTCTGGGTGTCTCTGATGTCGAACCGATGGTATCAGTTAACATCGTAGTGCACCTGATGAGACAATGAGAATACCTCCTCACCTAGATTGCACTACGTTTTGTAGTCTGGGTGCCTCTGATGTCGAACCGATGGTATCAGTTAACATCGTAGTGCAGCTGATGAGACAATGAGAATACCTCCTCACCTAGATTGCACTACGTTTTGTAGTCTGGGTGTCTCTGATGTCGAACCGATGGTATCAGTTAACATCGTAGTGCACCTGATGAGACAATGAGAATACCTCCTCACCTAGATTGCACTACGTTTTGTAGTCTGGGTATCTCCGATGTCGAACCGATGGTATCAGTTAACATCGTAGTGCACCTGATGAGACAATGAGAATACCTCCTCACCTAGATTGCACTACGTTTTGTAGTCTGGGTGTCTCTGATGTCGAACCGATGGTATCAGTTAACATCGTAGTGCACCTGATGAGACAATGAGAATACCTCCTCACCTAGATTGCACTACGTTTTGTAGTCTGGGTGTCTCTGATGTCGAACCGATGGTATCAGTTAACATCGTAGTGCACCTGATGAGACAATGAGAATACCTCCTCACCTAGATTGCACGTTTTGTAGTCTGGGTGTCTCTAATGTCGAAACGATGCATGAGTACTTCTGAATCGAGTGGGTCATAACTCCGACGCCAATGGTGAGTTTTCCTCCTTCCCACGATCAAGAAAATACGTCAAAAAGTTTATATTTATGGCCATTGTAGTTTTAAGTATGTTTTGTTGGTTTCACTTCTTTTCCGACAAGTAAATATATCAAAGATAAGGAAAGACTACTTCTGTCAAAAGTGAACTATGATGAGTTTTATATCAGTCTTTAAATGTATGGTAAAAAGTAATACAGTATTGTCTTTTAGATATTATACTTAATATTTTATCAAAATTTACAATCAAAAGTGCATTAATAATGACATTACGTGTTTCTTTCTTTATAAACTGAAAAGATATTATTAATACTTTAGAACATTCAGAGCTGGAACTGGTACATTAGTTCAAAATTAAAGTCCAGTAAACTTTCATGTAGCATAGTTCTTGCCGACTCATTCAAAGAGAGTCTTCGGTGTCAAATTCCGACCATCCTATGTTTTAAGACATTTTGTAAGGTAGATGAGTACTTTAAAAATAGTAAACCAGAACATAATAAACTATGTTTGCACATAACAGTTGATTACATTAGAAATCCTTTTTAATTAATATTTCACACCTTTAGAGACCAAGGTGAAATTTTCGTTACTTTAAATACCAATAGGGCGTGGCCCGGAGGTATTTTGAAAGAAGAATAGGCCTATATTCATCCCAGGGACCGTAAGGATTGTCATGTAAAATTTCAGTGCAATCGGTTGAGTAGATTACGCATGAAAGCAAAACAAACGCAGAAAGGCACTTTTACATTTATAACATTGTTAGGATACGTAATGTAAATATGCAAACTTATATGGAATCACTTCTTATCGCACGTGTCTTACTCTTCTAATGAAGATGTATTTATTCTGCAAACATTTCTCCGTTAAAAACTAATTAATCTGGGGTCTTGTTTGAGCGAGTTTCTAAGGAGAAGTGTGTATAACATTACCAAGTACCAAGAGCAGCTTAAGCAGTAACTTTGCGGTGGAACAGTTCAGGTTACAGTCATCTTAGCTTTTAGGCTCACGAGGCTTAAGTGTAAGATCAATGCTCAAATGAATATAAGGTTCACCTAACTGCTCGTTTATAGTATCTTCAAGTTTTATAATTTTTAGATCCCATTTAAATTTAAGAACCTACCTGTACGTTGGTCGCTGCCCAGACCAAGACCAGGAGTCGCTAATGTTGTTACTGCAACCAGAACTGACATCCTCCACAACATTTGCCCTGTAACAACATCACAGAGAGGATTACGTATTTTATAATTTCTAAGTGACAGTAATGACGTAATAGTGATAAGAACAAGAAATACGAGTACATCATTATGACTTTAAACTTCAAGCATCTTTATTTACACAGTTGGAAGTTTTTGTACAGGTTTAAATTACATTAAAAGTATATATTAATATTCGTCAAAATAATATAAGCATTCGTGCATTAAGAATCTGTTTACAGGAATACAAAGGAAATCACAGTATATACAATAAATTAAATAAAATTCACAAGAGTCAAGCCAGCTGCTGATCACAGTTTAAAGTGGTTTTTAAATTATTAGCACTTTAAGGAATGCGAAATTGAATTAAAAAGTACAAAAACTAAAACTTGATATGAGCAAATAAAAGAAGATCGATCAACCAGTCTCCACTTATCTTGTGTCTAGTGCAATTCTGACTGGGAACTGAGCAGCTATGATGTTTGTTTTTAAACACAAAACTACTGTGTGATAAATAAGAAGATTTGCCAGGGCGAGAGTACCACTTGATTAGAAGAGCTCCTTACAGCTGTCCCGCTCCTCCAATCCCCAGACAACTGTTAATGCTCCCTTTTGGATGCAGAAAACCTACTGAACTTGGTGAGCTTAGCAGAAAACCTACTGAACTTGGCGAGCTTAGCAGAAAACCTACTGGACTTGGTGAGCTTAGCAGAAAACCTACTGGACTTGGTGAGCTTAGCAGAAAACCTACTGGACTTGATGAGCTTAGCAGAAAACCTACTGTATTGGTGAGCTTAGCAGAAAACCTACTGGACTTGGTGAGCTTAGCAGAAAACCTACTGTATTGGTGAGCTTAGCAGAAAACCTACTGGACTTGGTGAGCTTAGCAGAAAACCTACTGGACTTGGTGAGCTTAGCAGAAAACCTACTGGACTTGGTGAGCTTAGCAGAAAACCTACTGGACTTGGTGAGCTTAGCAGAAAACCTACTGAATTGGTGAGCTTAGCAGAAAACCTACTGAACTTGGTGAGTTTAGCAGAAAACCTACTGAACTTGGTGAGCTTAGCAGAAAACCTACTGAACTTGGTGAGCTTAGCAGAAAACCTACTGAACTTGGCGAGCTTAGCAGAAAACCTACTGAACTTGGTGAGCTTAGCAGAAAACCTACTGAACTTGGTGAGCTTAGCATAAAATCTGATGCTAAACTTTTTATTCGAATAAGTCACTATAACCCAAGCTGAGAGTTTCCCTGGAGACATATTTAGAAAGGAACCTTAGGGCAAAAGTTGTATAACTAGATATACCCAACTAGCAAGTCAATGTGGGTGCCAATTTATATTGAAATGAACTCCAAGAAATTTTAAAGAATAGAGGTTGTTGAGAATATGAGTGTTGAGAAAAAACTTGGTTCGGGATGTTAATAGATTTTCGAGAATGATATTTCGTAATACTCATAACTTAAAGTGCTGGGATTTCACCTCATAATCACTAAGGGGAAAACTAAACACGTTCCATCTGAAAGGAGGGTTGTTGACAGTACATTCTAATCTTTAGTATTTATGAAAATCTATGGAGATCTATAACGTAAAGTAGAAACAGCAACGGTCCCAGCACTAAGCCCTGAGGAACGCCTGTCTTAATAATGAGAAGTCCGAATGATAGGTGTTCCCTTTTTTGGTTATTTTTACACACTGAACAAGACAAATCGTGTAAGACTGAAATCATTCCAGCGTTACACCAATTCCACGTGATTCAAATTTTGTTTTTAGAAAGATGCCTTGATGGAATATACCAAAAGCTCTGCTTAATCGCAAAATAAACTAATATAATAGTAAAGATTAGTTTGGTATTTCAATACTTTTGAAATGGGAAATTAAGAAACGGTTCTTCAATTTTCTAAAAGAATAATGACTAACCCTTTGAAGGCCGAAGATTCACTGATGACTAAAAGAGTTGAATTTCAGTTCTTACTTCCATGTACAGAGTCAACTGTAACGATGATCTCATTTCTATGTGTGTATTTGATGATCAAGATTATTATTAAAAGAAAAATTCTATCTCAACAGAAAAATTTCACTTTCCAAAGACGGAGAATGAAATATGACGATGCTAATTATCTCATTGGTCAATATTGTAAGAGGAAAGTTCTCTTCGTCCTAATCCACTCTTTTTTTAATTGTACTAGCTTAAATAATTGAGTGCTTGGTGAGAAAGCTTTTGAATTTGATTTGAACTGATTGACCGGTATTGAGATCAGCTTTTATGGAAATAGAATTAAAACTTTGCACGCTTAACTCTAAATGGACAGATACGGTATTGACAGGGTTAATTACTTCATGAAACGAGGCCAATTATCCTTCAAGGAAGTTAACGAGTTCAGTGAGACACGACGTGAGGATCAATGGTATTTATAGTCAGTTGTAAAATCTTAAGCAGTAAATTAATTATGTCACGGGAAATACGACTAAAGTATCATTTATACTTGTTCCAAAAAAACATTGTAAAAATATCTTTCTGCAGAAATAATTGAATAAACATTTTGAACTGTAATATTAACAAACTAATAATTCGTACTCTTTAGAAATTTCTTCAAAATTTGAAATATAATGCAACATTTTTCATTACCAGCAATATCACATAAAATGATACTTTTCTTTATTTTTGTCTTTTTTAGAAGGCTATTTTTACTATTAGAGTACTACTCGGATGGTTGGTTAACCTGACTGATATTTAACTTCACATATTGTTGGAAAAAGCTGCTTAGTGAAACATAGAAATCGTGTGACAAGATCAGTCTAAAAATTGCTTTTAATGAACATTTTGTGCCTGATTATCACAATAGCATGTTACTTTTTAATTGCATCGAATATCGAATATTATAATATTTAATAAAAAATTAACTATAAAATATAATTAATAATTTTTCAATAATGAAACACCTAATTAAATATTTTAAGCAGTGTTTCACTAAACGCCTGAATCCAATAGTCGTCCTCCACAGTAGACCAGACATAACGATATAACCTTGCACACCATACTTCGTAATTTGTGATTAGTGATGTGTCCCTCCGGAACATTCATCGATTTGTCCAGATTATGGTGATTCATCGGTTTTGCCTGTACCTAGAAATGAGCCATCCTGGGGTACTTAAAGTTGATTTAATATGCCATAAAAACAGTACCATATTGGTTATTTAAACATATCGACCTACACTCAGTTCTGATTAAGTTATTTATATATTTAGACGTACATTTTATTTATGTTTAATGCTTAGTATGCAGGTCTAAACTTTTAAAGCTGCACAGTTTCATACATTATAAGTTTTACCTATTTAAACATATCGACCTACACTCAGTTCTGATTAAGTTATTTATATATTTAGACGTACATTTTATTTATGTTTAATGCTTAGTATGCAGGTCTAAACTTTTAAAGCTGCACAGTTTCATACATTATAAGTTTTACCTGTATATAAAGATAACTTTAAAGGATACGAGCATTTAAGACTATTACACGATAAATCACAGAAAACACTCGTATTTTGACTAATAAATTTCCTCCCCTTGAGCTAAAAACCTGACAGAAAATGAAATGCTGGAGAGAATTGTGGTAAAATGGCGGCACGCTAATCAATGCAATCACCAGATGCTTTTATCTAGTCTATAACATTGTTACGTCGGATTATACTTCTATTGTATTAGCTTTTAAAATTAAAACATTGATGTGCACTTTCCGGCACATGTAGCAAAATGAAATGATAGAGCTCTAGACTTGACATTTTGCATGCAGCTTCGGCAGTGCTTGTTCCGCGACACGATGTTTGTTACACTCTAATAGTACACATAACGTCTTTCCAAGAGGATTTACTTGCAATTTAATGTCTTTTGGATGAAATTAAACGTCCAGCGAAACGTACAGCCTCCTACATTTGACCCAATGACGAATGAATATCCATATCATATCCCTAACCGGCTGATCACTAACGGTACATCACTAAAAGGGTTAATCGATATCTTTACTGTGAAGGATGGCGGTTAGGGTGGACTGAGCTATGCTCCCTTTCTTCCAAGGTTATATGATATATACATTGCCAACTATTTCTTCACAAGGTAGATGTAACATCAGATCTAGACAAAAGGATCTAATCCCTACCTTACACATTCTAAACATTCTGTTACTCAGGAATCAAACTTAAAATTATTGTTTTAGGACTAATTGCAATGGGAAGTTTCCTCGGCTTCTTTCCGTAAGTGAATAAATAAAACATTCGTCTTGATATGTGCATTAATATATTTTTAATGTATTATTTTTACATTCTATAGCCCAGCGCTCTGAAAAAATTTTTAGTCTAACTTGATCGCCATTATCGTAAACAATTTTGGAAACTGTTTACCAAATTTCCTGAAGTAAATTATTGCTATTATAAAATTTTATTTTGACGGCAGTTACCTAAGAATCATTCAGTTTTAAGCATTGACTACCATACCAAAGGTATCACAATAGTTTCTCAGTGTACGTATACGCAGTGACATGAACATACGTACACATTTCTGGGAGGAAAAACAAACAGCTACAAAATGTCATGTCGTTTCGTTCAGTAATATATCTTAGGCCTATAGATGTAGCGATAAAATTAAAAACGAAAATATATTTTAAGATTTACAGATATAATGAGACGTTGTAGGAAGAGTTGATTCAATACGAATTTTGGGTTTGGTCCCATCTTACCTTTCGCCCAGCGCAGCAGGGTCTGATTTCTGATACTGTCACAGACTTGACTGGAGTCCATGTCGTCTACAGGGATCTAGCTAGTAATTAATTAGTACTTATCACGAATTGCAATTACGTATTCTCAGCAACATGATGAGGTTTTAATTGTTTTAGTGTTGCATTGTTTCGACATAACAGACACCTGGGCTACAAAAGAGATCCATCTGCTTTACCCAACAGAAATCCAGTGTAATATAGAAAAGTAGTTTTCATTATCTCATCAGATGCACAAATGAGACGTTTTAGAAATTCAAAGCAGTTGGGTAATAAATTTCTCAATACTATTGTATTAGATTAATTACTTTTTTATTCTTCTGAGTAACCCAACTATATGCAGAATAAAACTCCAATTGATACGTTAAGAAATTAGTATCAATTACTTGCTAAGATAGATTAATTTAAACTGTAAATAAAGCAGCAATTTATATTCTACGAGATCCATATCAAAGAATAACCCCAGCATATTCCTATAAAAGCTCAGGAAATCCTCTCCATAACAAACAGAAATAAAGTAGCTCTCATTCTGCGTTAAATGAAGGCCAACGGAGTAATTTTTCCGATATTGAGTTCTATTATGGGATTCTGAATGTCGGTCCACCACACCAGTTGAGTTTTACAATTCTGCTGAAGCTTTGTGCGACAACAGCAGAGCACATTGTGAGGACTGTCTGACTGTTGACAGACATATTTCATATTTCAGCGGCAGATCAACAGTGTGTGGATGATGGATGTGGCGTGACATCGATGAGTAAACATTCTCGGTGCTGCCCATCGGTAATTTTTAACTTCAAAAATAGTTCTAGGGTAAAAATAACTTTTTCAGTCCATTAAGTCATTACGGCTACATTTCAAAAACATCATAATACGATTTGAACAATATTTTTTACACATGTTTTAGCAATAATAATAACAAAAAACTTTTTATTGAATTTATATATAAGGTTGGCTCGCTCCCACAGTTATGGGATAGGAACTTCAACCACGGGGTAAAAGTCCAACTGAAGCTGATCTAGCTTTTAACATATGAGGTTGAGCTCTTATCGGGAACGCTGTTGACAAATTAAACACTGTTTCTAAAGGCAAGCTTTCATATATTGGTTCTGTGTTGACCAGCTCTATCTCGGATTGTAGATTAGCATAGTTTATATGAAGAGAATGATGAGGAATGCGCTCATATCCAAACGATCTTAAACAAAAGTAAAAAGTATTTATTTGCATTTATTTTCAGATTGATTTAATTAAAATTTTGGATGATATTATTGAACTTATTGCATATTTGCACTTTAAAACATTCTTTGGAAGTTTCTTAAGACAGAAAAGACATCTTATCCGCGTAATGATTAGTTCTTCTTGCAGCAGCGAAAAACCAGCTTCTTTAAAATGGATAAAAATCATAAGAGTTAGAAGTAATCCATGATATACCCCATACTTCGTTTTAAGTATAAAAATGAGTATTTTCGATTTGTTTTCTGCTGTTTAGTTATAATTAGAGCTACAAGAATGCCACTCCTATGAAACAATAATACTCATTTTTACATAACAAATCCTTATATAACAACTCATTAAAAAAGTGAAACTCCTTAGAAAGTTTGAGGAACCACTAAGTATTAGCTTTTGATCTTCAAATTTCATCAGTCTGTTGGCATCCGAAGTATGAAACCAAATTGGACAGGATATGTGAAGACTTAATTAAAAAAAAAAATGATTTCATAGATTTTGCTGAAAACATTGAGAATAGAAATTGGTCGTTAGTTATTCATTAAATAACAGTTATCCTCTTTGAAAACCAGAAATATGTTAGCAATTTTTAGATTAGAAGGATAGGTTCCAGACTTTAAAGTAGATTTTATAGCTGCAATGAGTGGGATAAACAGATACAGGTGCCACACTGATAGGTTATGTTGTAGTTTATTTTTAAGGGAATTTGTAAGATGACACGAGCGATTTCTACTTCACCCACAGGAGTGAAGATTCTTCTTCACCCACTCGAAGATCTGACGCTCAAAATCTGCCCGAGCCCAGCAGTGGAAGAGAGTAATGGAGACTCTGTGAATGTTGACTTGAGCTTCAGTTCACCTTGGAACCTGACGCTTTTACAGACTTGAATCTGGAGTGCACATGAAAAAACAATGAGAAAACATCTTCAGCCTATATTTTGGAGGAGGAACGAGGTCATAGCTTCTTCTTGGTCATGTCAGCTTGGAAGAAGGGGAGGCTTGATCTGTTCCAGCCCCCTCCAGTCAAAGTGGGTTGGGGAAAATTCTCCCTAATTTTTTGATATCAACTGACTATAACACTAAGAGGCTTTACCTCCAAACCCAAACCGTTACTCTCTAAATTAAACTACGATTAACGATCTTCCCTTTTGTACCAATATATCAAAGTTTGTGATATGCCACTACATTCATGCCTAGATGAAAGTGACACGTTGTAGACAGTGTCGTTACAACTAGAAATCATAAGCCACCAGAGGTAAACCGAAAGGTAAACGTTCAGCTTAAATAGTCTTTTACTCTTGCCTTTAACATTGGCAAAATCTTCTAAACTATTCTTGTCCTCATTATTATTATACGTGATAACATACATTTTGGATTAATGAAACGCTTGTATTCGGAACAACTGATTCCTGTGACTCGTCTAATAAAATATAACGGCCTTATTCCTGTTACGAGTATATGGTTTATTTGTTATTTGTATTGAGTACCCCATAAACTGTAAACTCTAGAGAGTCATTGGTCGATATAAAGGCAGTTCAGCCATCACGACGTTATTGTCGTAGTTATAACAGCAAGCCTCGTACTTACGTTAGTATCTTCCAATGGTTCATAACCAGTTTATAGTAGTTATAGTACAGGCACACTCTACACCCCACTGTATAAATTAAACTTCATATGTTCTAGGGAATTAACGTTCAAAACTGTACAAATTTTATTATTTCAAATTGACGCAATAATTTTTCATACGGAGAGATGAATGTTTTTTCGTTACTAAAGCATTTTTCATTTTGGGCGGGAAGATGTTGGCAGCCTGTGGCGGCCTTGTTTTGGCGTCAGGTTTTTCATTAGTGTCTTGTTATTCAGTGAGTGCTGCCATTTCACAACAAGTTATTCCATAATGACAAGTTACGCGATTGAGCAGAACGTTCAGATGATTACACTTTATTATCAAAATGAGTGTTCACCAGTTAAAACGTTACGTTACGTTGCGACCGTTTTACGGCAGACGCGGAGGCCCTTCAATGTCAACTCTTCAACGTTTGGTAGCTAAATTCGAGAAGACCGGTTCGGTAAACAACCAGCCTACACCCAGACGTGAAAGGAACAGCAGATCTATCGAGAACGTCGCCACTGTCCGTGAAAGTGTGCAGAGGAACCCGAGGCAGTCAATTCCTCGCCGTGCACAAGAACTCGGCCTTTCGCAAACTTCAACTTGGTGAATTTTGTCTGGATGGATCCGTGCAAAATCCAACTGACTCAGGAGTTAAAATTTTATAACCATAGAAAACGCCGTCTATTCCACCAGTGGGCTTGGCAGCGTTTGGAAGAGGACCCTAATTTCGGCCGGAACAACTATCTTCAGCGACGAAGCACATTTCAGGACGAATGGCTATGTTAACAAGCATAAATGCCGTATATAGGACAACGGCAACCCACATGAGGTACACCAGGTAGTGATGCACCCACAAAAAGTTACTGTTTGATGAGGATTTTGGGTTTGGCGGTATGGTTTGTCCGTATATTTAAAAAAAAAACGTTAGTGAGGCCATGACTGTCAACGGCGAACGCTACAGAACGATGATAACGGATTTATTTTGGCACACAATTGAACGATATGGACGTAATAGATATGCGGTTTCAGCAGTACGGCGCTACGCGCCACACAGCGAACGACACCATGAACATTTTACATGAGCGATTTGAGGGTATGGTTATCTCTCGCAGAGGTGACGTGAATTGGCCACCAACATCGTGCGATTTGACGCCCGCAGACTTTTTTATGGGGTTTTCTGAAGTCGCAGGTCTATGCCTATAGGCCTCAATCAACCAATGAACTTAAGATCATCATAACGTAGGCCATCGCTCAAATTCAACGGGATTTATGCAGCAGAGTAATTGAAAATTGAACCACTCAAATCCGTACTATTGTGAGAAACCGCGGCGGACATTTGATCGATGTTATATTCCACACATAATGGCATACATGGGCTGTAGCGTTTTTAAAGCTACATTGGTTATTTTTTTTTTAATTCAAACTTAAATTAAACGAGAATTTTGGGAACGAAATATTGGGATTTAATTTTAAATTAGATTGTGAGAAGTTAGGATAAAAACGAATATGTAATCCTTTGGCAAGTTAGTACTGGTAGTTTTAAATTGTTAGGAAGGCGGTTCACTGCCTTGAATTGATCAGAACTTGTCTGGTTACGGCTATTGTTCTCCTAGTTTGATACAACTGGACCAATGAGAGAACACCGCGGATGTCCATAAGAATTGGTTGGAAGGGGGAAGTATATAAGCGCCAGCTCATAATTTTCGTCCTACTTTTGGTAATTATCGTGAATTAAGTTAATTACAGTGCGCCGCGTTTCTAACATTTTTTTCTGCAAGGGATTTTGAGGTAAGCACCAAATTTATTGTACGTTTTATTGAAATAGTCTTCCAGATCTGATATTAAATTCATTTTGTTGTCTTTTTTATAGGAAAAAATTAAATTCATAAAAACTACAGAGCCTGAATAACTGATTCTCGATGAACAATAGAGCACAATAGAATCATACAAGTTACATTTCGTTCATACTTGCAAGAAAAGTGAATTAAAATTGATCTTTGTTAATAACTTTAATATTGAGATTTGGAAAGGTAGTAATTTATTAATGTTTAATTGGAACTGTTTTATTGTGAATTATTAATTGAAAATTAATTGAACATTAATTATTGTTTGAGAGAGTTGTATCTGATTTGCAAAGACTTGAAAGTTAAGGTATAATTAGTGGAAAGAGAAGTTTGATTTTTTATTTTGAATTTTGAGTGAACTTAGAAGTCAACATTTTTATTTTAGTTATTTCCTAGTAGTATTTGATTTTTATTTTAAAACTTTATTATTTTATTTTAGAAGAGAGCTCTGATTTTTAGTTTGATATATTTGATTAATATTTATATATCTTGCCAAAGGACCTTTTAAAATTACTAAACGGTTTGTCAATTCTTTGTGGAAAATAGAGTGATGAAATTCTGAAACTTAGAACTTATTAATTTGCCAGTGTAAAATAAATCCATTATTTTAATTTAGAACTGTGATTTTAATTTTAGAAAAACCAGATAATATTTAATAGTTAACAATTTAGTAATAAATTGTACTGAATATTCACTCGGAGCTTACTAATCAAAAAATATTTTATATCGTCTTGGATGTCTCATTGATAAATCAAATATTAATATTCTGGAATATTAATATCTACAATCCAAGTCGTTATATGGGCCTTTCATATTAAAAATAAATTTCGGAAATGTATCATACATAACTTGTTTTTTTATTTCATCTCAACATCTACCCGCCCAAAATGAAACACTTTTTTAGTTTTGAAATAAAAGAAAATCATATATATGCCATTATTGGCCGAGCTTTTATCATTACAAGTAGTTTTTCAGAACAACTCCAGTCATCTAAAACTAATGGCAATTAATTTAAATTTACGCTTAATTTACATAAAAATACTAACCTAATTAGCAATCGCCAACATTTCTCTTACCTTGATTAAAAAGGATCTCGTAATAAAGACAAAATTGACATTAAAATCGTCTGAACTGATTGCGTACATTACCATTTGTGTGCAGCTTATTTATAGCGAGCTCACGCGAGTAAGTGACACAAAGACAAAAACAAAGACTTGCAATTATTGCTGTGCTGTGTGCTGAAATGGGGCCATTCATATAGCGCTCAACCTCACTTTAGGCGCAGACACTGCAGCATCACTATTTGTCTTCTTTGTTAATTTAGTTTAATATCTCTAGGAAAATTATATTTTACACGTCATTTTGTGCTAATGGTATGACAATGATGTTGAACATCACTAACATCATAACACATGAAAAAAGCCTATTACCTCATGTATTATCATATAATATTGTCGAAATTTACAGAATATTTATAATGTTGGATTAATCTTACTAAAATAAAGAAAGAATTTCATTCAATGTTCTACGCTTTTCCATCAGCTTGTCTGTACGCGATGTATATTTAATGCTTAAAAGCTTCTTGTACTAAAGCAATTAGTGCTGAATAAATGGAAGCTTTTAAGCTGGTAACATAAAGATATTGCGTATTTGCTAAAAATACAGCTATTTAAAAAGGATATTGCATTTGTTATATGTCCATAAACGTCTGGTTGTGAATATGCATGAAGGGTTTGCAGCATCACCAATGAAGACGTATTTGAAACTAATCTCCAACCAATCGATACAGATCTACAATATCGATGATGTGCATTAAACTGGCGACTCTTGTAGAGCATGACGTCACTACTGATGGCAGTACTTGGTTATTTAACATCCGGATTTTCTCAACAATATAGTTTTTAATTATAAACACGTTTAACTATAAGTAAATATATATTTTGATAATATATGATGGTATATATTCAAGATATATAATGTTCCTCATTTTGAAACAACTTACTATAAAGGTCTCCTTCTCTTTTTCTCATAATTTTCCAACTTGCAGATAGTGAATCTCTCGAAAAACAGTTGAAGAACAAGGTTACAATATGTTTGATAAAATAAGGTGTTATAAACGAGATTCGAGATTACGTTACTCAGCTTACTCGTAGTTTTTACTTATAACATTGGAAAATGCTACAAAACAGGATGGTATCCAATTACATTTCAGTGATGTTACATTTCCCAAATTTATAGTGGAAGTTAATCATTTAAAATCCAATCACAGTCTAATTTGCACCACCGAACACACAAACAAGTTAAAACAGTTTCTATTCAATTTAATGTACTGTAATTTCTATTTAACAATGGAATAATAAAAAGATAAACAGACAACAGTGACGATAAAATCAATAAAAAATTGTGATAGAAGATAAGCTTTGTAACAACATACTGACTATGACTAGTCCTTTGACGTGAAGTAATGAAAATGCCAATGGCAATGCATTACACATTTGTGACATTGTGTTTACCAGCGAGTTAGCTCCCACTAAGTCTGCGAGTATGAAGGAGAGCAGTAAGCTACTACTGAGTTTTAAGTTTTGATGATAGAGGATAGTGTTATTAAACAATGATGCAGATTTATTCCTTTTAAATTCCATTTCAAATAAAAGGATTAGTATTTTAATTATTTAACACATTTTAATGTAGATAAGCTAAGTGTGTTAGGTACTTTATTTCACCCTGTGGAACATCAAGCTGCTGGAAACTTTGTAGACAAGAGGCTGAGCTCTGATTACTTACTTCTTGTTTTAACAGCTTTTACAACAGCTCAACTCACCGCGATCATTAACGTGACCAGTGTTGCCAACTACGTAGTTATTATACCATAAAACATTATAGACAAGAGGCCGCGCTCTGATTACTTACTTCTTGTTTTAACAGCTTTTACAACAGCTCAACTCACCGCGATCATTAACGTGACCAGTGTTGCCAACTACGTAGTTATTATACCATAAAACATTATAGACAAGAGGCAGCGCTCTGATTACTTACTTCTTGTTTTAACAACTTTTACAACAGCTCAACTCACCGCGATCATTAACGTGATCAGTGTTGCCAACTACGTAGTTATTATACCATAAAACATTATAGACAAGAGGCTGAGCTCTGATTACTTACTTCTTGTTTTAACAACTTTTACAACAGCTCAACTCACCGCGATCATTAACGTGACCAGTGTTGCCAACTACGTAGTTATTATACCATAAAACATTATAGACAAGAGGCTGAGCTCTGATTACTTACTTCTTGTTTTAACAACTTTTACAACAACTTTTACAACAGCTCAACTCACCGCGATCATTAACGTGACCAGTGTTGCCAACTACGTAGTTATTATACCATAAAACATTATAGACAAGAGGCTGAGCTCTGATTACTTACTTCTTGTTTTAACAACTTTTACAACAGCTCAACTCACCGCGATCATTAACGTGACCAGTGTTGCCAACTACGTAGTTATTATACCATAAAACATTATAGACAAGAGGCTGAGCTCTGATTACTTACTTCTTGTTTTAACAACTTTTACAACAGCTCAACTCACCTCGATCATTAACGTGACCAGTGTTGCCAACTACGTAGTTATTATACCATAAAACATTATAGACAAGAGGCTGAGCTCTGATTACTTACTTCTTGTTTTAACAGCTTTTACAACAGCTCAACTCACCGCGATCATTAACGTGACCAGTGTTGCCAACTACGTAGTTATTATACCATAAAACATTATAGACAAGAGGCCGCGCTCTGATTAGTTACTTCTTGTTTTAACAGCTTTTACAACAGCTCAACTCACCGCGATCATTAACGTGACCAGTGTTGCCAACTACGTAGTTATTATACCATAAAACATTATAGACAAGAGGCAGCGCTCTGATTACTTACTTCTTGTTTTAACAACTTTTACAACAGCTCAACTCACCGCGATCATTAACGTGACCAGTGTTGCCAACTACGTAGTTATTATACCATAAAACATTATAGACAAGAGGCTGAGCTCTGATTACTTACTTCTTGTTTTAACAACTTTTACAACAGCTCAACTCACCGCGATCATTAACGTGACCAGTGTTGCCAACTACGTAGTTATTATACAACGAAACATTTACTGTCTTTATCAAAAAACTACATCTTATTAATAATTAATCAAATTTTTTAGTTTCGAAATCTTTCTTGGACAACGGTAACGGTAGTACTAGTATACACACATTCAAATGCACCCATTCCACAGTTTCATTGTAAATCTGCTATCGAAAACAGCAAAAAATACTTATGTTTTGTTAACGAATGTAGTCTACATTTAGACTAAAAAGTTCCTCTACACCTTTTGTACTAGCCAATGTGGCTTTTTTTAACAGCATTCATAATGTTTTTAATTATTGCTAATATTTTGCAGAGATTCTTTCTTTTAAAATGCCTTCGTAATAATCATTTAGCTGTTTAATGACCCAAAAATTAATCAAAGAACGTTCCGCAAAATATGCAACAATCAATAATTTTTATTATATCCCTAAATTATATAACAATTACGACAGCCTCCTGATGATGGGTGTAATAGTTACTGTTCTATGGATTTTGGTTTTAAGTTTTGAAAAAAAGCTGTAAGAATAAAAACGGATACTAATGCGTTAAGAGTGTTCTGTCATGAGTTTGATGTGGAAGGATTACTTGAGATGTTTCTCCGCTTCTAAAAGCTTTCTTGAAAAGATTTTGAAATTTCTGGACATCGAAGCTACAAAAATATCTGCGTTACTGTTCACTCTAACTATCTGACAGCTATTAGCTTGTTGAGCTCCCCTAAAGATTCTAGTGTACTTTAATTTCCTCCAGTTTGGAACACACACCTTCTAGAAGTTGTTTGTGTTGTTTATTGTACACTTTATAGAAGCTTGTAGCATCTAGAGGATATTTGTTTATGGGAGAACATTCTCAGAGTCTGTGACCTCTAGTTTTCTGTCTATTGATATTTACGGTTTAAGATAATTTCCCGAGGATTTCCGGTAAATTCTATGTTTATATCCCTGCGGATTAGTCGTTTCTGGAATCTCCCGTTCTGTGACACCTTCAGCAGTTTATAATAGCTTTCATTCTGATGCTATGTATCTTCATGCTATTGTATCTATCGAGTCTTCAGAACGTTTGACGTTTGGAACACTCCAGACTTGAAAGTTCCGCTTTGTTTAAACGGTTTGGTTTCTAGTAACTTAGAAACTTCGGCCTTAGTGAGATACAGTCTATTAACCTACCCATTTACCCAGCAGGGATCACTTCTGGATGGTTTATACCTTCCAGTTGAACCTACCACTGGGCACAGCAAAAACCGATGTGTTACTTAAATCTGGGCAACCTTATGGATGTCCAGGAGCGGCACATCACTAACCGCAAATGTCAAGATTCTGGGGTTCATGGGCAATTCGATAGGTCTAGTCTACTGTGGGAGATTACTGTTGGGGTTGGTGTTTGTTTGTTTCCTAACCTCAAAGGTTCTTGCTAGCCTCAACAAGGGTGTGCCACCCCCTGCCTACTTTGACTGGAGAGGCTGGTTCAGAGCTGGCCTCCCCTTCTTCCGGGGGAGACATGACTTTGAGATGTAGTACCCAAATTCATCCTAATGGATCTCGATAGGAGGCGGCCACTACTCCCTAACCTTGCCCATCCCGAATATCCTGTCACCCCGGAAGCAGCGCAAAGGTTCTTACAGGACTAAGTGCAATTTATAAGGATAACCTAAGGGAACAAAAAAATACCCAATTACTTCACGATGTACCTTACCAGTTAAGAAGAAAAGTGTCTATGCCTGTGTGTTGGCCTCAAAACAATTTGGAAATTACTAGCAAGTTACACTAACATCTACTAAACTTAATGTTCACGTTAAGTTTGGTTCAAATCCACACATGTACAAGTTACCACAATAGTTATAAAATAAGGCATAAAGTGGTTTTTAAGGGTATGCAAATTGTCCATATTTCCTTCAGAAATGTGCAAAATTTAGTTCGGTTAACATTATCCAAATAATATAACCTATAAGCTGATAAGACATTGAAAAAAGTTTTCAACAGGAACTCAAAAACTTATCGACTCACACACTGCTTTCAAATTGTGAAAACTAACTTTGAATTTCTTTAATGCTTAAGGTATCCTTGATAAAAGACTAATTTTAAACTAGAAATATGCTTTTGCTCATGAGCTGAAGCTTGTTTATTCAAAAATAATTTCATAAAAATACTTCAAAATATATTCAATATAGTGTCTAAAAGGCCCTAACTGTTCAATAATTCAAAATATATTCCTTACAGCATTTAATACTTTAGATATGTCTTCATTTCTCAAAGGACATTAACTATTCTAAGTAACCTCTCACTCTATATTATTTCCCGCAATAAAAATTTAAATAATTCTTCAAATAATAAAATGGTAATTATTAGACACAGAGAGGAGTGGTCAGAGCTCACTCAACCACAGGGGAACTCTTTTGTTGGTTTATGAACGCTTCGGTAGATCACAAAGGTTTAATAGCAACACATTGTTTATTGTTCAGTAATAACCCTTTATCCAGTTCACTGATGCTCAATTCAAAAGTATTTATACCAATGTTTGCTTTTAAACATTGGAATATCGTGAAAATCGTGAAGTAAATAAATTTGTAAACAATCTCAGTATCATATCAAATTTTAAGTGTGAACAGAACACATGTGCCCTAACGAAATGAGATATTGAGTTACAATTGTTCAAGTTTACGAAGCCTAGAAATAAATTCGGACAGACATTACTCTTACAAGTTTCTAATTTCAAACACAAAGGAACATCAATGTGAGATGAGAGTTTACCTCAGCCCTACTCGTACTTAGGACGTTTTTATTCAGCACCCTGATGTATTATTTATCTCTTAACAATTTTTATTGTCCCGCGAAGATTTACATCTGATTGCATCACAGTCCCACAGTTGTTATTCTCGCTTTCTTTTGTGTATTCTGGAATCACCAACACCATTGTTGAGCCTTGCTGTTATATTTATGTGTTTGTATTCTTTCGTATAATCTAGATTTTTTATGTAATTACAGTGGTAACATCGTTCAACAAAAAGAGTAGTGAGGCAAGTAGTGTATTCCACTATTGTAAATCTACCTTTAGAGGCAAGAGTGTCCTTTCCTGTCTAACAAGTCTTCCTCTGCTGAACAGATTTCCATGGCAACCAGACTTCTATAGCTAATCATATCTCTCAGAACTTCGGACACCCACAACCTCTATCTCATCAAACCTTTCAGACAATATGAACATTTGTTGTCTAACAAGTCTTCCTCTGCTGAACAGATTTCCATGGCAACCAGACTTCTATAGCTAATCATATCTCTCAGAACTTCGGACACCCACAACCTCTATCTCATCAAACCTTTCAGACAATATGAACATTTGTTGTCTAACAAGTCTTCCTCTGCTGAACAGATTTCCATGGCAACCAGACTTCTATAGCTAATCATATCCCTCAGAACTTCGGACACCCACAACCTCTATCTCATCAAACCTTTCAGACAATATGAACATTTCCTGTCTAACAAGTCTTCCTCTGCTGAACAGATTTCCATGGCAACCAGACTTCTATAGCTAATCATATCTCTCAGAACTTCGGACACCCACAACCTCTATCTCATCAAACCTTTCAGACAATATGAACATTTATTGTCTAACAAGTCTTCCTCTGCTGAACAGATTTCCATGGCAACCAGACTTCTATAGCTAATCATATCTCTCAGAACTTCGGACACCCACAACCCTCTATCTCATCAAACCTTTCAGACAATATGAACATTTATTGTCTAACAAGTCTTCCTCTGCTGAACAGATTTCCATGGCAACCAGACTTCTATAGCTAATCATATCTCTCAGAACTTCGGACACAAACCTTTCAGACAATATGAACATTTATTGTCTAACAAGTCTTCTGCTGAACAGATTTCCATGGCAACCAGACTTCTATAGCTAATCATATCTCTCAGAACTTCGGACACCCACAACCTCTATCTCATCAAACCTTTCAGACAATATGAACATGTCTAACAAGTCTCCTCTGCTGAACAGATTTCCATGGCAACCAGACTTCTATAGCTAATCATATCTCTCAGAACTTCGGACACCCACAACCTCTATCTCATCAAACCTTTCAGACAATATGAACATTTGTTGTCTAACAAGTCTTCCTCTGCTGAACAGATTTCCATGGCAACCAGACTTCTATAGCTAATCATATCTCTCAGAACTTCGGACACCCACAACCTCTATCTCATCAAACCTTTCAGACAATATGAACATTTGTTGTCTAACAAGTCCTGAACAGATTTCCATGGCAACCAGACTTCGCTAATCATATCTCTCAGAACTTCGGACACCCACAACCTCTATCTCATCAAACCTTTCAGACAACGTGAACTTTCATAACCTAACAGAATTCTCTAGAATATAATCATATCTCTGTTTCAAATGTATATTTATTTAGTCAAGTAGATGAACTTCGAATAAGATGTCTCTTACCAAACAGATATATGTGGTAAACTAAATTTTCCGGGCCATACCTGATTCCGCTAAGAGATTTATCAGTTTAGTTATTACCTCATGCGAGAATGTCCTCCGAATTACGTTGTCTACATGACAACGATAAATATATATATATATATATATATATATATATATATATATTATTTGTAGTAAAATTACTTTACAATTAAAACAAAGTGTTTTTAAAACATTGGCACTATATTTCGGTGAAAACCGTCTTCAGGTGCAAAAATTGTATAAAATATAAAAATATAAAAGAAAACAGAACAAAGGAAAGTAAATAAACAGTGAATAAGTAATAATAATAAATACAGATGACATGAACTAAACAATTGTTCCATATGTTGATTTCAAATTTAGAACGTTTTTGGCTAAGTTATCTGATGTTGAGTCCATGTGGAATTTTGCTCTTTAAAACCAATTACTTTACAATTAAAACAAAGTGTTTTTAAAACATTGGCACTATATTTCGGTGAAAACCGTCTTCAGGTGCAAAAATTGTATAAAATATAAAAATATAAAAGAAAACAGAACAAAGGAAAGTAAATAAACAGTGAATAAGTAATAATAATAAATACAGATGACATGAACTAAACAATTGTTCCATATGTTGATTTCAAATTTAGACGTTTTTTTGGCTAAGTTATCTGATGTTGAGTCCATGTGGAATTTTGCTCTTTAAAACCAATTGGTGTGCTTGTTCTAATGTTCTGAGGTAAATTGGGTTTGAATTTGTATGTACTTGCCGAATAGGTTTGACTGAATATGTATTTTCAAAAGTTTCATTGTGATTTATACCATGAGTCACGACAGTTTTCTTTAAATCTTGGTGTTTATAATCAAATCGGTGTGCTGTCATTCTTGTCCTCAAGGTATTTGTTGTTGAGCCAATATAATCTGCTGGACATTTTTTACATTGAATTTGGTAAATCACATTTTTAGATTCACAAGACAAGTTGCCAATGATAGGATATGTCTTGCGTGTTTTGCTACTAGTGAATTTTTAAGAATTTGGTAACATTTTACAAATCAAACATCTTGGTTTATTACACGGATGTGATCCTTTTTGTTTTGGTATTGATTTTTCATTGGTGTTTGTCATTGGTAATTTAGGTTTGACCAATATATCTTTAAGAATAGGAGTCTTTTAAAGATTACTCTAGGAGTTGTTTTTAAAAATATCATTAGTTGAACTAGAATTTTGTAAGGTATTAAATGCTATTTTAAGAATATTATTAATTTTGTGAAGCCCTGGATGGTATTGAACTATTAATTTTGGATCACTGTTTCAAATTTAGAATGTAGTGTTTTCTTTTTTACATTAAAGTTTATCTTTAAGTAATTTTCGTGGATAACCTCTTCTTAAGAATGCGTTCATAATATCGTCAATGTATTTTTCCAAGTCATTTGTATTACTACATAATTTTTGAGCTCTACATGCTATAAACTTTTTGGTATATTCCTCTTGATATGGACTGGATGACAGCTGTCGTAGTTTAAATACTCCAAATTATTCGTTTGTTTTACGTTAATTTTGCTTTTTAAATGTCCATTTTCAATAAATACTTCCATATCTAAAAATTTGACTGATGTTGAAGACGTCTCAAATGTGAATTTTAATTTGCTAAAATTGTTTAAATGTTCTAAAAAGTTGGTTAAGTTATTCTTCCCATGTGTCCAAATAAAGAAAATGTCATCAATAAAACGTTTTCCAAAATATAGGCTTTGTAATTTTGACTGTTGAGAAAATATGTTTCTAGTTTTTCCCATGAAATGTATTTTCAAAAGTTTCATTGTGATTTATACCATGAGTCACGACAGTTTTCTTTAAATCTTGGTGTTTATAATCAAATCGGTTGTCCTGTCATTCTTGTCCTCAAGGTATTTGTTGTTGAGCCAATATCTGCTGGACATTTTTTACATTGAATTTGGTAAATCACATTTTTAGATTCACAAGACAAGTTGCCAATGATAGGATATGTCTTGGCGTGTTTTGCTACTAGTGAATTTATATATATATATATAATATATATAAATATATATATATATATATATATATATATATATATATATATATACCTTACGACATGGCCCAGTTTTCAAACTCCCTACCTTTGGTCCATGGGGAAACTTATCATTACCCGACAACAAGCTGCAACAATATGTACGCTAAATGCTTTGTGAAGTACGCGCATTGCTCTGAAATATGTTTTTAGTTAGGATATGAGGAATTAAATAGAACAATGTTTCCTACATGTTGAGTCACAGGATGCAGGATGCAACTAATATTGAATAACATTTCAAACTTACAATTTGACATAAATTTATAAATAGGTAATAATCTATAACATATTATAATTAATTCAATTTGAGAAAGAAAATTGTCGGTGCTTCAATACATTGTTCCGAAAGTAGTTTTGCATTTTAACACCAGTCGCGCTAGTGGCCTGAAGCTTATACTGGCAACAGTAATGTGTCAGATGTGTTTATTGATTTAGTTAGCATTACAAATGTGAAAACAATGCTTAAACACCCTTGCTGTTATTATTTCGTCACTAATATTACTTTGTTTTGTAAATAAGTTATATGGTTCTTGTATAATTAATTAGTTATATTTACATATTATACATTTTTGATCAATACTTTTTACAGTTTGATGTACCCTAAATTAGTATCATTCATAATTAGAGCCACCCCGCACGTCGCCTTGTAGGCTTCGCTTTCGGTGCTAGTTATAAAATAATAATAAATAAATTTTAAAATAAGGTAAACCAGAACCTTTTTTTGTAATACGGATTGGGACTTTGTAAACACTGATTATTTCAATGAGGACGTTAGTACATTGTGGAATACTGCAACGATAAAATGTAATATCGTAAAGTTTAGTTTGCTTTAAATGGTACACATTTACGTTCCACCTCAAATAAACAATATTTGTTAAGAGACCTCAAAGTATAGACTCACGACGTCTCCAATAGGTTTAAATATCGCTTATTTTATTTCCCATAAACTATTAATTCAATACAAATACGACTTTATTTGAAGTAGTTTACTCAAACAGAAGGTTCTTGACTTCTGTAACAGAATGTGCCCAAAGTTTATTGTTATTCCGTATGTATACCTTAGTGTCCTAAAATATTATCTATACCAGAGAATTGTAGTGGTTCAAACCTAAAATTTATCTAGGCAAGTGTAAGTTTCCACGCAAAGAGAATAAGAATGGTGGTTACAACACAGCCATAAATGTTCTTTATCACGATATTATCATAAACTATAAAAATTCTTGTCGTTCTACTTGAGCATAGATGAATTTATCAATTTTAGGAAGTTTATCCCTTATCAATATAGCTTATGGTTTTGAACTGAAATAAACACAGCAAATATATTGTAGTAACGTGTAGATTGGCCATGTGTTAATATCCAGGACTTGGTTTTATACCTAGTAGAATTATATCATAATGTAAACAAAGCAGACGATTACAAATTGCCATGGTCTTGCGTGAGATGTTTTACAAAACATTTGCTGGTATTTTGGAAATGTCCATCGGGTCGAGACCCATAATTTGATCCCTCTCCCACTATCCTGCGGTTCACTAAATACCCCATAATTTCAGTTCAAATTTGCTCACAGATTTATATAATATATAAATCGAGATTTTTAATTAGATTTAAAGAACATACAATAAAAAACATTAAAATAAAATAAAATAATTGATCTACAGTGAAATACATTTTTTAAGAACGTCTTGTGCAAAATAGTCATAAATATAAAAGTACAAAGAATAATATGAAAATTACTGACATTAAAAAGGTGAAAGTTTAAAAGACTTTAACATAGTATACATATTATAAGGCAGATCCGAGTAACGTGTCAAATACCAAGTAAATTAGTTAATAAATAAAATACACCAAAACATGGCGAAATAAAAAATATAACGATTAAATTTTGAAGTCTTTGCCAAGAGAGATAAGTGATAAGTCACATATACAAAATGTGTATATGTATTTAAATGTTTGTATATAATAAGTTATACATTTTTATTACAGCTATTTGAGATTACCTACCGTGATCATGGCGTATAACTGCTAAAACACAATAATTGTAAATAAATAAGTTTAAAGGGTACTGTGGCTTCATGTTTTATCAATTTAATTGTTGTAGTAACAATACATCTCTTCTGTTAGCGTCTGAGACAGTGCCAGATACCAGACGCTGCCATAAAAGGAAGGTGAACTGGAATATTCAACATTCAAATTGAATTCACCCTTCCTACCATAGCTATGTTACTACATAGTGAATTGCCAATTTCAACAAACGAACACATAATTTTCAATAAAGATGGAAACACAATGAGTAGTCAGTCATTCTGCGGATCTCTCACTTGCCGGGCGAGCATGCTACCACTACAGAACAGAGATTTAACTTTTTACGATTTATTTATTTGTATTTGCCCGTTTCTGTCATATGTGTGGTTAAATAATCAAAATAAGATATTGAAATTGCAGTAAATGTTATTAAAACATCACTTAACTACAAAACATAATAAATAAATAAAAATAAGTCCAAAAAATAAATTATATAGGTAAAATTTGTTTTAATGACATTTATTGCAATTACAAAAATTTCCAATTGCTCCAAGAGTCTTATATACATAAGATGTGATGAGAATACCAAATACCTGCCCACCATAATGGAATAATTATGATTTTTATGAGTTTGCTCGCCTCGCAAGAAAGAGATCCGGGTTCGAGTCCCGGCGGATCAGTATTTTTTGTGACTTCATCTTTATTGCAAATTAAATCAGGCTATTGCCACTTATACAGATTTAATAAAAGCCTTAATAATTCATTCGTGTTAGGTTTACATTTAAAATAATGTAACACGCGTAATTTATGTATTCATTATTTCCTCTTCAGAACTACAATATAGAAGATAGAGTTTTGATTAAATGCTGATTGAGTTATGTGTAATTGAGTTAAGATTGAATTATAATGTACACAGACTAAGTCGTAAGTTAATTCTGACGCTCTGACATGTTGCCGCCGACAAGCTAAAGCTCGATCGAACTTGTGACGCCGGAAGTTGTTAAGCTAAGCTCATTCCTCAAGTTCACACTCTGTCGGGGATTCTTGCTTTATTAGATACAGCACAGTTTACACAGGCTTGACCACACAAAGCTTCAACACGTAATTTAATGTTCCATGTGAAGGCTTGTAATATTATGTCCTCAACGTGTGTTCTGGACCATCACTCTGTACCTTTAAATTATTCAAAGCTAGAGTATTAATATTGACAAGTTATAATATCTTTTTCAAACAGAAAGATTAATAACGTAAAAATAACTTTGCATAAATTATATTTTCTCGTAAAAATGAAATTGTACATTTTAATGTTTATGTGAATGTACACTGAAAATTAAAAAGAATAGGTTTTTGATTAAACAAGCCTTTTATTTATACAATATTTGTTACTAAACAGCTTAAAACTTTGTTTAAGGTCCGACATATTTCCATATTGATATTAAATTAAATTTTTTTACAATCATTATTTATTTTATCCAACCGACATGATATCCTAAAAACAAACTTACCTAGGCCTATAGACTTTAAAGCTGGGATGAAATTTCACTTATATATATATATATATATAGAATTGCTGTGCTCTATATATCAATTATAAAATAAATAAGAAAATAAAAAGTAAATAAATAAATAAAAACTGACATAAAAAAATTTTTTTATGTCATTATATATATATATATATATAATTTGTCTAAAGCACAGAGTAAACTGTTTATAGCCTAGATGAGGAACATGGTGTGTATATATATATATATATATATATATATATATATATATATATATATATATATATGTACGACACCAGTGACAAGGATAAAGTACCGAGATGGTGTTGATAACGGGTGTGAGCGATCAACAAGCTGCCCGATCTACATCGCCACCTCCCTCACGTATGATATATGGCCTTGCACTATATTTAATGTTCTGGAAATGTATAACTGGATGTTGTAACACCTTTCAGTTATCTCTCAGAAATGTTCTGGTTTTACAACTTGTTCCTTCCACTCACAGTAAAAATAGCAGCCGCAAGTGTTAGTGCCCCCCCATGGTTGTCTTTTAAAATTTGGATCTGTAACACTTGAAATCAGATGGAGAAGCTTTCCATACTTCGGGCCAAAATATTGTATAACGAATTATTTTTTTATTTATATTAATTTAACTTAAAAAGTTATTTTTTATTTTAATTATCAATCAGTAATGTAAAAACTATAATTTAAGGGGCATTTAAATATATACAGTTTTATGATGGATATAATTAAATACTTTATATTATTATCAATATTATAATATATAATATTAATATTAATACTTTATATATAATTTAATACATTATAAAATAAATTATTTGTTTATCATGGTATGCTTTTGGACTGGGTTAAACTCGTAAAGATATCGTAAATGTGTTGCTACTTTATAAATAAGTTTAATTGAAATAATTATTGATACAGAAATAATACATTAATGCAAAGTAGATTTATTTTATCTGTAATTTGGATAAACTTCAGTAATTTATCGACGAACCCCAGCACCAAGCGTTCGGAAAACTTTAAAAGTCTCTTCGGAAGCACTGCGTTCATCAGAAAAAGAAAGATTTGTTTCAGCTAAACCATATTTCTTTTCTATAACGAATAAAATTTATTCTTACGTATTGATTAGGCGACGCGTTTCTATTTCTGGATTTAAATAACAACTGAAACAATTTGGCAGAGATTAGTTATGCTCTAGCTAAATACTGAGACAATCTCGTCTCGTGAGACATGCCACTGTACGGGGTAACGCCCCTGCCTTACTAGGAGGTTGCACTTCTGGCTGGATTGTACCTTCTAGTTGATCTTACACTGGGCACAGAATAAACCGATATATGACGTTAATTTAGGGCAACCTTAGGAATGTCCAGGAGCGGCACATCACTAACCGCAAATGTCGAGATAATGGGAGTGCAAGGGCAGATCGAGTTGCTGGGGTTCCCTAAGTGTTATAGGCAGTTGCTGGCCTAGACATAAGTGTGTGCCACCGCCTACCTGCTTTGGCTGAGGACGCTGGTACATAGCTGGCTCTTCTTTATTTCTAGGTGGCATGACTGGAGAATAATGCCTAAAAACCTTACTCATGGATCTTTGCCATGAGGCGGCTACTACCCCCAACCTTATCTTGCCGCTTCGGAAGCATCGTAAAGGTCCTGTTAGGACTAAGTGCAATTTTTCGACTTTTTCCTAAAAGAATAAAAGTATATACTAAAAAAAAAGTACTTAGGTATTAAAAGATCAACCTATTACGACATGAGTACAGAATATATTGTTCATTTGTAACCGGTAATATACAGAAGCAAGATTTTTCTTTAGATACTGCGGTGTAATAACATCTAAGTCCAAGAGCTGAGAGCCAATTGTATCACAAAACCTGGTTTGTTTTAAAATATTCTAGAAAAATTAAATCAACCACGCTAGTTTGGCGGGGAATGTAAATGAGAGTTTATCTAAAAGGTTAAATAAAAGAAATTGTAATTTTGTCTGTAATTATCTGGAGGGTACTCTTTTTGGAACAATTCTTCTTATCGGGAACCTAAAGAACTCCATTACTAGAAATAACAGACTATTTGATTTACTGTGAAAATTTAATGTCAATATGATCAGTTCTTTTTTGTTCCTGCCGAAAGTAATCGTTGTCGGCGAGGAGGCCACTCAGTCAATGTCTACATTAGTTATGAAGCTATGCATACGTAAGTATTATAAATATAAATAGCCTAAGTCGACATGTACCAGTGCTCAAGTGATATCTGAGCTTGAATTTGGGTACTATATCGAGGGATGCTCCTGGTTTTTTTTTCGCCAAAAGTGCGGGCATGCGTCTAACGTGGTCTGACGTCGGAACATTTGGACGATCAGGGACGTGATCCAATCAGAAATGCTCCTTGCTATCAGTGCGGGCTTCCCTTCGGCGCCACCCCGCAATTTAGGCGAAAATAGGAAACATCTCTCTAGATATTACCCAAAATTCAAGCTTATACAATTTAGCGTTCGTAAAAGTTATCTTTAACTTTGGTACTACTAGTAACATATTTATGATAACCTAATTTAAACCTACTTATATCTCGAAATTACAAGAATTAGACAGGGACAGAGTGGCCTACTTTCCACCGAACTCACTTCCTTTTTGAAGGCAGAAACAAGCATCGATTGTTATAATGACATGTAATATTCACAGTAATGTAGTTTTTAAGGCCTCCTTTTGTTTTTGAAAGACAGAGCCGACATCGATTTTCGTGTTACTATCCCATTTTCATCCGTGCCGGTGTGATGTGTGATTGTGTTTCTCGTACTCGTGACTTGTGCTCGGGATTTGCAATCTCTGCAGTGACAACGCCTGAACTAGATTCCAAGCAGATTTTGGATATGTTTGAACCCTTTTCTTCCCATCTTTTCTTCTATCTGTTCTTTATTTTGTTATGTACTGTACTAATATCTCCCACCTGATGAAGAGGATAGATTTGTAATCATAATGATGGAAAATGTCTGAAATCCTGTTAAATGTTAAATTGCTTAACAAACCGGTGGTAGTGATTTAGCTATTATTAATTTGGCTTTGGGGGGAGTGAATCTGATGAGATGGTCTTGGGGACTTAAGCGGAGGCGTTTTTATTGGCTTTATGCCTCCGTGGTCAGACCTGCACTAATTTTTAGGGCTGTTGTCTGGTGGCCAAAAACTGAGCCTAAGATGGCGGTAGCTCGTCTGGCTGGCATCCAAAGGATGGCTTGCCTTGCTATCGCTAGGGTTTTGTCCAATCCTAGAAGCGCTGTGTTATACATTTTGTAACATATAACGATGGAAAATGTCCCAAATCCTATCTTGTAAACCGTTCCATCGTCAATTAAAAACTTTAAAGAATTTAAGTGTCTGATGTTTTTATTTTATACAAACTGTAAAATACAACAGGTATTTTGAAAACCTTCGTTCCTACACAAACTCGTAATATGACTTTATAACAAAGTTGAGACTTGAAGAAACTTCCGGGGCAAAGTTCACTGCAAACTGCTGTAGTTTGCTTTTATACAAATTACACCTTCAAAGAGTTCGCTAATTCTAAGGTGAACTTTACGATGAGTTAACCATTGTTTTATAACGAGCAATTTAGCCACTGTAACTAATACTAAAGTAAAATTGTGGTTTGGTGGATTACGACACACACACACACAAACATACACACACTTATGTGTAGACACATATATTTTCCATCTTGTGTAGAAGTGAGTAAGAACAACGCGCCCTAAATACAATGGGTGCACTTTGAGGAAAACTCGTTTCACTTCAAATTTCGATTTTAGGCCGTAAAAGAATAATAGCCACACGAAAGAAGTAAGCAAACTCAAGACTTTTCGTTTGTTTCTTCTTATTTGGCAAGATTCATTCTCCAATCTGAAAAGCCGTTGGAATTATTTTAACATTGAGAACAAGTCAGTGACAAACACTATTACATTACATACCTGGCTGTACAGGATATGTCAAATCTTAGAATCTTACTATTTTCAAACCTTTGATGTCAAATTTACAAACTTTGAGAAACGTATTACGGCAAAATTAGCAACGTTTTTATACTATAACCATCACAAGCCTACATTAGGGTACGGCGGTGGATAGCGTCAAGGAAATCTTAAATGCAAGCCTACGTCAATATGTATATCATTTTTACAAGTATTTATCAATGCATCACAATGCTACGTACCACATTTTATAAGCTTCATTAATTATAAAATTGTGGCAGTTATTATAAGACCAATATTGAATCTCAAGAGGAATATTTTACGGATTAATCTTAAAAAATATAGTACTTTGAGTACGTGCGAAAAAGTGCACTATACTCTAAGGTGTATCCAGAAATTTTGCGCACCCTGTACATACTAGTATACGATCAACGTCTACTACAGTCAGATAGAGTCTACCTGTAACAGTCTACGTTGTCTGTTAGTCTGCAGGAAGTTAAACTTCCACTGCACGTTTCTGCAGTTCATCCCGTTAAGCCTTACGTGGTCTATAGTCCAATAGAATACACTATACGCTGGTTGGCTACGGCAATCTTTAACTATTGATGCAAATTGTACAGAACAGCTGCAGTACATTGGTTTATTCTTCTAAATAATGACCTAACCGAATCACTGTCAACAATGCTACACATTTTAATACTCTTACTACCATACAAGGCATTCGTATTTAACGCAGAACAATCTTTTTTTGTAAAATAAATCATTACATAAAGATTTAAAAACTGACATTACACCATTGGTCTAGCAAAGTTTTTTTTTAAACTGATTTTTAATGAACATTGCTTATGAGATTTGCATACTGCAGGAATCAATAATTCTTTCCTTTAGAACGATTTCAACGTCTACATACATCTATAATTTATTATTAAGGAATGTGTGGTTTAAGACTATAAAATGAAACAATTAGTTATGTGGAACATTTTCATACATAAAAATACGTGACTTATGAGCAGCATAGTATAGTTAATGAACTAAGAGATATAATGCTTTTTGATTGCTTAAAAATAACTCATTTTTAATAACTTCTTTAATATTAATGTCACCTTCATTATTTTCAAAAGTAGCAGTTTATATTTAACATCTGGTAAGTGTTATGGTAAATGACTGTAATTTAATGGTTTCCATAATAAATTGCACTGTTTGTTTTACTGGACACACGCTTAGTATTTTCTGTTAACATCTTCCTTATAAGTCTGGACGGATGACTCAACGTAGCATTGTCACATGTGACCGTATTGTGTCAAGAACTGGGACTGATTAATTCTTCTCCCAGATTTTGCCAAACAGTAAAGCCAGGTTGTATTTTTTTGTTGAATACGTAAATCATCAAGGAAAATAATAACGAAAAATGTTTAGAAATCCCATTTAAGAAAAGAGACCTACTGTGATAGTCTAGTTTTCTTAGGAAATTAGTTAGAACAATCGTAAAATTGTAAACATTGACTGATGAAAATATTGAAGTGACATGGAAATTGAAGGCCCACATCGGAACAATTAGTTTCCTTTGATGATTCTAGAGGTGCGAACGAAGATTACTTAAATTTATCTCTATCATATTTCTAAGGAACGGTGTCAGAAGATATCACATTAGGGTCAAGGAAAACTCATTCTAGTTTCAAATTAATAACTTAATTTGTAAGTATCTTGTAAAATCTAAGTAGGTAACTTGTAAGTTTCTGTAGTACTTGTAAAATCATGTACTACAGAAAACCTTTTTTTTTCAAGGAAGACCACAACTCTTTATCCAGTATAAGACAAGTGAGAAGTGCCTTAAAACAGTGCTGCCACGTCTTACACACTACTGAGTTTTTACTAGTTTACAGCATTGGGAGACATTGACACTTTAATCGTCATTATTGCAGGTTAGTCCATTCAATTTGCGTGACCAAAAAGTCATATGTGTCTTTTCTCAATGTATAATTTGTATATTATCTAAGTTAAAAAATACAATGTTTGCTACTGTTTCCTACAAATGTATTGATTTTTTACTTTAAAAAATTACTTCCCTTGAAGTGTTCAAGAATGCATTCCAAGGATGCTAAAACAAGCACAATCCGATAAAGATATATATTTAGAAACACAGGACACTCTTGTGATAGTGATAGTTTCTGTTTGCGACTCTTTTTAAATATATATATATTTATATATATTATTATTATATTATTATTAAATAAAAAACTAAAGATGTCCGTCTGTGTTTGTTTGTGTTACTAATTCGCGAATAGATTACTTGGCCGAATGTACTGTAATTCTATATGGTCATAGTTATTGTCCCCGGTTAACATTTAAGTATATTTTCATCTCAAAAATCCTTACGGGCTACGTCCCACTGGTCTCCAAATTACAATGGCCATAAATAACCACGTTCTGGCATATTTGTTTGGTCGTGACAACAAGGAAAACACCAAACATTGGTGTTGGAAGTATATTCACTCAAACCAGAAGTGCTCATACCTGTGCAAAGCCTAAGAAATTGCGTGTGAAGCCACCGGTAATTAAATAAATGACTTGGCATCAGGAGTACAGGACATTATTTATAATTTCTCAGGCCAAAATCGATAAGAAAGAAAGTGATAATTTCATGCTGTGCATCATTTATCTGAAAAATGTAATAAATGTAAATTTTCTATTGTACGAAACTAAAATTTAAAATTAGAAGCTAATGTTTTCGCTTTAGAGTTATCTGAAATATACAAATTACATCTATGAAAAATATATTACACAAAACTTATAACATCTTATAAATCGTTGGACTTGCCTTATATAGCGGATTTTATAGTAAAGGAACATAAAAGAGTTGATAAGAAGTCACTATGACGGAACTGCCACTGTAACATATGTTAGAGGGTAGAGTTGACTAACGGTTGTGCATTACAGTGTTATTTCTGGAGGAGCTGGAAATATATTCTATTTCTCTAAGTTTGTTTCTCTACCCGTTTTTTTCTGTCTGTACGATATCTTGAGAGAGAATAAATTGACCCTCTCTCAAGTCTTCAAGTCTTATATGGAGACTTGAAATGTTACATGCAACCTCAGCAAGGCTGTCACGTGACATGTATCCAAAAGCGTACCCCTGCCTTGCTGATCAACATAAGCAGCATTCAGTGCTTTTTATTTACATGAAAAACACGAAAAAACTCTTTTATTACAATTCCAATACATACATTGCTATAGTTGTAACGATATTTTTGTAACGGTCTATACATTATTTTATGAAAAAAAATGTAATCCACACATTGATTACATCCAGTTACTGATCTAGATACTACACTGTCATATGTGTGTTACATTGTTAGCAGAAACTATTCATGTCCTATATTTACAGTAACTTTGTATCCGGAAGATATAAACTTTCGTAAAGCCAATATAGCATGATTATTAAGAAAGTTGTGCCATATTTATTCATGTTCATGTATATTCAAATAACCCATAAAATATTAGGTGAAGCATTTTTGGCAAAGGATTTGGGTTAGAAGTATGTAGTATTTTTTGTCACTTTAATTCGTAATTTTTCTGAATTTATGACAGATTGTACTAATTATATATTATATCCCTCTCATTTATATCAGATAGTGCAGTATATAAAATACAATGCTTGTAGCTTATATACCGTACTTATTATTACTTGTTGTATATTCCATATCCAGAAAGCGGTATCCTGTTTATGTTCCAATTGTTCACGCAGACGGAACTACTATACACCTCGTACAATAGAGCACCCTATCAACAATCTCGTCTGTGTATGACATGTCATTGTGCTGGGAAACGTTATTGCCTTCCCAAGAGGGTCCACTTCTGACTGGTTTATAGCCCACCTTCCAGTCGAGTCTACACTCGGTACAGAAAACACCCGATGTGTCACCCACATGTGTGCAACCCCACTTATGACAATGACCTGCGGTTCACTAACCGCAAATGTCGAGTTATCGGGATAAAAGGGTTGATCGATAGATCTTGTTAACTAGGGAGGAAGAATGTTGGGGTGGGTGGAGCTCCCTTTGTTAACAACTGTTGGTAGCCTTAATATGAAGGAGTACAGCCCCCTAGCCGCTTTGAATGGAAGAGGCTGGAACAGAGATAGGTTCCCGTTCTTCCAAGGTGACAAGACTGTGACACGTATCTCATAAGATCTCTACAGGAGGCAGCACCTGCTACCAAAATTACCCATCCTGAAAATCCTGTAACTCCGGGAGCAAACGCTAGATCCTTTTAGGACTAACTGCAATTAGGACTTCCATCATATTCTTGTCCTATGCGTGGTTTCCTAGACGGGTTATTGTTCATTGCTAGAGTTTGACTGAAGAATTAGGTTTATATAAGGCATAGCTCAATAACTCTTGGAACTTCATATATACTAACAGCGGTCTAGACACCTAGTTTCTCGCTGTTATAGACGACAAGAGCATTCGTAAATACGAGTATCTTTCACTCTGTAAGGTTGGTCACACAACGAGGTATAGTCATCACTCAGTGTAGAAAACATATTATATGAGGTGGCCTCGTTGTTCTGTACAGTAAAATATTTGGCGCCAATTGGCCCATTGCCAGGGCTCTTTGTTGGAATCAGGCAACGACTTGTTTCTAGTGTTTATCAGAGGACCGTTGCTGATTGCATAAGTGAGGTCTGGCCATGTCACATACCCCTGCCCGCTCCCCGCTCGTGGCACAAGCTGATGAACTGGTTCAGTGTACGAAATATCTGTGAAGCATCCCGATATAGAGTGTGCATTCGTTATCAATGCGGAGTAATTTTAAAAATTTGTTGAATTTTTTAGATTTGAATATTTTACCATTTTTTTATTTTGTGGAGTGGGACAAGCATTTCCACGTCTCTGTTTTATCAGCTGTGTGGGCCGTGTCTCGCTCGCGCCATTTTGTTTACAATGCAGCTACTTACCTATTCTAAAAGTATATTGTATTTTTTGTTCATATACAAGCGTATAATATTAATTGAATAGACTAATGTTACCATAGACGTATTCAGGGAGCTCACGTTTTTAGTGTGAGGTTAGCCGCTAAGTGGCAGTGGCCAGGTCAGGGGATAGAGCAAGCAGGCGAGTGCCGAGCAGTGGTGGGGATACTGGAAGAGGGCGGCATCACAGCGGCGGAGGGGAATTTACCCCACCCTGCGTCAACTATAATCGCTGTGGCTTTTCGTAAGCAGTTCGCATACGTGAATGTGATATTTAGAGATATAAGTACTGCATAAGTGCTATCATACTCCTCTAGGTTAGCAACCCTTACAAGAATAATTTTAACATTCACTCTTGAGTTTATCTCGGACTGGGTAAGCAGGGGTTGGGTATCAGGGATGGTGCTGGGAGTTAAGTCAGGTGGATTACCAACACATCAGGTGTCATCCAAGCAGCATTACTACTGCTGGCATGGTGCACAACAGACCATCATACACAAGGAGGGTTTCATTGTATTATTCGGTTCATTTGTAATTTAGTGTTATTAGTGCTTAATAATTTCTTTTGTCTCATTGAGTTTTTAATTTTTATACGTCTTTTTAATTAATTCTGTATACAATAACGCTTTGCACTACCTATTCGACCCAAAGCCGAGAAGTTACGACGTGAGGTGAGCCGGTATCGATTTATAGAGATGTATATCGATAAATAGATAAAGATTATTGGACACATAAATACTTCATTTACTAAGTTTAAAAAACTGAACTGTTATTTTGTAATGTATTATTTAGTACATTTTAACAAGCACTTTGCTCCTTCAAATTTAATAATCGACATTGCGAAGGACGATTCAATGAGCAGAAAACAACAAAAAAACTACTTTTAATTATATGTACTAGAAAATAAGTAAACAATAAAGTCACACGAAACCATTGTATAAAACTAATATTATTTTTTCATCAATAAAAAAGGACTATAAAAAAGGATTGTTTGATATGTAAATAAAATAAGCAGCTTCCATGTATACCAGTACTTACAAACCACATAAAACAGGTTCCAAGTAGTGAAGTGATATAAATTATATTATAATCTCGGGCTTGGATTTTGGTATCAACGAAACCCCAATAACTCGTTTACTCTGTGGTAAAAGTAAGTATAAAAAGCTTCGCATTTTTACCAATTCGAAAGTTACAGTTCTTTGAAGGATGAAAAGTTTAACCGCTCAATTATATGATTAACGTTACTCGGGTTACTCGTAAAGGGTTTACTTATTAAATTCAACCGAAGTAAATGTAATTAATCGTAACTTGAACAATTAACAGAAATTACTCGAGAAGCGAGAATGTGTGTCGGTGAGGATTATCAAAACACTTTTCCCATTCAACATTCGACACGCGGCCGCGGAGATAAGTTGATGAAATGTCACATTCTGGTATAAGTGGAAATACAAATTGAAATTGAATTTAAAGATACATTTTCCTCTAAACCAGCACTTACGATAAACGATTAAACAAATTATTTTTTGTGGAAAAGTGTTTTCTGTTATATAAATTAACGAATCTCTTATTTTGAACTTTAAAATCCACAATCAATCAATAAGTTATAATATTAAAATATTTTTGACAATATAATAGATGGTAATAGCAATAAGAATGTCTTAATTAAAAATGTCTAACAATATATCCAAGAATTTGTGTAGTTCTCCTGGTTTTAATGAAACGATTTTTTTTTAACTTATAGAATATATCTTTTCTTAAATGCACTTGTATGTGGTACCCATCATTATATACACTAAATTAATGCACTGACAATTAAAGTTTAGTTTTAGAAATATTTTGGAAATTCACATTCATCAAAACTTTAGGTATTATATGTAAAAGTTTACCATAAGTTTAGGAATTGTCAGTTGTAAAAATGAGTATATAAAAATAATGATATATGTATCTATGGAAATAGCTCTTGCAATACATTTAATATCACTGGCTAGAAGTTTTAACGATAGAGGGGGTTGAGTGGCGGGGATGGCAAAGAGGAGACTTATGTTCATGTTGTTGCCGACCCATAAGTTTTAGTGAAAACGCATAACACTTGTGAAGATTCCAAATTTTTCTCTAATTTAAATTTTATAGTATAAATTAAATAAAAATCATAATATACAAGTTACGTGTTATAGCATTAAATGATAAATTAAAATAAGTTATGCACATCTAATCAGTTAATTATTATTAAACTTATTATGTTGCCTCTACAATAAAACAGAAACACACGAAATAGTTTTGAAATTACTAGATTGCTTTCTTAGTATTCAACCTATAAAGTGATTTATGTTGAAAAACTTTGATTTCACAAAAATGGAACTTAGGTATTATTATGCTTTGAAAAATGGCAATATATGGTAATATACATATATAAACTAGCTGTAATAATAAATTAATCATCTTCATACATTCCTTCAATATTTTATACAATCTGAATATTTATAATTCTTAGAAAAAGTACAGAACAGAAACTAATATTATGTTAGTGATTTCAGTCGCTGTAGTGTTATTATTCTTAAAGCGGACTGTAATTTATTATTGAAATTAACTAATTTGTACTTAATTTAATGATGTTAGCAGTAAAATTATTTGACAGCCAAAGTAAAAAGTTATATTGTCTCAACACGTATGGTTTTTTGACTACATTAATATTCTAACTTTTCTAATTAACACCAGTATCTTTTAGAAATACGAGTACTTTTAGTAAATATAAATTATATTAAAAGTTATTAGTTATCAAATTACCTTGACCGTAATAGTTGTCTCAAATGTTTCTCGTTCTCTGTGTAAAAATTGATTAGAACTAATTTTATATAATTATATTAAGCCGATTGTTGTCGGGGGGAGGGGGGTAGGCACGCAAAGGATCGTGTCAGCAATGAATATTAACACTAACAAACTTGTAGACTTCTTTATATGGAAACTACTGTTAGCCCAGAACCGTGATACTTCAATAACTCGATATTTTATATTTGTTCGTACGTGTACTAATTTAAATGTTTATGTTTTTATTTGACTTTATTATGAAATATGATTATAGTGTATTGTTGTGCAGTAACTCAAAGGTTATTCTTCCGCTGTCCGCGTTGGGAAAGGCCCCGCCTGGAGGCCACAAGAAAACTCGGTGTTTTTTCGGTGGGCACGGTCTGCGAAAAGATTATGGAGGATGAGGAGAACTGGGATTGTTTGTCACAGTTCGTCCGGGGCATCCTCCTGGAAAAGAAACCCGATCTGGACCGCGAAGTGGCCCAGATCCCTTGACCGAGCGGCCCCACGGGCTTAGGCAAAATTTAGGCCTAGCCTGAAGTAATGTGATAAACAATCCCAGGTTAGAATCCTAAAGAGTGGAGGAGGATTTTTAGTGGGTAAACCCGTTTTTAGGGGAGTCCCACAATACAGGCTGGCCACCTGCGTGCGTAATTGCATTTTTCCTGCCACTCTCCCTAAAAAAAAATAAAAAAAAAAAAAAAAAAATAAAACAAAAATCTGAAAGGTTAAATATTTGGAACACGCTGGATATATTTTACGCGCATCTTTCCTGATCCATTGGGCTCTACTGAGAAACCTAGTGTAGCCAAGGTACTAGGTATTTAGAATATGTGAGAATTTAGAGTGGGTCCTGTAAATGAAATAATTAACGAGTACAATTAGAGCAATATCTGGGGTGCGGAAAACATGTGTTATGGTTTTACTTAGGTTTATCTTGCCACCGAACGATAAATAAACTATCTTTTCCTTAAGTTGGCGTTAGACATACTGGACTATACAGGGCACCCACACTCATCCTAATTATATATATCACTTCCTACAGACTGTTTAGAATATCCCTTTCCAAAATTAAAATAAAATATAGTCCAACGAGGTCAAAGAATGTCTATTGCTTACCAATCGTGAAAATATATTAATCAAGTGGTTTGCTGTAACAATCATTTTAACGATAATTAGTTTTAGGGCAATATTGCTATATAAATGTTGAAATTACAATAAGTTGTAACTATTTAATACATCGATAAACTGAGTAAAGAATGCCTTAACTGAACTTAACGAAAGTTTTACAACCAAGGCAACAAAGTTACTTTATCACATGTGTTACTATCTTACATGGTACTATGTAAGATAGATAGATCATATGACTGTACTAACTGTGTCACCTCCTCCGTAGACTAGTGGATATAGTCACGGTTCTCTAACTGAGAGATCACGGGTTCAAATCCCAGGGAGGTCCAATCATACAGTAATAATAGCCACAGTGAATAAAACAAGCCAGCATTGCCGTCAGCTGAGGCACAAAAAAAACTGTGTTTACAAATTAGTTGTTTGTTCTGCAGTTTTTACCAGCAAGTATTATTCTAAAGGAAGTATTCTTATATAACTGAAAAAACAAAAACAAAAAATTATAACAAAGTGAAAATTCATGGTTGTTTGGTACGTTCATTGAGATCAAGAAACTTAACCTTTTTCATATTGCACTGGAAATTAAGATGAAAAATTTGTTTAAAGTTAGTAGAAATATTACGAATTTAATCAGATAAGAGCACATTCCAAAGAGGCAAGCAAACTATTCATTATCTTACACAGGGTTATTTTAAAACAGACCTGACAGATGGATATAAAATTGTCCCAGCTCTTCTAGTGATAAGCTTCGCTAGCGCTCAGCCAGTTATGTGGGGAATAAAAACGTTAGTGAAATGTTTAGAACTCTTACTTCGTCTAATGAGTTTAAACGTTCTATTTACCACTGTTTTACTACTACGAGTATGCAAGAGAACAAGTTAGTCACACCAAGTTCCTACTCTCTACTTCAATGACGTGACCTACTAATCACATTAATATGGTGTAAACTGGGAAATTGTTGAAACTGGTTTCTCACTCTCCTTTGAATGTGGCTCTATGCAACATAATTATTGTGGATATGTTTTGTGTGACCTTAACCTGATAATCTAATCAGTAGCTTAAAATAAAACCCGTGAACTTATTTAATTCATTAGAATGTCTACTAGGATTACTCTAGAACAAAAAAAAACTAAATAATATCACACAAAATACTATAGTTAAATAGGAATTGACAAAAGTTGCTAATTATCATTTTAAATTTAGTCCTTATATTTTAAAATAAAGTATGAAATAATTTGAAAAATATTTATAAATACTAAAATAAAATATCAGCATAAGACATAAAAAACCACATTTTTTTTGGGAGATGTACTGGAACCAAAGCCATACGAGTTTGACGCTAAAACGCGTCTTTATCAAGGTTTGAAGTGTTCTGAACTTCCTACAGCCTCCGGGACCTTGTAAATAATTCTGGTACCAATTTGCAGACAATCGGCCGACGCCTGCTTGTTGTATTGTGCTTGTAGAGATTTCACACAAGATGTATGTGCTTTAATGTTGCAGAGCCGTTTTATAAATGTATATACAAGATAATTTAGCATATCAATTTCACTAACACCACATTCTGCGCCTGAGCCTAAATTTATTGGAATGATATCTTTTGCAGGCGAAAACCTGCATAAATCTTCTTAACAAATAGTTTATATTAAGTTTTCTTTAAGTCAGTACAATTAAAAATATATTATTAAAATCGCGAGAGTCGCAATACGTAAGTAACACGCACCAGGGAGTGTGGATCGAACAGCATAATAATGTGACGCATACTCTTTATGTAAATGTCAACAGAGGTTTGTACAGTTGTACTTTATTTAATCTGTCATACCAACTGTCCACCTTGTCTCTTTTGGTACTGTAGGAGAGCAGAGAGAGAGAGAAAAATGTAAATCTACAGATTATAAAAACTCATGCGACTAACATTAAGACTTTTTCCGTATAATAAAACTTTATCAAAACATATACTTTGGGTGTAACCCTGTCAAATAAATAATTATACTTTATTATTATTGGTGCACTAATAAACCAATTGATGAAAACGTGTTAAGTATTTTTGTAGTTATACCTAGTTTAGCTTCAATGAAATTCTCCATAACCGCATTCTGTGTTCTATGCTTCTTTTTGGACAATAGCAGCAGAACTTTTCATGCATCCAATGCAATGGAAATCTGAAAATTTACTTTCATCACGTTTTACACCATTTGTAAACAGTACTAAAACACTGTTTAACTTAAATACAATTAATATGTTTACAGTGATTAAAAGTTATTCCACAAAACGCGACTAATCCTAAAAAAATATTCTCTCAATTTCTCTGTAACATTATATATTTAAATTACAAAGAAATCTACGGGTAATCTGCGAAACCTCTAAGTTACAAAATAAAACGTGATCGGAGAAAGTGGAGATACTAAGGGTTGAACATCAGCAGAGACAAACGTTATAGGCCACTTTACATGGAAACTACGGTTCTCAGAGCCGTGATAAGAACCCTTACTTTGTGATCACATTGTTTTACAGACCTTATTATCAACTATACTCTAACCTAGGAGAGAGTTCCCATGTAACCAATCATTGTCAAACCATGTCTGTGCACTCACTGATATTATCTGTTAACAGTCAACTAGCTGTAGGTAATTATTAATTAGAGAGAACTCCGAGTCTACTTACTTACAGATCTTCACCCGATTTATAACGTAATTAAAACCTCAAATTACGTAATGAAAAATTCCTTTTTTTGTTAAAATCCATACTGTATAAATAGTTTTAAGCACAGCAGTATACAGGGTAGGAGTACGCCACACCGAAAGACGCTCATCAGACTTCGCTGAGAACTTATGCAAACTTTCATGTTTAGAGCGGATTAATTCTGATTGCTTAGGCAAGAATGTGTATATATTTTAAAATATATTACTTAAACATTATTACATATAAACTTTACATTCTGTCATTAAATTCATGTTTATTCGAGACCACAACATGAATATTTATAAAAAATTTAGCATATAGGCTATAACACACCGAAATATAAATTTAAAAAAAATAAATATTAAGGCAATCAGTAGCAGGCATGAAATAGTTTAAGTTTATACTGCAAAGTCTTCAAAGAAGTTTGATAAATAAATATCATATTATATTTTAAATAAAATACTTTATGTTTTGTAGTGAACATTGGGACTGGCATTAAAAAAAGCTTAATTCATAAGATTTGTTCCCTCTAAATTATTAAACGTGTACAACTGTGTAGGCAACATATTTATTCAACCGCCGTTGGACATCTGAATTAACAAAAAATGTTGACATGAAATTGGGTAAAGCCTGTTTACTGGAGTAAATGTTGACCTGTGATTGAATAATTGTATAGAGGAACGTTACAAATTAAGCTTAAAAGGTGGGCACTAATTTATCAGTCACCTTGCATATTCAAAACCAACTTCTAATCGAACGCAAAACTGTTCAGGTATTAAGACTATATTGATTAGATTAACCTACTTAAATTGATGCCTTTAACAGTTGCTATTAGTTTCGTAAACCACCTACATTGATTATTTCAGGAAAGAAAAAATTGGTGAAATATCGTTTTTCAAGACCAAGTGACTTTCTAATATTTTAGAGTCAGATGTAGAAAGCTAAGAAAGCTACATTGTCTCCAGACAAATTGGACCTACTTAAAAGTGTCAATTAATTATTCAAAATAATCCGATTATTTTAAGAAATTCTTGATAAAAAGTGATTGTATACGGAGAAACAAAAACACGATTTCCTATTACAATGCGAGAGATTCTACTATATTTATATGGAAGTTATAAATATTAATGTAGATGTGATATTAAGAAATCAAGGATCTGTAGCATTGAACAATGCCAAGAGGTGAATAATTTTCATTTTATAACAGCAGAATACTAAATTCAATTTTGTAACATTTATCACCCCATATTTTATATAAACTTTATAAAATTTTGTAAAAACTGTTACCTAGTAACAGTTATGTTAAGGTAATATTCCGATATATTGTTGTATATTAATATCAAAGCATTTCCTTTCAACAACCACATTCTTGTTCATTAATGAATACAAATTGAAAGAACTGAAAATAAATAAAAACTTTTAATTAGTGGTGAAAAGTGTTAGGACTAATCCTTTCCTCAGAGCTCGTCTCGGAAATCCATCTATCGATACCGATACATGTTACTTATCCTTAAGTCCCTACCGACATGAGTTCAGACTTTACGATAAGTAGTATATATACTAACTAATCGCTGCCTCAATATATCCATAAGCTATATACCACTGGTAAATTGTATATGTATTTAAATTAATCTTTACAAAGGCTCGAATGTACCAAAGGAATCCTGGCGTGAGTAAAGAATAGTTTATGTAAAATATGTTTTAAGCAAATTTTAATTTGTCATCTCATTCCCTTTTTCAGATTTTGCATTCTCTTAAAGGAACATTTTATATTTATAAGCTGATAGTGAATTTTATAGTTTATAGTAAATCATCCCAACAGAACTCATACTTATAAATAATTATTATAAAGTGCATGACTAATAATTAAAATATTGTGATTGAAATATTTGGCTTTGGATATCACCAAATAAGTACAACACTAACTTCTACTGGAGGTTTATGATTAAGAATTATTTTAAAAGCTATGCCTAAGTTGGTGACATCTATTGAAATAAATTCGTTTTTGGTCTATTGAAATTTTTAATAGTTTTGGTTCAGAAATAAATTCTAATAAATCTCACATGGTTCGAGTGTCGTGACACAAAGGAGACTCCACGCGAGTAAAGAGATTGCCTCTACCCAAGCACCTTGGTGTGCCACTCACCTCTGGGATTGTTCTTTACAAGTAATGTTATTGCTGCTGAGAAATTCACACCTGATTGTAATTATTTCCATTGCTCTTGTTTCCATGTCCCTTTATTTGTATTGGAATAAGTAATATCTTTATTTTTATATTTTGGCTGCTGTATTTCTCTTTATATAATTAAATCGAATTGTGTTTTAAATTACCGTTTACAAATCCTTTGTCTTATGCAATGATTTAACAACGATAGTTTACTACTTTAGGTCTACAATCAAGGGTGGAGTGATATTTTCTTCCCATAGATTCATTTATCCCATCTAGAATTCCTAAAAAAACAGGATTTCTCTTGCCAAAAAATAGCTCTCTAGTTAAATAAATCGGTATGGCCAACCAGAATTTTCTAATCTAACAAAGATCTCTGGCGAATCAGACCTCTGGGGCAAAGCCTTGTCTAGATATAGAGTACTCCAACTGTTTTTCCGTAAATACAAATACCGCAGATTTGTTATTGGACAATATCTTAGATTTGGTTGATATTTTTTTGGTGTACATAAGAATCAATTAAAGATATTTACTAGTGATAGTAACTCTTAAACTAATTACATGAAAAGATGTTGCGTATTTTTTGTACTCACGTTCAAATTAAGGGAATGTCCACATATTATCCGGAATTTGAAATGATTCTCTGGAAGAACAGATATGTGAACATTTACCATATTTTTAACACTTATTACACAGTTATGTTTCATAGTCCATAGGGTAATATGTAATAATTACAGAAAAAATTGGATGAGCTTTAGCGAAGCCTATCGTTTGAGGAGATGGAAAATTGTAGAATAGAATAGAATAGAATAGAAACATTTTTTTATTTCCAAAAACATATACACATAGATATTACATTTATTTACATTTGATAAATAGTAATTTACCCTTTTACTATACTTACTAAGTGGCGATCAAATAAAACAATTTAATTGTAAGTATAGTATTTGGATAATATTATTTATATAATTTAAGTAAACTATTTATTACATATTAACATATATTCTAAATGGAAATTAGCCTACATGGGCAAGCAGCCTGTGCGTAGGCTAGAGACATACTAAAAAGTGTATGTTATCTAGATGTCGAAAAAAAAAGTGTTACTGTTACGTGTCGGTGTGTTTTAAGACATAAAATGTAGAAATGTAGTTGTGTGATGAAGGATATAAGAGATAATATTGATATTGTATTAGACAAAAAGAATTAAGACCACATACGATATGACGAGCGCCGGGGGATGAGGAGGGGGTCAAGGTCAGGTTGGTCCCCAGTCTGAGTGAATGAAAGTCTCGGATCCTTGAACTCCAATTTGTAACAATAGTTCTGTGACATTATATTTAAATTTTGTAATACTACCTGATTCAAATAAATTTAAATGCTGAAATTTGTTACATATGTTTCTAAATAGAATATGTGAAATATAGTAAGAATTGGTTTTTGAAAAGGATTTATTTCTGTCTGTCTGTCTACATGATATACCGAAAGTGCACTGACGTAAAGACAACATTTCCAAGAAGTTGCATTTCTGTACAGGAAAAATCGGGTTCAAAGATGGTACATGTCACTCTATTTGGTTAGGTTTTGTGTTAGCGGACATTTTTACATTAGATAACCGTGAAGGCAACAAGAGATATCCAAAATTAATAAATTTGTAAACAAACACAACAATATTGCGTATTAATACTGCCCAGTAACTCATGTAGCCTAATGAAATGGTGTATATACAAATGGTGCATGGTACATGGGGAAAGCCAGTCAAGCGATACAACGTTTGGCGTACTGCTACATTGTAAGAGAATTAACAAACTTATTGTCCTTAGATGTGAAGGATCGTTGTTACAGATTTAAAAATCTATTAATTGTAAATTTTTTATTTTGTTTAGTTATATAGATTCTGCAAATCGATTGAAAACGAACTGAAAAGCTTTAAAACTTTGTTAAACAACGAGCGTGTCCGGTCTCAAAGCTCCTCAGTATGGTGAGCTGTTAATTTAATTAAACTGGTACCAACGATGACAAAATAAAGAAGTCTCAATCCTGTTTATTTAAAACGACCATTTTTTTTATTATTTGTCAATGTTATTGATAAGACAAATGCGACTGGTATAAGACGCATCCAATTATTAGTACAATACATTGTAAAGGCAGTGATATGTTCAAAGAGATAACATTGAACAAGTGGAAAGTTTCTAGTGTTCATACAAGTTTGAGAGAGTTAGGCACAGAGTTTTTTTTCCTCATAAAGTTTTCATAACAAATAGGCCAATCTGGTCCTTTTTGCGATGAAAACTTTTGTTCTGAAAAGCAATTTGATGTAACGTGGAACAAAATCATTGTTTCTGGAGAGAACCACTATTGGCATTTAATTTGTGAAAATGACGCTATCTTGGAAACGCAACTAAACTGTTATTTATTTGAGTCTACTAAACCAATTAACGAGTAAACAATAATAACAAATATAACCTCAGAAAGACCACTAACATTTTTGACAATAATATGATGGTGTTTTTACAAACAATACAACAGTTTATTATAATATATAAATAAGATATTTGTGTATTTCATTAGTATGTACTCATGAACTGTTCTCACTCCACTTGCTGGGTCTTGGAAACATTGCACTTTAAACTTAAAGTCCAATTATTCTGAAATAGGTCAATAGTTTTCAACAATTTCCAGTGACCATGCCTTGTTTTCAGAAGTGTTTATTTTCCAACTTAAAAAATGTATCCATATAAAGTTCCTGTTATTCATTAGCCGCAGCTAACTGTTAATATTTTAACAATAGACGAGAAGTTAATGTTAAAATTATGCTGATGAACAAAGATCTATAACCAAAGAACAATGGAAAGATAATGCCATTTGCATCGGAGTGAAACCATTCAAATTTATTTGTGATAAAAATTTCGCCTCAAATGGCGCTCGGTATTGTTGTAAATCAGATTATTAATTGCACATGCAATACGTCCTGAAGTATTTCAGTTGAAATAACAAACTCGGAACTGATTTCATTCAATTGTAAATTCAACTATTTTTAAAGTTATTTTAATTAAAAAATTTTAAAAAAGTATTCGATTATAAATCTGTTACAGATATTCATTTTAATACCATGATACAGTGTGTAAACAATAATTTAATAAAGCATCGGTTTTAGTATTTAAGTTTCAATGTATTAATAGTATATTAATTTTCTAATAAATTAATGTAACTACTAATTATTTGTGTGTTGAACTACATATTACTAATTTCATTACATAATAATTAATTACTCATTGTAAATATGTATATAAATTAATCAAGGAAAGGTATGATACTAATTATGCATTCCTGATAGTTTCAAAACTGTAGGGTACTTATTATAATAGGTGGACAAGTTATGTAAGGATAGAACATATTATAACGCTCTACTAATATAATTTATTATTTGCTCGAACCATATTGTCCTATTTGTGGTGAAAACTTTATGTTGAAAAAATATCCCTGTGTCTAACTCTTTTAAAATTGTATGTAACGTATAAAACTTTACACTTGTTCAAAATTATTTTTTTGAACATATTACAATTTTACAATTTAAAATTTTTTAAAATATTAATTTTATATGTCTTTAGAACCAGCCTATTTGTTTTTTTTAGTAACATCGACAAATAATCTAGAATTCTGTCGATTTAATGAAGCAGGATTAAGAACCTGTTTATTAGCGCCAGTTTAATTAAACTGCGCCCCACGCCTGTCTAAAGATCTTTGAGATCGGACACGCTCGTTTTTTTTAGCGAAATTTTAGCTTTACAGTTCGTTTAGAATCGATTTACAGAGTACTCGTATATAAACAAAACATCGTTGGAGTACGCCTAACGATGTGTCGCGTAACTGACTTCGTTGGTGTAACATTCACAACTTCTATAGATCATTTCATTACGCTACATGTCTCACTATGTAACATGTTAAAATACACGCTTATTGTACATACAATATAAAAATATTGGCTAACACAAAGCCTAATACAACAGAGTCACATGTACAATCATCGAACTACGTGTTGCCTATATTAAAAGGCAGCTTCATGAAAAATTTCAAGTCTTCTAGGACATTATGGGAACAGACAGAGAGAAGTAAAATTTTCCAGACACTCAAAGTGCGAATTCACTGCTGGGGAGGAGCTTTTAAAATTCAATAAAAAAACTCCAAGAGCAACCAAAAACCATTTTTGCGTATAATTTTATATAAGAACAAGAGATAATCTTTTCCTCTTTATCAAAGGCTGAATATTTTACCACTCCAACATTTATTTATTTATAAAGTATTACAAACCTTTTCAAAAGAAGCGGAAACAATGGAACAGAACATTTATATAAGCATACGTACATGACGCGGAACATAAAAAAGCAAAGCAGTTATAAGGCCAAAAATTAAAAATCTTTTTTTAAATCGTTTATTTTTTAGGCCCAAAGTGTTTTAATATGTTACCAATTGATATAAAAAAGTATAAATCTAATAAAACATGTAAAGCTAAACTGAAAAATGGCTGATGAACTGTGAAGAAATAAAATATTTCTGAATGTATATATGTGAGTGCTGAAAAGGTTGTGCATAGAGTATAAACAAAATTTAGGTTTCATGGGTTAAAATAAAATAAGTAAACTACGAAAGTAGCAGTATTTGATAAGAAGTGTATAGAATGATTCTAGTAATTATGTTTTGGTTGCTTAATTTTATTTTAATAAGTATGGTTTAAGATTTTCCACAGTAGTTTGTAAGCAAACAAAGTGATATCTCTACAGAGGCCGAATACCAAGTGTCATCAAATACTTTGTTTGACTGCCAGCCATCAAAACTGTGTAGGATGGTCGAGTATATTCCTACCATTTATAAGAGATATTTGTATACTCGTATGATGCATGAAGTTTAATGTTGTAAAAGGAATAAAGATATTTTCATTTCATTCTTATTTAAGCAATGAAATCAATTTTGCCTAGCATCTCTGGTAGAACGTAAAATAAGACTTCCACTGCTCAGGCATTATACAAACTGTATTAAAAACTTGAAACACTGAATATTTTAAAACTGTTTGCGTCATAAGACAGAAAAGTACCATTTGCTGTGTGCAGCTTATTTATAGCCAGCTCACGCGAGTAAGTGACACAAATACAAAAACAAAGACTTGCAATTATTGCTGTGCTGTGTGCTGGAGTGGGGCCATTCATTTCCCATTCAACCTCAGTTTTGGTGCAGACGCTACAACATTATTGTTTTTCTTCAGTGTCACTCAGGCACATTTATCTAGTAATAGGCGTAGGCTACGTGCTATATAACATAAATGATTTAAGGGGAGCATGCACCTTTTTGGCACCAAAAATATCGATTTTTTGAAACATATCATAAAAAATACTATGTTTTATGCCCTTTTCAAAAATATATAACACTCTATATCTGAGAGGTTTAGAAATATGTGTAAAATGTGTTTTTAAAGAAATGTATGCACGCTTTTTTTTTTTCAGCTGACAACATGGGCGCGCTATGGATTGTTAGTGTCAGAATGTATTATATACATATTACTTGCTCCAATTGTAATGATTATTAGGTTTTTTCCCCTTTAGGTTGGTAGCACTGCTTGCTTTAGATGCATTTGAAGGATGTAAGTCATCTGTAACTTACCTAACCTTACACTATTGATATTATTGTTATTGTGTATGTTTACTAACAGTGTTTGTCAGTGTAATTCTATTTTGTGTGGTGCCAGTGATCAAAACTTTGGACTCTTAGTGTGTATTTATTATATAAAATAAGTGATATTATTGTGTATTAGCCATGCCTAGAGTGAAAAGGTTCAATAAACAGTCTTACAGAGGTAACCAATTTCGTAAAAAAATTCAAGTGAACTAGGACTAAGTGCTTCTCCAGGTACAAGTGAATCTAATAGGCCTAGGCCTAAACAAATCCATCTAGTTCTAAGAAGATTAATGATTCAAAGTTGCCTAAATTTAGTGATTATGACATAAACAATGTAAATATTATAATAGATTTACAACAGATTTCTGGCCTAATAAAAATCTTTCACTGCATGTAAATATTGTAGTAGTTCCGACTGCATTGACATAAGCCTAGATGAAGACTTCAAGTGTGGAATAGTACATCGTGTAAATATTTGTTGCAATGTATGTAAACATACTGACTCAGTAAATAAGCTCCAAATGTGTTAGAAATATGTATGAGTTTGAATCTAAGATATGTTTATGCTCTACGTTCAATCGGCAAAGGCCTAGATTCTGGTAGGGTATTTTCTGCTGTGATGAATATCGCTCCACCAAAACAGCCGAATTGAAAAATATAATAAAAATCTGCTTACTGCTGTAACAGAGGTAAGTGAATGTTCACTTAGACAGGCAGCTGATGAAGTTCGTAGCCTAAATGATGATTGTCGTGATATAGCAGCCGCTTTTGACGGTACCTGGCAGAAGCGAGGCTTCACCTCTGTGAACGGCGTAATGACAGCAACATCCTTCGATACAGGAAAGGTTATGGACTTTGAGTGTTTCAGCAAATATTGTAATAAATGTGTCAGAAAACCTCTAAGCCATGACAAAACCCTATTGAAACAGCACAAAATTCTGGTACTTGTTTGGCAAAATTTTCAGGTACAAGTGGTGGAATGGATGGTGGCGGGAGCTCTGACTCTTTGTCGCCGCTCTGAGGCTAAACTCAATGTGCGATACACAAAATACCTTGGAGATGGGGACTCTAAGGAGTTTACTCATGTTGTGGCAAACAATCCCTATGGTGATGATGTTTTGTTTAGAAAAACTTGAATGTGTAGGGCATATTCAGAAGCGACTAGGAACAAGACTGCGGCGATTGAAGAGGGATAAAAAAGGAATCAAATTGAAGGATGGTAAAGGACTTGGAGGACAAGATAGGTTGACTGATGTAGAGATAGATCACTTACAACGTTTTTATGGGATGGCAATAAGGAATAATTTGGAAGATGTTGAAAAAATGAAGAGAGCAATATGGGCTACGTTTCTATCACAAATTATCGACTGACGCAAAACCTCAGCACTGAACTATGCCCGCCTGGGATTGAGTCTTGGTGCAAATACAGACAAGCTCAGGCAAATAATAAGCTAGATGATTTCAAACATACAAACTCATTGCCTGAATCTATTATGGAAGAAATAAAAACCAATCTATAAGGAATTATCAGCCCCAGCCCTACTAAAGAGGTGTCTGCACGGTAAAACACAGAACCCTAATGAAAGCATCAATAGCGTAATTTGGAATAGGCTACCCAAGACCACATTTGTTGGCATTCAGACATTAAAATTAGGGGTTTGTGATGCAGTTCTTAGTTTTAATGAAGGAGCAATGGCCAAAGTGAATGTTTTGGAACGATTATGCATCCAACCAGGACGCTTTATGGTTGAAGGCCTTCAACAAATCGATTCCAATAGGGTTAAAAAAGCTGACAAAGAAGTCCAAGAAGAAAATAAAAAGAAGAGGATAAAAAGAAGGATAGGAAAAAAGAGTAAAAATGAAGAAGATGATTACTGTCCAGGTGGATTTTAAAGTGATTATGTGTTTTGAAGTGTAACTAAAACTTTAAAGCTGTTTTTTAAAAACCGAAAGTACCGTTTTGTGACATTTCGGAACACGTTGTGAAACAATTATTAGACTTACAGACTTCAAATTTTTACACACTTATTGCAGACTAGTTGGTGAGTAGTAGATTCATACTTTTTTATCAATATATATTATGTTTTTATAATTTTAAAAAAATATTGTAATTTTACATAATTAAAAAAAAAAAAATTTTGTTAAATTGCTACCACGATAATTTTTTTGTTTATTGAGATATTAAAAAAAAAAGCATGAAAATATAAAGCTGTTAATGTAGAACAAACCCCTAAAGTTTAAAGTCAATATGTCTAATAGTTTAGGAGATAATGGTACCGACATGTTGCAGTGTACTCCCATTTAAATAACATGGGACCCGAAAAAGGTACATGCTCCCCTTAAAAATAGACTTTGTTGTTTTTGCAAAACAAAATGTTTATCATTAAACTTGAGATAAATGCCAATTACGTTAATTTTAACTGCATAAAATTTTAATTTGTTTGCTATACGGCCAAGTCTGTCTGTCTGTCGTTGTGTGAGTGAGTGTGAGAAAGAGATATTTATAATGCTCATGCAAAGAAATATAAAGTAAGGTTCTTTTATAAGACCTTTATATTATAAAATTGCCATGCCACTGTTCTTTTCTTATCATATACGTTTGTATAAAGACGTAGTCTACAAACATTTTAACTTTGCACATTTGCAGCAGCACTTTAAAACTATACAGGTATCGTAGTAGCTATGATGTAATCGTTATGAAAATCACGTTTCCCCATTTAAACACATTGTCATCATTTAAAATCTTACAATTTGAATAACACTAAATTTTGGATTAAAAATTATAAGGGTGGACATTTTGCAATATTTTTAATATAACCAATCAGTTATATGATGCCAACCAATACACTCGATGCGGATATACAACATTGCCCTACTTTGGTTTAGTGGTTTAATCTGCACTGGTTTGTGGTTTGTGTTAAACACGTCACCGCTACTCATGACACTGCTTCGTCATTTACCAACTGATTTTAACCATATGTTTTGGACCTGTGATAAAAATTAAAGAAACACTGTATATATATACATTCTTGTATTTTTTTGTTAAAATGTAAAGATTTAAGATTTTTCCAACACTATATCAAATACAGAACAATGTAATGTTTTATATTTAATACCAATTGGGTGTTTTAATCATTGAATAAAACAAATAAAGTGTAAATGCTATTCAATAACAATGTCTTGAAGAACAACTTGCCCAACAGCGTACAACATAATGTTCTTTAACCAGAAACATATTTCACAGCTTCACAGATCACATATGAGCCAAGTTCCGTTAAAACACTAATGTTTTCTTCGAATAAAATGTTCCTGTTCACTCAGGAAACCATTTATTGAATGTGATCCTTTGCGAAAAGGGCCTTTGCGCTGCTTCCTGAGTGACAGCATATTTAAGATGGTCAAGGCCGTGGTATAGGCATTGCCTTAGTCGTGTCACCTGGGAGAAGGGGAGGCTGGCTCTGTTTCAGCTTAAGCAAGTCAAAGCTGGCGATATACTGGGGAAAAACAATACCCCCTCGAGCTTATTCATAAAAGGAACTTCAACATTAAGGAGGGCCTACCCACTCCAAAAGTCATCCTCTGAAGTAAACTAGAATTATCGAATGTAGATAATATCTAGGTCTGTTTTATCACCAACTGCTTAGTGCAGCGAGTAAATTGGTTATGGCAAGATAACCGAGTCAAGCAACGTCGAGCGTGGCTGCTGCTTGGATGGGTGACCGCTGAGCGATCCTGTCCTTGCAAGCAGCCGCCTGCCCGGCCGTTGGTGGTGGTTCGGAAGTCACCTTTAAGCCGTTGGTCACTAGGTTAAGTGTGTCATTAGGTAAAATTAGACATCCTTTACTTATAGTTTATTGCGGAGAATGACTGTTCCGAGTGTTGCTTGTGTAAACATGACTGAACACTGTCGCCTACGCGCTTTGACTGGAACAGACTAACACAGAAGTAAGTTCCCGTTCGTCCAAGGTGACAACACTGAACTACAGTGCCCACTATCCCTTCCCATGGAATCTCAAGAGTAGGTGGCCTCTAAACCAAACCCTACCCATTTAGGGTATTTCCCGGAAGTAAGCGCAATGGCTGTTTTAGGCCAAGCGCAGTGAGACCTTTCCCCAGCTTATTGTGCTTATCGAACACAAAGAACGATCCTTTTAGCCTAAATGAAATCCACGATACAGAGCAAAAGGGGATAATATTATCATTATTATTATTGTTATTAAAACTATTACTATGAAAACCCTGTTATTATTAAAACTGTTAGTATAAAAACCCTGTTATTATTAAAAACTGTTATTATTAAAACCCTGTTATTATTAAAAAGTGTTATTATTAAAACCCAGTTATTATCAAATCTCCATGCTTATTATACCAAATCCAGCTATTAATGTATTACCTTCTTTAACTTTTATTACTGTAAGGCATATAACTACGGAGTTACAAGCCCACACATTCATTACACCTCAATAAAGTATTCGGTTACGGTTTATACACAAATTGAATGGCCTCCCCTACCTATTAAGCAATGACGCCAATGGCCTAATAAAGCTTTACTTTATAAAACATGCAATCAGAATGTATCACCCTCTTAGTCACGGTTATTGTTGTGGCGAGCACTTAGTGTCACGTGTAAGTGATTTAGTGAGACATTACACAACAGTGCGTCCAGTTTCCTCATGTAATTTGTTCATGAGTTCAGTGGCTTAAACAACATAAGTTTTTTTTGTAAAAACTGGTACTATATTTCATAACCAATATTCAGTTATATCATTGAGTGCCAGTTAAGAAATTCAGCCCCAGTCTTAAATGTTAGTCCCTATACTTAACAACTTATTTAGTGTTAGTATTACATAAATTGTGTGTAATATAATACGAAATAATATAAACGTTTGCATTAAATGTTAGTTTGAAGCCTAATTTTAAAAACATATCAAAGCTGCTTTGAAAATAATACAAAATAAATAAGATTGTTTTTGAACCAAAAGAAACCTACATAACAAGTTTTAAATCTGTCAATTTGAATATCGCAATTTGTATTAATTACATACTTTATCCTAAGTGTTTTATACTTTCCCCGGAACCAAACTGTACACTTCATTCCAGAAATTGTGTTTATTTAAAATTGCATATTTATATATTGTCCAAAAATTTACTCGGAAGCCTACGCTCAAACTTTCCAGAGTTCTATAGTAGAAGTGTTCTTACCAAGTTATAATGAAATGTTAATGTTAATACTTTTGAAGCGTTACACTAAAAGTAACAAAGTGATCGATTCTGTGTAGTCCTCCAACCACATCGAATGTATGTAAACGTATATTGTCAATTTAATATTTTGTACTTTTGTAAAAATAATACTCCACCAATGAGAAACTGATAAGCAATCATCACATTATCGTGGTAGACGTTGCTTAAAATCAGTTGCAATTTTGCCATATTTTACATTTTATAACAAAGTATTCTACACTATACAAAAACCGACGCAATTATAGGACTTTAAAAGGAGTTTTTGAAGAAGAACAGAAGGAGTGTTTTTATAATATGATGATAAAGTTACAATGTTTTGATAAAGTGATGATATGAGTAAAATTAATATGTAAATTAACAAACCATTAAGAAAATTAAACATTGGTGAACTCAGAATACTTTACAATACTAGTCATTTGTTTCAATGATTATGATAAGCATTACTTGATAAAGTATGCAAACTGAGGTTGCATGCAAAATTTCAAGTATATAACCGTGTTATGCCACATTTTATAATATCATATGATTGTATTCATGTTGTTTATAAATTTATCCATTCGACTATTTTCTCATTGCCGCCATGTTAATCCTTAAAATAATTTAAAATGTTCACTATCACTCAGCTAAATCCAACAGAGTGACATTCACCATTATAGATCTCGAAGTCATCTATATAAAAATCAAAGTTCATGGAAAGGTTTGGTTTCAAAGCTTCATTATTTTAGATATCGTACAGACAGACATAAATGTAGTAATTTTTCCAGCTCTTTGAGTGACAGACTTCGCTGACGCTCAGCCAATAAACGCTTTTGGTTACATTTGAGACAGCACGTCGTGCATTGCAGGCAGGTCGCCTCTAAATATACAAAAATAATTATTCTCTTGAAAATAGAAATACATTTCTTACATTAAGATAACTAAGTTTAAGTACGTTAACATTACCTAGCGCGTATTACTTAGATGCAACAAACAGACTTAAAATATAAAGAATAAAGATTTTCTCCGTTGTTTTACTCGAATAAAAATGTAATCCGTATCTCTTTTAGAAGATAGATTGTTTCAATATATAAATATTTACAAGTAGGGCGAGTCTCCGTAATGTAAATTTGCAATAAGGATCAGATACTAATAAGATTTTAATAAGAGCTGCGAAACAACTTTGCTGTTGTAAAATATTTTCCTTTTAGTAACGCTATATTGAAACGTGGAAACGAGCATGAGAAATTTTAATGAGTTGATCTCTGTTTTTATTAGTTACACAATGTATAACTCATTTAAACAGTATAAATTCAAGCACGGAAAAGGTGACCTCTTCGATTGACCTCTGTGAAGTGAGAGGTCAGGTAGCAAATATTTCATCAGTAACAATCACAGTTACGTGGCTCAGCCTAGCGTCGGACCTCATAAATAACTGAAATAATCACCGGACCTCAATCAGTATTTTATACTAAATCCCCAGAAAATAAATACATAGTTAGGCGAACCGTTTTTAAAAGTAAGATTTTAGTGTGAATAGTGTCAGCGAGAGTTATATTTTTAACTGAATTCAAAAAGGAGGAGGTTATACAATTCGTGTGTTCCTATGTTCAGTTTATATATATATGTCCATCGATTTTTTCCGAAACTACTGAACCGATTTTTATAAATCTTTTCTAAACGAAGAGGGATGCACCGGAGAGGTCCCAGATAAATATTTTAAGGGTTTGACAAGTATCTGACCAGGAATTACTTTAGAAGTTTTACATATAAACCAAATGGAGAAGCCAGGCAAAGCGAATTGCGACGATGCTGTTTTCTTACAATTACAATTTACACCAAAAATATCAGGAAACATCACGCTCCAGCCTATGGAATGAAGTCAATATTTAAGGAAACGTGAAAGTTCCCCTGAAGCAACGGGACAGGATTAAGTGCGGAGGATGGAGTTTGATTCTCCAAATCACTGAAAATACCTCAAGTTGCTGTGGAAAGTTTGTTATTACACATCAGGATTCCGGATATCACTCCTTCATTAGTTCTTTGAAACACGGCATAACAAGAAGGAATTATATGTAGAGGAGTAGTTTTCTTCCAATCACCATACCGCCTGCAAAAATGGAATCTTACTTATATTACTTAAAAATTCTAGTCATATTTGAACGAGTTTGAATTCTCAACTAATGTTAAATCTCTGCAAAATAACCTGAAATAACGTAAAGTAACGAGTACTTTACCTCTTGTCCTAATACGTCACAGATATTAGGTAACATATATCTGTTCATAGCAATAGTCTAAATCTTGTTCCTATTGCAGGCGATCTAAAAATGTAACTTAGAGTTATGGCACAATGCTCATTTACCATAGCAATACAACTTAATCATTAGCTATAGTAAATTATAAAGTTACACTCTTCTACCAAGTTTTAAAGAAATAAATCAAAAAGCGTTACACGTATGCTACATTCAATGTTGAACGTACGATGATCTCATCAGCAGTTTCCGTAAGGAAGTCCCTGTTCTATAAGGAACAATGTCAAGGAGTTAATGAAGATTCAGCCATGACCCAGTGAGCGCCACACTAACTCCACGCTATCTGTGTCTCACACCTGCCGATATCACTTCCTCGACACTTCACTTACCTCATATCAAAATGCAGAGTGATTTTCAATTTCATTCTTGAAACTTGAAATAAACGTATAAAAATTACTCAAATTTAAACGTTTCAATATACTCAAACCAAATCTTCCAAAGGATATGCGGTAACATTAAAAACATAAATTAAGATTACATAGTGTAATTTTCAAGCACATTTATTGCCCCTGTTGTATAATACACTGCCTTATACATATTATGTGTATCATATTTAAAGAATTGTTCAGTTAAAATATAAAAATATAATTTTTATTCTAAGACGGAGTTGCGTTAAATGTATAGTTTTATATATTTCCAATGAGCTGGATGAGATGGCTGTACACAGACAGCTGAATACTGAGATCAGCTGATCGCTTCTTGTTTCTTGTCGGTGATCACGTTATGTGCTGGACGTATTAACTAGTACCCCTCTTGGCTAAAATGAGTGTAACTTCGTTTCCTTCACCGAGCACATTCTGCATACTCCTTCAGAGCTCCTTAATGTCTAGTTAGACCAGTCTCTTCCCGAAATAGCTTTAAAGTAGGCTTTGCCCCCCTCCCCGCACAGAGTTTTAAACAATGGTCCCTGTAACCAAAAGCTGAGCTTTATCCTTCCTCTACGCTGCCAAGTGACTATTTGTTATCTATTTAATCTCAATTGTACAGACCTTGTGTAAATCCTGAACAACTCTTACGTGGGGAGGTGAAACTTTAATGCTGTGCCGTGGTGATAGATGGACAACTTCGGCCACTTTTGCTGAGCTTTATCCTTCCTCTACGCAGCCAAGTGACTATTTGTTATCTATTTAATCTCAATTGTACAGACCTTGCGTAAATCCTGAACAACTCTTACGTGGGGAGGTGAAACTTTAATGCTGTGCCGTGGTGATAGATGGACAACTTCGGCCACTTTTGCTGAGCTTTATCCTTCCTCTACGCAGCCAAGTGACTATTTGTTATCTATTTAATCTCAATTGTACAGACCTTGCGTAAATCCTGAACAACTCTTACGTGGGGAGGTGAAACTTTAATGTTGTGCCGTGGTGATAGATGGACAACTTCGGCCACTTTTGCTGAGCTTTATCCTTCCTCTACGCAGCCAAGTGACTATTTGTTATCTATTTAATCTCAATTGTACAGACCTTGCGTAAATCCTGAACAACTCTTACGTGGGGAGGTGAAACTTTAATGCTGTGCTGTGGTGATAGATAGACAACTTCGGCCACTTTTGCTGAGCTTTATCCTTCCTCTACGCAGCCAAGTGACTATTTGTTATCTATTTAATCTCAATTGTACAGACCTTGCGTAAATCCTGAACAACTCTTACGTGGGGAGGTGAAACTTTAATGCTGTGCTGTGGTGATAGATAGACAACTTCGGCCACTTTTGCTGAGCTTTATCCTTCCTCTACGCAGCCAAGTGACTATTTGTTATCTATTTAATCTCAATTGTACAGACCTTGCGTAAATCCTGAACAACTCTTACGTGGGGAGGTGAAACTTTAATGCTGTGCTGTGGTGATAGATAGACAACTTCGGCCACTTTTGCTGAGCTTTATCCTTCCTCTACGCAGCCAAGTGACTATTTGTTATCTATTTAATCTCAATTGTACAGACCTTGCGTAAATCCTGAACAACTCTTACGTGGGGAGGTGAAACTTTAATGCTGTGCTGTGGTGATAGATAGACAACTTCGGCCACTTTCGCAGTCCTTTACTTAGTAAATCTTTCATCTCTCTCACTTTGTGTACTTTGTATTTTCTTACTAACAAACTGCTTAATATAGATACTGTCTATACAAGTCGTATCTTACGATGTATTATGTATGTTTTCATAATTATTGTAGTAAACTATTAGACCTGTGTTCATTAACGATCAACCATCATGGAGTGACATGAAACATAATCAAACTTGACATTGCGTATATAGAAATAAAGTTTCATCTAGAAGTTCAAATACTATCTAAATATTCCCTTTCGAGATGTCTGTACGGAAGGACAGAGATACACAAATATAATTCTACAAGTCCCCTCGGTGATAAGTTTCGCTAACGTTCAGCCAATAAGCATTTTACATATAAAGACAGTGAATAAAACAAGCCTTTCAAAAATTTTCTTCTCACAAAATCAAGTGTTATGGCTGTATAACAAAGTTGGAACTTGAAGAAACTCCCAAAGTCTCGGTGCAAACTGCTATAGTTTACTTTCACACAAAGTACACCTTCGAAGAGTTGCGTAATCCTCAGGCAAACTTTACAAGTTAATTATCGTATCTCTGCGAACACTGTTTCCACAGTAATGAAATGAGTGTTGTGATTTAGTGCATTATTTAATCAATTTTGAAGTATACGTCTTTGATGTTGTCCATCTAGAGTTGAATTAGTTTATAACAAATTATAAGAATGATAACTGCAGGTAACGTGTACGATAAACTTGTTATATTAATAGAGATAAGTAAAAATTGAGTGATTCATATACATGTGAGAAATAAGCCCATTAAAAATGAGTTGTAAAATAGATAACATTAGTTTGGACCCAAAGCAAAATAACCGAACGAATTTGATTCATAACAATATAACAGTAACCAAATCTATGACAGATATCATTATTACTATTATTATTTATTACGGGTTATTATAAGTTATTAGTCAATAACTTTATAGTAATAACTAACAATTCGTATATTAATTATATAACGGTAATGTTAACAATAAACAAGAGAAAGGCGAATGAAAGTTTTATTATAGCACTGTTAAATATAACAGCGTAGTTATATATCTCAGTAAAAGCTAGAAAAGCTTCAAAAGGGCCCTTTAGCGCTCAATTATACAGAGAAAATTTACTTAGTATCTTTGGTGGTGTTTATAAAGGAGAATGCGTTTATATTACCTTGCGTATGTAAATGTAAAATATACATACTTTACATTTACTGTTCTAACAAGACATGAATTTGTGGTAAATAATCCCGTACAATTCGCATCCTTAGAATGTGTAGTATTAGTCCTATCCACTCGGATGTCGTATCACTCAAATTCCTATATTCCGGCGACAAAGCTGACTTCTGACTTTCACTCTACTCCTGCATTTCGGCGATATCGCTGACTTGTTATTTTCACTCAAATTCCTATATTCCGGCGACAAAGCTGACTTCTGACTTTCACTCTACTCCTGCATTTCGGCGATATCGCTGACTTGTTATTTTCACTCAAATTCCTATATTCCGGCGACAAAGCTGACTTCTGACTTTCACTCTACTCCTGCATTTCGGCGATATCGCTGACTTGTTATTTTCACTCAAATTCCTATATTCCGGCGACAAAGCTGACTTCTGACTTTCACTCTACTCCTGCATTTCGGCGATATCGCTGACTTGTTATTTTCACTCAAATTCCTATATTCCGGCGACATCGCTGATAGCAAAGAAAAACTACCAGGTACTTTTTTTGAAATGGGAGAGTTTATTTTCTGTAAATGTGTATTTTAATATCTTGATAATTTAGTTAGACAAGCTTTGTCTCAATATGTCTAACATTATCATTTTGTTGATATTTTAACACATTACATATAAATTGAATTATATTTAATAAATCCAATTACTGTAAAATCTTAACACTTTTATGTAAAACCTTATGAATAACATTACGTCAGACAAACATTAAGTTGTAAGACGATGTAAGTGATGAAAAGTGATTTTGGAATTGAATGAACAATTTTCTTTAATATACCATGTGTTTCATTCTTCTTGAAACAGATTTAAAATGCAATCTTAATATGATTAAAAATACGTTCTAAAGCACAATAATATTTCATTTTACAGAACAACTTAGAAAATTACTTCCATTCTTAAATTATTTGGATACACCATAGGTACATTTTATATGTTAGTGCTATTAGGCACTTTTGAAATGCACTTCTTTAAATACGTAAACTGCATGGTTTGTTCTAAGCTACAAGTGTATCGCTGCCATATTAATCAATAATGGATAAAAAAATAAAAACTTTTTGTAATGCAGAATTTTTAAAGTTTCAGAGATATTAGTGTTGTGTAATCGGTAAATTCTAACATGTACAATAAATCAAACACTCTGATGTTTTCACAGATTCTGTTCCTTCACATAATTTCGGTGATTATATCTGTCAAATCTTGGCCATAAATCTGCCGACGTCAATAGTTACGGGCTAAAGTGATGGTGGTGTTGGTGGCAGGGGGTTGGTTTGGGGGTTGGTGGTAGTTGGGGTGTGATGGTGTCAGGGGGTGGTGGTGGCAGAGAGGTAAAAAGAGATTTATGTTCATGATGTCCACCTAGTTGTGTTACAGTGGGTGAGAGTAAAATGTAGATACAAAATACTATATTTTTCTCTATTGTAGTTCTTGGATTTTACTAAGTGAACATTACTATTAAAGGAGGAAATATATGGAATATATGCTCGTGACAATTATTTCAAATTAAACCCTTTGATAAGTTATGGGTTTTGTGTTAACAAACGTATTGTTCTTTCCTTTACAGAATTATGAATCACTTAGCTTAAAAAAATTATTTATTTTTTGAATGAATTAAGTACGATCTAAAAGGACCATTTCACCTTCAATGAAAATATCCGTTTCACATTGTACTTAGTGCAACGTCAGAGATCTCCACCGCCACATAGGTGACACCTGAAATTTGGTGTCTGAAGATATCCAGTAAGTCTTGAACATCCCTTTGGCAATACTAATTAGAAATTTTAAACAACTTCTGTTTTCAAAACACACTCTTGACAACACAATGAGTTCTTACTTGTTTTCGTTTTTTGTGTCGTTTCAACATCAGAGACACCTTAGAAGAGTTACAGAACATCATCCAACATCAGGTTACAGAAGAGTTCCGCTAAAATTCAGAGTAATCTAGATGAAGAGGTATTCTCATTGTTTCACCAGGTACACAACTGAGTGCACTACGATGGAATGGAATTAAGAGAAACTTTCGCATAAAACAACCCTTCCCACCACAGTCTGCTTCGGCTTAATGTATGCCGAATGATCTACACTGCCCTAATTTCTTTTCTCCTTCACACCCAAGAGTGAATAAGGTTTAATAAATTGTGTTTAACCTATTCATTTAAGGTGATAATTCGGCTTTACTACTTTTTTGAAGTGGTATGGCTGTTTTTAAAGCAACAATGTAATTACAGCAGTATTAGAGTTTTCTGGTACTTTTGTAATAAACGAGACAGTATTGTTGTGCACGTTGAACCTTATTAATGTATATTACATGTAAACATGCCCTACAAACCAATTAGTTTTTAAATTTTTGTCTGAATTTCCTTCTACATAAACATGTAACAGTACTATAAATTAATCTTTGATAAAGTAATAAAAAAAAACTGTAAAAAATCGTTTCTATGTAATTGAGTGCTAATTATCTGTGCAACAAAAACGCCACTAACCGAATCTAAAAACATAATTTAAAACTGATCGGAGGAAGTAGAGACACCGAGGATTGAGGATCAGCAGAGACAAACGGCCTAGGCCACTTTACATGGAAACTACGGTTGGCAGGGCCGTGATAAGAACCCTTACTTTGTGATAATGTTCACAGGCGTCGCTATCAAATACACTCTAACTAAAGATAGCTTCCTTACTCAACTATTGAAAACACAGTATGTAATATTTAGGTTATTTGATACTCATTTAAAAAAAAATACTTTGGTATTATTTTCCCTGAATTTATGTTTATTTCCAATAAAACGTAAAGCGTAGAATTCTGCAGGTGTACAGGATTCGTGAGCTGTCGTCGTTAAACCCGTAATTACGATATCTCTGAGCGAGATAACACATTACTAATTACTACCATCCATATGTAACATGCCCTGATAATTTATGGATGTTCTTTTGTTACATATTTAATTTTATACCTATAATCGATTGTAGATTATAGTAATTAAATATTTATTTATGTTTCCTTCTCTACGTGCAAGACAGGAGTTTGTGTAGGGTTTATTGCAAAATTTGGAATATATAGCTCATTTTATTCTCAGATAGACATACAGAAAATAACAAAGAAAATAAATTTTAATATCCCACCAGAGAGAAAAAGAAATTGTATCAGCCTACTAAGTAGGTCAATCATTGCTGTCAATCTGAAAAATAAAGTTAAATTCAAAATCGAACGTACACAGACCAAAATTTCCCTTTCACTTCTTACCGCATGATAAATTCACATTTCTGTTCATTAAGTTGGGTTTCACAGCATTGTTTGGATAATAAGTTATTCGGTGAGCTAATGAAGTTATCCGCATTTGATTGAACGCATGAACGAGCTGGCGTTGAATCTTGTGTACTAAAAATTAAAAATGTTCTTACTTTAAAGTCACTCACTACAGTTTCTACTCTTAATTTAAAAGGGAGAATATTAAATAGTTTCATTGCAGAATAGTAATAAATAGAATAGTAGCATCATAGAATAGTAGGAACTGGCTCTCATTAAAATACAAGTACCTACATTTACAAAAAAATGGTGTGATAAATTGCAAAGGAAAGATTCGTTAGGGGACAAAGAGTAAAAGATATATTCATACATAAGAAAATAATGTTTACAATAAAATACTGCACTACTTTGAATGTATATTACAATATCATTGTTGTATAAAGCCCTATACCGTTATTGATTATTCAAAAGAGGCTATTTTGGAAACATGTTTTAAAAACGCCGTAATTAAAGTACAATTTTTTTTTTAGAAACTTCATGATTTTTACTATATATTGAGTAAACACTTCTCTGTTATAGACCGTACCAAAAACACGTGGAAATATCACATCACATACAGTCTGAACAACTCGTCTATAACAGTATTGGCGTTAAATGGAGTTTCGTTCGTCCTAGTTCTGTACCAAGAAGGGACGCAGCAAATTGCTTTAGTTCTAGTTTCTTTGGATAAGTAAGAACACTGATTAAGATTATACAACTTCATTCTGGTATCCAGTTTTCCGCTAGAATGCACAAGTCTCAGTGACGTGTTTTTTGTTTTAAACACGTGTTTTGTGTTTCAGTTGCTTCTTATTGTAACTATATTACCACAAACATCTTAATTATAAAATTAAGAAAATAATAACATTTTAAACTAATACCTTGCATAATTTTATTATTTCATAAAGAATCCTCATAATGTGAATCTTAAAATATCTTTTGCCTTCCATAAATATTGAATTTCTTTTTTAGAATACCTCTAGAAGTTGGGCGTAACGAACCACAATCACGTTATCCGATATAAATATATATATATATATATATATATATATATATATATATATATATATATATACACTTGTTTAAGGGTTAGTAATTAAGGACTGAGATTGTGAAATTGTGAGTGGATGTGATTGACAGTGGAAGAAATTCTAATCTTTACGAAACAGTATAGTACGAGAAATAGACACAATTTGAATATTTAGGAGAAACTGCCAAGTAGATAAGAAAGTTCCTTCCATAAAGAATTACCCCATGATTAACTAAAAATGTATAAATTAAAGGAAATTTTAATTAAAAACTGTTCGCAAAGCCTTGACACATCTCTACAATAACAGAAATGGAAATTCCTGAATTTGTTTTACAATAATTGTAAATAAACACAATTAATAATTAATATTAATGTTCAGTGTAGCTCTCATTCACCTTTCTCTGAATGCATCATCTGAAATCTGACGCTGTCACAGACTTTCCTGGAGTCTGGAGCTATGCTCCTCTGAAGCGATCCAAAAAAGCAACTTCGAAAAATCTCAAAACGAACTATCTGCGTCATTTCGATATCAGAGACACCAACAGTACAAAATTTAACATAAACTAGGTGAAGAGATATTCTCATAATCTCAATGATGTTTTAGCACGATCCAAAAGCACGGTAGAACAACCGGACTTTCGACACATCACGTAGCTATTGTGAGAAGTGTTGATACATTGTGAATGTTGAGGTTTCAGATAGAACAACCGAACTTTCGACACATCACGTAGCTATTGTGAGAAGGGTTGATACATTGTGAATGTTGAGGTTTCAGATAGAACAACCGGACTTCCGACACATCACGTAGCTATTGTGAGAAGGGTTGATACATTGTGAATGTTGAGGTTTCAGATAGCACAACCGGACTTTCCGACACATCACGTAGCTATTGTGAGAAGGGTTGATACATTGTGAATGTTGAGGTTTCAGATAGAACAACCCGGACTTCCGACACATCACGTAGCTATTGTGAGAAGGATTGATACATTGTGAATGTTGAGGTTTCAGATAGAACAACCGAACTTTCGACACATCACGTAGCTATTGTGAGAAGGGTTGATACATTGTGAATGTTGAGGTTTCAGATAGAACAACCGAACTTTCGACACATCACGTAGCTATTGTGAGAAGGGTTTGATACATTGTGAATGTTGAGGTTTCAGATAGAACAACCGGACTTCCGACACATCACGTAGCTATTGTGAGAAGGGTTGATACATTGTGAATGTTGAGGTTTTCAGATAGCACAACCGGACTTCCGACACATCACGTAGCTATTGTGAGACGGGTTGATACATTGTGAATGTTGAGGTTTCAGATAGAACAACCCGGACTTCCGACACATCACGTAGCTATTGTGAGAAGGATTGATACATTGTGAATGTTGAGGTTTCAGATAGCACAACCGGACTTCCGACACATCACGTAGCTATTGTGAGAAGGGTTGATACATTGTGAATGTTGAGGTTTCAGATAGCACAACCGGACTTCCGACACATCACGTAGCTATTGTGAGAAGGGTTGATACATTGTGAATGTTGAGGTTTCAGATAGCACAACCGGACTTCCGACACATCACGTAGCTATTGTGAGAAGGGTTGATACATTGTGAATGTTGAGGTTTCAGATAGCACAACCGGACTTCCGACACATCACGTAGCTATTGTGAGAAGGGTTGATACATTGTGAATGTTGAGGTTTCAGATAGCACAACCGGACTTCCGACACATCACGTAGCTATTGTGGGAAGGGTTGATACATTGTGAATGTTGAGGTTTCAGATAGCACTAACAAGAAGGTAAACTGGAGCTAAACTGAACATTCACATTAAATCAACCCTTCCCACCGGAACTATGTTGCGTACAAATCATTAGTCTAATATTTTACGAAGCATTGAAGTTATTTTTACTAAAAATTAAAAATTAAACGCCAAATATACTTCCTGTTAAAATATTTCACTTTGGCTCCTTACGACTTTAAATTTTAAAAACATAATTATTCAATCATTGTAAACTTATTCTTCCATAATGATTTCTCAAAAATAGAACTTACAGCAGAATACCCTAATATGGTTAATGGTTTACAAACATAATCTATGAATAAAAATTGTATTTACCACGTCAAGCATGAATTCTTCACTCTTCACCACAAGCAAGATGCTTTTTGTATCCCACACGCTTATGCGGGAAATATCACTTTATGCTCTTAAATAGTGTAAAAAATATGTTTAAATTCCATATACGTGTTGACGTCCGTAGGTTTTCAAATATTTGGATCTAAAATTTTTATTAAAATCTATGTTTATTAAACTTACAAAACTAACACCTAATTATTTTATTGAAAAATATTTTAAAAGAACTACTAAGTTAACTCCAAGATATAGTGGTGTTTTATATTTTTTACCTTAAAGCTTAAAGTGTAAAAATACAATACTTATAGTTATATATGTGTAAAAATAATTTTTACAAGGAACAAATAAAAAATAGCTATATTATTTTGTTTCATAATACACTAGTACAGTTAATCGGAAAGTTACAAAATATGAATCCTACTATAGGTTTATAGATTACACTAATCCGAGTTGTACAATAATAGCCAAGACGGAAAAAGAAATGTAATTTATAACGCACTATAATTCATAAAATTTGACAGAGAAGAGTGCCAGTAGGTGAGAAGGTAACAGAAGCTATAAACCAACAACAATGGCAATATAATGTTACTACAAGGGAATGAGAAAAAGACAACTTTGTTTGTGGTAGCACCCTTACCTAGGATTTCGCCTCGTATTGTCTGAACTTCAGATTATTAATTGTCCACGGTCAAGTGCTCAGTAAACCTTAAACTTTCCCCTATATCGTCCTTTGTTGAACTGTTTATGTTGAAGAGAGGAATACAACAAAATGAATATTGTTATTGAATGATGCACATTCCATTGCACGATATAAATATAAATAATCGCAAAGCTTTTTATATATACATACATATAAATATAAAGATATTAAAACTACTTTTATTTCGTTTAATCTCATGCAATAACATTATACAGTTAAAGAACAAGTAATATTTAACAGTTATAAGAAGTAAGGACTAATATATTTCAATATATCTTACACAATATAATGATTTCAAAACAATATCACTCCAAATATTTAAATTAAAATCAGATTCGTAACTTCACCCTTTAAGTGCCATAGATAAAATCAAATCCATGTTGAAAAGTGCCGATTTATTTTTTGTGTGACCATGCGAAAAGTGCCAGAGAGTTTTAGATGAAAAAAAAACAAAGTTTTAGGAAAAGATTTGTATAACATTTATTTTTGATCATAAAAAGCTCCTTTTTACTTCTTTTTAAAAGTAAATTAAATAAGTATAAGAACCTATTTAACATTTAAATTTTGTTTTAATGTTTTAAATTAAAAATCACTTTAAACAGCAACATTTCCACGGAAAAAAATAAAAATCAAGTTTGAGGTACAATAACTATTATAAAAAATTTTATTTTGAACTTTCAATACTTTCACGATAAAGATAATGTAAAACCAACCCAAGATAATGTGTAATAACCTAATATTGTACCATAAACCAAATGTTGGTGAATGGTTAATTGCTAGAGATTATTTTTACTAATACGCAAGGTTTCAGAAAAAAAATCCACTTAGAATTTATTTTTGATCATTAAAAGTTTCTTTTTAATTCGTGTTAAAGGTAAATGAACTGTCAATCAGAAAATATATAACAATAAGATGTTTACATAATTTAAAAAAATTAAAACTGACTTTAGACAGTGACTTTTTTACGGAAACAAGTAAAAACCCAGTTTTAGGTAAAATAACTAATATAAGAAAACATTATTTTTAAATGTTAATACCTTAATGATAAAGAGCATTTAAAACACTCTAAAATCATGTTTAATAACATAATATTGTACAATAAACACAATTATAAAAATTATTCAATCGCTATTGGTTTGTTTTGCTAAAAAGCACATGGTTTTGGAAAATATTCAGTTAAAGTTTATTTATCTATATAAAAAGCTTCTTTAAATTCTTTTCTATCGTCTTTGTTTTTACAATCGTCTCGTAACGAGGTCCCTGGCACTCAAATGGTTAAATTTTTGGAGTGTTTTCAAAAGTTTAAAAGATATTTATTGGTAAATAAGAACATTTATTCGTGAAAATATTTTCATAGTATAAACAATGTTACTTAAAACTACAAAACTGATTAATGCAAATCTCTCAATTGTTTAGTTTCTTTTCCATATTACTATTCAGTGTAAATTATTGAATCAGCCCAGAGTTGTATTTTATAACCAAATATAAATGCATTTAACACGCAATAATTATGTAATAAATATATAAAATGATGACCTTAATGTGTTTTGTGTTATTAGATTTGCTCTGTTATATTTTTTATTGTTCCGTTACAAATGGTATAACTTACTTACTCGTCTGAATATACAAGAATCTCATCATTGCAAAGTACTTAACAATTATTTAATTCGTAGCTTAATAATAATAACCCTATTCTTCTGTATCATATTAAAGAAACATCCCCCAAGGTGTCATATTGAAAATAGTGCAATATTTTCGTGTTAAAATCAGCACCAGTTTTTATGTGAATAAAATACTGGCTTAGTTGCGCGAAATCTAAGTACGGTATTAGAATAAAGGAAATACATTCAATATCAGGATCAAAGTCAACATGCAGTAAGTATAGTTACTTGATGTATAAAGTATCTACCACGCCATTCAATTGAGGTGTAATCTGGTAGAATTTTAGTTTTCAGAAGAAATAGTTGGTAGAAGTCATCTCGAAAATGCAACAAAACGTCTCGCCAGATTCAGTTATTAGTGATCTAGTGTCCAGAGAGACTGAGTGTTTCGTTATTATTTAAAGGCATAATTGGAGGTTAGTTTCTGAGAAAAGTGAGGTGCAAAGACTCGATCAATCTCAACTAAAGACTTTCTAAGTGAAGTTGGAGACCACAACAATGTATTTTCCAATAGAAAGTGTAAACTGAGATCTATCTGATCTGAAACAGTTGGAGAAAAATGTGAGGTGTAACATTTAAGGAAATAACTGTTTTAACTCAATTACTGCAATCGCTGAGTGCAAATGAAGAAAGAAAAGTGTAAATTGTACAACAAATTTGTATCTTTAGGGTTTCGTGGAATCGCTGGAAATATTTTAAACCAGTAACATCCTACTCAACGGCAGATTTTTACAAAGATTTTTAAAATAATAAATCACAAAATAAACCAGCTGGCAACAATAATCATAAAAGCCACTGCAACATTAACATGGGAATGCCGAGTGACTCTCTGCCATGCATTAGCATTGCTAATTATTACTGATAAAAGCAAGCAAACCAGTATTTAACAAGTGAATACTTTAATCCACATTCAGGTTTTTTTATTTTATGTTAATCACATTATTATTACAATTTCAATACATTATTGTTTTAATTTCCAATGTTATTGTTGCAATTATATCTACACTATTATTTGTATGGTCAACGTGTAATTTATGTATGATGAGCGCCGTGCATTGTTTTATTGAAGTTCAGTTACTGATTTAGATGATGAGATGGCATCTCTAACACTTTCATCAAATTTATATTCGAAAATAAAGTATTTTTGTACTGGTTGACGTAAACCTATGAATCACGTAAATCTATGCAACCCAATGGATATCTATTAGCGGTACATCACTAATCGCAAATGTCGAGAAAGGGGTAAAATGAGCTTGTTGAGAGATCTAGTTTACGGAGGGTGATACTGCTCGAAGGGTAAGCCTCCCTTATTGTTAAATGTGTTTAATATGAGGAAGGGAAATTGTTTAATCATATGGGAGTATTGTTTTCTCCAGGATCTCCAGATATACTTTATCCAGGATATACTCAGTGTATCTAAATATTTTGATTACAGGTCCAAAACATACGGTTAAAATCAGTTGATAAATGACAGAGCAGTATCATGATTAGCGGTGACGTGTTTTACACAAACCACAAACCAGTGCAGATTAAACCACCAAACCAAAGTAGGGCAATGTTGTAAACTCGCATTGAATAATTGGTTATATTAAACATAATTTAAAATTACAACCCTTATTATTTTTAATGCAAAATTTAATGTTTTTCCAATTGTAAGATTTTATAATTTGTTTAATTGGGGAAACATGATTTCCATAACGATTAAATAGCTACTGTATTACAATTGCTGTTGTAAAGATCTGGTGCAAATCTGCAGTTTAAATTTTGTATATTAACTCTTAATAATAATTATGATAAGGAGATGAATATTTTCACAATACTACTGTTATATAAAGTTTTTATAAAAGAACTTAATTTATATTTCTACACAATTAAGCGTATCCAAAATTTCCAAACATGTTTTTTTTAGCTTCAATATGCATTTAACAAATTATTATTATTATATAGTGCAAAATAACGTCATTTGAATTTATCTCAAGTTTAATGACAATTAAAAATTTGTTCTGCAAAAACAACAAAGAACATTTTAAACCTTTTCCGTCATATAACGGTATGCTTATTTCTAGATAAATGTGCCTAAGTGACATTGAGGGAAAACAATAATGCTGTAGCGTCTGCACCTGTGAGGTTGCATGGGGAATGAACGGCCCCACTCCAGGACAAAGCACAGCAATAATTGCAAGTCTTTTTTTGTCTTTGAGTCACTTACTCGCGTGACTTCGCTATAGATCCTTTGCACGTAAATGGTACTTTTTTTCTTATGACACAATCAGTTCCTTCAGTTTTTTATACGCTTTGTGTAATGCATGAAAGAAAGAAAGAATTTATTTTCTCACTCAAACAAAATACAAAGGTGAGTTAATATATCACACGTAGGAGTATTGTACATTACTTTAACAATGAGTAGACTTAATGTCCAAAATCATCTATTTAAAAAAATTACATAAGCATTTCTTTAAAATTGAAGAATACAACATATAATAAAACTAAAAGATTATCAATATATTTCACATATTTTTACAGTTAGATTAGAAAATTTGGGGCCTCAAAGTCAAAGACTGATTTGAGGTTCTGGTATATGAACATCAGGTTAAAAAAATATACCAGCGCTCAAAATGGAAGTTATTATACAAAGTTAAATTAATTATACAATAATTAATTAGTACACTACTTTAACTACCCTAGCTCAGCGAGAGGTGTGATCCCTTATATGATAATGTAAAAGGATTAATAAAATAATACAAATTAACTTAAAAAAGCGAAGTTCACATCAAGAGAGAAAAGGAATAATTAAATATTATATGAAATACTGTGGTAGAACAAAAGATAGTAAATGTCAGTCTAGGACTTTACAATATGGCAACATATTGTTCTAAATCTTCAACTTGTAAAAGTCAATTTTTAAGCATTCCAAAAAATTTCGATGGGAAATTTGTTTGTAAATTTGAGGTAATCATTCAGTTTATTGTAAATTCGAGGCGCTAAGAAATTGAATGTTTTTGTTATGAAGGTATCATTAGGTTTAGTAACAACAGTTTGTTTACTTTTCTTAAATTATTCTTGTAAGGATTATTTTGCAGGTAAAAGTCACCAAATCTGTTATAAAAGACTTTTAGAACCTTGTAAACAAACAAATTTGTTTAACGGTAATGTTTTGAAAAGAGGAAATAACGATCGTGAATATTCTCGCTTTGAAGATTTCGAAATTAGTCTCAAGAATGACTTTTGTTAAATGCATTTATATGCATGAAAGAACTTAAAACATTAATAAAATAATACAAATTAACTTAAACATAGTTCACAAGAGAGAAAATGAAAAATTAAATATCATATGAGATACTCTGCTAGAACCAAATTTAGTCAATATCAGTCTAGGACTCAATGCCAACATATTGTTCCAAATCTTCAACTTGTAAAAGTCTATAAACATTAATAATTCTTAAAATATTATCATCGCACATGTCTCTCAAAAAATAAAAATACCTAAATTATTCAATTTAGATTTCATATCGGTAGCATAAATCTTCCAATTTAACTCATTATCTAGTGTTAATCCCACATATTTTATGCTCGTAGCTTCTCCAGTTTCATTGCAAAATGCTACACTTTGTGTTTCTTTGACTAGACAAATCTTTACATTTATAAATAATGGATTCACTAAAATGGAATGGATGTAGTGTAATGAAATTATCTATACAGAGTGTTCATTTGAAAACTTCAAACTCGTATTAAAAGACTTGTAGTCCAAGTATCAACATTCTGTGAACGGGAGTTTATAGTACTAATGGGGAGAACAAGAAACATTATTTTCAAAATGGGGTTGCTCTCTCATGCCCTCCCGTACCCGAAGCCAAATTTTTGAAATGGCAACTAATACCTTGTGACATATAAAATTGAAGCTCATAAAAATGCTGTATTTTGGTAAAAAAATTGAAATCGGCCAAGCCGTTTGGTATCAGCAGCCAATAATGTAATTTCTTACACATCAATTATTAAACAGCATTTACAAACTATTGATATTGATAATAACACAATTACTCACTGACTACGGTTTTATCTTCTTTGTAAACTTCAAATCGAATCTTAAAATTGGTCGCCATTGTTATTCAGGCAAAAAATAACCTATTTTCAAATTCTTGCCTAACCTTTCTAAAAGTTTCCCAGGTTAACACCCTTAGAATTTTTTGTAGGGTTACTTGAAATAATTAGTTTTCAAAACACATCCCACTGGTGTCCAAGACTTGAAAAACAGGATCACTGAGTGCAGACGCTTACCAAGAGAAGTTGTGAGTGCTACATCAACGAAGCCTCAACATAAACGCGACACATCGTTTTGCGTACCCTAACGATGTTTCGTTTATAGACCCTGTAAATCGATTCTAAACGAAATGTAAAGCTAAAATCTCGCTAAAGAACGAGCGTGTCAGATCTCAAAGCTCCTCAGACAGGCGAGGGGCGCAGTTTAATTAAACTGTCGCTACTAAACAGGTTCTTAATACTGCTTCATTAAATCGACAGAATTCTGGACTATTTGTCAAGATTATTGATAAAACTAACAGAAATGCTGTGACACATCAAATTAATGATAAATAAATTGTAAAGGCAGAAATATGTTTAAAGAGATGATTTTGAACAAGTTGAAAGTATTTAATATTACATACAAGAATGTGAAAATCATGAACAGTGATCTTTATTTCATCATAAGGTTTTCATCATAAATACGCCAAATGTTATTATATTTAATATGAAAACATTTTTCGTAAATATTTATTTATTGTAACAAAGAATAAATTACATTAGAACAGCGTTATAAATGTTTTATGTTCATATAACTTGTCCACTTACTACAATAAGTGCCCTACAGTTTAAAAATACCAGGAATACATAATTAGTTTCATACCATCGTTGATTAAATTCTAAAAGTATTTACAATGGGTAATTAACAATTATGTAATGTAATTAATAATATGTACTTACAATACACAAGTAATTATATTAATTTATTGGACAATTAATAAACTAATAATACATTGAAACTTTATTACCAAAACAAATGTTTTATTGAATTATTGTTTACTCATGGTATCGTGGTGTTAAAAAGAATATATGTAACACATTCATAAGCGTCCTGGGTATGACGTTAAACTGCCTCTTCCCACCTAACCATTTCCTAATTCCCACCAAATCCCCTCCAGGGTCTTAAAAGTACCCGTCCTCTGACCGTTCCAGTGCATGGCTCGCTGGGAGTGCTTAAGCCGGTGCTAGATGCCCCATCTGGTGTCGGTGTGAGAGCTGATGTGAGCTTGTCTCTGCCGAGGCGTAAGTCATGTACTGGTTCAGAAGCCAGCCACTTCGGTCCTTGGTCAGGAAGTGTTCAGTAGGCTGGGGTATCGGAGCCCCCGTTGCCACGTGCGAGTCCAAGTTGTGCGCGTATTCCCGACTTGGTAATCGATGGAAACCGGGCCTCGGGGAACTGAGGTAGGGTTGTCCCCCAAGCTACGATCTGTGGGACACCCGAGGGCATGTTCGCTCCCGGTGAATCGGCCCCGCACTACTTAACACGATGCGCTGGTGACCTTATCTATGGATATTCAAACCACCCCACCCTTAGGGCAAGAATTCGGAGGAAGAGATCTTAATGATCCAGAGAAAAAGCGACAGTTGTCAGATTCTGAAAATGAATCATATATAAAACAAAGGAAAGTGGAAGAAAAAGTAAACGCAGAAAATATGTACTTTCCAACTCCACTATACCTAATCGTTAGTCATAAGGATGAGGGCAAAACTCTAACGAAGGTTAGTCCTTTCCTTATAAACAAAGAGCTTTTGTTTCCTCAGGCGGTCAGCCTAAATCTGTAAGCAAACTGAGAAATGGAACTATCTTGGTGGAATCTGCGAACTACATCCAAGCCAGGAAGTTCCTTCAGATAACAAGCTTTTTTGATTAGGTGGAAGTCGTCGTTCAACCGCACTCCTCACTGAACACCTCCAAGGGGATCGTCTTCTGCCGTGACCTGATGGAGTATAGTGAGGAAGAAATCAAGGACGAGCTGCAATGCGAAATGGTAACCGATGTGGTCAGGATGCTTCGGACGGAGAAATGGGAGAAAAGGTTCCTACTCCTGGACTAATTCTGACTTTTGAATTTCCCCAACCCCCAAAAACTATTAAGGCTGGATATTTATCCCTGACTGTACGGCCTTACTTCAAAAATCCGCAGCGGTGTTTCCGTTGTCAGAGATTCGGGCACTCTACTATGACGTGCTCGGGCCCTGAGACATGTTCCCGTTGCGGCGATGAAGGCCACCAAGAAGACGGATGCAAGAACGACGTCAGATGCGTGAACTGCAAGGGTAAACACGCGGCGACTTCTAAGGAATGCAGAGTTTACTTAGAGGAAAAGAAAGTTTTGAAGATTGTTACTCTAAACAAACTTTCTTTTAACGAAGGCCCGCAAAGAGTATAGGAGAAGAATCGCTCCAACCCCTAAAAAGGGAGTCTCGTACTCCGAACCGAAGCTGCTTTCAGCCCCAATCCAATCCGCACAGTGCCCGTCATGTACCGCTTTGGAGGGTATGGTACTCAATTTAACAGAGCAGGTTGCCGCTTTGGTTAAGCACCTTGCAGCCGGTACCGGACAACATCCGTTGGCATCCACCAGTAATCCTTCCCAAGCAGTCCACACGCCCCATATCAAGTCCAACACACAGATTCAAGCTCGCCCAACAGTTACTCCTGCTTTCAGAGATAAGGTGCAACAAAATACGAAACCCGCCTTATCTTTGGAAGAGAGGAAAAGACTCGCCGACGAACTACAAAAGAAACATACAAACAAAATCAGAAAATAGATCCAATATTCCTAGTGAAAAAGACTAATTCCATCCTCGTCCAGATCCTCCCAATTATCACTTGATGATGATATGGTTGAGGACCCTTTGGAGATGCAGACAGAGTTCCAAACTGTTCATGGTAACTTCCGTCCTGTATCTAAACAAAGAAAAAAAATTACGATGAACTAGCACAAAATAAAATATATAATATAATATAAAATGCTGTTACAATGCAATATTAATGGTTTGAGAAGCCACTTTGAAGATTTAAAATTACTTATAAAGACAAGAAACATTAAATTTATTTGCCTACAAGAGACAAAATTGTCTCCTCATACTCATTTCAAACAAAATGGTTATGACATCTTTCGCCTAGATCATCACCAACAAATTACCTGTGGGAGGATGTGTGGCTATTCTAGCAGATTCTTCTGTTAATGCTAGAGCTTTGAACATCGTCCAGAAACCTCCAGGCAGTAGCAGTCTCAATCGATGTTCCTTTTAAATTAACCATCTGCTCCATATATATTCCACCTTCCCCTTTTGATTTATCTCTTGATGATCTACGTGATCTCTACAGCCAACTCCCGTCTCCTTTCTTGATGGTTGGTGATTTCAATGCACACCATCGCTCTTGAGGTTCCAGCCATTCTGATCGGAGGGGTAACATGGTTGCGGGATTGTGGGATGAAGTGGCAGCGGTTGTTCTCAATACGAGTCGGCCACTTACATGTTGCCCTAGGACTGGCATATGGTCGGCAATCGACCTGTTTTTAATCTCTGCAACTTCATAATGCACTCATGTCTCCGGTCGTGGCAACTTGAGTGCATTGGTCCGTACTTCCCGACCTGTCAGGGAGTGACCATGCGCCCATTGCACTTGGCTTTTGAATCCTTTCCGTCTTCGACAGGCAGGTGTCCCAGGTGGATAATTAAGAGGGCTGACTGGAACGAGTACAAAAAGAACATAATTTCTCAAACTGTTAATATCCAATCAAACGACATAAATACAGCCACTATATTATTTACATCCAATATTATAACATCCGCAGAGCGGAGCATTCCAAAATCCTCGTGTTCACCAAACAAAACGCCAAGTATCTTGGTGGTCTGAAGAATGTTCGGCGGCTCTAAAGGAACGTCGAAAATGTTTAAGACAGTTCAACAGATCAACGAATGAAGAAATTTAAGTAGATACAGAAGAGCACGGGCAAAAGCGAGACAGGTTTTTAGACAGAGACGGTGGCAGTCCTGGCTGGACTACATAGATCGAATAAAACGAACTACTCCTGCATCTGATGTTTGGAGGATGTTTGGATCTGTTTGCTGTAAGACCTCCCCACCTTCTCCTTATTGCTCTGAAAACCGATGTGGTAACTGATCCCTTGACAGTCTCCGATTTACTCGGCTCACACATTTTGCAGAAATTTCAAAAAACGTCATCTTACAATAGGGAGTTTCAAAATTTCAAAACAAATACAGAAAGACATCCTCTAAATTTAAATATTAATAACAAACTCTCTTTTAAACCTTCCCTTTACCATTGATGAACTTGATTCATCACTAAAGGCGACATCAAATTCTGCTCCAGGTCTCGATAGCATACATTATGCCATGTTGCGAAACCTGACGGAGGATGGAAAACAAGATCTTCTAAAATTATATAATAGAATCTATTTAGAAAACACATTCCCTTATTCTTGGCGTCGTTCACACATTATCGTTCTCCAAAAACTGGGCAAGATAGAACTTCTCCAGGTAGCTATAGACCAATTTCGCTTACTAGCAGTCTCTGCAAAGTACTCGAAGGATGGTCGACAGAACCGTCTTGTTTGGTTTCTGGAGAAAAATAACCTTCTTTCACCTTCCCAGTGCGGATTCCGACAGGCCGGTCTACAAGTGACCATCTACTTGCCTTGGAATCGGCAATCCTGAATTCCTTTATTGAAAGAAAACAGTTTATCGCTGTATTCTTCGACATTTCCAAGGCTTATGACAAGGCTTGGAGAAGGGGAATATTAAATGCTTTAATTTCTTGGGGGAGTTAGGGCGCCACATGGTTTCTTTCATACAGGGCTTCCTGTCGGAAAGAACCATACAGGTTAAACTTGGGACAAACCATTTCCGATTCATTTACGCTGGAAAATGGTATTCCACAAGGGTAGCGTCCTAAGCTGCACTCTGTTCGCCATTGCAATCAATAACATATCATCCTGCGTTACCCCTCCTGTGCGCTATTCTCTGTTTGTAGATTATTTCTCTATTTTACATCTCTACAAAGAAGTTAGCGGTGGGGGAGAGAGCTTTAAAACTTACCATCAACAGGCTAGAGTAGTGGTTTGGAGTTACGGGGTTTTTCATTTTCGTCACAAAAGCCATCGTTTTCTCCAGAATGCGTACTGTTGAGCAGCCAACTCTCTCTTTGCTGGGTCAGAGAATCTCTACTTGTGACACTATCCGATTCCTGGGTCTCAGGTTTGATACCCCCCGTCTAACTTAGGTGCCTCACCTGAGAGACCTAAAAGACCGATGCATGAAGCGCTTGAACATACTGGAGAGCTTTAAGTGGAACAAAATGGGGGGCTGACAGGACACGCATGCTCAGATTCTACAAAAGCCACCATCCGTTCCTGTCTAGATTATGGATTTCAAGCATATGGGTCCGCAAGACCCAGTGCTCTAAAAATGCTTGATCCTGTCCATAATTCTGCTTTAAGACTGGCCACTGGAGCTTTTCGATCTTCTCCTATAAACAGCCTTCTTGCAGAAACGGTGAGAACCTCCTCTTTCTCATAGACGGCAACAACTGTCCCTAAACTATGTTCACGCTCTTTCAGGTAAGCCAGACAACCCTGCGTCTGAACCGGTCCTGCGAAATCCACTCTATAATTCTTTCCTAGCGAGACCAAAATCATCCTTCACCCTTAGGCGTTAGGGCCAAATCCTACGCTTATGAATTAGGCCTAAAAGATTACCAGTTTAAAGTCGTTCATCAATGTGATATCCCACCCTGGAAGCGTCTCAATGCCAACAATTATTTTAAATCTCTCTAGGTTTTAAAAAAGTCTCCACTCCAGAAACAATCTACCAACAAGAATTCCCGTCAAATACTAGGGCAGCCTCGAACCTTGCGATGTTGTCTATACTGGCGGGTCAAAGGAACGTTGTAGAACTGGATGTGCTTTCGTCACTGGGGTAAGACGATTACGGATTTCGTCTCCCCAACGACTCCTTCCATTTTCACGGCCGAATTAACAGCCATCAAAAAAGGCCCTAAATATAACGTTTCCTATGACAAAAAAGTTGGTTATTTGCAGCGACTCCCTTAGTGGTATACAAGCCATCAGCGACATGTTTTCAAAACACATCATCATCCGCGAAATATGGCACTCTTTGTCTTCCCTTCAGTCCGAAGGTGTTGCTGTCTTCCTCGTCTGGGTACCTGGAGTATCCGGAAACGAGCTGGCAGATAGAGGAGCTAAAGAAGCATTAGAACTCCAGCCTTACACCGCACGGATGATTTCTTCCGACATTATCCCGGTAGTGAAGGGCAAACTGAAAGCCAAATGGAATAGCGTTTGGCAGGCAGTCGCTAACAAAAAGTTACGACGTATTAAAGACTGCGTTGGACTCTGGGAGACAGCGAACCGCCCGAGTCGTCGTGAGGAGGTTTGTGTTGAGTCGCCTGAGGCTAGGCCACAACGCTTCTCACACATGGCTTCCTCATGAGTAGAGATGATCCTCCGGTCTGCGACACATGTGACACTGTCATTACTGTCAAACATGTGCTTGTTGACTGCCCTCGCTATTCGGTACATAGGCGTAACTCGAATTCTACCGGCTTCATTGAACGATATTCTTTGTGATGACGAGACGACAACTCAAAGATTGCTGTGTTTTCTGAATGCAACGTCGTTGATTAATAAAATATAATATAATTGTTAAACTTATTTATTCCGATTATCTATTGTTGTTAATATTTATAAATTTTATTATTTAATTTTTATTTTTCATTATCTTGACAGCTGCCAAATTAGCCCCTTTACAGCTACCTTGGTGGCAGTAAATTGTGTTAAGTTTTTACAGTTTATTTAATTAATGTTATGTACCTTGTCCTTATTTATGTTCTATTTATCTTTTTAGTCTTTATATAGGTTAAGACCTCTCTACAGTCTTTCCCTTGTTACATTTATTGTTATCTAGTTTTAAGTATACATTATTTACTCACCTACTTGTCGTGATTCCTATTTTTTTGTGTTATATACAATGTAATCTTCCATGTACCAATTGACACCACAAATACGAGCAGGTGTCAATTCTTTCTTGAGGGCTATGATAACCGCAGCGTTTTTTGCCCCTTATAAAAAAAAACAAACAAACAAAATTCATAACCAGATACTTTTTTTAAATTTTGAACCCAAATGAATGGTTTTAGAAATAGATCAATTTAAAATTAAATTAAATCAGTTCCGAGTTTGTTATTTCACCTGAAATATTTCAATCGTATTGCATGTGCAATTAATAATACGATTTACAAACAATACCGAGTGGCATTTTAGGGGAATTCTTTTATCACTAACAGATTTGATTGGTCTCACTCCGTTGCAAATAGCATTATCTTTCCATTGTTCTTTTTTATAGACCTTTTTTATCAGCATAATTCGAACATTAACTTCTTGTCTATTGTTGATATAAGTTACCCTCAGCATTGCACGCGATTCCCTACTAAATAACAGGGACATTATATGTTACACTTTTTATGTGGCAAAAGTAACAATTCTGAAAACAAGTCATGTTCACTGGAAGTTGTCCAAACCTATTGACCTATTTCAGAATAATTTGACTTTAATTTTAAAGAGGTTTTTTGAAGAGGGCAATGTTTTAAAGACCCAGCAGTTGGAGTGAGAAAAGTTCATGAGTACGTGCTAATGAAATACACACATATTATTTCTTTATTATAATAAGCTGTTTTCTTTTGTTTATAAAAACAGCATAATTTTATTGCCAGAGTTGAAAGTGGTTGTTTTGAGGTTATGTTTGTTGTTATTGGTTACTTGTTAATTGGTTAGGCAGAATCAAACAAATAGTTTATTTTCGTTTCCAAGATAGCGTACGTAATTTTGTCAAATGCCAATAGTGGTTCTCTCCAGAAACAACGATTTGGTTCCACGTAACAACAAATGGCTTTTCAAGGACAAAAGTTTTCATCATACAAAGGACCAGATTGACCTATTTGTGATGAAAACTTTATGATGAAAAAAGATCACTGTGCCTAACTCTCTGAAACTTATATGAACGTTAGGAACTGTCCACTGGTTCAATTATCTCTTTAAACATATTCTTGCCATTCCTATGCATTCAACATGAATATGATGGTTCTTAGAGCATTCATATTTGTATTATCAATAACATTTACAAAAATCTAAATTTTGGTCGATTTAATGAAACAGGATTATAACTTGCTTTGTTAGTGTAAAGTAAAGTTTAATTAAATTGTGGCCCTCGCCAATTAATGATTTTTCACTTAGATAACATCTTTCTACCCTTTATTTTAGACCTGAAGTAGTAAATTATTAAATCACTGAACTAACACAAAGGATGTGTAAACGGCCATTTAAAACACATTTAGAATTAACTAACATATAAAGACAAATTCAGCAGCCAAAATATAAAAATAAAGATATTACTTATTGCAATGCAAATAAATGGGAATGGAAACAATAGCAATGGATATAATTACAATCAGGTGTGAATTTCTCAGCAGCAATAACATTACTTGTAAAGAACAATCCCAGAGGTGAATAGCACACCAAGGGGCTTGGGTAGAGGCAATCTCTTTACTCGCGTGGAGTTCCCTTTGTGTCACGACACTCGAACTTTGAAAGATTTATTCCAATTTATTTCTGAACCGAAACTATTGAAAATTTCAATAGATGTCTCCACAACTTAGGCATAGCGTTTAAAATAACTCTTAATCGTAAACCTCCGTTAGCTTTGTAATTGTTGGGTGATATATTGATAAATATGTCAATTATGAAGACGTCAGGACGTATAGAGATCTGCAATGTGATCTTTTCCTCAGGTGAATAACTAACTTAACTACAATCTTAAGGTTAAAATAAACAACGCTTGTTACAATGTTCCGGTACAATTTGCTGCTTTGTGTTATTTGTGTACCTAGATTGTAGTTATGCGTTATTTACCCGAGGAAAAGATCAGATTGCAGATCTCGAAACGTGTATTACTGATTTGCTGTATCACTGAACAAATGCAGTAAACTATAATCCTGTGTCCTACACAATCCTTTTATCGTTAAATAAAACTTAAAGCTCAAATACAATATTTTGTATACTTGCTAGTATTCTTTCTTATAATTACTTGTACATAGTATAAGTTTATTTTGGCTGATCTGTAATAAAATCCACCTTCAGTTCATAAATTGAACATTTTGTTCATTAAATCGAATGAAATGTATAACTTCCATGCAATATTTTATACATAAAATATACTTTACTCACGCTACGATTCCTTTGGTACATGTGAGCCTTTGTAAAGATTATTTAAATACATATACAATTTACCAGTGGTATATAGCATGGATATATTGAGGCAGCGATTAGTTAGTATATATACTACTTATCGTAAAGTCTGAACTCATGTCGGTAGGGACTTAAGGATAAGTAACATGTATCGGTATCGATAGATGGATTTCTGAGACGAGCTCTGAGGAAAGGATTAGTCCTAACACTTTTCACCACTAATTAAAAGTCTTTATTTATTTTCGGTCCTTTCAATTTGTATTCATTAATGAACAAGAATGTGGTTGTTGAAAAGAAACGCTTTGATATTAATATACAACAATATATCGGAATATTACCTACATAACTGTTGCTAGGTAATAAGTTTTATGTAATTTTCGAAAGTTTGTATATACGAGTAATATGGAGTGAGAAAGGCTACAAAATAGATTTTAGTATTGTATTGTTATGAAATGAAAATTGTTCAACTTACCCCCACCTCATGACATTGTTCAAGGCTACAGATCCCTGATTTCTTAACATCACATCTACATTTATATTATTGTTAAAACTTTTGAAAGTTAAATCTATCACATAGTAATAGGAATCGTGATATAAAATTACTTTTTACCAAGAATTTCTTAAAATAATCTAATTAGTTTGAATAATTAATTTTCACATTAAGGTAGGTCAAGTTTTTCTGGAGACAATCTAGAACAGTTTTTCTTAGCTATCTACATCTGATTCTCTAAAATATTAGAAAGTCACTTGGACTTGAAAAACGATATTTCACCAATTGTGTTCCTGACATAATCAGTGCAGGTGGTATAAGCATCTAGTAGTAGTTCTTTAAGGAATTAGGGTAAATAGGTTAATCTAATCATATAGTCTTATACCAGTCTTGCATTAGATTAGAAGTTGGTTTTCAATATACAAGGTGTTTGATAAATCAATACCTACCTTGTATTTTATATAAAATATTTTATTTTTAATGGTATAAAAAAGCTCAATTCTTAGTGTTTCTCTATATAATTATTCGACTACAGTTCAACATGTACTCTAGTAAAAAGTCTATACCTAATTTTGTGTCAAGCTTCTGTTTGTTCAGATTCCGATGATAGTTGAAGAAGTGTGTTGCTAACACAGGTGTACGTTTAATACATTTATAGGGAAAAAATCTTTTAAATTAACCTTTATTTTGATGCCATTCTCAATTTTCACCATACAAAATAAAGTTTTGTATTTAAAATACAAGATGAGTATTTACTTATCAAACTCCATTGTAGACTTTGCAGTATAAACTAAAATGACGCCGTAAATAATTGTTGCCTGTTACTGTTGCCTTAGTCATATGTTAGAATTTATCCTTTATTATTTTTATGCTAAGGGTTTTATAAACATGATTTTATATGCAATGAATGTTTAAATATTAACTTAAAATATTTACACACTGTAGCGTAAGTAGTCACAATTAATCCGCTCTAAACATGAAAGTTTGCATAAGTTCTCAGCGAAGTCTGATGAGCATCTTTCGGTGTGGCGTACTCCTACCCTGTATACTGCTGTGCTTAAAACTATTTATACAGTATGGACTTTAACAAAAAAAAGGAATTTTTCATTACGTAATTTGAGGTTTTAATTACGTTATAAAAGCTGGTGAAGATCTGTACGTAACTATACTCGGAATTCTCTCTAATTAATAATTACCTCCATCTAGTTGGTTAACAGATGTCAGAGAGTGCATCGACATGATTTGACAATGAATGGGTACATGGAAACCCTCTCCCAGGTTAGAGTATAGTTGATAATAAGATCTGTAAAACAATGTTATCACTAAGTAAGGGTTCTTATCACAGCTCTGTGAACAGTAGTTTCCATGTAAAGTGGCCTATAACGTTTGTCTCAGCTGATGTTTAACCCTTAGTATATCCACTTTCTCCGATCATGTTTTATTTTGTTACTTGAGGTTTCGTAGATTACCCGTTTACTTTGAAATAAACCTTTATTTTTACATTGGAATCGAAAAAGAATATTTAGTAAAGATTGGTCCCGTTTTGTGAATTAACTGTCATCACTGTCAACATATTTGTATTTTAGTTAAAAAGTGTTTTAGTACTGTTAAAAATTTCAATTAGTGTAAACCCCGACGATGAAAGTAAATTTTTTTAGATTTTAATTGCACCTGTGAATGGATATATGTAAATTTCTGCCCTAATTGTTCAAAAAGAAACAAAGAACACATCTATGTAGATTTTCATTGCAGCTCAACTATGACTACTATCATTCTTAATAGGTAGGAACACACTGATTTATGAATGTGTTAATAATAATAACTTATAATTCTTGGATAGGGTTACTCCTAAAGTATATATTTTGATAAAGTTTTATTATACGAAAAACTCATCTCAATGTTTGCCGCATGAGTACATTATACTCTGTGGAATTAAAATTTACATTTTTCTCCCATCTGCAATATTATAATACCAAAAGAGACAAGGTTGGCAGTTGGTATGACGGATTAAATAAAGTACACCTGGACAAACCTCTGTTGACATTTACATATAGAGTGTGTGTCGCACGTGACCACCGCCACTAGAGCAGTGAGTGCTTACATCTCTCGGGTTTAGTTTCCAGAGAGTTTTTGAGAATACAGTTGGTATGATTGATTAAATAAAGTACAACTGGACAAACCTCTGTTGACATTTACATATAGAGTGTGTGTCGCACGTGACCACCGCCACTAGACCAGTGAGTGCTTAGATCTCTCGGGTTTAGTTTCCAGAGAGTTTTTGAGAATACAGTTGGTATGATTGATTAAATAAAGTACAACTGGACAAACCTCTGTTGACATTTACATATAGAGTGTGTGTCGCACGTGACCACCGCCACTAGACCAGTGAGTGCTTAGATCTCTCGGGTTTAGTTTCCAGAGAGTTTTTGAGAATACAGTTGATATGATTGATTAAATAAAGTAAAACTGGACAAACCTCTGTTGACATTTACATATAGAGTGTGTGTCGCACGTGACCACCGCCACTAGACCAGTGAGTGCTTAGATCTCTCGGGTTTAGTTTCCAGACAGTTTCTGAAAACACAGATGAAAATTTATTTGATTTACGAAACACTGAGAGAGTGCATTATTTATTAACTTTACAGCACTATATAATACTGTGCAACATATATAACATTTCGTAAGAGTCGAATTTTTAAGAGATTAATATAGTATAATCTACAAAGAGGACGAAATATTAGATGGAAAAACCATGTAGGAGAACATTAATGTATTAAAAACAAAAGCTGGCTCTAATACTAAACCTTGGAGTACTCCTAGCGTGTTTAATTCCTTTAAAGATCGTGAGTTCATGGATCAACCTAACTAATTAATAATAATTTATGGAACAATCTAACTGATACAAGCACCCTTACCGCTATATTATTTCTTATTTTTGTCAATTTCCTAACTAACAAAACTTTTAATATGATTCATCATTTTATTATTACCACCAGAGCACATTTAGACGTTTAAACTGCGGTTTTTGAGCTCAACAAAAAGAAGTTTACTATAATTACGTCAAAATTGCTTTTAAAAGGTTCCTTAAGTATGCGATCTAAACTGCAAGGAGTAAAATAATTTTCCAATTTATTACTCCATGGCTGCGTGGGAACTGGAAGAATATAGTTTGTAAGAGAGAAGGCCGTTACTGGCATATTTTACCTCTGTTTTCTATTAGCACTAAGTTTATTACTTTTTTGTCAGCATAAGAAATGAAAGGAACAAAATACCGAAGAAACTAAGCAAACAATAAGAGTGGTGAAAGTTTTAATTAAATTTTAAGTTGCGCTTTTGTAGGTTATTATCAATGAATCAATGTTCTCTACCTGTAACATTACTCTCGAGCAAACAAACACCTTCGACAAACACGGTCGTTGCTCTGAATAATCGTATTGTAGTCAGATTGAACCAAAACACTCGATGTTCTCTGTGTGCTTTGGCAATCAGATACGACTATTGAGTGACAATTGGTGTAGACTGTGCGCTCATTGTTATTTGTTATTATAGACATTTACAAACTAATTAATTGGTCTCATGTTTTCATCCTGTTCGGGACTTTTGTAATCACTTAATTGAGAATTGAAGATACCTAATTTTAAATAGATTAAAATCACTGTAGGAAGGACTGGACAAATTCAATTTTCCTGTTTTCTGTCCGTTTACCCGTACGGCATCTCTAGAACAACTGAACTATATACCTTAAATTGATCTTTATTTCTTTATGGATGACCATCGATGGGTTTGATGACGGATCAGTTCGCTCCTTGGGGTTTAGATGAGTGTTAACGAATATTTTGGCCGTGGTTTAATGGGTAGTCATGGTAGCGACAAGAAAATAGCAGAATAAATATATCTGTGGACAAACAGAGTACACCCATTTGAAGTTTCACATGTGATATATAAAAACGTTCATGCACACTATTGTTCACAGTTTTGCTGTGTGTCATTGAATCCTATCACGCGGTAGGCTGGAACTAATTTTCTCATGTGTGTCTGGGTTGTAAAAACCTTTTACTGTATAATTGTTAGTTTTCCTTTGTCCGCGGAACATCTCAAGAATGTAATCGAACCATAGACTTTAAATTTTGCAAGCAACATCAAAAAAGCATGCTTCGCGACTCTTGGCAAGGCGCATTTCTATACCACAGTAAAAATAGAACGCGCCAGCATTTCACCTCACGAAGCGTGGAAGAAATTTGGTTGAACTAATAAAAGAAATACACTTAAAATCTTGAGACAAGAATCTAAATAATAAAGGTTTGATGTTATAAATATAAATATGTTAGGAAAGCTTTTAAATTATAAAATAAATAAGAACACTTTTCAAAAAAAGGATATTCGAATATATATTTTACCACGTGGAAGCACTACACAAGCATATCCATAAAGGCTGCAGTATTACGAATCGTGATTTTTAAGGATATCTAGATATCTGACGAGAAGGAAACTACTAAGAGGTTGAGAGTGTAGCAATCTCATTATACTAAAGGTTATCTAAGAAAAGAAATGTTTCAAAAAGAGTTTGATTTATTCATACATTTTAGGTTGATTTATCAATATCTCGTGAGTCATACCTCAGAGGTTTCTTAAATAAATAATTTGGAATTTCTTTCCTTCTTGAATATACCCTGTATTAAACATTTTCTATATATGTATTTGCATGTAGTTGATCCTATACTTGGTGCCTTGATTTTTAATTTGAAGAACTTAGCTATCTTTATCCACACAGGTGAAGTTAGTAGGCAGAAGTGCGTGTTACTTACGTATTGCGACTCTCGCGATTTTAATAATATATTTTTCATTGTATTGAATTAAATAAAACTTAGTATAAACTATTTGTTAAGAAGATTTATGCAGGTTTTCGTCTGCAAAAAATATTATTCAAATAAATTTAAGCTAAGGCGTATAGTGTGGTGTTAGTGAAATTTTTCTGCTAAATTATCTTGTCTATACATTTATAAAACGGCTCTGCAACATTAAAGCACATGCATCTTGTGTGAAATCTCTACAAGCACAATACAACAGGCAGGCGTCGACCGATTGTCTGCAAATTGGTACCAGAATTATTTACAAGGTCCCGGAGGCTGTAGGAAGTTCAGAACACTTCAAACCTTGATAAAGACACGTTTTAGCGTCAAACACGTAATTCTGCAGTTCGACTTCATCTTCAAAAATGTGGTTTTTATATTTTATGCTGATATTTTATTTTACTATTTATAAATATGTTTTTCAAATTATTTCATATTTCAGTTCTAGTTAAGCTTATCACTAGAGGAGCTGGGACAATTGTAACTCTATCTGTCAGGTCCGTTTTAAAATTTCTTAAAATAATCCCGTGTGAGACATTGAATAGTTTGCTTGCCTCTTTGGAACCTGCTCTTAACTGATTAAATTCGTAATATTTCTATTAACTTTAAAAAAAAATGTTCCAACTCATTTTCCTTGCAATATCAAGAGAATTATATTTCTTGATATAAAATGAATTTGATATATTATAACCATGCGTTTTCACTATGGTATGATTATTATTTATACACGTTGTTAGTTTTTTCAGTTATTTAGGAATTAGTAAGGCTCATAAAATCGTATCGATGTCTATTTGTCTGTCTGTCCATCTGGATAATAGTCCTTGCTGGAAAGGTCCTGAAGACACCAAACTTAACACTTAGTGTCTTCTAGGTCCAAGGAAGAACACTATTCATATGCCAAAGGGTCCAATCTAAAGGTGAACAGTTCTAACATTTTTACATTGGTTTTATGGGTATCTTGGTAGCTAAAAAAATAACAGAACAAACAAATTTGTAGATAAAGTGAGTACAACCATATAAATTATTAAACATGTAAAACATGTGATGAAGTAACTTAGCTATGCAGGCTTCGATGTAAACTTTATTTTATTATTCCACTTTATTTATTATGTCTACAATGATTGGCCCTCCTCAGGATTTGAACCGGTGGTCTCTTAGTTAGACAGCCGAGACTATATCCACTAGGCTAGGGAGGAGGACGAGGTAACTTTGTTGGATTGGTTGCACAACTTTCGTTACGTTTAGTTGAGGTATTCTTTACACCGTTTATCGGTGTATTAAGTAGTTATAACTTACTGTAATATTAACATCTGTATTGCAATATGCCTTAAAAGTAATTATAGTAAAAATTATTGTTATTACAAACACTTGATTAATCTTTTTCACGATTGTGTAGTGAAAACACCATATTCATTTTTTTACTTTTGTGGACTATATTTTATTTCAATTTTGGAAAGGGATATTGAAAACAGTTTGCAGGAAGTGACATATAACCACAATTATTGTGGGTGCCCTGTATAGTCCAGTATGTCTAACGCTAACTTTAAGAAAAAGATAATCTATTAATAGTCCGGTGCCAAGATAAACCTAAGATAAACAACGAGCAAGGTTGGCAAGATAAAAAACGAGGCAACCTCATATATCTTCTCAATACTGAGTGATGACTATATTTCGTTGTGTGACCAACCTTACAGAGTGAAAGTTACTCGTATTTATGAATGCTCTTGTTGTCTATAACAGCGAGAGACTAGGTGCCTAGACCGCTGTTAGTATATATGAAGTCCCAAGAGTTATTGAGCTATGTCATATATAAACCTAATTCTTCAGTCAAACTCTAGCAATGAACAATAACCTGTCTAGGAAACCATGCAACAATATGATGGAAGCCCTAATTTCATTTAGGCCTAAAAGGATCTTGCGTTTGCTCCCGGAGTTACAGGATTTTCAGGATGGGTAATTTTGGTAGCAGGTGCTGCCTCCTGTAGAGATCTTATGAGATACGTGTCACAGTCTTGTCACCTTGAAAGAACGGGAACCTAGATCTGCTCCAGCCTCTTGTATTGAAAGAAGGTAGGAGACAGTACTCCCTCATATTAAGGCTACCAACAATCTGCTAACACTAAGGGAGCTCCGCCAACCCCAACATTCTTCCGCCCTAGTTAACAAAACCTTTTTATCGATTTTATCGATCAACCTTTTTATCCAAAAAACTCGAAATTTGCGGTTAGTGAACCGCAGCTCATTTTTATAAGTGGGCTGGCACACGTGTGGGTGACACATCGGGAGTTTTCTGTACCGAGTGTAGATTCGACTGGAAGGTGGGCTATAAACCAGTCAGAAGTGGACCCTCTTGGGAAGGCAATAACGTTTCCCAGCACAATGACATGTCGTACACAGACGATATTGTTGATAGGGTGCTCTATTGTACGCAGTGTACAGCAGTTCCGTCTGCGTGAGCAATTGGGACATAAACAGGAAACCGTTTTCTGGATATGGAACATACCTTGCTTAGCTACAAGCATTGTATCTTATATATTGTCCTATCTCGTATAAATGAGAGGGAAATAATATATAATTAGTACAATCTGTCATAAATTCAGAAAAATTACGAATTAAAGTGACAAAAAATAGTATTACTCTCTAACCCAAATCTTTAGTCAACAATATTTCACCCAATAAAATTTCATGCGTTATTTGAATACACATGAACACGAATAAATATGTAAAAGCCTTCTTAATAACCATGCTGTATTGGCTTTACGAAGAAATGTATATCTTCCAGATATGAAGTTAAATATCAACCAGCATGAGTGGTTTTTGCTAAAATTGTAACACAAATATGACAGAAAAGTACCTGAATTTAGTAACTGGATTGAAACAATGTGTAGAGTACATTTTTTCAGAAAATACTTCATAGACCAGTACAAAAAAGTACCATCACAACGACACACATAATATGTATTGGAATTGTAATAAAGGAGATTTTTAGGTGAATACACAGCACTTAATGCTGCTGAATCTTTAATTTTTCAATATTATTTTGATTGTGATGATCAACAAGGTAGGAGTACACCACACCACGTCACGTGACAGGCTTGAGGGTCAATTTGTTCTCCTTCAAGATATCGTGGGACAGACAAAAAAACTGGAATAAAAATAGACATAGAGAATTAAAATATTTCCAGCTCCTCAAGCGTAATAAGACTGTTAATGCACAACCAAAAGTCAACTCGACTCTCTACCGTATGTTACAGTGGCAGTTCCGGCATAGTGATTTCGTATGAATTCTTTTATGTTATGTTATTATTAAACCCCTTATAATATAAAGTCAGCCATTGGTTTATAAGATATTAGAAGTCTTGTTTTCTTTATTTTTAACATATGTAATTTATATATTCCAAATAACTCAAAAGCGGAAACATTAGTTTCCAATTTAAACCTTAGTTTTGTACCGTAAATAATTTAAACGTATTGAATTTTAGAGATGAATGGTCCACAACATGAAATGATCACTTTTTCTGTTATTGCCTTTATCCTGAGAAATTATAAATAATGTCCTGTACACCTGATACCAAGTCATTTATTTAATTACCGGTGGCTTCACAAGCAATTTTTTAGGCTTTGCACGTGTATGAGCACTTCTGGTTCGAGTGAATATACTTCTGACACCAATGTTGAATTTTCCTTGTTGCCAAAATCAAGTAAACGTGTCAGGGCGTGGATTTGTATTGGCATTGTAACTTAGAGACCAGTGGGGCGTAGCCCGGAAGGAAGTTTGAAATAAGAACTTACTTCAGTGTTAACTAGGAACTTTAAGAGTGACCATATAAAATTGCAGTACAATCAGTCAAGCAGTGTATACATGATTGAGTAACACACAAACAGCCACCATTAGTTTTTTATTTAATATTGTAGATATCAAAACTCCACCACTGCACTTTCAATCAAAATGCACTGTAGTTCTTATTTAATTAACTGTAATATGCTGCTCATAAGATTGCTCTGCTAGATCACATCTGAAATTGCTGTCACGTATTTTTACATAAGGAAATGTTCTACATTACTAATTGTTTCATTTTAGAGTCTTAAACACCCATTCTCTAATAATTAAAGATGTGTGTAGACGTAAAAATCAGTTTAAAGGAAAGAAATGCAGATTCCTGCAGTATGCACATCTCATAAGAAACGTTCATTACAAATCTGTAACTTTTGCTAGACCAATGATGGTCAGTTTGTAAATTTTTTTGTATTGATTGGTTTTTATGAAAAAGAGATTATTATGCGTTAAATACGACTTCCTAGTATGGTAACAAGAGTATACATGTACATAGCGTTGGCGATAGTGATTCAGTCAGGTCCAACGTATAGTCTATTCTATTGGACTATAAATCACTTAAGGTTTAACGGGATAAACTGCAGAAACGTGCAGTGAAAGTTTAACTCTCTGGAGACCAACAGACGACGTAGACTGTTACAGGTAGACTATATCTGACTGAATGAGACGTAGAGCGTGTACTAGTATGTACAGGGTGCGCAAAATGTCTGGAGACACCTTATAAAAGAGTGAACTTTTTTCGTATGTACTTAAAAGTGCTATATTCTTTTAGGATTAAACCGTAAAACGTTCCTCTTAAGGTTCAATATTGGTCTTATAATAACAGCCGCCATTGAGTTTGCAAAATGTGGTTTTTGACAATATGCTATATTAATAAATCCTTATGAAATTATATACATATTGATGTATTGACGTGTATTTCAATCCACCAAACCACATGTTTTTAGTACTACTAACAGTGGCTAAGTTGCTCTTTATGAAACAATGGTTAACTCATCGTAAAGTTCACCTTAGAATTAGCGAACACTTTGAAGGTGTAATTTGTATAAAAGCAAACTACAGCAGTTTGCAGTGAACTTTGTCCCGGAAGTTTCTCCGTCTCAACTTTGTTATGAAGTCATATTACGAGTTTTGGTAGGAACGGAGGTTTTCAAAATACCTGTTGTCTTTTACAGTTTGTATAAAAAATAGATATCAGACACATAAATTCTTGTTTCAAGTTTTTTTTATTGACGATAGAAGGGTAAAACAGGAAATAGGAAAACAGAATTTTGGACATTTACCATCGTTATTTGTTACACAACGTTTCGAGGGTTGGAATCTATCCTCTTCGTCAGGTGGGAAGGTATTAGTACATACAAAAATAAAGAACAGAAAGAAGAAAATAATATAAATAAGGGTTCAAACGTACCCAAAAGCTGCTTGGGGTCCAGGTGTTATCACTGCAGAGAATGCAAGTCCCGAACACAAGTCACGAGTACGAGAAACACAATCACACATCACACCGGCACGGATGAAAGTGGGATAGTAACACAAAAATCTATGTCGGCTCTTTCTTTCAAAAACAAAAGGGAGGCCTGAAAAATATATTACTGTGAAAATTACATGTCATTATAACAATCGATGCCTGTTTTCTGTCTTCCAAGAGGAAACGATGTCAGCGGCAAGTAGACCTCTCTGTCCCTATCTACTGCTAGTAAGTACCCGATAAGTAAGTTTAGATTAGATTTTACATATGAACCTGAGTTAAAGATAACCTTTACGAGCACTCAGTTATCTCAGCTTTAATGTTGGTACTACTTTGAGGGATGTTTTCTTTCGCTGGAAGTGCGGGGTTGCGCCGAAGGGAAGACCGCACTGATGGAAAAGAGCATTTCTGACCGGTACTTTACCGAGCTCGGACCACATCCTTGATCGTCCAAATGTTCCGACGTCAGATAAAGTTGGACTATCTCGCACATCCGCACAAGAAGAACACCCCTCTAGATTGTATCCGAATTCAAGCTCAGATATTAAGTGAGCACTCGGACTATTTATATTTGTAATACGTACATACGTAAGCATAGCTCAATAACAAATGTAGATAGGGACTGAGTGATCTCCTCACCGACATCGCTTACTTTCAGGAGATAGAAAACAAGAACCAATCGTCATATTGGCATGAAATTTTAACAGTAAATAAAATTGAATGTTCTTTGTAATAATGGAGTTTTTAGGTATCCAATAAGAAAAACATTTCCAAAAGTAGTGGCCTCCGGATAACAAAATTATAATTATTATGTTTAACCTTTTTGAAACCTTAATTGTGGTTATACAATTTGCATTCATCTCCCGGACTCTAATGCTATAACACCATAGTATCTAAAAGATCTTGCTTCTGTATATTACCGGTTACAAATGAACAATACGTTCTGCACTCATGTCGTAATAGGTTGATCTTTTAATACCTAAGTACTTTTTTATTCTCTTAGGAAAAAAGTCGAGAAATTACACTTAGTCCTAGCAGCACCTGCATTCTGGTATAAGGGTAATGCAGTATCGAGCAGGTAGTGTATAGGCGGGTGTCAGGAATAGAATCGTCAATATTTATTCCTTGACAGCGACCTTGACACTCAGGGCTTCCAGAGACTGCTGATATAATAATCTTATTTAAGGCCGTAAAAGTGGTGTAAAAAAAAAAAATATATATATAATTCATATTTGTTACAAGACTAGGTGTGATATAAGAAAGAGAAATCATTTATTGTAGTTTTTGTTAGAAATTTGGTAGTCAAAAGTGCTTCCGAAGAGACTTTTAAAGTTTTTCCGAACGCTTAGTGCTGGGATTCATGGATAAATTATAGATAAAAGAAATCTTACTTTCCATACAAATTTTCTTTTTCTGTATATACTAATTATTTCAGCATGATTTCAAATTACACTTAACTATAAATTAGCAACACTTTTGCAATATATTTAAGATCTTAAACCATTCCAAAACCATACCATGATTAAAATTGTATTAATAATTTATTTTTAAATTTAATAAATGTTGTATTTTACTGTATTTATCATAACACTTAATATATTTTAAGACGCTTCAAAGTATAGATTTTGCAATACTGGCTAATGGGTAAAATAAAAGTACATAGCTTTTTAAGTTAAATTATAAATAAAACATAGTTCAAAACGTGTAACTAACTATTAAAAAATGTTTTCTTTGTTGTATTCTATAGATTTAAAATCTCCGCCGAGTATGGTGCTGCTCATGTTTTCAAAAATATTTTAAAAATCTTGTCGTAATATTTTAGTATTCTATAGCTATAGGTTCTTTTCTTGCGTAGTAGGCTAACGGAATCTGAATAATGCAAATTCTTAGATACTAACTGTATGTGTCTATCGGGAGACTAATTTGTTAATGTTCCATTCGAAACAAAAGGATAAAGGTTTAGTAGCTAGTATAACAACTAATAGACTTCTATAGTCCAAAATAATTCTCAAATGTTAATGTCAAACTTTAAAAATGTCAAAAATAATTCGTCCCAAAAATAATAAAATGGACTCTACTAAACGTGCAGTAGCGATAATAATCGTTAAAAAGCAATACTAAAAGCTATTGCGATTAATTCCAATACTTATAAGTAAATATTGAACACTTCAAATGTGTATGGTTAACTTAATTTGTGTTTTGTGCAGTTTAAAATGTGTTTGCTGAAAAGCCATCAGTCACAGTGCAACGAAATGGGTTATAGTTTCAAACTTGAAAAGTCGCATTTAATATAGTGCTTTGATTGAAATTTAACAATAATTACGGCTAGCCAATACAACATTTACGGATTGTGGAGTACCTCAAGGCCTACTACTGTGCCAGCGTATCATCTTGTTTATGTACACACTAACTCTTATCAATACCTTAATACTAAATAGGTCACCTTTTCACCAGAAATATAACATTATAGAGTTCTAGTTTTAAAATTGATTTAGAATATTTTTATTTTTATTGAAACTTAAACGCAGAATCTATGAATAGTATAGGGTTTTATGAATTAATAAGTGTTTCCCCACAAGCATTCGGTCATAAAGGTAAAGAAAATAGGATTCTACTCGTATTAAAATCTCTGCTATTGTAATTTTCTCTAGTATGCACAATAAATTGTACACTCCTCTCATACTTCATTGATTTCATCTTTCTTATAAAAAATAATTGCAATAAATTTACTCTTTCAAAGACATGAATTGAAAGAGCTTAGAGTGTTTACATTTTACCAGTAAAGCTATATTTAACTGCAACTTTTTGTTATATCACCGTTAAAACAGTTAATTTATTTTCATATCATGGTAAATATAATATGTCTACAATTAATTTATGTTGCAAAACGTAATTTGTTTATCTTCATTATGTTTTCACTATATTTTATTTTATTTTGGTGATTATTATATTTAAAAAATGATTCTATTCTCTCAAGAACAATTTTTGAGGGCTTTAGCTTACGTCGCTTTTACTTGCAGGCATATTTTAATAAATCTATATATGAGTTGAAACTACAATCAATACTAAAATTAAGTCTTCTTAGAAAGCATAGTGATTGTTGAATTAATTCTAAGAACATTATATTACAACTAAAATACTAAACATCTCCGACTAATATATATGTCGTTTCTGAGGTACAGCTTCAGAAGTTTTAGCATTACTATTTTTATATAATTCGATAAGAACATTGCTGTTCAATTATGTTGGAAAGTTTGGGTATTAATATTTTGTCAGTTATATACGAGATAAAATAACTATTTTATTATTTTATGTAACAATCCCAGTCCTAAAACGGCTTCAATATTTGAATCTTTCAATAATCAAAATGACAATGCTCAAATAAAACCAGACGTGCTGCTTTATATCATACGTGACTCAGCATCTACTCAAGGTGACGTTGCTCTCTGATACGGTAGCGATTTGGCAAACAGCTGAACATGCAAATTATTTTAGTGGTGCAACATACATAAAATATTAGCACGGGAATTTAGATTAATATAGTGTATATTTATCAATATACTATGTTTTTTAATAATATTTAAATAAAGGTAGTTTTAGTTTTATTGACTCCACTGCACTTTAATTAACGGATGACTCTGCACCCAAAACATTCTCAAAACATTATTACTCTAATAACAAAAATAAAATTATTGTTACTCGATAAAGTTTTTGGAATATTCTGATACTGGACACATTATTTCCATATAAGGAGAATACGTACTCATTCTTCTACCTTTGATACAATTTACGAGCAATTTACTCATCAATAAATAAATGAACAAATTGACTTTATTTGCAATCATTTCTCAATAATATAGCTTACTGTTTCCCCAAACAACAAGCCAATTTATGGTTTAACGGTTAATAGTATGGTAAAAAGTAAGTAAGTGATAAAATTACAATATAAAAAAACAAATTTTAACCATTAAAACATAAAAGTCACATTGATTCTATTTATTACAAATACTTATCTAGCTTAATCTAATATTACATAAAAACAGTAAAATTATATTATGTGTAATCATCTTTGTAAAAATATCTTAAGTATACATCTAGAAGAGCTAAGAGCACAGTTTTTGAGATCAATGGAAGGTCGTTGTACAATTGGGGATCAAAGTATGAAAAGTTTCTCCTTCCGATTTCTAGTTTTACAGAACTAAATTTTAGCAGATTGCCATGGCGGGTACTAAAACACATTTTTCTGTACCTCTATGTGCCTCTCCAGTCAAAGCAGGTAGGGGGTGGTAGACTCTTGTGTCTAGGCTAGCAACTGCCTATAACACTTAGGGAGGTGTTATAGGCACCCCACCAACCCGATCTGCCCTTGCACCCCCAATATCTCGAAATGTGCAGTTTGCATGTGCCACTCATGGACATCCCTAAGCTTACCCTGATTTACGTCATACATCGGCTTTTGCGGTACCCAGTGTAAGTTCAACTGGAAGGTATAAACCAGCCAGAAGTTAACCTCCTCCCCCTTGAGAGGCAATAACGTTACCCGTGACAGTGACATGTTGTATAAATACTAGATTGTCTGAGTATTTAGCTAAAGCGTAATTATACTCTGCAAAATTGTTTCACCTATTATTTAAATCCTGAAATAGAAAGGCTAGGCGACGCCAACAATACGTAAGAATAAATTTTTATTGTTCTCGAAAACAAATATGGTTCAGCTGAAACAAATCATTTTTTTTTTATGAAAGCAATTAGTAGCAGCGTATCGAAGCCTTATTGACAGTGAAGACCTTGAATTGTTGCACAATAATTTACACAATAATGTTTTTACGTGTAAAAATTTAATAAAATGACATTATACAGTAATAACGTCACCACAAGATGTTCTGTCCAAACAATTTGCCTGAGCGTACTGAAATAAAGTATTGTTTTATGGTTAACTAAAGTTCCAAGAATGAAGTCTAATGTTGCTCTGCATTCTGGTATAAGGGTAATGCAGTATCGAGCAGGTAGTGTATAGGCGGGTGTCAGGAATAGAGTCGTCAATATTTGTTCCTTGACAGCGACCTTGACACTCAGGGCTTCTTCACAGAGACTGCTGATATAATAACCATATTTAAGGTCGTAAAAGTGGTTATATATATATACATATGTTGATCCAAAACTACAGATAACAATTTCCATACAAATTGTCTTCCTGTATCCAATAATTATTTCTCTATTTCAATTATTCCTATCTATGAAGTAGGAACACCGTTACTGTATCTTTAATATTTTAACCCACTCCAAAAGCATACCATTATAAAGGTATTTAAATCTAGTATTTAATTGTATCCATCATAAAACTGTATGCATATATGTATATGTGTGTATATATTTATGTGTGTGTGTGTGTTTTTTTTTTTTTTTTTTTGAAAAAAAAATGCATTTCCGCATGCCAGGCTTAGGTGTTTTGCCTGGATATGTCGGACTCGTGTGTTTGTGTGTGTGTGTGTGTGTGTTTAAGGACCCCTTAAATTATAGTTTTCACGATACTTATTGATAATAAAAATTAAAGAAACATAAATTTTTAAGTTAAATGAATGTTAATTTAAAATTAAATCGTTGTTCAATTATGGGCCAAAGTGGAAAAGCTCCTTAATCCGATTTCAAGTTTTACTTAAAGAAATTATAGCAGATAGTCATGGCGGTGCTAAAACAAAATGCGGGTGCTTTTTTTACTGTGATTGGTAGGAGCAAGTAGTAAAACTGAAACAGTTCTGAGAGGTAACTGAAACACGGTACAGCATCCAGTTTTATATACCCAGACCATTAAGTATAGTACGAGGCCATATATCATACGTGAGGGAGATGGAGATGTACATCGGGCAGCTTGTTGATCGCCATACCCGTTATCAACATCATCTCGGTACTTTATCCTTGTCACTGGTGTCAGATATACACATGCACTTTATCTCAACTATAAACAGTTTACTCTGTGTTTTAGACAAATGATAAACTGATTTAATTGGTTTACTGATATGCTAATAAATAAAACTAAAGCATTTGTTTTATAATAACAACATTTTGAGTAACTTCTCGTCGTCTGAAAAGTGGAATCTAATTTACAATATTAGATATCCGGAATTATTGCTATTTAAATAAATATGTCAAAAAATTAAGAAAATATTGATTCGGTTTTTATTTATAACCTAACCTAACAACCCTCGATGAAGATGGACGCAACATTCTTAAGCCAATTTTAATAGCCAATATGAATTACTATGTAACACGTTAAAATTTCTTACGAATACACTCAATTTTATTTAAATTTATATACTCTACCATTTTCTCGTTGCCATCATTGTTAACCTGAAGCCGAATCACAAAAGTCTACTAAATCTCAACCAAATTCCAAGAAGTGATTTGCACAGCAATCGACCTCGATGTTGCCTATATATACATACATGTACTATATATTACATCCAAAGTTTAAAATCTACAGGCCAAGGTGTGTTGGTTATTAGGATATCGGGTGGTGAGGCAGACATATATTAAATTTGCTCAGTCCCTCAGTTTCCTAGGTGATAGGCTTCGCTAACGCTCAGCTAATTAACAAAGACTGTAAAAATAATTAAGTTTAATCTTAAGATAAGAAAATATATTAAATCAAACAAAGACGTTTCTCTTCTGCAACAAATATGGTAGCCTACAAATAAAAGGCTTGTTTAATTAAAAGCGTATTTCTTTAATTTTCAGTGCACATTCACATAAAAATTAAAATCACAATTTCATTTGTACGAGAAATGTAAAAATTTTTCAAAGTCATTTTTGCGTTATTTAAATTTTTATTTGGAAAGATGGGTATTATAAGTTACAGTACAGAGTGATGGTCCACAACACACGTTGAGGACATAATATTACAAGCCTTCACATGGAACATTAAATTACGTGTTGAAGCTTTGTGCGGTCAAGCCTGTGTAAACTGTGCTGTATCTAATAAAGCAAGAATCCCCGACAGAGTGTGAACTTGAGGAATGAGCTTAGCTTAACAACTTCCGGCTCGATCGAGCTTTAGCTTGTCGGCGGCAACATGTCAGAGCGTCAGAATTAACTTAGGACTTAGTCTGTGTACATTGTGAAAACACAACTCAATAGGTATTTAATCAAAACACTCTCTACAATAATTCTGAAGAGGAAATAATTAATACATAAATTACGCGAATCCCATTATTTAAATTTTAATCTAACAGGAATGAATATTAAGGCTTTTATTAAATTTGTATAAGTAGCAATAGTCTGATTTAATTTGCAATAATGGTTGAATCACAAAACGTACTCGATTCGCCTGGAATGGAAGCCTGCTTTTTCCAATTTAAATGATTTATTTGAGTTACTTATACATTTTTAAATTATATTGCAAAAGTGTTGTTTTTATAACATTTACTACAATTTCAATAACTTAGTTTGGTTATTTCACCACACATGTGGCAGCAATGGTCAAATGCAAAATAAATAAATCGTAAACATTTGGATCTCTGTTGTGTTGGTAGCATGCTCGCCCGTCAAGTGGTTCGGGTTCTGGCAGAACGAGTACTCTTTGGGTCTCAGTTGTTATTAAACATTGTGAGTTTGTGTTGAAATTGGTAATTCACTACGTAGTAACGCAGCTATGGTTGGAATTGTCGATTGAATTTGAATGTTGAATTTGACTCCAGTTCCCTTTTCTTTTTATTGCAGCATCTGTTATTTGACGCTATCTCAAAGTGACTCCTGGAATCTGGAGTCATATTTGTCTGCAGAGATCCAAAGAATGTCGGTGACGTCGTAGTTCAAAAAGAACCTTACATCGTTTCGACATCTGAGACATGTATAAATAGGTGAAGAGGCATTCTCATTGTCTCATCAGGTGCAAAGTTGTGTGCACTACGATGTTTTAGACACGATCTCTAAACACGGTGGAGCAACCGAGTTTTCTACACATAACGTAACTATGGTAAGAAGGGTTGATCAATTTGAATGTTGAATTTGGCTCCAGATCCCTTTCCTTTTTATTATAGCGTCTGGTATTTCACACTGTCTCAGACGCTAATAAAAAAAGGAATATGAACGGGAGCCAAATTCAACATTCACTATGAAGTGTTACGGTACTATAAAAAGTTGAATTTATAAAACATGAATCACAATACCCTTTACACGTATTTTTCTTTAATAAGACGTATTTCAGTAGTTATCCATGATGATAGTAGTTAATTCAAGTAGCTGTAATAAAAATCAATAATAATTATATGCATATAATTAAATAAAAATTTAATTGAGATTTCCATGAAGCGTCATTTCATTATAAGCTACATCGAGTTCGGCCGATGATTTAGCTGAGCGTTATCAAAAATCATTCATTCCATGACAGTAATGATAAAACTACAGCATAAGTCAATTAACTAAGTAAGCAAATTGTGTATTAACTTTTAAAATTTTAACGTGTCACATAATAACACATGCAGCTACAAACTTAAATTTTTGCATGCAGCCTCCGCGAAGTATATTAGGGGACGTGCGGTATGGCACGAATTATGAATTATACTAACTTACGTTACACTTTAAAAAGTATTGATCGAAAAATGTATAATATGTAACTATGAGTAATAAATTGCAATAAACTAAATTTATTATTAGTCAGGAAAATAATAACAAGGGTGTTTGTGTTGTTTTCACATTTTGTAATAATAACTGAAATAATAAAAACAGCTGGTTCTCAATACTTGCTGTTGCCAATATAAGCTTAGTGGAATCGGATTTTACTCGGAAACTTTAGTTTATCAGAGATATCTTTTTTTTCAAGTCCCATGTTTTCGAGGTACCTCTAGTTGACTAAAGCGTTATACGTTTTGTAGAGAGAACATTTTAGAGAATCCTGTTAGGTTATAAATGTTCATATTGTCTGAAAGGTTTGATGAGATACAGGTTTGTGGGTGTCCGAAGTTGTGAGATATATATGATTAGCTATAGAAGTCTGGTTGCCATGGAAATCTGTTCAGCAGAGGAAGACTTGTTAGACAGAAAATGACACTCTTGCCTGTAAAAGGTAGATTTACAATAGTAGAACGCACTAAATGCCTCACTACTCTTTTTGCTGAACGATGTTACCACTGTCATACATAAAAAATCTAGATTAACGAAAGAATACAAACACATAAATATAACAGCAAGGTACAACAATGGTGTTGGTGATTCCAGAATACACAAAAGACAACGAGAATAACAACTGTGGGATGTGATGCAATCAGATGTAAATCTTCGCGGGACAATAAAAATTATTAAGAGATAAATAGTACATCAGGGTGCTGAATAAAAACGTCCTAAGTACGGGCAGGGCTGAGGTAAACTCTCATCTCACACTGATGTTCCTTTGTGTTTTTAAATTAAAAAGTTGTAAGAGTAATGTCTGTCCGAATTTATTTCCAGGCTTCGCTAAGATTCCTTGAACAATTGTAACTCTATATCTCATTTCGTTAGGGCACATGTGTTCTGTTCACACATAAAGTTTGATATGACTGTACTCAGTTTGTTAAAATTGTATTTATTTGACGATTGTCTCGATGTCACCATTGTTACCGACAGACATACATAAAAATTGTTGCCCACAGCCAAATTCTGTTAATAACATGCACGACCATCAAACTCGATTTTTCTAACAGCAGTGAATTTTTATTGTATAAAGTATGTAAATAAAACACACTGAACACATAAAAAACTTTAATTTCTGGAAGAATTCTCTTTCAAAGTTTTAATAAATATAAACGGAGTGTCAAAATTAAAGCAGGTCCGAGAATTTAACCTTGACATACGTCAACCGTGACATAACCAACAAGAAACTGTGCCACCACGACAATTGCATTCGTTAAATATTTCAGCCTAGCTAAGGAGAATAATCCTTAGCCAAAGGATATTAAACCGAAACGCCAATAACTCATGATCACATTAGCCGTTATGTCAGCCAATGACAGTACACTTCCAAAGCTCCACCTCACCTATACAGCCGTATATGTATTATAGGAAGTTTCGTTTCAACTTTTCTTGTCTGAAGATGTTCTCATTAGCGATTCCTAAATATTTCAAGAATTAATTTTGTTGGAAAATATTTAATGTGGTGTAATCCGGAGACAGATGTTGGGCGAATAAGTTGAATAACTTAACATTTACATTAATAATTCTTGAATAATAAGTTGTTTAATTTTATATTTTAGAAGGGTACATAAGATTAGCGGCCTTTTTGCTCTAGAACAATACAAACGCTTGAATAAAAAATAATAATAAATTATTTATGAAACAGCAATTTTACATATTTATATTCCTTTAGTTAATTTTAATCTAAATATAACAAGGTCTGCAATTTTATAGAATACTATATTGTGAAATAGGTTATGACATAGCACTATATATTTATACACTGTATTTTTAATTTTTAAGTTAAGGCGGTAATTTTTACCTCTTAAAGTTTTTAATTACTTTTTATGATGGACTCATAGCATATTTCAATTTTTATACAAAACCCTGTCTCTATGAATATTGTAAGTTACTTTATAATCATTTTCTAAAATTAAAAAAATCTATTTTGGGCATGTTTTTTTTTAACTGTCCCTAACTTTAATTATTAACAAAATAATTCTCTTTTAACAAATTGTTCCATCCTAAAAGGGTTCACAATTTAGAGTTAATTTCTTTCTATTAAATAATTACTTTTGTTGTAAATATACTTTTCCTCTTAATTAATGACAAAGAACTATTTTGTATGCAGAAACACAAGTATAGCTCATTGTCAGGGGATTGAATTCAAAGGACATTATAAACTAATTCCGAATTACATTCTTATCATTCTTCTGTTAATAGGTGCAATGTCCATTGTCTTACTCACGGAAAAGTTACATGCACAGGTCATTTATTCAAACCTATTATCCCAATAATGTAAATAATACAATTAGTTTTTCAAAATAATACTAGAGTAAAAAATGTGAAAACCGAGCTTGTAAATAACGTCAGTTTGTTTACTAAACTTTAAAACAAATTACAAGGGAAAATGCAGGTACCGTAGTGTAATGTCGAGTGCTATATCACTTATATGTGACAATATAGAGCTATAAACAATAACCGTAACTAACGCATTCTATTTCCATTTATTATTCTATAAAGGCATTAATAGTAGAAAGGCGTAACTTATAGCAACTTTATGTGTATGAAATACACGAATGCAGGAATATGCAACTCTATGAAAAGTAGCAATTTCAATTATTATTTTATTACAATTAATTAACTGTGCGTTAGCGAAGCCTTTCATTCGAGATACCGGAAAAGTTTTATTTCTGGCTCTCTATCTTTCCCCGCGATATTTCGAGAAAAAACTGACTTTTAGGCTTCAAGCATGAAGCTTCGCTTTTATATGAGGAACATCGAGTTCGATGATAGTGCATGTCACTCGATTGGATTTAGCGAACATTTTTACATTGGCCTTATGTGTAACTTGACGGTAAAAAGAAAATCGAAGAATAAGCTGAAAAGAAAATTTGCTTGAACAAACTCGGTACAATTATATGATGTTTTAAAATGTGACGTGGTAAGGCATGTGGCTATATATTTTCATTTTGGTATGCTGCCTGTTGTAATAAAGCCCTTGTACTATAAAGCTTAAATATTCAATAGTGTGTTATATTTTTCCCTTTAAGGAAGAGAAATAAGGGAATAGGGAAAAGAGTTTTACTCATACATGCAAAGATTAAACACGCTTATTACTCAATATATTTTCTTAGTATTAGCTGATCTAATAATTGAAAAAATTGTTTTAGTATAACAACTTTTTTTAGGTGTTTAAAAAGCAAACAATAAAATAAATATTTTTAAATTGGGCATCAGTAAACAGGATTAACGGTTATTTGTTACTGAACAATAAACAATGTGTTGCCATTAAACCATTGTAATCTGCCGAGGCGTTCATAAACCAACAAAAGAGTTCCCCTGTGGTTGAGTGTGCTCTGACCACTCCTCTCTGTGTCTAGTAATTTACCATTTTATTATTTTCAACGATTATTTAAATTTTTGATGTGGAGGCTGATACAGATTAAGAGGTTACTTAGAATAGTTAATGTCCTTTGAGTAATGAAGACATATCTCAAGTATATAATGCTGTAAGGAATATATTTTGATGTGGAGGCTGACACAGATTTAAGAGGTTACTTAGAATAGTTTAATGTCCTTTGAGTAATGAAGACATATCTCAAGTATATAATGCTGTAAGGAATATATTTTGATGTGGAGGCTGACACAGATTAAGAGGTTACTTAGAATAGTTAATGTCCTTTGAGTAATGAAGACATATCTCAAGTTATATAGTGCTGTAAGGAATATATTTTGATGTGGAGGCTGATACAGATTAAGAAGGTTACTTAGAATAGTTAATGTCCTTTGAGTAATGAAGACATATCTCAAGTATATAGTGCTGTAAGGACCCCCCCCACCCCCCCCCCCCCCCACCCCCCCCCCCCCCCACCCCCCCCCCCCCCCACCCCCCCCCCCCCCCACCCCCCCCCCCCCCCACCCCCCCCCCCAAAAGGGAGTAGTTTTAGAAATAGTTTTAATTTTTACCCAGTTTAAGATGAAATCAAGTTCCGAGTTTATGTTATTTCACCTGAAAAAATTTCAATCTTATTGCATGTGCAAGTTAATAATCTGATTTACAAACAATACCGAGAGGCGTTTTAGGGCAATTTTTATCACTAACAAATTTTGATTGGTCTTCATCACTACGTTGCAAATGCATTATTTTGTCCCATTGCCTCTTTTTGTTTTTATATAGTTCTTTGTTCATCAGCATCATTTTGAACATTTAAAACTTCTTGTCTATTGTTGATATAAGTTACCCTCAGCATTGCACGCGATTCCCTACAAATAACAGGGACATTATATGTATACACATTTTATGTGGCAAAAGAAACAATTTTCTGAAAACAATCATAGCTCACTTGAAGTTTGTCCAAACCTATTGACCTATTTCAGAATAATCTGACTTTTGGAATTTAAAAGGAGGTTTTTTTTGAAGAGGTCAATGTGTTAAAGACCCAGCAAAGTTGGAGTGAGAAAAGATTCATGATACGTACTAATGAAATACACCCCCCCCACATATTATTTCTTTATTATAATAAGCTGTTTCTTTTGTTATAAAAACAGCATAATTTTTTTATTGCCAGAGTTGAAAGTGGTTTGTTTTGGAGGTATATGTTTGTTGATTTATTGGTTACCTTGTTTAATTGGTTTAGGCAGCAGAAATCAAAATAGTTTTTATTTCGTTGCCAAGATAAGCGCCGTTACGTTAATTTTTTTGTTCAAAATTGCCCCAATTAGTGGTTTTCTCCCCAGAAAACAACAAACGATTTGGTTTTTTCTATCGGAAACAAACAAATGGCTTTTCAAGGACAAAAAGTTTTCATCGTACAAAACGGACCCGAATTGGCCTATTTGTGATGAAAAAAAAGATCACTGTGCCATAAACTCTCTGAAACTTAAATTGAACGTTAAGAAACTGGTCCTCACTGGTTTCCAGTTTATCTCTTTTTTAAACATATCCTTGCCATTTACAATGTCATTCGAACATGAAATTATGGATGGTTCTTAGAGCATTCATATTCTTGTAATTATCAATAACATTTACAAAAATCTATAATTGTGGTCGAATTTAATGAAACCAGGGATTTAGAACCTTTCTTGTGTTAGTGGTAGAAGTAAAGTTTAACTAAATTGTGGTCCATCGCCCCAATATTAATGATTTTTTCACTTAGATAACATATTTCTACCCTTTTATTTTAGACTCTGAAGTAGTAAATTATTAACATCACTTGATACTAACACAAAGGATGTGTTAAAACTGCCATTTAAAAAACCACATTTAGAATTTAACTGAACATATAAAGGACAAATTCAGCCAGCCGACCGATATTTAAAAATAAAGGGCTCCAGCGTTCGGGGGGAAACCGATTTCAACCGATGACCTCCATCCCAATCCATGCCCGCCATCTTAGTCACTACTGTACACTTTTTTTCCCACCCGTTTGTCATCTTTCTGGCCTTGTGACTTCAGGTCCAGGGTGAATGTACGCAAAACTGGCTTTCATTAATAGCTCCCTGAAGGTCCTCTTCATTCAGAATATACTAACGGGGTTTTTTTTTTTTAAAATTCTTAATTATGAAACATCTCCAGGCCTTTTCAATTTCAGAAGAAAAATCCAATTTGGTGGTGTGTATTAGTGAGCATCATCATGTTAACCCAAATTTCGGGCATTTTGCAATTGGGTGGTTTATGTGATTGGGCAAGTTCGTTCTGTAGATACCGGGAATGGAAAAGTGGTGGGAGTTTGCTCTACTTCATTAAACCAGATGCTTCCCTTTTCCCTTATTGATGATCTGCTAACTTACTGTGCGTTGAAGGATTTTCAGTGAATTGGTGGCCATTTTCTGTTGAGCTAGGCAGTGGAAAACTTTATTATAGTTTTTGGGGTATATAGGACCCCCCCCCTTAATTGCAAGGAGGTCTTCTACAAAAAAATATTTTATGATTTGTTCCTTTCAACAAGGTATGTTGAAAAGGGAGAGTTTGCAAATTACAATTGTCCCTGGTGTCAATTTCAATATTGATTTAGCGGGTTACTTCCAAAACGACACCAAAACTACTATTTTTAAAAACGATAATGCTGTCCTTTGGTCTTCGCGCCAAACCATTTCTGTTCGTATGCACGAGAGTTTTTGTAAAAAGTCTAGGACTCCTGATTGATCCATATATACACAGATATACCATGAACCCTGTTTTTCCCGGAGCTCTGTTATAGTGTACATACCTTTAAAGTGACCAACTCATGCACAGCAGGCTGCTGCAAATTGTTTGGCTCGTCAATCATCTTCAAAGGTCATCAACTCCAGCCCCTCTTTTACCGCTTACCTTACAAAAAACCCGTGGTTTTCCTCAGAGGAATGGGAAAACAATTAGTCTCTCTTCAAATATTACTTGAATAAGGAAAACTGGGCCTGATTTTGTATTCATTGACTGACTTAAATGCAAAGTCTTGAGCTGTTTCTTGAGTCACATTGACTATTATTTTCAAAACGTTTTTTTGTTTTCCCCGCCTTGGTCAGGATGAAGACAAATAGGTTCCCTTCAGAGAGGTCAGGGACAAGGATTGTAAGCTAGGATGGTGAGGCGATAAGAGTTTAGGGGAACAGTTTAAAGATCCTCTTACTTGGGAATCGAAAGATTTGTCCCCCCCTTCTGGTCCATCCCCCCGTTAGGCAAAGATAATCTGTGGCCCACCAAGAAGTTTGTATCGTGTAAGCTTATTCCCTGAATACTCTCAAGTCTGATAGTGTGGCTAAGCGGCTCAGACGTCATCTAATAAAACCAAACACTTTGGGGGACGTTAATCAGAGTCGAGGTTCACAATGACTTTAAAAAGTACCAAAAACCAGAAATCAGGAATAATTTAGGAGAGGTTGTTAATGATCCCTCAGAAAGTGTGTAATATTTTTCAATGATTATTTTCTTAATGTGGGTGATAAGTCCAACAAGGGTTTCCCCGCCTAATATTAGCTCTTTCTGCCTTGAGCACATGTCCTCTGAATTCGTTTTTCTTGTCGCCTACTAATCCTATGGAGATTGCTGAGTCAGTTCGCAGCCTAAAATCAAAGAATTCCCGGTTCAGATGGAATATCATCTGCTTTGTTGAAAAAACGTAGTCTTAGAGCTGGCAGAGCCACTCAGTGAATTGATTAATCATTCATTTTTCAATGGGTATATTTCCTGACTGTTTGAAACTCGCTATGGTCACCCCCTTTGTACAAGAAAGGGCTGCAATCTGGACTGTTCAAATTTACAGGCCGATTTCTGTAGTTTCAAACCTTCCTCTAAAGTTATAGATAAAATAGTATTAAAAAGGCTTTGGAGTTTCCTACAGCACAAACAAGCTGATTGTTTTACATCAATATGGGGTTCAACCCAAGGGGGAAAAAAGTACTTGTTGACGCAATGTTTCTGTGTCGTGCAGAACATTGTTGATACTATTGACTATCGGGTAAACCGGTCTAGTGGCATATTTTTTTGATTTAACTAAAGCCTTTGATTTAGTTGATCACGTTCTTCTTCTAAATAAATTGTCTATCATGGGGTATTAGAGAGGGTGTCGCACTTCAGTGGTTTTTCAAATCATTTTGGTCAAAAGGGCACAGTTTTGTTAAGGTTTAGTTCTATTGATGCGTCAAATAAAATCTGCAATAGTTTTTCCACGAAAGGAACTATCAGCAAGGGCGTGCCCCAAGGTTCAATTTTGGGCCCTGTTCCTTTTTTTTAATCTTTATCAACGATCTTTGTAAGGGCTTAACTGTACCAAACTTGTGCCTATATGCAGATGACACGTCACTAAACGTTTACTAATTCCTCCAGAGATCACCTGGAAACTCGACACATTCTTAGAAGGGAATGCACTTGTTGGCTTGAGCAAAACAGTCTTCAGGTAAATGTCCTCAAAAACTACACTCATTGAATTTTTCAATTAACAGGCATTCATGCAAAAGTTTGCTCAGTATTCATTTGGGTGATGAAAGCTTGTTTTCTCAGAATGCTCCGTAAAATTTCTTGGCCTTATTATTGACTGCAATTTGTCTTTCCATCTCCATATATAGCATGTTATGTAGGAAGCTGAGTTAGGGTATTTTTGTGCTCAGAAATCTGGCTCGTTTCGCAATCAACTGAAACACCTTCTTACTGCTATACTTATTATGGCATCATCTATCCATTCACATCTTACGGGGTTTCCATTTTGGGGGGTTCTGAAAAGCACCAAAACTAAGTCTGTGTTTAGGCTTCAAAAAAAAAGCTTTTAAGAATAATTTTTCATGTTCCATCCAGAACCTCATGTGCTAACCTTTTTTCTCTCCAACAAACTTTTAACTTTTCCTTCCATTTATATTCTGGGAAAACCCTATCATTTCTTCATAAAAACTTTCACCTTTTTAATAGATTTTTTCCGACTCACATGTATGGAACAAGAAGGTAAACCCAGAGTGATGCATTATGAATATCCCGCCACACTCCACCTCATTTTTTTGAAAATCATTTAAAATATTCAGCAGTAATTTCTTTTTAAACAGTCTTCCATTAAGCTTAAGATTAGTCCCAGATTACACATTTTTTAGAAAAAAATTGAAATGGTTGTTGATCGAGAAGGCTTACTATTCTGTTAAGGACTTTTTAGCTGATAAGATAGTGTAAACTTGAAAAAGTAAAATTATTTTATTGAGAGACATTATTATATTTTGTTATGATTTGTTGACTTAGCATATACATTTGTTAACGTCTGGTCTACATCCTGAATAAAGAATTTGAATTTGAAAAGATGTTACTTATTGCAGTGCAAATAAATGGGATTGGAAATAGTAGCAATGGATAAATTCAATCAGGTGTGAATTTCTCAGCAGCAATAACATTACTTGTAAAGGAACAATCCCAGAGGTGAGTGGCACACCAAGGTGCTTGGGTAGAGGCAATCTCTTTACTCGCGTGGAGTTTCCTTTGTGTCACGACACTCGAACTTTGAAAGATTTATTCCAATTTATTTTCTGAACCGAAACTATTGAAAATTTCAATAGATGTCTCCACAACTTAGGCATAGCGTTTAAAATAACTCTTAATCGTAAACCTCCGTTAGCTTTGTAATTGTTGGGTGATATATTGGACAAAAATATGTCAATTATGAAGACGTCAGGACGTATAGAGATCTGCAATGTGATCTTTTCCTCAGGTGAATAACTAACTTAACTACAATCTTAAGGTTAAAATAAACAACGCTTGTTACAATGTTTCCGGTACAATTTGCTGCTTTGTGTTATTTGTGTACCTAGATTGTAGTTATGCGTTATTTACCCGAGGAAAAGATCAGATTGCAGATCTCGAAACGTGTATTACTGATTTGCTGTATCACTGAACAAATGCAGTAAACTATAATCCTGTGTCCTACACAATCCTTTTATCGTTAAATAAAACTTAAAGCTCAAATACAATATTTTGTATACTTGCTAGTATTCTTTCTTATAATTACTTGTACATAGTATAAGTTTATTTTGGCTGATCTGTAATAAAATCCACCTTCAGTTCATAAATTGAACATTTTGTTCATTAAATCGAATGAAATGTATAACTTCCATGCAATATTTTATACATAAAATATACTTTACTCACGCTACGATTCCTTTGGTACATGTGAGCCTTTGTAAAGATTATTTAAATACATATACAATTTACCAGTGGTATATAGCATGGATATATTGAGGCAGCGATTAGTTAGTATATATACTACTTATCGTAAAGTCTGAACTCATGTCGGTAGGGACTTAAGGATAAGTAACATGTATCGGTATCGATAGATGGATTTCTGAGTCGAGCTCTGATGAAAGGATTAGTACAACACTTTTCACCACTAATTAAAAGTCTTTATTTATTTTTCAGTTCTTTCAATTTGTATTCATTAATGAACAAGAATGTGGTTGTTGAAAGGAAACGCTTTGATATTAATATACAACAATATATCGGAATATTACCTACATAACTGTTGCTAGGTAATAAGTTTTAATATAATTTTCGAAAGTTTGTATATACGAGTAATATGGAGTGAGAAAGGCTACAAAATAGATTTTAGTATTGTATTGTTATGAAATAAAAATTGTTCAACTTACCTCCACCTCATGACATTGTTCAAGGCTACAGATCCCTGATTTCTTAACATCACATCTACATTTATATTATTGTTAAAACTTTTGAAAGTTAAATCTATCACATAGTAATATGAATCGTGATATAAAATTACTTTTTACCAAGAATTTCTTAAAATAATCTAATTAGTTTGAATAATTAATTTACACATTAAGGTAGGTCAAGTTTTTCTGGAGGCAATGTAGATTTCTTAGCTATCTACATCTGATTCTCTAAAATATTAGAAAGTCACTTGGACTTGAAAAACGATATTTCACCAATTGTGTTCCTGACATAATCAGTGCAGGTGGTATAAGCATCTAGTAGTAGTTGTTTAAGGAATTAGGGTAAATAGGTTAATCTAATCATATAGTCTTATACCAGTCTTGCATTAGATTAGAAGTTGGTTTTCAATATACAAGGTGTTTGATAAATCAATACCTACCTTGTATTTTATATAAAATATTTTATTTTTAATGGTATAAAAAAGCTCAATTCTTAGTGTTTCTCTATATAATTATTCGACTACAGTTCAACATGTACTTTAGTAAAAAGTCTATACCTAATTTTGTGTCAAGCTTCTGTTTGTTCAGATCCGATGATAGTTGAAGAAGTGTGTTGCTAACACAGGTGTACGTTTAATACATTTATAGGGAAAAAATCTTTTAAATTAACCTTTATTTTGATGCCATTCTCAATTTTCACCATACAAAATAAAGTTTTGTATTTAAAATACAAGATGAGTATTTACTTATCAAACTCCATTGTAGACTTTGCAGTATAAACTAAAATGACGCCGTAAATAATTGTTGCCTGTTACCGTTGCCTTAGTAAATTGTTAGAATTTATCCTTTATTATTTTTATGCTAAGGGTTTTATAAACATGATTTTATATGCAATGAATGTTTAAATATTAACTTAAAATATTTACACACTGTAGCGTAAGTAGTCACAATTAATCGGCTCTAAACATGAAAGTTTGCATAAGTTCTCAGCGAAGTCTGATGAGCATCTTTCGGTGTGGCGTACTCCTACCCTGTATACTGCTGTGCTTAAAACTATTTATACAGTATGGACTTTAACAAAAAAAAGGAATTTTTCATTACGTAATTTGAGGTTTTAATTACGTTATAAAAGCTGGTGAAGATCTGTACGTAACTATACTCGGAATTCTCTCTAATTAATAATTACCTCCATCTAGTTGGTTAACAGATGTCAGAGAGTGCATCGACAAGATTTGACAATGAATGGGTACATGGAAACCCTCTCCCAGGTTAGAGTATAGTTGATAATAAGATCTGTAAAACAATGTTATCACTAAGTAAGGGTTCTTATCACAGCTCTGTGAACAGTAGTTTCCATGTAAAGTGGCCTATAACGTTTGTCTCAGCTCATGTTTAACCCTTAGTATATCCACTTTATCCTCGATCATGTTTTATTTTGTTACTTGAGGTTTCGTAGATTACCCGTTTACTTTGAAATAAACCTTTATTTTTACATTGGAATCGAAAAAGAATATTTAGTAAAGATTGGTCCCGTTTTGTGAATTAACTGTCATCACTGTCAACATATTTGTTTTTTAGTTTAAAAAGTGTTTTAGTACTGTTAAAAATTTCAATTAGTGTAAACCCCGACGATGAAAGTAATTTTTTTTAGATTTTAACTGCATCTGTGAATGGATATATGTAAATTTCTGCCCTAATTGTTCAAAAAGAAACAAAGAACACATCTATGTAGATTTTCATTGCAGCTCAACTATGACTACTATCATTCTTAATAGGTAGGAACACACTGATTTATGAATGTGTTAATAATAATAACTTATAATTCTTGGATAGGTTTACTCCTAAAGTATATATTTTGATAAAGTTTTATTATACGAAAAACTCATCTCAATGTTTGCCGCATGAGTTCATTATACTCTGTGGAATTAAAATTTACATTTTTCTCCCTCTGCAATATTATAATACCAAAAAAGACAAGGTTGGCAGTTGGTATGACGGATTAAATAAAGTACACCTGGACAAACCTCTGTTGACATTTACATATAGAGTGTGTGTCGCACGTGACCACCGCCACTAGACCAGTGAGTGCTTACATCTCTCGGTTTTAGTTTCCAGAGAGTTTTTGAGAATACAGTTGATATGATTGATTAAATAAAGTACAACTAGACAAACCTCTGTTGACATTTATATATAGAGTGTGTGTCGCACGTGACCACCGCCACTAGACCAGCGAGTGCTTACATCTCTCGGGTTTAGTTTCCAGAGAGTTTTTGAGAATACAGTTGATATGATTGATTAAATAAAGTACAAACTGGACAAACCTCTGTTGACATTTACATATAGAGTGTGTGTCGCACGTGACCACCGCCACTAGACCAGTGAGTGCTTACATCTCTCGGGTTTAGTTTCCAGACAGTTTTCTGAAAATACAGATGAAAATTTATTTTATTTACGAAACACTGAGAGAGTGCATTATTTATTAACTTTACAGCACTATATAATACTGTGCAACATATATAACATTTCGAAAGAGTCGAATTTTATGAGATTAATATAGTATAATCTACAAAGAGGACGAAATATTAGATGGAAAAAACCATGTAGGAGAACATTAATATATTAAAAACAAAACTAGATCTAATACTAAACCTTGGAGTACTCCTAGCGTGTTTAATTCCTTTAAAGATCGTGAGTTCATGGATCAACCTAACTAATTAATAATAATTTATGGAACAATCTAAATGATACAAGCACCCTTACCGCTATATTATTTCTTATTTTTGTCAATTTCCTAACTAAAAAAAATTTTTAATATGATTCATAATTTTATTATTACCACCAGAGCACATTTAGACGTTTAAAACTGCGGTTTTTGAGCTCAACAAAAATAAGTTTACTATAATTACGTCAAAATAGCTTTTAAAAGGTTTCTTAAGTATGCGATCTAAACTGCAAGGAGTAAAATAATTCTCCAAATTTATTACTCCATGGCTGCGTGGGAACTGAAAGAATATAGTTTTGTAAGAGAGGAGGCCGTTACTGGCATATTTTACCTCTGTTTTCTATTAGCACTAAGTTTATTACTTTTTTGTCAGCATAAGAAATGAAAGAAAAAAAATACCGAAGTTAACTAAGCAAACAATAAGAGTGGTGAAAGTTTTAATTAAATTTTAAGTTGCGCTTTTGTAGGTTATTATCAATGACTCAATGTTCTCTAACTGTAACATTACTCTCGAGCAAACAAACACCTTCGACAAACACGGTCGTTGCTCTGACTAATCGTATTGTAGTCAGATTGAACCAAAACACTCGATGTTCTCTGTGTGCTTTGGCAATCAGATACGACTATTGAGTGACAATTGGTGTAGACTGTGCGCTCATTGTTATTTGTTATTATAGACATTTTACAAACTAATTGGTCTCATGTTTTCATCCTGTTCGGGTCTTTTGTAATAACTTAATTGAGAATTGAAGATACCTAATTTTAAATAAATTAAAATCACTGTAGGAAGGACTGCAAAAATTCAATTTTCCTGTTTTCTGTCCGTTTATCCGTACGGCATCTCTAGAAAAACTGACCTATATACCTTAAATTGATCTTCATTTCTTTATGGATGACCATCGATGGGTTTGATGACGGATCAGTTCGCTCCTTGGGGTTTATATGAGTGTTAACGAATATTTTGGCCGTGGTTTAATGGGTAGTCATGGTAGCGACAAGAAAATAGCAGAATAAATATATCTGTGGACAAACTGAGTACACCCATTTGAAGTTTCACATGTGATATATAAAAACGATCATGCACACTATTGTTCACAGTTTTGCTGTGTGTCATTGAATCCTATCACGCGGTAGGCTGGAACTAATTTTCTCTTGTGTGTGTGTGAGGTTGTAAAAACCTTTTACTGTATAATTGTTAGTTTTCCTTTTGTCCGCGGAACATCTAAAGAATGTAATCGAGCCATAGACTTTAAATTTTGCAAGCAACATCAAAAAAGCATGCTTCGCGACTCTTGGCAAGGCGCATTTCTATACCACAGTAAAAATAGAACGCGCCAGCATTTCACCTCACGAAGCATGGAAGAAAATTGGTTGAACTAATAAAAGAAATACACTTAAAATCTAGAGACAAGAATCTAAATAATAAAGGTTTGATGTTAGAAATATAAATATGTTAGGGAAGCTTTTAAATTATAAAATAAATAAGAAAACTTTAAAAAAAAGGATATTCGAATATATATTTTACCACGTGGAAAAACTACACAAGCATATCCATAAAGACTGCAGTATTAGGAATCGTGATTTTTAAGGATATCATGATATCTGACGAGAAGGAAACTACTAAGAGGTTGAGAATGTAGCAATCTCATTATACTAAAGGTTATCTAAGAAAAGAAATGTTTCAAAAAGAGTTTGATTTATTCATACATTTTAGGTTGATTTATCAATATCTCGTGAGTCATACCTCAGAGTTAAATAAATAATTTGGAATTTCTTTCCTTCTTGAATATACCCTGTATTAAACATTTTCTATATATGTATTTGCATGTAGTTGATCCTATACTTGGTACCTTGATTTTTAATTTGAAGGACTTAGCTATCTTTATCCACACAGGTGAAGTTAGTAGGCAGAAGTGCGTGTTACTTACGTATTGCGACTCTCGCGATTTTAATAATATATTTTTCATTGTAATAACTTAAAAGAAAACTTAATATAAACTATTTGTTAAGAAGATTTATGCAGGTTTTCGCATGCAAAAGATATAATTCCAATAAATTTAGGCTCAGGCGCAGAATATGCTGTTAGTGAAATTTTTCTGCTAAATTATCTTGTCTATACATTTATAAGACGGCTCTGCAACATTAAAGCACATACATCTTGTGTGAAATCTCTACAAGCACAATAAAACAGGCAGGCGTCGACCGATTGTCTGCAAATTGGTACCAGAATTATTTACAAGCTCCCGGAGGCTGTAGGAAGTTCAGAACACTTCAAACCTTGATAAAGACACGTTTTAGCATCAAGCACATAATTCTGTGGTTCGACTTCATCTTCAAAAGTGTGGTTTTTATATTTTATGCTGATATTTTATTTTACTATATATAAATATGTTTTTCAAATTATTTCATATTTCAGCTCTAGTTAAGCTTATCACTAGAGGAGCTGGGACAATTGTAACTCTATCTGTCAGGTCCGTTTTAAAATTTCTTAAAATAATCCCGTGAGAGATAATGAATAGTTTGCTTGCCTCTTTGGAACCTGTTCTTAACTGATTAAATTCGTAATATTTCTATTAACTTTTGAAAAAAATGTTCCAACTCATTGTCCTTTGCAATATCAAGAGAATATTGCAAAGGATTTAATATTTCTTGATATAAAATGAATTTGATATATAATAGAGTGGCTCGAAAAAAACCTTTTTTGGAGTAATCAAATTCTAATAGCGCAAAAAACTTGCGCATAGACGTCATTATTAAGGAAAAAATATAAAATAAAATCATTTTCAAAATTTGATATCGCGCAGAGGGCTTAAAGTTACGAAAAAAAAAATTAAAATTTTGTCAATTTTCGAAAACACGCAAAAATTTAAATTTAAATTTTTTTGGGGTCTAATAGTTAAAAAAGGGTTTAAAGAGTGGCCTTAATAAATATAAATAAAATTTAAACTCATTAATTTTAAACTGAAACCGCGCAAAAGGCCTGAAGTTGAGGCGTTTTTGTAAAAAAACGATCTTTCATGATTTTTAACGATTTTTAAATATATGCCTCAATCTAAAAATTAGTAAGTTAATATTTTTAATAGACTGAAAACCATTAAAAATTGTTCTCCCAACACGGAAAACATACTTTCCGAACAGATAATCCTAAACTGTATTCGCGCAAAAGGCCGACAGTAAGGTACTAGTTAGCTCTCCTCAAAACATACTCCCCTTCCGCTTGGACGGATAGACTCGCCCAGGCTACGGGACACGCGGGCGGTCAGTTGCAAATCATCCGCGTTACTGATAGTGCTTACGTTGTTAGTGCAATCAAACTGTGATGTGATGAACATTGTGATAAAGTGTTTTTATATGTTGTAATTTTGAAAATGGCATGTCCAAACGCTCCCCGTGTCACAAGACAGACTATTGCGTGCCCTATCATCGGTGTGCCCAAAGAACTAAGTGGATTGTCGCTGCCAACATACGAGGACATCCTGCTCTGTTGCTTGGATGAGAAGTATAAACGTTCTTTGTTATTTAGCCCTAATAATAAGAAAGAATTAGGATTTTTAGCAATTGCCGATTGTGTAGCTACTCAAGTAGTTGGAATTTACAACAAGGCCATAATTCCAACAGTCACACAAACTCGTGTGGTCCAATTGATCCAATCATATTACAACTCTTATATTGCATTAAAAAAATCTTATAACCGAGACTGTGAAAAAGATTTTTACAAGAAAAAAAATTGAGGCTTTCTTACAGAATGCAAAAAGCAAACTTTTTGATATTGCTGCGTGTGTAAATGCAAAATAACTTTGAATTGCACATGTGATACTGTCATCTGTAAGGGCAACTGTCCTTTGAGTGTAGCCTGTAAATGTGATAAAACTAGAAGAATTCCAGACATTGAGTTGAAATTTATGTATGATCAAAGAAGAACAACCAGAATTATGGCTATTGGTAGTTTAGATGTACAAGAAACAACTAAATTAAGAAAGAGAGAAGAGAGAAGAGCACAATTGTTGTCTCAAGAATTGCAAACTACTTTTGAGCCTAGTACTCCCAGTACAAGCAAAGGTGCTATAAGTGGTTGCAGTATTGAAAAACAGAAAATTAAGAAAAAATTACCAGATGTTGAGTGTGATGTAGGGGTTTTGTTGACTTCTTCGTCTACACAAATGCGTTCAACGTTGACAACAACATCCTTGATGAGTGACAGGTTCGGGGTGTCGGACAGAGCCACCGCAGCAATAGCTACTGGTGTCTTGCACGATTTGGGAATAATATGTGATGAAAAAATGGCAAAAGTAATAGACAGAAATAAAATAAGAAGAGAGAAAGAGAAGATTCGAAAAGTAATTACGGAAGAAGACAACCAGATGAAAGAATTAAACGCAATCTATTTTGACGGAAGAAAAGACAAAACTATAACTCAGGAGAAGATTGGATCGAAAATGTACCGGAGGACTATAAAAGAGGAACATGTCAGTGTGATAAGTGAGCCTGGTGGTAAATACATTGGCCATGTAACACCAAAAAACGGGACCGGGAATGGAATTGCAGACAGTATTTGGGAACACTTAGAAAGTAAGGGATTTGATATGAGTGCAGTGGAGGCCGTCGGATGTGATGGAACAGCCACAAACACTGGATGGAGAAATGGTGTTATACACAAAATAGAACTTAAGTGTCGCCGTTCGTTGCAATGGTTTTATATGTTTGCTACATTTTACTGAGTTGCCATATAGGCATTTATTTGAACACTTGGATGAAACTACAACAGGGCCAGCTTTATTCAGTGGTCCAATCGGAAAACAACTCCCTGGCTGTGAGAAACTTCCTGTTGTAGATTTTGAGCCGATACAATCAGAAGTAATTGATATTACTAAATCCAATCTGAGTAAAGATCAGCAGTACCTCTTAGACATTGTAAGAACAGTCAACACAGGAATCTGTAATCCAGACTTGGCTGCTAAGGATCCTGGACCCATCAGTCACTCTCGTTGGCTTACCTGTGCTAACCGGGTTTTAAGATTGTATGTCTCCCAAACTAGTCCAACAATTGAGTTACAGACTCTTGCAAATTACATAGTGAAGACATATGCGCCTGTGTGGTTTGATATAAAGAAAAACTGGACTGTGAAAGATGGACCGAAGCATATATTTTGAAGGTAGTCAAATCAACCAGATATCTGCCAGAAAGTATCAAGAATATCATTGATCCAGGGATTCAAAGGAACGCATTCTTCTGTCACCCTGAAAATATCATGTTGGCTATGATAATGGATAAGAACCCAAACATTAGAGAACTCGGATACAGGAGGATCCTAAAATCCAGAAATGAGCCATTAGCCGAAGGATTCGTTAGAGACTTCATCATACCTTCAATTAATTTTAGTGCAAACAACTATACCGAACTAATTGATTGGTCTACCTGTAAGTTAACACCACCGCCACTTCTGTCTAAGATGTCAACTGAACATATTGCTTCTTTATTGAAAGAAAAGGCCTTACCGGAGTTTAAATACCTCAAGTTCCCATGCCACACCCAGGCAGTTGAGAGGTGTGTAAAACTGGTTACAGAATCAGCAGAAAAAGTGTGCGGGCAAGAAAATCGAGATGGATATATTAGAGCTACCTTAAAATCAAGACAGCTGATGCCCACATTTGATTTCAAGTCACAATTTAAAGGAGTTTCCATCTAAATAACCGTTTGCCTATCACAATAACATGCATAATGTATAATATGATGTAATATGATGTGATGGCTTTATTTGATTATCACTTGCAAGAGTCTTAATACAAACCTAAATATAATATGTTATGTAAACACACGTAAAACGTAAACACGTGTTATGTAAAAATATTGAAAATCACAAAAATTATCATAATCATGGAAGATCGATTTTTTACGAAAACCCCCGCATCTATAGGCATTTTGCGCGGTTTCAGTTTAACGGGAATTAGTCTAAATTTTATTTATATTCATTGAGGCTATTCTATAAGACCATTTTTAACTATTAAAACAAAAAAAAATTAAAAATTAGATTTTTTTGCGATTTCGAAAATTGCCAAAATTTTTATTTTTTTCGTAACTTTAAGCCCTCTGCGCGATTTCAAATTTTGAAAATGATTTTATTTTATATTTTTTTCCTTAACAATGACGTCTATGCGCAAGTTTTTTTGCGCTATTAGAATTTGATTACTCCAAAAAAGGTTTTTTTCGAGCCACCCTAATATATAACCATGCGTTTTCACTATGGTATGATTATTATTTATGCACGTTGTTAGTTTTTTTCAGTTATTTAGGAATTAGTAAGGCTAATAAAATCGTACCGGTGTCTATCTGTCTGTAATAGTCCTTGCTGGAAAGGTCCTGAAGACACCAAACTTAACACTTAGGGTCTTCTAGGTCCAAGGAAGAACACTATTCATATGCCAAAGGGTCCAATCTAAAATTGTACAGTTCTAACATTTTTACATTGGGTTTATGGGTATTTTGGTAGCTACAAAAATAACAGAACAAACAAATTTGTAGATAAAGTGAGTACAACCATATAAATTATTAAACATGTAAGACATGTGATGAAGTAACTTAGCTATGCAGGCTTCGATGTAAACTTTATTTTATTATTCCACTTTATTTATTATGTCTACAATGATTGGCCCTCCTCAGGATTTGAACCGGTGATCTCTTAGTTAAACAGCCGAGACTATATCCACTAGGCTAGGGAGGAGGACGAGGTAACTTTGTTGGATTGGTTGTACAACAATGATTGGCCCTCCTCAGGATTTGAACCGGTGATCTCTTAGTTAGACAGCCGAGACTATATCCATTAGGCTACGGAGGAGGACGAGGTAACTTTGTTGGATTGGTTGCATAACTTTCGTTACGTTTAGTTGAGGTATTATTTACACCGTTTATCGGTGTATTAAATAGTTATAACTTACTGTAATATTAACATCTGTATTACAATATGACTTAAAAGTAATTATAGTAAAAATTATTGTTACTACAAAACACTTGATTAATCTTTTTCACGATTGTGTAGTGAAAACACCATATTCATTTTTATACTTTTGTGGACTATATTTTATTTCAATTTTGGAAAGGGATATTGAAAACAGTTTGTAGGAAGTGACATATAACCACAATTAGTGTGGGTGCCCTGTATAGTCCAGTATGTCTAACGCTAACTTTAAGAAAAAGATAATCTATTAATAGTCCGGTGCCAAGATAAACCTAAGATAAACAACGAGCAAGGTTGGCAAGATAAAAAACGAGGCAACCTCATATATCTTCTCAATACTGAGTGATGACTATATTTCGTTGTGTGACCAACCTTACAGAGTGAAAGATACTCGTATTTATTAAATGCTGTTGTTGTCTATAACAGCGAGAGACTAGGTGCCTAGACCGCTGTTAGTATATATGAAGTCCCAAGAGTTATTGAGCTATGTCATATATAAACCTAATACTTCAGTCAAACTCTAGCAATGAATAATAACCTGTCTAGGAAACCATGCAACAATATGATGGAAGCCCTAATTTCAGTTAGGCCTAAAAGGATCTTGCGTTTGTTCCCGGAGTTACAGGATTTTCAGGATGGGTAATTTTGGTAGCAGGTGCTGCCTCCTGTAGAGATCTTATGAGATACGTGTCACAGTCTTGTCACCTTAAAAGAACGGGAACCTAGATCTGCTCCAGCCTCTTGTATTGAAAGAAGGTAGGAGACAGTACTCCCCTCATATTAAGGCTACCAACAATCTGCTAACACTAAGGGAGCTCCGCCAACCCCAACATTCTTCCGCCCTAGTTAACAAACCCTTTTCATCGATTTTATCGATCAACATTTTTATCCAAATAACTCGAAATTTGCGGTTAGTGAACTGCAGCTCATTGTTATAAGTGGGGTGACACATCGGGAGTTTTCTGTACCGAGTGTAGATTCGACTGGAAGATGGGCTATAAACCAGTCAGAAGTGGACCCTCTTGGGAAGGCAATAACGTTTCCCAGCACAATGACATGTCGTACACAGACGAGATTGTTGATATGGTCCTCTATTGTACGCAGTGTACAGCAGCTCCGTCTGCGTGAGCAATTGGAACATAAACAGGAAACCGTTTTCTGGATATGGAATATACCTTGCTGTATATTCCATATAAGTACGGTATATAAGCCACAAGCATTGTATTTTTTTACTGCACTATCTGATATAAATGAGAGGGATATAATACATAATTAGTACAATCTGTCATAAATTCAGAAAAATTACGAATTAAAGTGACAAAAAATAGTAATACCCTCTAACCCAAATCTTTTGTCAACAATATTTCACCCAATAAACTTTCATGCGTTATTTGAATACACATGAACACGAATAAATATGTAAAAGCCTTCTTAATAACCATGCTGTATTGGCTTTACGAAGAAATGTATATCTTCCAGATATGAAGTTAAATATCAAACAGCATGAGTGGTTTCTGCTAAAATTGTAACACAAATATGACAGAAAAGTACCTGAATTTAGTAACTGGATTTAAACAATGTGTGGAGTACATGTTTTCATAATACTACGTAGACCAGTAAAAAAAGTACCATTACAACGAAACCAATGTATGTATTGGAATTGTAATAAAGGAGATTTTTAGGTTAATGCAAAGCACTAAATGCTGCTGAATATCTAATTTGACAATATTATTTTGATTATGATGATTAACAAGGTAAGTTTACACCACACCACGTCACGTGACAGGCTTTAAAGGTCAATTTGTTCTCTCTCAAGATATCGTGGGACAGACAAAAAAACTGGAATAAAAATAGATATAGAGAATTAAAATATTTCCAGCTCCTCAAGTAATGAGACTGGTAATGCACAACCAAAAGTCAACTCGACTCTCTACCGTATGTTACAGCGGCAGTTCCGGCATAGTGATTTCGTATGAATTCTTTTATGTTATGTTATTATTAAACCCCTTATAATATAAAGTCATCTATTGATTTATAAGATATTAGAAGTCTTGTTTTTCTTTATTTTTAACATATGTAATTTATATATTCCAAATAACTCAAAAGCGGAAACATTAGTTTCCAATTTAATCCTTAGTTTCGTAGCGTAAATAATTTAAACGTATTGAATTTTAGAGATGAATGGTCCACAACATGAAATGATCACTTTTTCTGTTATTGCCTTTATCCTGAGAAATTATAAATAATGTCCTGTACACCTGATACCAAGTAATTTATTTAATTACCGGTGGCTTCACAAGCAATTTATTAGGCTTTTCGCGTATATGAGCAATTCTGGTTCGAGTCAGTATACTTCCAATACCAATGTTGAGTTTTCCTTGTTGCCAAGATCAAGAAAATATGTCAGAGCGTGGATATTTATTGGCATTGTAACTTAGAGACCAGTGGGGCGTAGCCCAGAAGGAATTTTGAAATAAGAACTTACTTCAGTGCTAACTAGGAACTTTAAGAGTGACCATATAAAATTGCAGTACAATCGGTCAAGCAGTGTATACATGATTGAGTAACACACAAACAGCCACCATTAGTTTTTTATTTAATATTTTAGATATCAAAACTCCACCACTGTACTTTCAATCGAAATGCACTGTAGTTCTTATTTAATTAACTGTAATATGCTGCTCATAAGATTGCTCTGCTAGATCACATCTGAAATTGCTGCCACGTATTTTTACGTAAGGAAATGTTCTACATTACTAATTGTTTCATTTTAGAGTCTTAAACACCCATTCTCTAATAATTAAAGATGTGTGTAGACGTAAAAATCAGTTTAAAGGAAAGAAATACCGATTCCTGCAGTATGCACATCTCATAAGAAACGTTCATTACAAATCTGTAACTTTTGCTAGACCAATGATGGTCAGTTTGTAAATTTTTTTGTATTGTTTGGTTTTTATGAAAAAGAGATTATTATGCGTCAAATACGACTTCCTAGTATGGTAACAAGAGTATACATGTATAGCGTTGGCGATAGTGATTCAGTCAGGTCCAACGTATAGTCTATTCTATTGGACTATAAATCACTTAAGGTTTTAACGGGATAAACTGCAGAAACGTGCAGTGAAAGTTTAACTCTCTGGAGACTAACAGACGACGTAGACTGTTACAGGTAGACTCAATCTGACTGAATGAGACGTAGAGCGTGTACTAGTATGTACAGGGTGCGCAAAATGTCTAGAGACACCTTATAAAAGAGTGAACTTTTTTCGTATGTACTTAAAAGTGCTATATTCTTTTAGGATTAAACCGTAAAACGTTCCTCTTAAGGTTCAATATTGGTCTTATAATAACAGCCGCCATTTAGTTTGCAAAATGTGGTTTTGACAATATGCTATATTAATAAATCCTTATGAAATTATATACATATTGATGTATTGACGTGTATTTCAATCCACCAAACCACATGTTTTTAGTACTACTAACAGTGGCTAAGTTGCTCTTTATGAAACAATGGTTAACTCATCGTAAAGTTCACCTTAGAATTAGCGAACTCTTTGAAGGTGTAATTTTTATAAAAGCAAACTACAGCAGTTTGCAGTGAACTTTGTCCCGGAAGTTTCTCCGTCTCAACTTTGTTATGAAGTCATATTACGAGTTTTGGTAGGAACGGAGGTTTTCAAAATACCTGTTGTCTTTTACAGTTTGTATAAAAAAATAGATATCAGACACATAAATTCTTTGTTTCAAGTTTTTTTATTGACGATAGAAGGGTTGACAGGAAAACAGAATTTTGGACATTTACCATCGTTATTTGTTACACAACGTTTCGAGGGTTGGAATCTATCCTCTTCGTCAGGTGGGAAGGTATTAGTACATACAAAAATAAAGAACAGAAAGAAAAACATAATATAAATAAGGGTTCAAACGTACCCAAAAGCTGCTTGGGGTCCAGGTGTTATCACTGCAGAGAATGCAAGTCCCGAGCACAAGTAGTAGAACGGGCGCCACTTTAGCGCTAACATGGCTCTTATGGAGTTATTCTGGACCAATGAGAAAAGCAGCAATGGCGGCTAGGCCACGCCCCCTGCCCCCCCTCCCCTCCCCCCTCCAACACCCCCCGCCCCCTCCTAGACCCCCTGCGACGACCCCCCAGCCAATGGGAGAGCAGCAAGCCCCCCACCTTACGAGAGCGATGGCGGACGAGCGATGGCGGACGGTGTCATGGCGGATGAACAAAAATTTGTGTCTCCGGCGGCCGGTATCCGAACCCGGGCCCCTACGAATGCGAGACTGTCGCGCTGACCACTGGACCACGGAGACGAGTTGTGCGTGGCGGCGCGATATGGCTGTACGTGCGGCGCGGGGCGCCCGGCGTTATCGGCGATCAGCTGTAGTTTCTTAGCTTTGCGACTGCGGTGCTGCTATCTGGTAGAGACGGCTCACAACATACTGGTAGCGGCAAGTGAGGACGTAAAAAAAAGTATGCCTACTGTAACACTATTGTTCTAGCGTACGTGTGCGACTGCGGTGCTGCTATCTGGTAGAGACGGCTTACAACATAATGGTAACGGCAAGTGAGGCCGCAAAAAAAAAGTATGCCAAGCCATCCAGGATTTGAACCCTGGTCCCGCGGAACGTAAGACGAGCGCTTAGACCACTCGGTTGGCATACCTTAAGAGCTCTCTCGTGTAGGCGAGCATAACCTCGTTACAGCACATGGTGACAGAGCGGATACAGCTGTGCATTCCAATGACTACAACTACGCATGTGTGTACCAGACCATCTTACTCTGTAACATTGTGACAAAGCGAATGAAGCTACACAACACACACATGTAGACACTTACGTAAATCCCCACCCCGGACAGGGTTTGGGACTGTCCGGGTGCGTACACCCCCAGGTTAAGGCATCATATGGTGCACAAAGTCGGTCCAGAGATACTGGTTGTTACACTGCGTTACCACATAATGCCTCCCTCCCTTTTTAGGTGGGATTCACTTACCTGTATTAACGTCCATCGTCTGCTTGTATATGGCGAGCCACTGTAGACAGAAAAGAACAAAAACACATTGCCGACCGCGATGTAAAAATAGCCGGGAGGCGGGGGGCGTTGCAGAAATAACACACGTGTTGACGACCGATACTACATTTATTAAAAGCGTTCTGATTACATACATTTCCAAATCTTAACATCTACCAAAAGTCCGTTAAACACCCGTACATCTAACTTTATACTTTTAGACGACGTCATTTCTTGTAGATCACTGTCATCTAAAGTCTTTTCAAATCTCACTGGTAGAAATGTGGACGGCTGTTTTGGTGCTGTCCACTTCTACGAGTAACATCACTGCCTTCCGGTCAAATTTAGTGTCCACCTTCTTTGCCTCCAGGATCCTGTAGCCAGCTTTCCGTGTCAACTCTTTTATCGCCATCTTTGGTGTGGGTTCACCATGCTTCTCCAGGGACGAAAGCTTTGTAGAAAGTTCCATTTTTCAATCTGTAAAGGAAAACCGACAATCTGTATAGCGAATAATCTTAACAACGAGTTCATCGTAAAACTGTTAACTTGGCTAGCGGATTGAGAATAACTATGCGTGAGCAACACACCGCAAATAGAGAGCGCAGTCGAATATCTTAAAGAAAACAGTTAAATGTGTAGTGTAGTCACTTACCTGTAATAATGAGAGCGTCGACACGTAGACGAAGAGTGACTGTGACGATCACCTTGCCACAGGTAGTATATACACCTTGGAATGAAAGTGGAGGTAGTCGCGGCTGTGGTCGTGGCAAACTGCCAAGCTGAATATAGACAGGAATGCAGCGTAGTTGACCCACGTTTCCATCACCACGGTAGGCTTTGAGCCAGGCCGTAGGGGTCTCGGCGCGTTTTTTATTATAGTGAGTTTCCCCAGGAGGCCTAATCTCACTTAACAAAGAACACTGAACACGTTCAAGTTCTCAACTCAATGCCGAACCTCTCCGTGTCACCTCTCTTTGCGAGTGGGCCCCAACCATCGCCCACTCTGTCGTGATGGCCACTCCATAACAAATTTGCCACCTCCGAAAAAATAAACTTTTTTTTGGTGTCCTTGCGAGACCGTTTAGCGAGTCCGTTAAAGTTCTCAACTAAAATGCCGAACCTTTCCGTCTCACTGTCAAGTACTCGCAAAAACTTTTATATTTTGCAAGTGTTTTTTCTGCCCCACGTGAGCTTTGAAGTTTTCAACTTAATGCCCAAACTCCTTAGCTCTCGCAAAGACATTTTTTTCCAGGAGTAGTTCTCAACTCAATGCCGAACTCCTCCTCCTCCTTCCGAGAAGGACATTTTTGTACTAATCTACATTATACTACTAGGCGGACGCGACAAGTCACTTTACTTGGTGAAGCCTTTCAATATGACTTTGCCTCATCCAGGTGAAGCTGAAGCATCTCTCAGTCGGTTTCATACAAGCCACTTTACTTGGAGAAGGCCTTTCAATGTGACTCGTTGTAACTTACAGAGGATGAGCGAGATCCGATTCTCAGCAAGATTCCTACAAGTCACTTTTACTCAGAGAGGCCTTTCAATGTGACTCGTGAAACACAAGCAGAGAAATCGGTTGTTGACCACTTTACTCGGTGAAGCCTTTCAATGTGGTCTATCGTAAAAACTGGAGTTTTTCTACGGGACACATTACGCTTCATCACTATAATAATTACAATGGTCCTGAAGAAACTTTCCACTAAGGTTTTGGTACAATAGTATGTAATCCCAGTCCAGCTGTTCAGCAAAATCGTGTATAAACTGCTCCGATAGAACCTGGTGACGACTTATTACTATCCAACAGTAAGTGTCAAAGTTCGGCATCATTTCACGTAAAATGAATTCAGGAAGGCGAGAATTTTCCAAAATCGTGGTCCAAATTACTTTATGGCTGAAATATTCTCAACATGTCAAACGAAAAAGTATAATTTGCCGATAAAAGCTTTCCAATTCAGAAAGCGACTAAATTTCAAAATGAACGCATCATGAGCACACCGACAGGCACTTTGGGCTCTCGAGAAATGAGGTCCCATACAGCAGCGGTAGCAGCAGCAGCTGTACTCGCCATGCTGACACGATGTAATCTCAACAGTGACCGTGAACAGAATGACTACTAAGCGGACTGGTGAGTCTGTTTATTCAGGATTTCAAAACGACATCTAGCAGCGTGCATTGCAACACCGTACATCTTCATCACGGCCGCTGTGTTGCGGTAGGGAGCAGGAAAACCGATGCGTTCCTTTACAACTGCATAATGTACTACTGTCATAACATGCCAGGTTGTCCAGCTCACAAACGTTAGAGTGAAAACCGTCTTAAAAAATTCGCTTTCTCATGACCACGTGTATAAATTATGGTAAACGGCTTGCACAGGTTGCGAATGACACTTCCACTGTAAGGGAAATCGCCTTCTTCCCACAAGATCATGTGATAGTTCTTCTTCTAACCACAGAGCTGTTGTACGCATTTTCTTGTTTAATCTCTCCCTAGGAAACGGAGGTTTGAAAACAATTTGACATTGAAATGAATTAGCCACAATGGCAAACTCTTTGATTATAAACGGTTTTTTTGTTACCTTGAAAAGCTTGAAATTCAACTACTGCCACATTCATCGCCGCTGGAATGTGGCCAACGTTTTGTAGCACTGGACGTCATCAAAAAGTCTGTCGCAAAGGTGAACGTGGTAAAGCCTCAGGCGGATCAACGTAACCCTCGTCCGGACTTTCCGTTGTTAGGCAATGCTAACACATCACCGACGTAAGATCTCAATAGATCCTCCGTTAAAAACAACTCGTTGATTTGACGTGTTTACGCAGGGCAGACAGTTGGTGAACTGAGTCCACTCGTCTACGGACAGAGTTAATGTATTCTTTCCGTCGTACAGTACAACGTACTGCTGACCAAATACTCTACGTACCACCATATTCTCTCCACTTTCGCTTTTAGAACTACTGAAATCTATGCACGCCTGTCGATTCCAAGAGTCCCGGTGATTTGGTTCGCGCACCCTAATAGAATGTTGAACATTTCAGGTTTCCAAAACGCAAACGTTCCCCTTTTACCTTTCATCAAGATACCGACACCGTTGTCCGTGATCAACAAACAATCCTACAATCAAGTATTTGGAACAATCAGGATTCAAAAAGTAAAGAGACTTTAGAAAAACACACCGGTAACTAGATTCGGGAGATTTCGTTTTGAGCTTTTACGGACTGATTTAACCTTGTCTATTTCCATTGGTTGACTCACCAGCTGGTCCTCCTCCTCCTCCTCCTTGAACACAGCATCAGCGACAGTAGCCAGTATGTCTTCACTCTTTCGCTCCATGATCACGAATGACTCTGTACACCTTGAGCAAACCATTAAGTACCTGACGTATTAGTCACTGGCTTATACAATTACATACCTCCTCCTCCTCCTCCTCCTCCCCTTCTTCCATAGAGGATATCGTATAGTCACTATCATCTTCTATGACATCGTCGTCGTCGTTTTGCACAGTGTTATCGTAAATTTCATTTAACAGTCTGAATATTTCATCTTCTTTCCGCCTGTCAATCATTACACATACACAAGTGTCTGGTACATCTTGACAATCCGGTGCGTATACGCACATTCGCAATAATGCATGTAGCCATCACTCGTCCGTTTCATTGTTGTTAACTGGTGATTGCGGATTAGTCTACGGATTTCACCGACCAAATCAAGGACAATATTTATCTTCCGTGAACCTTCCATCGTGGCGTCCAATTTGAAACTGAAAGATTCCTGTCATTTGCATCGTGTTTTATTCACGTTACATCATCTTCTTTACCGTGCCCTTGAGCATTGTGTAAACGAAATACGAGTCATGAAGCAGTAGACAGTAGGCTGTGGTGTTGGCCTTGAACGCTTCCGTAGCCTCAAATTCTAGCCGTACATCGACAGGTCCAGACTTGACCGAATCATTTTGGCGTGAACAATCAATCACATACAGAGGTGTTTTATTTTCAAACGTGTCCAGACTGACGTCAGGCCACCGACGACCCACCTAAATCGCCATAATAGGAGTTTTGAAATCTTACAAACATTTCGTAGAATATAGCGGGTGTCTCCGTGAATGTTGTCATAAGGGAAATATTGTGTATTAAATACAGGCGGATGTTCGATAACTTACAACTGTCAAAACATGACAATGTCTTTCTTTAAGTTGTTTTTCCTTTCTGTCTGGAAAGCTACAATCACGTATCGTGGGTTTCTCCAATTGAGAAGAAGTTTTTATAGTCCATGATTGACGTTCAGTTTGCGGCAGTACAGGGTATTCGTGCAACTCCCACGATCTAAACGGTATATGTATTGGAGTATCTTTTTCAACTAGACGTAGGATTTTAGCACGAAACAAGTCGGATACAGAGATGTGAGGCACCCGCCAGTACAGATTGGTGATCTTCAACGTGTGGGTCGCTGCGTCATCGCTAATAATAGCGTTGGCATCTGTCGCCGACCGCAGCAGTATCAACTCTTGTTTTACATTCACAATTTATTCTCTTGTAATCCTCTGCGAATCCCAACAACAACCTTAAAGGCACAGAAAATGAGAATTTGTTCATTTCTTTCTTTCTACCGGGGCCGAACCAGCATGCATTTTCCAGATTATTTTCGTCTTCCGCACGAGCTGATAATATATTTTTTAACGAACTGGCTATACCTACATTCTTTGTGCGATCAATTTCCACACCGCCAATCTCGTATCGGATATCATCAAAGAGAAAAGCGATCGCGTTGTTAACCAGAGACACTTTAGCATCTGTTGTACCGTCAGCTTTCTTACCGCTTACTGTACCCACAACGTGTAGTAGTGTGCTTTCAAAAGGAGCTGTTATTAAATCCTGATAACTGATTGGTATCCTTATTTCATCGTTATTATTAAACGTGGTTTGAAGCATACGGATTATGTGTGTGATATTCCAGTCCGGTAATGATTTCATTGTACTCAGCGGGACTCTCTATATCGAGCATTTTCACGAATTGCGCCGGTGGTTAACTTTAAAGCCAAGAGAGCGCAAGAAATTTGCGTTAGCAGAAGTTACCACTATCAGGCGCGACGGTCTAATGACCTGAATTATGTTTCACACCCTCCTTAAATACTAGACCCATGAGCACCCACTTTCTTTATATGCAACCTCAAAAGATAACGTTTCACCTCTGAGATTCACAGGATTGTTGTCTTGATCTTTAAGCTCGACAGTTATGGTGTGCACCTTCTGAACGTTGAGCGGTAAATAAATCACTGTACCAGGTGTCTCGACTATTTTATACCCCGGCTCTACTTGTGGGAAAGAAACTCGTGAATTAACGTGACTCTCTACACCGTTATCAAACGAGCCGCGAACAACGTTGCACTCAACTCTTATGCTGTTCACCTTGAGAATATTCACAGGCAGGTCTGAAGTGTGTACTTTATTAGCTTGCAGCACCTTTTTGCTGAAGCCCAATATCGATGCAATTGTGCCTTTCTTGCTGAAATCAATCTGCACGTTGCTTTTAATCTCGGTCTTAAGAGTATTGTTATTTGCATTCAAGCGGACTGTGATCCCCTCCGGTAGTCTCCCCTGTATATAATTCGCAATATCTTCTACTTCGTAAGAACCTTCCTCAAACGTTATCACTTCATCATGGTTTTCCGTAATAAAATTTATCGTTTACATTCTTTTCAATATTGGGAATAGAATTGAAACGTGCTCAGATCTATCAATCCAATTACGTAATCGCCATCACTGGTGTCGTATGGAGGAAATACGTCACAAGTTATTCTTGAACCTTTCCCGCTCAGGCAAAACATTCTTTCCGCTGAGAAACTCTAAGCACAGATGTCCACATACAACTGAATCAAACCCCTGACGACTTTGATAATTATACTGTATGTCAGCGGTGGGTCCGAAATAGTATATGAGTTCCCAAGGAGGGCGAAGATTTCCGAAACTGTCAAAATAGCTTACATTATGCCGGCGTTTTCTGTTAGCAAACCCAATGAGTACCGTCACCGTAACTTGAGTCCAGATTTAACTATAGCTGACTCGTATTTTCTGGGCCCTGTTTGAGGGTAACGTGTCACGCATAAAACACCCCTCTAAAATTGGGAATGCTTAGTTGTTTAGCGTAGTGGATCAACTCGAAATTTGTCAACGGTCTTATCGGGATCGAGATTTTTTTTTACAACAACTCCTCTTCTTCTTTCTAACACCAGCTCCCCCTTTGGATAAGGTTTTAGGTAAAGGCCCCTACCTTTCGTCTTTCCGCTCTTCTTCTTAACAACTTTCCTTCGTCTCTTCCCACCACCACCACCACCGAAAGCCGTTTTAGCTTTCATCGCACCAGTTACCGCTAAAGCAGCTGCTCTTTCACCTAAAGTCGCGTCTGACGCTTTTACTCTATCCCAAGCCCGCTTTGCCAACTCTTTGTCTGCTTGATTGCGATGCTCCGAGTCACTGTATTTATCGTAAGCTATATCGTGAATACGGCAGGCTTCATCCAATAAAAATTCACCCCCTTCTCACCCCCTAGCGATTCTTTTTTTTTTCAAAAATGTGCCAGGTCCGCAGAAAGAATAGCCGGGATGTGTGCTTCAAAAGGTAGAAGGTCAATCGCCTTGTAATAACACTAGAGATAATACCTCCTGCTCCTCCGATGGTTCGCTTTCGTCTGACGGACGACCCTTTTGCGCTTTGCCATTTTATCCGCGCCGTGGCCAAAACCAGACTGCAGTGTATGGCTTGCAATCACAGTTTATATAATTAGTCTTCCGATCTCATTATTTTCGTTTTGGCGTTTAAGAAAAACGGATCAACAACGTTTGAACGAAATCCACTGGTCTTTAGCGACCGATCTAACACTATCACCAGGAGGAGCGAGACGTATATAGAAACTGTAAAACACTTCACTTAAGACACGAACGAGATAGTTCATTGTCACAGCATCCTGCATTTCGGTAGGGTCTGCAACTAACCCTAAACTTTTTGTTTTGCAAACTCCCAACCGTCTTGCTTCTTTGTAACTGTGTTTGCGTTGAAATAGTTGAGCGTCACAGCGTCACGAAGCTCGACAGGATCGGCCACTAGCTTAACCTTTTGTTTCCAAGCTCCCAACCATCCTGCCTTTTTTTGATAGTGTTATTTTTGAAGTAACCGAGTGTTAACGCGTCATCGTTTTGTTTAGGGCTCCCCAATTTGATGTAATCTAAAGCGCTGGAACTTGTAAGATTTATCCTTTAAATCTTTTGACGGTATGTGTTCGGCCAGTTGAGCGAGTGGTTAGAGCATCGTATGGTCTTGTAGCTTTACTTATATTGCTCAATCTCTGTTTTCCGACAGTCAATTCCATCTTTCCCGATTATCACCGATTTTACTGGTCAGCGTTTGTAGATTTTACGGCGTCGAGATCATCTTCTGGACTTTTTTACATGTCTTAGACGCTTCCCGTTAATGTCGTAGTCACCTTCGGCCGTCAGCTTGAATCCATCTCCTTTCGGTCCCCCTTAACCCGCCTTTTCCAAACTGCCTGGATCGCCGTCCAAACTTGTCAACACTCATTGTGCAAGTGATGGCGAGTCACGAACTTTACTCTTTATAAATATCTTATCCCAGTCGATATATGTATGTGCATCAACGTTAAAGTGTGCTTGAAACCTACCAACAGCTACGGTACTGTGTACTCTATTGATCCAATGGAACAATTGAACCGCTAAAAGCTTCATAGAATTTTCTTGTGAATCTTTCAAGCTGTTTAACTTGTCGGTTAAAGTAATCATTTCGGTCTGCAGATCTCCTAACTTACTGATCAACGTCTGTAGATTAACAGCGTCTAGTTCATCTTCAGGGTTCCCTAGATTTCTCAGACGTTTTCTCTGCACGTCATAGTCACCTTCGGCAGTCACATTGAATCCCTCGCCTTTCGGACCTTGTTTAGCCTTTGTACGCTTGAAGCGTCGTCCAAACTTGTCCACACTCATTTTACAAGTGATGAAGACTCCTCCTGTACATTGCTCTTTATAAATATCTTATCCCAGTCAATATATGAGTTTTCATCAGCATCTAAGACGGCGTGGAAGCGAGCTGGAGGTACGGTAGTGTGTATCTTGTTGATCCAGTGAAATAGTTGAACTGCTAGACGTCTTATAGCTTCTTCATTTGTATTTTGTAAGCTGTTTATTTGATCCTGCTGAATAAGCGCTTGATTCTGAAGGATTGCAATTTGAGAGTACAATCTTCTTACATCTTTCTTTAGCTTTTTGTTTACAGTATTCATAACTCTCTGGAATGTCTTGCTTCTTCAGAGATTGTGGCCTCTGACCAAACTTATTGACGGTCATCTCATCAATGATCTGAATCTCGCGTTTACCATCACCTGATATAGTCTTTGATTCTTTCAATTCTTCAATGATATTTTATAATCTCGTTCTTGTGGTTCGTGTTTCCAGCTTCAGCGGATGCCACCAACAGCCTAAGACGGTCGCACAACTCATTTGGATCGTTCCAGTAAACCGTAATCGGGATCTGATAGTGATTTAGTCACACTATGAGCTTTCCTGTCAGCTCCAGAACCCTTAACTACTTTTGGAAATAAGTCTGAAATTACATACTTATACTTGAGCGACGTGTTGCGATTGATAACTCCATTTGGGTTATAGTTTCTTTTATGAGCGCTAGTTTTCTTCAGTATATTCTTTGTAAGCGATTTTGTCTTCGTCATTGTAGATTTCATCATCCGGTATTCGCTTGAAAATCAACTCGTACAGACCCTCTTGTGGCTTATACGCCACATCATCTATTCGAATACTACCGTCCCTCATCAAACTGCAATTCCTTATTGCCAACCATTAAAGTATTTTTTTCGTAACGAGGACCGTAAAGATGGTCAATTTTAGATGAACGCCCACCCAAATCCTTCATAAGCTCTTGCATGTACTTTCTGGTCAACGGATGAGCAAAGCTGTCGGCGATATATTGGGACGCCGTCTGTAGACCCGTAGGTGTTGAGAGCATTTTTGTAATTTCGCTGTTTCCACCATCACCTTGGTCGTCTGTCTCAAACACTTCTTCTGCTCCAGAATCAAGTCTAGTGGAGACCGATGGTTTAAATGGGGAAGATTCGGCGAAGAAAATACATTTGGTAGAAACTCTGAGTTTTCATCATCGGTCATCATCTGCATCATCTTCCTCTTTCTTGATTTCCTTCTTGACATCGGTGTGTTAAAGTGCGGGTCTCCTTGGTGTCACGCAATTCCTTGATCAACGGCTGGTATTGCTTTTCAAACATCTCCTCGGACTCCAATTCACCCCCGCTTAAAACCGATTATACTTTTGTTTTATAGCTTTCTTTAATTTTGATATCTCCGTCATAAGCTGCTTCTTGTTTCGCGCCATGATTGACACTGAACCCACAGCCTGCTATCTGTTTATTTATATAGGATTTTTCCTCATCTGTTCGAAAAAATGATGAAGTATCGAATAATCTGCACTCGTCATACCGCGGAACTAGCCTTACCTCCACTCTATCGTCAAACCTTACCCTCTTCATGGTAGTTCTACTTGTCTAAAAAACAATGCCCGCTTTCTTGTGTTTTTCTAATGTAACGAATCACTTCTTTAAGTGAAACACCAGAGGTCAATGGTAGGCCGTAGTAATATCTGTCTGTCTCAGGATTGAATCTGGGTAATGCGTTCTCGTAGCGTCATATCTCTAAAAATAAATGTTCTTTTAATACCGTGCCGCCACTGAGGGATCTCAGCGACCGTATACTGATCGTTTGACCACTGTTCTGTCCATATATTCCTTCAAACGTTGAATAGGTCGATCAACGTTAGTGTTGTGCAACAGATATGAGTTTAGAAGAAGAAACTCATCCGAGTTTGCGCCGGTAAATTCATGCCAGCTTCTAAACAGGTTTGGTTGCGTTATTTTTATACTCAACCGGTTTTCGTTACCAAAGAGATGCCGAATTTTTCGCACTGCAGTGGTACTGTGGGTAATGCAATTTTCAAGAAATCTGCTGTGTACAGTCCTTGACATATGTTGTTCACTGCAGCAAACGGTTTACCCCGCCTTCCCATTACACTACTAGGCATTGGGCCGTAACTTACATTGTAATTATGTTTAAGTAACACCGCGACCGCGCAGTGCACGTCTATAGAGTGTAACGGGGGATCTAACTGGTATACTGCGCTCAGTCAACACTATACACTTAGTGGCATAAGGTATATCACAAGCATACTTCAACATCCTTAAGTATATCTGAGTAAAGTTCAAACTACCGTGACTGTTACTGAGTTTCAATATCGGCTTGCCAAAGAGGTCGGGGAACGGTCTAAACCGAGACAGTAGTTCATGGGTTCACGCACCGTACCGTTTAAGCATGTCCTCATGGTAAATTACCAATTCAATAGGTACATTCTTCTCCTGACACTCGGCTATAAACGCTATCCACCTATCTCTGTTGTATATACGCTGGCTAGATGAAATCATCAACAGCACTATTGGCGGTAAGCTCCTGCTGTAGCAACCTGGTCTTCTATGACGCCAACAAAGTCTATTATACGCATGACCGTGTGCACCACGTCTACTGCAATAGTTACCGCAAAACCTTTTCTTATCTGCGTAATACCACGTGCAAAGATTAGAGCTTACCTTTGTAAGTCTCTTGATACCACCCGCAACCGGCATCTGCATACCTTCTAACGTCGTTGTAGTAATAGATCCGCGTACTCATAGTGACTCAAGGAAAGTGTCAACCCCAACGCGGTATCTGCCCTTATAAAAGGTCGCGATCCTTGTCTATGACAAGAAATCCATGCTTGTCATTCCACGCTAGAGTGCATAGTTTTTTCAAAGAGTCATACGGCATGTCTGTATTGATGTGATCAGCGTACACGTGTTTAAGATTCATGTCATCCTGTTTAAAGAGTATTAAAAAATTTGCATTGTCTCGTATCAGTTGTTTGGGATCCTGCTGTACGTTTGGCCAAGATAGAAAACATCGATATTGTTGTGACGGCCCATAGTGAAATAAGCGCGGATGTTGTCATGCTTTTCACACGCTATGTCGTCGAAAACCATAATGGAATGCGGTTTGGCTTCGCTAGGACTTATAACGGTGTTATTGTCATCTGAAGGAAAGTAACCAATCTCTTTTAGGCAATACCTTTGCAAGAAATTGGTATTTGGGTTGATAAAGTGATTTAGAAAAAACGTACACGTTCTCGTAAAACAAGGCCGTTTGGATCAAACAAGAGGTTGAACAGCACGTAGGTTTTACCGCAATTAGAAGGCCCTGCAATAATACAGCGTATAGAGTTTGGTAGGAGAAGACCGTGCTTGCTTTTTTCCAAATCTCCCCCTCCACCCACATACCGGTCAAAATTAGACACGGGTAGCTCCAGAGACTGCTTCACGACACGCATTCCAGCTGTTACTGACTGCGCATCGTAAATATCTATGTTTAAATTATAGCTTGCACCAGCAGTCGCTCTCTCTCTCTCTCTCTCTTGGACGGAACATTAAGTCCTCAGATAATATGCTTCTTGTCTATCCCCACGTATCACTTGTTTTTTTATCGAAACCTGTCCATCTAACAAGTACTTTATCTTTTTTTCTTTTTAATACTTTTTCAATTAGATAAACGTCACCAGTTTTTGCTTTGGCTAGTTCCTCTTTGTAAAAACCACCTTTTAACACAGTCCCGCTAGAGTCCATCAGAATGTATGTCTTTGGATTGCTCGGTTTCACGGCGAACACTGTGAATATTTCATTCGTCCAGTTCGGCATGTAACCTTTTTTTAAAAACACGCTTGTACTTGCTAATTCTTACTTTATCGTTCACGTTGAACTTTGACTCGATCTGTTTTTTCCCTTTATTTCTTTCTCGATTTTCGATACGCGTCAGAATAAGCTTTACGTGTTTTTCCCTCACATCCTTCGGTTTCATACCGATGCTCCTGTGAACGGACGCGTTGTACTCCTTAACTATTCTCGGTAACATGGAGAGCCACTCGTAATTACCTCTAGCAGTAAACAGTTTCCACAATTTTTTCTTTTAGCGTCCGATTGAGCCGTTCTACTATACTTGCTTTAAGCTCTGAGTAAGTGTTATAGTGATTTTATTTCGTACGCCGTCATCAGTTTGTTAACATGAATGTTGAACCATTCTTTACCCCTGATCGGTCTGAAAGTTCTTCATCTTATGCTTCTTCAAAATTGGTTCTAACGCTCTCGCTACCTCTAATCCGGTTTTAACTCTTTAGCGGTACAGCAAAAGCAAACTTTGTTAAGCAATTTATCATCGTAAGTATGTATTTCATACCTTTGTTTTTCACCAGCGTACGGTAGCATCTCTACAAGATCCGCTTGGTACAAATCGTCTTTACCTTTTTAAGGTGACGCCACGCCTCTTGAAATTGCGACGAGCCGGTCTGTGTAGCTCGTTAGCTATTGCTTGACGCTTGTCCATTACGCAAATGATGAATATCTAAGTAATCTTTTATATTTAACCCCCTAAATTCTACAGCCCCTCCACCGCTGTAGACCGTGGCATGCTCCAAAAGACGCTAGTTCATGCCTCCGTTATCCCCTGGCATTACCGATGGTTGTCAACACTCTATCGACTGTCAACACGCCGACCGGGAATACCCATACAGCCCCAACCAACGCTGTATGCTGTGATGGGACAACGAGTTCCCACCTCCCTTCCTTGTTCCGTTGAACAAGGGTATTCTCTCGAGCAGCGATAAAGACCGAGAGTATGATACTATATTCCCTTTAGTAGTGGTAGTAGGATTGTGGAAAGAGTTTATATAATCTAGAGTCTGCAGAGGCATAAATCGGATTAGTGGCTGAAATTAGCCTTATTGCATACTTCATATCATTATACACCTGCTGACGTAAAAACACGGGTTTCCGAGCGCTTTTAAACAGGGTGGTGGACGCTAGAGGTGCCCGTCCAGTGAAGGTTTCACCCCATCTACATGCGTGAGTCCTCGCACCTTACATGGTCACACCTCGTAACGACCGAAGGAAAAGTTTGTTTCTACGGTGTTTAGACCAACCTCCTCGTCACCCCGGCTCTGGAACCGCGAATACAACAGCGCAGGAAGTGCGTCACAACATGTGTTGACCACATGTTGCTAGTAGAGGCGCCGTTCTGCCACGTATCCCGCTCTCAGTACTGAGTTTCGGCTCCGTGCAGAGTGCTACCAATTATTCTTGGTGCGTATCACCTATAACTCGTTTCTCGTTGATACGTTTTCAATAATACCACTATCACGATCATCCTCTGCGTCATCCGTGGTCTCCAGTGCTAGTGATTAGTAGTTTTTTTGCGGAATTCGCAATCAGGATATTCGGGTGAGGAAGATGAAGAACCAGAATATTTCCGGTGTCGTGGTGATGGTGGATGGAGTACGACTAAAGGGAATACAGTACAGAGGTAAATTTAATTCATTATTTTCTCATTTTCGCTCCAAACTCAATTCGACTGTGACAATAGACTCATTACTTGTTAACATAATTCTGTATTGTCAGCATAAGGTACCATCTAACATGGTTTTTGACATTTTACAATAACCATAAGGCAGGTTCCATACTCACCTTCGCGTCTGCGTTTTGGACCTGTAATTTTGAAAACCTTTGTCTCTTTGACAGTAACTATTTGCCTGGACTTTGTTCTCCTAATTCTGTTTTCTTCAATATCGAGTGTTACCCAGGTTTCACTAAGAACCATTTTCTTTAAGTTTTTCAAAATTTTAGATTTTTTTTGAAGTTTTTAGGTTAAGAGTGAGACCCTTGATTTTGCAGACAGATACAAAATCGTTTTTTGTTTGTGGAAAAAACGCGATAAGCATACGTCTTTGGACCACCGGAAACAAATTCTACAATATGAGATCCGGGACCGTAGTCTTTTAGCCAGCTCGTCTGTCATCTGCCCTAGGTAGTCGCCGTATTTACTCTGTACAAGCCATTTTTGTATACGTACACAACACTGTCTGTATCGTAGTACAATACTTGTTTACCCAGTGCCTCCAGATTGATCATAAAGCTTTAAACGGGCTTGACTTGTAGTGTAGGCAGCTAGGACAAACGTTTACAGTGGCTAATGACTCGCCCACTTCCTCTAAATGTTGCCAGCTTACCAGGACAACGTCATCGTTGATTTCCTGTATTCTGTTTACGGCAACGCTAGAATCCATACACAGCTTAAACAGTTCCTCAGGGTCTCTGGTGATGAGCGTTTTTGTCTGGTTTTCTCTCTGCCCAAACTTACCCCAGAACGAGTTAAGCATTAACTTTGCTAGAGAGCGGAGGCCTTCGTTTTTCTCTATCTTTGACGGATCGAGCTTTACTCCCTCGTGGTCGTAATAATCCTGCACATATTTTTCCTTTTCCTCGTCTGACCGACACCATGATGGATAGCCGGAACGCCTCTTGTTTTATCTTTAGAAATTTGTCGATAAAGTCTGTAAACAATCCGCCCGTTTCGAAAGTGGCTACGTTGTACTCCCACAGCTCGTACATTTCAACAACTCTATAGCCTTTTTCAACTGCCTTCCGTACTTCATCCATCGTCCATGTGCCAATCAAACGCCCTTTCCTCGTCACTGTGTTGACAGTCATCGTTGTTGAGCTCTTCGCCACAGACATTGCACAGTACAAACATTAATTTGTCATTCATTCTAGCTGGAAGCACTGGATGATAAAGATCTTTTTGGAGGTAGCATTTTGCACTTTAGCAAGCCCTCAACCTGCATTCCCTCTCCTCTGCACTCTTTGTCACCAATGTAGATGGTAGGATGGGATATCGGATATTTACCATGTTTACAAACGTAGGGATATAGGGAGCATACGTCCACATACTGTATTGTCTCATCTTCCGTACGTACACTTGTAATACGTCATGGCATTTCCGGTTCTTCCTCCGAAAAATGCGTCTCGTGGATTGAGCGGTAAGGTGTTCAACACGGGATGGTTTTCCAAAATATGTTAGCTCCTTTTCTGATTTTAGTTTTATTTAAAGTCACACTGCCACATCTCTACCACCTCATAAGGTGTACGTGACAGCTTCTCGATTTTGGCTCTTGTCCTCTCGTATCTGAGTTCGAGGGTGTCAGAAGGATCTTCTTTCAACGGTTCACCTCTTTTGTACGGGAAACACTTTGGACATCCGTGATAGTAACAACCTTGAAATTCATATATTCTGTCTCCATCAAATCCATCCACCTTCATTCCTCAATGTTGACCTCTCGCTCTCTTCCTGCGTGCTGTATTCTAACACCTCGCCGCTCTCTTCCCACGTCAACCATTGTAAAAGAAATGCCAGAATGATTGTCCACTAATCTGTATCCTTTCTTTGGCAATATTCCGATTGTTTCAGGCTTTAAGAAATTACGTCCTAAACGCTAGGTTACATGCGCTAGCTATGGTGACAGCTTCCAGAAACGGGTCGACATTGCATTCGGCTAAAAATAGGGATCTAAATTTAATACACGCCTTTGCCAGTATGTCAACGTCAGAGATGCAATATTCTATCAATTCCTTCTGAAAGTCAAACACATAGTTATTGCATACCTGTTCATTGTGCCATTTCTCGAAGTCTTTGTAGTTCTCTTTTCAAACATTGACTCTGGGCAATAGAATACTTTTGCTGGTATCGGTCCCACGTAGTTTTGGTTTGCGATCGTGTTGAACAGATGAGGGAAGTAGCCTTTTCTTCATTTCGGGACCAAGATCAAAGGCTTTAGGAATGAGCGGACAGTGACATGGGAAAGTAAGTTGAGAGAGTCAATGAAACGTACGTTGTCAAACTCCAGCAAAATTACTTTTGTCCCACGAGTAATGACTTCCGGTGTGAATTTGTCTCTTCCAGAATATATCTCAAGATGAATTGGAAGTCGAATCCTTGTCCGTTATGAGCTATGACGCACACGTCTTGTGTATGGTTTGCGAATTTCCATTACATAGTTCATAAAACTGGATATTGGGTCTTCCTGAAAGATTTTTCTGCGTTGGAGGCAGTTTTCACAAAACTCGTTTATTATTTATACATTGGCTACAGAACTGTTCTGAGACGCACAAGTTAGCTTTGTGAACCTTGACGTCAGGCTCGTTCTCTAAACATTCGTCCTGACGAGTCTCCAGGTCAAAGAATATGTACAGTACAGAAAGTTTATCATCTTAGTGGGTACTTTGTTTTGGCGCATGTAACATTGATGATTAGCGGGTTTAAATTCTGCGCAAGTGCTACAATATACTTCACCGCATTCATGTTGTGTTTTTCTATGTTTCTTGTATATGTTTTTTCTCACAGTCGAGACACTTCTGTACGTTTTTGCAGAGATCACCTTGGTGGGCAGCAAAGCAGCGCTGGTTTTTAAAGTGACGATTACACTCAGGGCAAGTTATTCCTGAATGCTCGAGCTTGCAGGGAGGTGAGATTGTGCTACAAGCAGAGCAGACATTAGAACATCGGTGATCACCTCTGTGGTCATACGGCACATGACAAGCTTCACAATAGAAATGGCAAGCGAAAGCTGCTGTCAAAATTAGTTATCACGTTGAAGTGACCTTTGTGAAACAACAAGTTTATTTTATAAGAGGCTTCCGTATTGTTACCACTGAAGTATACGTCCCGCCCTTTTGCATTATAGCTGAATACTGTTATGTTATATTTCTTCAAGTGGTCTTGAAACTTTTCAAGTTCAGCTATACCAGCCCCCTCTTCTGAAATATTAACTCTTGCCTTTGCCATTAGTTTTCTGTGCTCTAAATGTTTGTCTCTTAGCCTTGTCTTCTCGTATAGCTTTAAGTTGAGGATCTTTTTTGGCATAGGCTTTTGCTACCCACTATAGCTCGGGGCAGACACAGATTATCGCTATTCTTAATGACTACGATACCTTTTCGTCCTTTGCACTCTTCGCTGAAGCTATTGTATTTACCGGGCCTATTTCTACCTCTACCTACGGGCAGATGACAACCGTACAAGACACTTGAAACGTATCACTAGAAGTGACAGATTCAGCGTTACTCTGTACAATACCTCCAAATATTTTCCATAACACGTCAAGGTTAACTTCATCAGCTGGTCTAAAGGCTACGTATCCCGGATCTTTATTTCTTGAAATTTAAAACTGTTCAAAGTGAAACCTAGTAATCTGTATCTGAAGCTTTAGCTTTCATTTGCTTCTACAACTTCTCCGAACCCCCGCTTAATCCAATCCAGTTCAGATATTCCTTCAGGAGGACTGTTGAATTTTAAACGTTGTTCTCATACCGTAAAGTCTAAACTTTTTGACATACGTTTTCACTGGTGTTTACTAAATATACAGGCTCTAGCATATTTACCGACATGATATATGGCTTATTGAGAAAATGTAGTTGAGGTTTATGTTAAACAAATATGACAATGTTATTTTAAATTTGTTTAAATGAACGGCTATCGTTGAGATGGTACAATGTAGCTATACACAATGACAATGACAGAATAGTGTTAAGTGAACAAGTAAGAAGCAGGCTTACCACAGTGAAGAGCAGCACGGTTTAATGACTGGCCATCGGTCGGCCGCTCTATTTATATAGCGCTCGGTAATGTTCGGTAACCTGAGCACCTATAAATAGCTGACTCACCGGTATGGACTGAAGACTAATGATCTGCACTTGGCTCACGTAGCTCCCAGGCTGACGCAATATGATTTAATGTTTCATGTTGGTTACTGTGGAATGCACATCTGTGTAGTTATTACTGGAGTCGTTGGAATGTGCACCTGCATCCGTCACCGAGAGAGGGAGAAGAGCCGTTGGAATGCACATCTGTGTAGTTATTATTGGAGTCGTTTAACGCCGGGCGCCCCGCGCCGCACGTACAGCCATATCGCGCCGCCACGCACAACTCGTCTCCGTGGTCCCAGTGGTCAGCGCGACAGTCTCGCATTCGTAGGGGCCCGGGTTCGGATACCGGCCGCCGGAGACACAAATTTTTGTTCATCCGCCATGACACCGTCCGCCATCGCTCGTCCGCCATCGCTCTCGTAAGTGGGGGCTTGCTGCTCTCCCATTGGCTGGGGGGTCGTCGCAGGGGGTCTAGGAGGGGGCGGGGGGTGTTGGAGGGGGGAGGGGAGGGGGGCAGGGGGGCGTGGCCTAGCCGCCATTGCTGCTTTCTCATTGGTCCAGAATAACTCCATAAGAGCCCATGTTAGCGCTAAAGTGGCGCCCGTTCTACTACAAGTCACGAGTACGAGAAACACAATCACACATCACACCGGCACGGATGAAAGTGGGATAGTAACACAAAAATCGATGTCGGCTCTTTCTTTCAAAAACAAAGGGAGGCCTGAAAAATATACTGTGAAAATTACTGTGAAAATTACATGTCATTATAACAATCGATGCCTGTTTTCTGTCTTCCAAGAGGAAACGATGTCAGCGGCAAGTAGACCTCTCTGTCCCTATCTACTGCTAGTAAGTACCCGATAAGTAAGTTTAGATTAGATTTTACATATGAACCTGAGTTAAAGATAACCTTTACGAGCACTCAGTTATCTCAGCTTTAATGTTGGTACTACTTTGAGGGATGTTTTCTTTCGCTGGAAGTGCGGGGTTGCGCCGAAGGGAAGACCGCACTGATGGAAAAGAGCATTTCTGACCGGTACTTTACCGACCTCGGACCACATCCTCGATCGTCCAAATGTTCCGACGTCAGATAAAGTTGGACTTTTGGCAAAAAAGAAGAACACCTCTCGAGATTGTATCCGAATTCAAGCTCAGATATTAAGTGAGCACTCGGACTATTTATATTTGTAATACGTACATACGTAAGCATAGCTCAATAACAAATGTAGATAGGGACTGAGTGGCCTCCTCACCGACATCGCTTACTTTCAGGAGATAGAAAACAAGAACCAATCGTCATATTGGCATGAAATTTTAACAGTAAATAAAATTGAATGTTCTTTGTAATAATGGAGTTTTTTAGGTATCCAATAAGAAAAACATTTCCAAAAGTAGTGGCCTCCGGATAACAAAATTATAATTTTTATGTTTAACCTTTTTGAAACCTTAATTGTGGTTATACAATTTGCATTCATCTCCCGGACTTTAATGCTATAACACCATAGTATCTAAAAGATCTTGCTTCTGTATACTACCTCTTACAAATGAACAATACATTCTGCGCTCATGTCGTAATAGGTTGATCTTTTAATATCTAAGTACTTTTTTATTCTCTTAGGAAAAAAGTCGAGAAATTACACTTAGTCCTAGCAGCACCTGCATTCTGGTATAAGGGTAATGCAGTATCGAGCAGGTAGTGTACAGGTATAGGCGGGTGTCAGGAATAGAGTCGTTAATATTTATTCCTTGACAGCGACCTTGACACTCAGGGCTTCTTCACAGAGACTGCTGATATAATAATCTTATTTAAGGCCGTAAAATTGGTGTAAAATATATATATATATATATATATATATATATATATATATATATATATATATATATATATAATTCACATTTGTTACAAGACTAGGTGTGATATAAGAAAGAGAAATCATTTATTGTAGTTTTTTGTTAGAAATTTGGTAGTCAAAAGTGCATCCGAAGAGACTTTTAAAGTTTTTCCGAACGCTTAGTGCTGGGATTCATGGATAAATTATAGATAAAAGAAATCTTACTTTGCCATACAAATTTTCTTTTTCTGTATATACTAATTATTTCAGCATGATTTCAAATTACACTTAACTATAAATTAGCAACACTTTTGCAATATCTTTAAGATCTTAAACCATTCCAAAACCATACCATGATTAACAATTGTATTAATAATTTATTTTTAAATGTAATAAATGTTGTATTTTACTGTATTTATCATAACACTTAATATATTTTAAGACGCTTCAAAGTATAGATTTTACAATACAGGCTAATGGGTAAAATAAAAGTACATAGCTTTTTAAGTTAAATTATAAATAAAACATAGTTCAAAACGTGTAACGAACTGTTAAAAAATGTTTTCTTTGTTGTATTCTATAGATTTAAAATCTCCGCCGAGTATGGTGCTGCTCATGTTTTCAAAAATACTTTAAAAATCTTGTCGTAATATTTTAGTATTCTATAGCTATAGGTTCTTTTCTTGCGTAGTAGGCTAACGGAATCTGAACAATGCAAATTCTTAGATACTAACTGTATGTGTCTATCGGGAGACTAATTTATTAATGTTCCATTCGAAACAAAAGGATAAAGGTTTAGTAGCTAGTATAACAACTAATAGACTTCTATAGTTCAAAATAATTCTCAAATGTTAATGTCAAACTTTAAAAATGTCAAAAATAATTCGTCCCAAAAATAATAAAATGGACTCTACTAAACGTGCAGTAGCGATAATAATCGTTAAAAAGCAATACTAAAAGCTATTGCGATTAATTCCATACTTATAAGTAAATATTGAACACTTCAAATGTGTATGGTTAACTTAATTTGTGTTTTGTGTAGTTTAAAATGTGTTTGCTGAAAAGCCATCAGTCACAGTGCAACGAAATGGGTTATAGTTTCAAACTTGAAAAGTCGCATTTAATATAGTGCTTTGATTGAAATTTAACAATAATTACGGCTAGCCAATACAACATTTACGGATTGTGGAGTACCTCAAGGCCTACTACTGTGCCAGCGTATCATCTTGTTTATGTACACACAAACTCTTATCAATACCTTAATACTAAATAGGTCACCTTTTCACCAGAAATATAACATTATAGAGTTCTAGTTTTAAAATTGATTTAGAATATTTTTATTTTTATTGAAACTTAAACGCAGAATCTAGTATAGGTTTTATGAATTAATAAGTGTTTCCCCACAAGCATTCGTTCATAAAGGTAAAGAAAATAGGATTCTATTAAAATCTCTGCTATTGTAATTTTCTCTAGTATGCACAATAAATTGTACACTCCTCTCATACTTCATTGATTTCATCTTTCTTATAAAAAATAATTGCAATAAATTTACTCTTTCAAAGACATGAATTGAAAGAGCTTAGAGTGTTTACATTTTACCAGTAAAGCGATATTTAACTGCAACTTTTTGTTATATCACCGTTAAAACAGTTAATTTAATTGTAGACATATCATGGTAAATATAATATGTCTACAATTAATTTATGTTGCAAAACGTAATTTGTTTATCTTCATTATGTTTTCATTATATTTTATTTTAGTTTGGTGATTATTATATTTAAAAAAATGATTCTATTCTCTCAAGGACAATTTTAGACGGCTTTAGCTTACGTCGCTTTTACTTGCAGGCATATTTTAATAAATCTATATATGAGTTGAAACTACAATCAATACTAAAATTAAGTCTTCTTAGAAAGCATACTGATCGCTTAATTAATTCCTCGAACATTATTTTACAACTAAAATACTAAAAATCTCCGACTAATATATATGTCATTTCCGACGTACGGCTTCAGAAGCTTTAGAATTACTATTTTTATATATAATTCGATAAGAACATTGTTATTCAATAATGTTTGGAAGTTTGGGTATTAATATTTTGTCAGTTATATACGAGATAAAATAACTATTTTATTATTTGTTTTACAATCCCAGTCCTGAAACGGCCTCAATATTTGAATCTTTCAATAATCAAAGTGACAATGCTCAAATAAAACCAGACGTGCTGCTTTATATCATACGTGACTCAGCATCTGCTCAAGGTGACGTTGCTCTCTGATACGGTAGCGATTTGGCAAACAGCTGAGCATGCAAATTATTTTAGTGGTGCAACGTACATAAAATATTATCAGGGGAATTTAGACTAATATAGTGTTTATTTATCAATATACTATGTTTTTTAATAATATTTAAATAAAATTAGCTTTTGTTTTATTGTTTCCACTGCACTTTAATTAACGGATGACTCTGCACCCAAAACATTCTCAAAACATTATTACTCTAATACCAAAAATAAAATTATTCTTACTCGATAAAGATTTTGGAATATTCTGATACTGGACACATTATTTCATATAAGAAGAACACATTTTCTACTACCTTTGATGCAATTTACGAGCAATCTACTCATTAATAAATAAATGAATAAATTGCCTTTATTTGCAAGCATTTCTCAATAATATACTGTTCCCCGAACAACTCAAGTCAATGTATGGTTTAACTCAAAAGTAAGCAAGAGATAAAATTACAATATAACAAAACAAAGTTCAACCATTTAAAACTAAAAGTCTCATTGATTCTATTTATTACAAATACTTATCTAGCTTAATCTAATATTACATAAAAACAGTATAATTATATTATGTGTAATCATCTTTGTAAAAATGTCTTAAGTATACATCTAGAAGAGCTAAGAGCACAGTTTTTGAGATCAATGGAAGGTCGTTGTACAATTGGGGGTCAAAGTATGAAAAGCTTCTCCTTCCGATTTCTAGTTTTACAGAACAAACTTTTAGCAGATTGCTATGGCGGGCACTAAAACACATTTTTAGCTATGTATCTCTATGTGCCTCTCCAGTCAAAGTAGGTAGGGGGTGTCAAACTCTTGTGTCTAGGCTAGCAACTGCCTATAACACTTACGGAGCCCCACCGACTCGATCTGCCCTTGCACCCCCAATATCTCGAAATTTGCAGTTTGCATGTGCCACTCATGGACATCCCTAAGCTTACCCTGATTTACGTCATACATCGGCTTTTGCTGTACCCAGTGTAAGTTCAACTGGAAGGTATAAAACAGCCAGAAGTTAACCCCCTCCCCCTGGAGAGGCAATAACGTTACCCGGGACAGTCACATGTTGTACAAATACTAGATTGTCTGAGTCTTTAGTTAAAGCGTAATTAAACTCTGCAAAATTGTTTCACCTATTATTTAAATCCTGAAATAGAAACGCGTCGCTTAAGCAATACGGAAGAATCCATTTTTATTGTTCTCGAAAACAAATATGGTTCAGCTGAAACGAATCATTCTTTTTCGATGAAAGCAGTTATTAGCAGATTATCGAAGCCTTATTGACAGTGAAGACCTTGAATTGTTGCACAATAATTTACACAATAATGTTTTACGTGTAAAAATTTAATAAAACGACATTATAACCAGTAATAACGTCACCACAAGATGTTCTGTCCAAACAATTTGCCTGAGCGTACTGAAATAAAGTATTTTTGTATGGTTAACTAAAGTTCCAAGAATGAAGTCTAAAGTTGCTCTGCATTCTGGTATAAGGGTAATGCAGTATCGAGCAGGTAGGGTATAGGAGGGTGTCAGGAATAGAGTCGTCAATATTTGTTCTTTGACAGCGACCTTGACACCCACGGCTTCTTCACAGAGACTGCTGATATAATAATCATATTTAAGGCCGTTAAAGTGGTTATATATACAGGGTGTTTACTAAAGGTGTTCCAATATTGTATTATTTTGTTTTAGACATGAAAATTATCAAACTTCATATAGAGGTATGTCCTAATAAAACCTTTAGTTTCCCGTCTTTCTGTCTGTATGTGATTTTTACCAAACAAGTTATATCTTTTATACCAGTAAAGATAAATTTATGCAACTTTGCAGTTGTATTTACCTTTTGTATACTCATTTTAGAAATAAATATGAACAAATTATCTCTATCCGTTTCAAAATGGCGGCCAATCATAAATTCTGATGTTAAATTCCGCAAAATCGATATCTTGTATGAAAATTTTACAAGAATAATAAAATGTTGAAAACTTTATTCTAAATCTAACAGTGGTTGTTTCTATTAAATCGAATAAAAAACAACTGATTAGCACTACCAAACAAAATGTACAACCTGATTTATTTTACAACATTACACAACAGTAAGTATAGTTTTATAAACTGTTTGACTCTGAACAGCTGATTTAAATTCAATGAGCTGATTAATGTGAACAGCTGTTTATTTAAGCTATTAAAAGTTGTTTATGTTTCTGGCATTGTTTGCATTTTACTCATAACTAACTTAATCTATTTCTTCTGTAATGTAAAAGTTGTTTTGTGTCCATTCCAATCACATTACTTTAGTATAAAGTATTGTTTGTTTTAATTAGTAAGTGTTTATGATTTAGTATTAATTCTTAAGTTAAATTAATATAAATTTAAAATTAAATCGTTGTTCAATTATGGGCCAAAGTGGAAAAGCTCCTTAATCCGATTTCAAGTTTTACTTAAAGAAATTATAGCAGATAGTCATGGCGGTGCTAAAACAAAATGCGGTGCTATTTTTACTGTGATTGGTAGGAGCAAGTAGTAAAACTGAAACAGTTCTGAGAGGTAACTGAAACACGGTACAGCATCCAGTTTTATATACCCAGAACATTAAATATAGTACGAGGCCATATATCATACGTGAGGGAGATGGAGATGTAGATCGGGCAGCTTGTTGATCGCTCACACCCGTTATCAACACCATCTCGGTACTTTATCCTTGTCACTGGTGTCAGATATATACACCATGCACTTTATCTAGACTATAAACAGTTTACTCTGTGTTTTAGACAAATGATAAACTGATTTAATTGGTTTACTGATATGCTAATAAATAAAACTAAAGCATTGGTTTTATAATAACAACATTTTGAGTAACTTCTCGTCGTCTGAAAAGTGGAAACTAATTTACAATATTAGATATCCGGAAAAATATTGCTATTTAAATAAATATCTCAAAAAATTAAGAAAATATTGATTTGGTTTTTATTTATAAGCTAACCTAACAACCCTCGATGAAGATGGACGCAACATTCTTAAGCCAATTTTAATAGCCAATATGAATTACTATGTAACACGTTAAAATTTCTTATGAATACACTCAATTTTATTTAAATTTATATACTCTACCATTTTCTCGTTGCCATCATTGTTAACCTGAAGCCGAATCACAAAAGTCTACTAAAGCTCAGCCAAATTCCAAGAAGTGATTTGCACAGTAATCGACCTCGATGTTGCCTATACATACATAGTATACATACATGTACTATATATTACATCCAAAGTTTAAAGCCTATAGGCCAAGGTGTGTTGGTTATTAGGATATCGTGTGGTGAGGCAGACATATATTAAATTTGCTCAGTCCCTCAGTTTTCCTAGGTGATAGGCTTCGCTAACGCTCAGCTAATTAACAAAGACTGTAAAAATAATTAAGTTTAATCTTAAGATAAGAAAAATATATTAAATCAAACAAAGACGTTTCTCTTCTGCAACAAATATGGTAGCCTACAAATAAAAGGCTTGTTTAATTAAAAGCGTATTTCTTTAATTTTCAGTGCACATTCACATAAAAATTAAAATCACAATTTCATTTGTACGAGAAATGTAAAAATTTTTCAAAGTCATTTTTGCGTTATTTAAATTTTTATTTGGAAAGATGGGTATTATAAGTTACAGTACAGAGTGATGGTCCACAACACACGTTGAGGACATAATATTACAAGCCTTCACATGGAACATTAAATTACGTGTTGAAGCTTTGTGTGGTCAAGCCTGTGTAAACTGTGCTGTATCTAATAAAGCAAGAATCCCCGACAGAGTGTGAACTTGAGGAATGAGCTTAGCTTAACAACTTCCGGCGTCACAAGTTCGATCGAGCTTTAGCTTGTCGGCGGCAACATGTCAGAGCGTCAGAATTAACTTAGGACTTAGTCTGTGTACATTGTGAAAACACAACTCAATAGGTATTTAATCAAAACACTCTCTACAATAATTCTGAAGAGGAAATAATGAATACATAAATTACGCGAATCCCATTATTTAAATGTTAATCTAACACGAATGAATATTAAGGCTTTTATTAAATTTGTATAAGTAGCAATAGTCTGATTTAATTTGCAATAATGGTTGAATCACAAAACGTACTCGATCCGCCTGGAATGGAAGCCGGCTTTTCCAATTTAAATGATTTATTTGAGTTACTTATATATTTTTAAATTATATTGCAAAAGTGTTGTTTTTATAACATTTACTACAATTTCAATAACTTAGTTTGGTTATTTCACCACACATGTGGCAGCAATGGTCAAATGCAAAATAAATAAATCGTAAACAGTTGGATCTCTGTTGTGTTGGTAGCATGCTCGCCCGTCAAGTGGTTCGGGTTCTGGCAGAACGAGTACTCTTTGGGTCTCAGTTGTTATTAAACATTGTGAGTTTGTGTTGAAATTGGTAATTCACTACGTAGTAACGCAGCTATGGTTGGAATTGTCGATTGAATTTGAATGTTGAATTTGACTCCAGTTCCCTTTCCTTTTTATTGCAGCATCTGTTATTTGACGCTATCTCAATGTGACTCGTGGAATCTGGAGTCATATTCGTCTGAAAGATATCCAAAGAAAGTCGGCGACGATGGAGTTCAAAAAGAACCTTTACATCGTTTCGAAATCTGAGACATGTACAAATAGGTGACATGGCATTCTCATTGTCTCATCAGGTGCACAATTGTGTGCACTACGATGTTTTAGACACGATCTCTAAACACGGTGGAGCAACCGAGTTTTCTACACATAACGTAACTATGGTAAGAAGGGTTGATTCAATTTGAATGTTGAATTTGGCTCCAGATCCCTTTCCTTTTTATTGCAGCGTCTGGTATTTCACACTGTCTCAGACGCTAATAAAAAAAGGAATATGAACGGGAGCCAAATTCAACATTCACTATGAAGTGTTACTATAAAAAGTTAAATTTATAAAACATGAATCACAATACCCTTTACACGTATTTTTATTTAATAAGACGTGTTTCAGTAGTTATCCATGATGACGGTAGTTAATTCAAGTAGCTGTAATAAAAATTAATAATAATCATATGCATAAAATTAAATACAAATTTAATTGAGATTTCCATGAAGCGTCATTTCATTATAAGCTACATCGAGTTCGGCCGATGATTTAGCTGAGCGTTATCAAAAATAATTCATTCCATGACAGTAATGATAAAACTACAGCATAAGTCAATTAACTAAGTAAACAAATTGTGTATTAACTTTTAAAATTTTAACGTGTCACATAATAACACATGCAGCTATAGACTTAAATTTTTGCATGCAGCCTCCGCGAAGTCTATTAGGGGACGTGCGGTATGGCACGAATTATGAATGATACTAACTTACGTTACACTGTAAAAAGTATTGATCGAAAATGTATAATATGTAACTATGACTAATAAATTGCAATAACCTAAATTTATTATTAGTCAGGAAATAATAACAAGGGTGTTTGTGTTGTTTTCACATTTTGTAATGATAACTGAAATAATAAAAACAGCTGGTTCTCAATACTTGCTGTTGCCAATATAAGCTTAGTGGAATCGGATTTTACTCGGAAACTTTAGTTTATCAGAGATATCTTTTTTTCAAGTCCCATGTTTTCGAGGTACCTCTAGTTGACTAAAGGGTTATACGTTTTGTAGAGAGATATGATTAAATTTTAGAGAATCCTGTTAGGTTATAAAAGTTCATATTATTTGAAAGGTTTGATGAGATAGAGGGTTTTGGTGTCCGAAGTTCTGAGAGATATGATTAGCTATAGAAGTCTGGTTGCCATGGAAGTTGTTCAGGCCAGAGAAGACTTGTTAGACAGGAAATGTTCATATTGTCATGTGTGATGAGTTGTGGGTGTACCGACAGTTGCTGAGATATATGATTAGCTATAGAAGTCCTGGTTGCCAATGGAAGTTTTGTTCAGCAGAGGAAGACTTGTTAGACAGGAAATGTTCATATTGTCTGAAAGGTTTGATGAGATAGAGGTTGTGGGTGTCCGAAGTTCTGAGAGATATGATTAGACTATAGAAGTCTGGTTGCCATGGAAATCTGTTCAGCAGAGGGAAGACTTGTTAGACAATAAAATGTTCATATTTCTGAAAGGTTTGATGAGGTTTGATCGAGCATAGAGGTTGTGGGTGTCGAAGTTCTAAGAGATATGATTAGCTATAGAAGTCTGGTTGCCATGGAAATCTGTTCAGCAGAGGAAGACTTGTTAGAACAATAAATGTTCATATTGTCTGAAAGGTTTGATGAGATAGAGGTTGTGGGTGTCCGAAGTTCTAAGAGATATGATTAGCTATAGAAGTCTGGTTGCCATGGAAATCTGTTCAGCAGAGGAAGACTTGTTAGACAATAAAGGACACTCTTGCCTGTAAAGGTAGATTTACAATAGTGGAACGCACTAAATGCCTCACTACTCTTTTTGCTGAACGATGTTACCACTGTCATACATTAAAAAATCTAGATTAACGAAAGAATACAAACACATAAATATAACAGCAAGGTACAACAATGGTGTTGGTGATTCCAGAATACACAAAAGAAAGCGAGAATAACAACTGTGGGATGTGATGCAATCAGATGTAAATCTTCGCGGGACAATAAAAATTGTTAAGAGATAAATAGTACATCAGGGTGCTGAATAAAAACCTCCTAAGTACGGGTAGGGCTGAGGTAATCTCTCATCTCTCACTGAAGTTCCTTTGTGTTTTTAAATTAAAAACTTGTAAGAGTAATGTCTGTCCGAATTTATTTCCAGGCTTCGCTAAGATTTCTTGAACAATTGTAACTCTATATCTCATTTCGTTAGGGCACATGTGTTCTGTTCACACATAAAGTTTGATATGACTGTACTCAGTTTGTTAAAATTGTATTTATTTGACGATTGTCTCGATGTCACCATTGTTACCGACAGACATACATAAAAATTGTTGCCCACAGCCAAATTCTGTTAATAACATGCACGACCATCAAACTCGATTTTTCTAACAGCAGTGAATTTTTATTGTATAAAGTATGTAAATAAAACACACTGAACACATAAAAAACTTTAATTTCTGGAAGAATTCTCTTTCAAAGTTTTAATAAATATAAACGGAGTGTCAAAATTAAAGCAGGTCCGAGAATTTAACCTTGACATACGTCAACCGTGACATAACCAACAAGAAACTGTGCCACGACAATTGCATTCGTTAAATATTTCAGCCTAGCTAAGGAGAATAATCCTTAGCCAAAGGATATTAAACCGAAACGCCAATAACTCATGATCACATTGGCCGTTATGTCAGCCAATGACAGTACACTGCCAAAGCTCCACCTCACCTATACAGCCGTATATGTATTATAGGAAGTTTCGTTTCAACTTTTCTTGTCTGAAGATGGTTCTCATTAGCGATTCCTAAATATTTCAAGAATTAATTTTGTTGGAAAATATTCAATGTGGTGTAATCCGGAGACAGATGTTGGGCGAATAAGTTGAATAACTTAACATTTACATTAATAATTCTTGAATAATAAGTTGTTTAATTTTATATTTTAGAAGGGTACCTACATAAGATTAGCGGCCTTTTTGCTCTAGAACAATACAAACGCTTGAATAAAAAATAATAATAAATTATTTATGAAACAGCAATTTTACATATTTATATTCCTTTAGTTAATTTTAATCTAAATATAAGAAGGTCTGCAATTTTATAGAATACTATATTGTGAAATAGGTTATGACATAGCACTATATATTTATACACTGTATTTTTAATTTTTAAGTTAAGGCGGTAATTTTTACCTCTTAAAGTTTTTAATTACTTTTTATGATGGACTCATAGCATATTTCAATTTTTATACAAAACCCTGTCTCTATGAATATTGTAAGTTACTTTATAATCATTTTCTCAAATTAAAAAAATCTATTTTGGGCATGTTTTTTTAAAAACTGTCCCTAACTTTAATTATTAACAAAATAATTCTCTTTTAACAAATTGTTCCATCCTAAAAGGGTTCACAATTTAGAGTTAATTTCTTTCTATTAAATAATTACTTTGTTGTAAATATACTTTTTCTCTTAATTAATGACAAAGAACTATTTTGTATGCAGAAACACAAGTATAGCTCATTGTCAGGGGATTGAATTCAAAGGACATTATAAACTAATTCCGAATTACATTCTTATCATTCTTCTGTTAATAGGTGCAATGTCCATTGTCTTACTCACGGAAAAGTTACATGCACAGGTCATTTATTCAAACCTATTATCCCAATAATGTAAATAATACAATTAGTTTCAAAATAATACTACAGTAAAAAATGTGAAAACCGAGCTTGTAAATAACGTCAGTTTGTTTACTAAACTTGAAAACAAATTACGAGGAAAATGCAGGTACCGCAGTGTAATGCCGAGATGCTATATCACTTATATGTGACAATATAGAGCTATAACAATAACCGTAACTAACGCTTTCTATTTCCATTTATTATTCTATAAAGCATTAATAGTAGAAAGGCGTGTAGCAACTTTATGTGTATGAAATACACGAATGCAGGAATATTCAACTCTATGAAAGTAGCAATTTCAATTATTATTTTATTACAATTAATTAACTGTGCGTTAGCGAAGCCTTTCATTCGAGATACCGGAAAAGTTTTATTTCTGGCTCTCTATCTTTCCCCGCGATATTTCGAGAAAAAACTGACTTTTAGGCTTCAAGCATGAAGCTTCGCTTTTATATGAGGAACATCGAGTTCGATGATGGTGCATGTCACTCGATTGGATTTAGCGAACATTTTTACATTGGCCTTATGTGTAACTTGACGGTAAAAAGAAAATCGAAGAATAAGCTGAAAAGAAAATTTGCTTGAACAAACTCGGTACAATTATATGATGTTTTAAAATGTGACGTGGTAAGGCATGTGGCTATATATTTTCATTTTGGTATGCCTGTTGTAATAAAGCCCTTGTACTATAAAGCTTAAATATTCAATAGTGTGTTATATTTTTCCCTTTAAGGAAGAGAAATAAGGGAATAGGGAAAAGAGTTTACTCATACATGCAAAGATTAAACACGCTTATTACTCAATATATGTTCTTAGTATTAGCTGATCTAATAATTGAAAAAATTGTTTTAGTATAACAACTTTTTTAGGTGTTTAAAAGCAAACAATAAAATAAATATTTTTAAATTGGGCATCAGTGAACAGGATTAACGGTTATTTGTTACTGAACAATAAACAATGTGTTGCCATTAAACCATTGTAATCTGCCGAGGCGTTCATAAACCAACAAAAGAGTTCCCCTGTGGTTGAGTGTGCTCTGACCACTCCTCTCTGTGTCTAGTAATTTACCATTTTATTATTTCAACGATTATTTAAATTTTTGATGTGGAGGCTGATACAGATTAAGAGGTTACTTAGAATAGTTAATGTCCTTTGAGTAATGAAGACATATCTCAAGTATATAATGCTGTAAGGAATATATTTTGATGTGGAGGCTGACACAGATTAAGAGGTTACTTAGAATAGTTAATGTCCTTTGAGTAATGAAGACATATCTCAAGTATATAATGCTGTAAGGAATATATTTTGATGTGGAGGATGATACAGATTAAGAGGTTACTTAGAATAGTTAATGTCCTTTGAGCAATGAAGACATATCTCAAGTATATAATGCTGTAAGGAATATATTTTGATGTGGAGGCTGATACAGATTAAGAGGTTACTTAGAATAGTTAATGTCCTTTGAGCAATGAAGACATATCTCAAGTATATAATGCTGTAAGGAATATATTTTGATGTGGAGGCTGATACAGATTAAGAGGTTACTTAGAATAGTTAATGTCCTTTGAGTAATGAAGACATATCTCAAGTATATAATGCTGTAAGGAATATATTTTGATGTGGAGGATGATACAGATTAAGAGGTTACTTAGAATAGTTAATGTCCTTTGAGTAATGAAGACATATCTCAAGTATATAATGCTGTAAGGAATATATTTTGATGTGGAGGCTGACACAGATTAAGAGGTTACTTAGAATAGTTAATGTCCTTTGAGTAATGAAGACATGTCTCAAGTATATAATGCTGTAAGGAATATATTTTGATGTGGAGGATGATACAGATTAAGAGGTTACTTAGAATAGTTAATGTCCTTTGAGTAATGAAGACATATCTCAAGTATATAATGCTGTAAGGAATATATTTTGATGTGGAGGCTGACACAGATTAAGAGGTTACTTAGAATAGTTAATGTCCTTTGAGTAATGAAGACATATCTCAAGTATATAATGCTGTAAGGAATATATTTTGATGTGGAGGCTGATACAGATTAAGAGGTTACTTAGAATAGTTAATGTCCTTTGAGTAATGAAGACATATCTCAAGTATATAATGCTGTAAGGAATATATTTTGATGTGGAGGCTGATACAGATTAAGAGGTTACTTAGAATAGTTAATGTCCTTTGAGTAATGAAGACATATCTCAAGTATATAATGCTGTAAGGAATATATTTTGATGTGGAGGATGATACAGATTAAGAGGTTACTTAGAATAGTTAATGTCCTTTGAGCAATGAAGACATATCTCAAGTATATAATGCTGTAAGGAATATATTTTGATGTGGAGGCTGACACAGATTAAGAGGTTACTTAGAATAGTTAATGTCCTTTTAGTAATGAAGACATGTCTCAAGTATATAATGCTGTAAGGAATATATTTTGATGTGGAGGCTGACACAGATTAAGAGGTTACTTAGAATAGTTAATGTCCTTTGAGCAATGAAGACATATCTCAAGTATATAATGCTGTAAGGAATATATTTTGATGTGGAGGCTGACACAGATTAAGAGGTTACTTAGAATAGTTAATGTCCTTTGAGTAATGAAGACATATCTCAAGTATATAATGCTGTAAGGAATATATTTTGATGTGGAGGCTGACACAGATTAAGAGGTTACTTAGAATAGTTAATGTCCTTTGAGTAATGAAGACATGTCTCAAGTATATAATGCTGTAAGGAATATATTTTGATGTGGAGGCTGACACAGATTAAGAGGTTACTTAGAATAGTTAATGTCCTTTGAGTAATGAAGACATATCTCAAGTATATAGTGCTGTAAGGAATATATTTTGATGTGGAGGCTGACACAGATTAAGAGGTTACTTAGAATAGTTAATGTCCTTTGAGTAATGAAGACATATCTCAAGTATATAGTGCTGTAAGGAATATATTTTGATGTGGAGGATGATACAGATTAAGAGGTTACTTAGAATAGTTAATGTCCTTTGAGCAATGAAGACATGTCTCAAGTATATAATGCTGTAAGGAATATATTTTGATGTGGAGGCTGACACAGATTAAGAGGTTACTTAGAATAGTTAATGTCCTTTGAGTAATGAAGACATATCTCAAGTATATAATGCTGTAAGGAATATATTTTGATGTGGAGGATGATACAGATTAAGAGGTTACTTAGAATAGTTAATGTCCTTTGAGCAATGAAGACATATCTCAAGTATATAATGCTGTAAGGAATATATTTTGATGTGGAGGATGATACAGATTAAGAGGTTACTTAGAATAGTTAATGTCCTTTGAGCAATGAAGACATATCTCAAGTATATAATGCTGTAAGGAATATATTTTGATGTGGAGGATGATACAGATTAAGAGGTTACTTAGAATAGTTAATGTCCTTTGAGCAATGAAGACATATCTCAAGTATATAATGCTGTAAGGAATATATTTTGATGTGGAGGATGATACAGATTAAGAGGTTACTTAGAATAGTTAATGTCCTTTGAGCAATGAAGACATATCTCAAGTATATAATGCTGTAAGGAATATATTTTGATGTGGAGGATGATACAGATTAAGAGGTTACTTAGAATAGTTAATGTCCTTTGAGCAATGAAGACATATCTCAAGTATATAATGCTGTAAGGAATATATTTTGATGTGGAGGATGATACAGATTAAGAGGTTACTTAGAATAGTTAATGTCCTTTGAGCAATGAAGACATATCTCAAGTATATAATGCTGTAAGGAATATATTTTGATGTGGAGGATGATACAGATTAAGAGGTTACTTAGAATAGTTAATGTCCTTTGAGCAATGAAGACATATCTCAAGTATATAATGCTGTAAGGAATATATTTTGATGTGGAGGATGATACAGATTAAGAGGTTACTTAGAATAGTTAATGTCCTTTGAGCAATGAAGACATATCTCAAGTATATAATGCTGTAAGGAATATATTTTGATGTGGAGGATGATACAGATTAAGAGGTTACTTAGAATAGTTAATGTCCTTTGAGCAATGAAGACATATCTCAAGTATATAATGCTGTAAGGAATATATTTTGATGTGGAGGATGATACAGATTAAGAGGTTACTTAGAATAGTTAATGTCCTTTGAGCAATGAAGACATATCTCAAGTATATAATGCTGTAAGGAATATATTTTGATGTGGAGGATGATACAGATTAAGAGGTTACTTAGAATAGTTAATGTCCTTTGAGCAATGAAGACATATCTCAAGTATATAATGCTGTAAGGAATATATTTTGATGTGGAGGATGATACAGATTAAGAGGTTACTTAGAATAGTTAATGTCCTTTGAGCAATGAAGACATATCTCAAGTATATAATGCTGTAAGGAATATATTTTGATGTGGAGGATGATACAGATTAAGAGGTTACTTAGAATAGTTAATGTCCTTTGAGCAATGAAGACATATCTCAAGTATATAATGCTGTAAGGAATATATTTTGAATTATTTTTCTGAAATAACCTTGTAATAAACAGGATTCAGTTCATGAGCAAAAACGTATTTTAATTTTAAATTCATCCTTTATCAAGAATACCTTAAGAATTCAAGACATTCTAAGTTACTTATCGCAATACGAAATTAGTATGTAAATCCATTGGTTTTTGAGTTCCTTTTGAAAACCAGAGGTAGGGGTCGAATACTGTTTAAAACAAACTGTTTACAATGTCTTATCAGCTTATAGGTTATATTATTTGGATAATGTTAACCATTTAAAGTTAACGTGAAGAAAGTAGGGAACATTTTTATACCCTTGAACACTACTTTATAACTTATTTTATAACTATTGTGGTCAATTTTACATGCGTGGATTTGAACCAATCTTAATTCGAACATTATGTTTACTAGATGTTAGTATATGACTCTAAATGACATTTATGCTCCAAACGCACAGGCATAGAAACTTTTCATCACAACTGGCAAGTGAATACATGGCGTCAAATTGTGAATTGATTGGGTAGGTTAATAGAGTATCTCACTAAGGCCGAAGTTACTAAAAAAAATAAAAACGTGGAACATTTTAAAGTTTGGAGTTTCCCAAACGTCAAAATTTCTGAAGACTCGAAAGATACAATAGCATGAAGATACATAGCATCAGAATAAAATCTATTGCAAATTGAAGGTGTCAGAGAACGGCAGATTCCAGGAACCACTAATCCGAAGAGATAGAAACATAAAATTTACCGGAAATAATCTTTAACCGGAAATATCAATAGACTTTCAAAATCTGTGAATGTTACTCCGATAGATAAAGATCCTCTAGACGCTACAAGCTTCCATAAATTATACATTAAACAACACAAACAACTTCTAGAAGGTGTGTGTTCCAAACTGAAGGAAGTTGAAGTAGACTAGAATCTTTAGGGGAGCTCAACAAGCTGAAAAATCTCAGATAGTTAGAGTGAACAGTAACACAGATGTTTTTGTAGCTTCGATGTCCAGAAATTTCGAAATCTTTTCAAGAGAGCTTTTCAAAGCCAAGAAACATCTCAAGTAATCCCTCCACATCAAACTCATGACAGAACACTCTTAACGCATTAGTATCCGTTTTTATTATTACAGTTTTTTTTTTTTTTTTTCAAAACGTAAAACCAAAAGCCATAGTACAGTAACTATTAAACCCATCATCAGGAGGCTGTCGTTATTTTTATATCACTTAGGGACATAATACAAATTAGTGATTATTTCTTTTTGTGAAACGATCTTTGAGAAATTCGTTGATCATTAAACAGCTAAAAGCTTATTACGTAGGTACTTAAAAGGAAGAATCTCTGCAACATAATTATACATTAGCAATGATTAAAAATATTATAAATGCTGTTAAAATAAGATATATTACTTGGTGGACAAGGTGTTAAGGAAGTGTTTAGTCTAAGTGATTACATTCTACAACAAAATACAAATGGTTTTCTGCTCTTTTCGATAGCAGATTTAAAACAAAACTGAATAATAGATGTATTTTAATTTTTTATACTAATATTACAGTTAGATTTGGCCAAAAAAGATTTTTTAACTAATCAAATTTGATAGATGAATGGAGCATTTTGATACAGAGAGTAAATGTTTAGTTGTATAATAACTACGTAGTTGGCAACACTGGACACGTTAATGATCGCGGTGAGTTGAGCTGTTGTAAAAGCTGTTTAACCAAGAAGTTAATAATCACTCTTGTCTATATTTTTTATGGTATAATGGCTATGAAGTTGGCAACATTGGACACGTTAATGATCGCGGTGAGTTGAGCAGTTGTAAAGGCTGTTGAAAAATGTAGTAAGTAATCAGAGCGAGGCCTCTTTCTATAATGTTTCCAGCCTGATGTTCCTCAGGGTGAAATAATGAAACACACTTAGCTAATCTATCGCTTAAATACTTAAAATACTAATACTTTTATTTAAAATGGAATTAAAATGAATAAATATGCATAATTGTTTTACAAAACTATCCTCTATCATGATAACTTAACAACTGAGTTGTAGCTTACTACTCTCCCTTCACTACTCTCACACTTAGTGGGAGCTAACTAAATGGTAAACACAAGGTCACAATGCATTACCATTAGACATTGAAATTTTCATTACGTCCTGACAAAATAACTAGTCAGTATGCTGTTACAAAGCTTATATTTTATCGGCTTTTTTTTATTTTGTCGTTACAAATCTATATCAGTTGCCTCTTTATCCCTTCATTATTACCACCGTTAAATAGAAATTACATTACATTAATGAGAATCGAAACTGTTTTATAAACTTGTTTTTGATCAGTGGTGCAAAGTAGACTGTGATTTCATTTTAAATGATAAACTTCCACTATATATTTTGTGAAATATAACAGCACTGCAGTGTAATTGGATACCATCCTGTTTTTTCAGTATTTTTTCACTCTTTTATATAAAAATCCCGAGTAAACTGGGTAAGGTTTTCGCAGCTCGTATATAACACGTGATTTTATCAAAGATATTATAAGTTTGTCTTTTAACTCTTTGGGACACTATTTTTCGAGAGATTCAATATCTATAAGTACATGAATCTGCAATTTGAAGAGAAGAGAGGAAAGTCGTTGTAATAAAGTGTTCCAAAATGAGGAAAAGTATAAATATTATTTATATATCATCATATTATATTATCAAAATATATATTTACTTATAGTTAAACGTGTTTATTATTAAAAACTATATTGTTGAGAAAATCCGGATGTTAAATAACCAAGTACTTCCATCAGCAGTGACGTCATGCTCTACGAGAGTCGCCAGTTTAATGCACATCGATATTGTAGATCTGTATCGATTGGTTGGAGATTAGTTTCAAATACGTCTTCATTGCTGATGCTGCAAACCCTTCATGTATATTCACAACCAGGCGTTTATGGATATATAAAAAATGCAACATCCTTTTTAAATAGCTGTATTTTTAGCAAATACGCAATATATTTATGTTACCAGTTTAAAAGCTTCCATTTATTCAGCACTAATTGCTTTAGTACAAGAAGCTTTTAAGCATTAAATAAACATTGCGTACAGACAAGCTGATGGAAAAGCTTAGAGCATTGAGAGAAATCTTTGTCTTTATTTTTGCAAGACTAATCTTAATTTATAAACATTTTGTAAATTTCAACAATATTCTACGATAATTCATGACGTAATACGCTTTTTATTTCATGTGTTATGATGTTAGTGATATCCAACATCATTGCCAAACCATTAGCACAAAATGACGTGTAAAATCTAATTTTCCTACAGATATTAGACTAAATTAACAATGAAGACAAATAGTGATGCTGCAGCGTCTGCACCAAAACTGAGATTGAATGGGAAATGAATGGCCCCACTCCAACAAACAGTACAGCAATAATTGCAAGTCTTTGTTTTTGTCTTTGTGTCACTTACTCTCGTGAGTTCGCCATAAATAAGCTGCACACAAATGGTAATGTACGCAATCAGTTCAGACGATTTTAATGTCACATTTGTCTTTATTACGAGATCCTTTAAAATCAAGGTAAGAGAAATGTTGACGATTGCCAATTTGGGCAGTATTTTTAGACAACTTAAGTCTAAATGAATGAATTTCCATTAGTTTTAGATGTCTGGAGTTGTTCTCAAAAACTAGTTATACAGAGAAACGCTGTACTAATAAAGACATTTTTTGTTTTATTTGATTTGAATATAAGTACCAAAACGATTGATCCCTCAATTTAAAAACAACTGCGTCACTTTTAAATAATACAATTTGTATAGTTTTTTACGATAATTCCGTAAAACATATAAAAGTTATGAACTTTAATTTTTACGGTGGGCTGTAGAGTGTACCTCTACTATAACTACTATAAACTGGTTATGAACCATTGGAATATACTAACGTAAGTGCGAGCCTTGCTAGTATAACTACGAAAATAACCTCATGATGGCTGAACTACCTTTATGTAGACCAATGACTCTCTAGGGTTTACAGTTTATGGGGTACTCAATACAAATAATAAATAAACCATACACTCGTAACAGGGATAAGGCTGTTATATTTTATTGGACTTGTCACGGATCTGTTGTTTTGAATACCAAAGTTTCAGTAATATGCATGTAGAAGTATATATGCACATCCACATTAGTAGTAAGTGATAAAAACATCCAAAATTTATGTCATTACGTACAACACAATTGAGGACAGCAATAGTTCAGAAGGTTTTGCCAATGTCAAAGGTAAAAGTAAAAGACCATTTAAACTGTACATCAATAACCCCACTTACGTATACCTCTGGATGGCATTTGCTTTCCAGTTGTGCCAACGCTGGGCACTGAAAAACCCAATGTGTCTCTTTCATCTAGATATGAATGTTAAGTAGTGGCACATCACTAACCGCAAACGTCGAGATATTGGGACAAAAAGGGATATTTTCAATCCTTGTCTACTGTAGAGGGTGACGGTTTGGATTGGGAGGTAAAGTCACTTAGTGTTAAAGGCAGTTGATAGCTTAAAAATGAGGGAGAATCATCCCCTACCCGCTTTGACTGGAGGAGGCTGGAACTGATCAAGCCTCCCCTTCTTCCAAGCTGACATGACCAAGGAGCAGCTATGACCTCGCTCCTCCTCCAAAATATAGGCTGAAGAGGTATTCTTATTGTTTTATCATGTGCACTCCAGATCCAAGTATGTAACAGTGTCAGATTCCAAGGTGAACTGAAGCTAAAGTCCACATTCACAGAGTCTTTATTACTCTCTTCCGCAGCTAGGCACGGGCAGATTTTGAGTGTCAGATCTTCGAGTGATGACTCCTGTGGGTAAAGTAGAAATCGCTCGTGTCACCTTACAAATTCCCTTAAAAATAATTTTCGATATAGCTTATCAGTGTGGCACCTGTATCTTCTGATCCTACTCATTGAAGTCATAAAATCTTCTTTTAACTCTAGAATCTTTCCTTCCAATCTAAAACTTCCACTGGTGTTTCCGATTTTCACAAAGGATGATTGTTATTCAGTGATTAACTATCGACCAATTTCTATTCTCCATGTTTTTAGAAAAACCTTTGAAACCCTTTTCCAAATTAAGTGTTCACATCTGCTGTCCAATTTAGTTTCAGACTTATGATTCCAACAGACTTTGATGGAATTATTGAAGATCAAAAGCAAACGCTTATTATTTCCACAAACTTTCTAAGGCTTTTCACTTTGTTATTGAGCTGTTATGCTTTTATGTTAAATTGAGTATTATTGTGTCATAAAAGTGGTATTCTCGTAGCTCTAAGTGTAATTAAACAGCAGGAAAAAATAGTGCAAATAGAAAAATACTCATTTTCATAACCAAAACAAAAATATGGGGTCTATTAATTCTAACCCTTCTAATTTGTATCTATGTTGAAAAACTTGGTTTTTAGCTGCTGCAAGAGGAACTAATTAGAATGCGGATAAGTTAACTTTTCTGTTGCAATATACTTTCAAAGAATATATTAAAGTGCAAATATACAATAATTTGAATTATATAGTCCAACATTTTAATGAAATTAATCTAAAAAATTCATTTTTTACTTTTGTTGAAGATCGTTTTGATTATGATTTTTGATTCAGTCAAGTTGCTTGGAATAGACTTGGATTTTCCTTGGAGCAATGTTGGTGGGAGAATTTTGGGCCAAAATGCTCACGTGAATTTCTTTTTCAAGAAACAGTTAAAGATCATTCTAAAACAAATCCTCTTCATACAAATTTGATAATCGTACATATATGAGGCATATGTTAAAAGTTAGATTAACTTCAGTTGGACGTATGCCCTGTGATGGAAGTTCCTATCCCATAACTGGGAGAACGAGTCGACCAGGACCGACCTTATTGTATAATTCAATAAAAGAATTTTTGTTATAGTTATTACTAAAACTTGTGTATTACTAAAACTTGTGTTTTTCAAATTGAAAAAAGTATTATAATATTTTTGAAAAGTAGCGTAATGACTGGATGGACTGGAAAAGTAATTTTTTAAACGAGAAATATTGTTGAAGTACACAATTACCGATGGGCAGCACCGATAATGTTTACTCAGCGATGTCACGCCACATCCATCATCCACACACTGTTGATCTGCCGCTGAAACATGAAATATGTCCGTCAAAAGTCAGACAGTCCTCACAAAGTGTTCTGCTGCTGTCGTACATAGCTTCAGCAGAATTGTGCAAGTCAAGTGGTGTGGTGGACCGACATTCAGAATCCCATAATAGAACTCGATATCGGAAAAAATTACTCCGTTGAACGAAGAATGAGAGTTACATTATTTCTGTTCGTTATTGAGAAGATTGTCCTGAGCTTTTATAAGAATATACTGGAGTTATTCTTTTATATTAATACACCATCCACTATATAATTAATCGTTTTTTTTTCTTAAATGGTTTTACAATTTCCAGAGTTTTTTTTGTATCTTAACAAGTAATTGATTTTGATATCTTAACATGTCGAAATTCTAATCAACATCTGGGTGTATCAGAAGAATAGTAAGCAATGAATCTAATACAATAGAATTGTTTAGAGATTTCTCAGAGATATAGATTGAGAAATTACCCTATTAATGGTACTAGATGTTTAAATCCAAATATGAGAAACTCATCCAAGTTATTGTTCAAAAACAACACAATCTTTGTAGAAAACTCGTTTGGTATAGAAATTCAAAGCATGAATTTCTATAACATTTAAGTTGTGCACCTAATGAGACAATGAAAACAACTCTTCTGTATTACACTAGATTTCTGTTGAATAAACTACTTGGATCTCTTTTATAGCGTAGGTGTCTCTAATGTAGAAACGATGCAACATCTCTTCAGAAGGACATAGAATCCTGATTCCAGGAGTCAAGTCTCTGACAGTGGCATATTTCAGACCTTGCACTGAGCGAAAGATAAAATGGGACCAACCCAAAATTCGGATTGAACCAACTCTTCCTACAACTTCTCGTTATATCTGTATATCGTGCCATCTTAAAATATATTGTCGTCTTTAATTGTATCGCTTTATCTGTAGACCTAAGAAATAGTACTGAAAGAAACGACATTATATTTTGTTGCTGTTGATTTTTCCTCCTATAAATGTGCTTAAACGTTCATGTCACTGCGTACACGTACACTGAGAAAATATTGTGTTACCTTTAGATCATGGGACACGATTTTTGACATTGAAAGATTCTTACGTAATTGTCGATATAATAATATTTTACAATAGACATAATTTACCTCAAGAAAGTTGGCAAACCGTTTCCAAATTTGTTTACGATAATGATGATCAATTTATACTTTAAATGTTTTCTGTAAAGCTCTCGGTTGTAGAAAGTGAAAAAAAACACAAAAAATATTAAGGTGCATATCAGGACGAATGTTTTATTTATTCGCTTACGGGAAGAACATGAAGGAAATTCTCATTGAAATTAGTCCTAAAATAATAATTGCATTTTGGTTCCGGAATAACAGGATATTCAGAACGAGTAAGGTATGGAATAGGGTTGCCTTTTGTGAAGATCGAATTTTTCATCGGCCATGAGAAGGAATAGTTGGGAATGTTCTATCATAAAACCTTGGAACCAGGGGAGTCTAGCTCAGTCCACCCTAACCGTCATCCTTCACAGTAAATATATCGATTAACCCTTTTAGTGATGTACCGTTAGTGATCAGCCGGTTAGGGACGTGCTGTGGATATTCATTGGGTTGGCCCAATATGTAGGAGGCTGTACCCAATATGACGGTATGTAGGAAGCTGTACCCAATATGACGGTATGTAGGAGGCTGTACCCAATATGACGGTATGTAGGAAGCTGTACCCAATATGACGGTATGTAGTAGGCTGTACCCAATATGACGGTATGTAGGAGGCTGTACCCAATATGACGGTATGTGGGAGGCTGTACCCAATATGACGGTATGTAGGAGGCTGTACCCAATATGACGGTATGTAGGAAGCTGTACCCAATATGACGGTATGTAGGAGGCTGTACCCAATATGACGGTATGTAGGAGGCTGTTACCCAATATGACGGTATGTGGGAGGCTGTACCCAATATGACGGTATGTAGTAGGCTGTACCCAATATGACGGTATGTAGGAGGCTGTACCCAATATGACGGTATGTGGGAGGCTGTACCCAATATGACGGTATGTAGGAGGCTGTACCCAATATGACGGTATGTGGGAGGCTGTACCCAATATGACGGTATGTAGGAGGCTGTACCCAATATGACGGTATGTGGGAGGCTGTACCCAATATGACGGTATGTAGGGGGCTGTACCCAATATGACGGTATGTAGGAGGCTGTACCCAATATGACGGTATGTAGGGGGCTGTACCCAATATGACGGTATGTAGGAGGCTGTACCCAATATGACGGTATGTAGGAGGCTGTACCCAATATGACGGTATGTGGGAGGCTGTACCCAATATGACGGTATGTAGGAGGCTGTACCCAATATGACGGTATGTAGGAGGCTGTACCCAATATGACGGTATGTAGGGGGCTGTACCCAATATGACGGTATGTAGGAGGCTGTACCCAATATGACGGTATGTAGGGGGCTGTACCCAATATGACGGTATGTAGGAGGCTGTACCCAATATGACGGTATGTAGTACCCAATATGACGGTATGTAGGAGGCTGTACCCAATATGACGGTATGTAGGAGGCTGTACCCAATATGACGGTATGTAGGGGGCTGTACCCAATATGACGGTATGTAGTAGGCTGTACAATGTAGGAGGCTGTACCCAATATGACGGTATGTAGGAGTCTGTACGTTTCGCTGTACGTTTAATTTCATCCAAAAGATATTAATCAAATTGCAAGTAAATCCCCCTGGGAAGACGGTACGTGTAATATTAGAGTTTGACAAACATCGTGTCGCGGAACAAGCACTACCGATGCTGCATGCAAAATGTCAAGTCTAGAGCTCTATCATTTCATTTTGCTACATGTGCCGGAAAGTGCACATCAATGTTTTAATTTTAAAAGCTAATACAATACGAGAAGTATAATCCGACGTAACAATGTTATAGACTAGATAAAAGCATCTGGTGATTGCATTGATTAGCGTGCCGCCATTTTACCACAATTCTCTCCAGCATTTCATTTTCTGTCAGGTTTTTAGCTCAAGAAGAGAAAATTTAGTAGTCGGTATACGATTGTTTTCTGTTATATATCATTTAGAAGGATTAAATGTTCGTATCCTTTAAACTTATATTTATGTATATGAAAAACGTATAATCTTCGAAACTTTGCAGCTTTAAAAAGTTTATACCTACACAATAAGCATTAAACATAAGTAACATTCATATCCAAATATATAACTTAATAGGTTTAGATGTAGAGTGTGGATTGATATAATTGGATTGATATAATTATTGTTGTTTTTATGATCTGATAATGAAACTTGAGTGTTCCAGAACGTGTCATTTCTGGTTGGTTTATTCCTTTCAGTAGAATCTGCACTGGATACAGAAAGACCGATGAATCACTTTAGTCTATGGATGTTTAGGAGGGACACATCACTAAACGAAAATGTCAAGATATGGAGTGCAAGGGTAGATCAATAGATAGGTAGGAGGATGACTATTGGATTCAGCTGTTTAGTAAAACACTACTAAAAATATTTTAATAAGGTTTTGATTATTTCAAAACGGTGAATTATATTTTTATAGTTAGTTTTTTTTATTAAAGATTATAAAGTACAATACAATAAGGAAGTAACATTATTTTGATATAATCAGGCAAAAACAATTCGGTAACAGTAATTTTTAGACTGATCTTATAACACAATTTCTATATGTTACTAAACAGCTGATTCCAACACTAAGTGAAGTGAAATATCAGTAAGGTCAACTATCCGATTGGTAATCCTAGGGGATGTATGAATTATTTGACAAACCCACAAGAAATGTAGCAGGCCAAAATTTTATATTGGCAAAATACTTCTGTCGAAACTATTTCAAAGGGGGCGGTGTGGCAATTATTTGTAAAAAATTTTTCAAAATTTCGAACCTTTCAAAATCAACAACATGTCTGAGATGAATTTTGAGGCCGAAGGCATCAAAATCGTGTCAGATTGTTTGGGGAAAATAGCAGTCAGATCACCCAATGGATGCAGCAATTCTTTTTTTGAAAGTTTTGAACAACTTCTCAATAACCTTTTTTCAAACTCAGTGAAGTTCCTAATAATGGGAGACTTCAACATTAATGTAATGGATCCCACTGACCCCCTCACCAGTGGCTTCGTGATGTTCTAATTTCTTTCAATCTAAATTGGTCCGTGAATTCACCGACACGAGTGACCGCTACAACGAGTACTGCCATCGACAATGTTGTCACCAACATTCCTGACCTGACAGTCTTTGTTTTGAACACTGCAATCTCTGACCACTTTGCGCAGGAGGCCGTGGTTCATGGGTGCAAACTTGGAAAGTCAAAATTCTAAATTTTAAAGTTGCCAGGAAAATTCGGCCCCAAAATATTCAACACTTGAATGAGATTTTGGAAGCCGAGCCTTGGCAGTTTTTAGAACAAGTTTGGTAGTGTCGATGACATGTATGCAGCATTCAGTGATGGTTTCAACTATTATCTCGATGTTGCTTGTCCGTTCAGGAGGACCAAAGTCAATCGCAAAACCACAAAAAAGGTACGTGGTTGACTAAGGGAATTCTTGTGTCTCGAGAGAAGCTAAAATTTTTTCACAAAATTTTCATTGGAAACCCAAAACGAAAGTTCAGAACTTTTTACAGAAATTACCGAAGGATCTATAAAAAAAGTTATACGAGCAGCTAAAGCGTATGATGTAAATAGAGCCCTGGGTAACTGCGAAAACTTCTCAAAAACTGCTTGAAAAATCATAAACGACTTATCTCGAGATACAAATTTGAGCAAAAATACAAAGAAATTGCAATCAGAATTGAAGACAAAAATTGTTGAAAATCAAGCTCAAGTAGCAGACGAAATTCAATAAGTACTTCTCTTCCGTTGCTACAGTGAACTCGGCGTTCACTGAACCTCGGTTCAGCGAGGGAGATGCTGTTGAACCAGTTGCATCCATGGCTTTGGCTCCTGTTTGTGAGGGGGAGGTTAGCACGTGTTGATACAAGGGCTGAACTCAAAAAAAACGTGTGTGATGCCAGCGGGATGTCAGTGTGGCTTCTCAAACGTTGCTTCAGGCACATAGTGAGACCACTCACAAAACTGATAAACTTTTCTTTGGAAAAGGGAACTTTTCCGTCTCTCCTGAAGACGGCCAAAGTCATCCCGATCTTCAAAAGGGACGATCCTTGCCTTGCAAGCAACTATCGCCTAATCTCAATTCTGCCTGTGTTTAGCAAAATTTTTGAAAAGATTGTTTGATGAAAGACTTGCAAGCTTTTTAGAAAATAACAAAATTCTGAATCCAGAACAATTTGGATTTAGGAAAAACAATCTACAGTGGATGCTGTGAACAACAACTTGGACACTGTTGTCGATGGAATGGAAGGACGAGAACATGTGCTTAGCATATTCCTCGACCTATCCAAAGCTTTTGACTGTGTGCATCATGAGACACTGTTGCACCAGTTGGAGAAATGCGGCGTGCGGGGTCTCTCGCACTTGTGGGCTCGCTTCTTACCTCAAGGATCGAGACCAGTGCGTGGGAGATCTCGAACGTTGTTTCAAACAAAATTAAAATGACCCACGGGTATGTCCCTCAGGGCTCCATCCTTGGGCCTCTCTTGTTTTCTAGTTTACGTCTGTAGATTGAAATCAGTGAATCCAGCATGGAACGCTGGTTCAGTATGCTGACGACACTACTCTCTGTCTCCAAAAACAAATCAACCCAAGATCTGGAAATCAATTCTTTCATAGAATTGAATGCATGCATTCAGTATTTTGCTGAAAGAAACCTGAAAACAAATCAGTCAAAAACAAATGTCATACATTTTAGCCATCGACAAAATGATCACACAGCGCACCCTGCTGTGTTGTGGATGATGTTCGTTTAGAGGAAACTGATTCCACAAAGTTTTTGGGAATATCCTAGATATTGGACTGACCTGGGCTGATCATGTGGACAATGTATGTGCTAGAGTAGCCTCAGGCATATATGCCTTGCGGCGTTTAGCAAAGTTTTGTTCCCTCAGCGTTTTAAAAATGGCCTATTTTCGGCTTAATCACCCACACTTTGCGTATGGATTGAGACTCTGGGGAGGTTGTGCCAGAAAAACCAAAATGGAAAAGTAGTTTTCAAGCTCCAAAAAAAAGCAATCAGAATCATTGCAAAGCTGAATTATAGAGAGTCGTGTAGGGAATCTTTCAGGGAGTTGGGGTTGCTGACTCTGCCCTTGCCTCTACATTCTTGAGGTGGTCACATACTGCAAATCAAAGTGTGATTTGGTTCGTGGCCGGTGACGTTCACCAATATGGGACAAGAGGCAGGGACAATTTTCGAACTAGCCAATACAGATTGACGTTATCACAACACCTCCCGCAAGAAGTTGGTGTCCAGACTCATCAACAAGCTCCCTGAGAGTGTAAAAAATTCCATCAATCAAAATCAATTAAAAACTCGTCTCAAATGCCTTTTTGGTGTCAAAAGCGTTTTTATTCTGTCGATGAATTCATGACGAGCCGCTGGGAGGTCTAAATTTGCACTGTATTTAAATAATCAGTTTGTATGTGTTTGCTCTCGATCTGGAGTCGGTATGTGTATGTTTGCTTTGGATCTGGAGTCAGTTTGAATGTGCCTGAGCGAATGTATGAATTGTAAGTGTGAATGTGTATGAAGGTATAGTTAGGACTATTATTTTTGCTTATGACGATTGCGATACAATGTTATATTGTTTAAAAAATGCAATAAAGAGATTATTATTATTATTATTCTAGCATACGCGCACGCACACACACACACACACACACACACACACACACACACACACACACACACACACACACACACATCTTACGTTGTATCCCTAAAAGTTTCGAAAATCCCTTCAGTGTACTAAAAATTTAGAACGCACGGTATAAAACACACATTATGTTTTGCCTACTTTTGATGTTATTGTGTCATTTTCTGTTGGGTTGGTTACATATAACATGGGTAGTATGTATATAATCATTTAAAAAAATTTACTTTCTAGATAGTCCAAGAATTTGATAAACTTTAAGATATTTAATGTAAATTATTAGGATCATTATGGAGTGTAATGAGTCAATAGTATAATAGGATGACTAATATCTATGATTTTTGACAGAACGATGCTCTCAACAACTAAGAGCAGAGTTGCAATAAAACACTGCCGTCAGCTCTGTAATAGCTGAATCCATCCGTCAATCATAACCTCCTGTATTTCTGTAACCTAAAATGTATTTGTTTCAAACAGTACAATGAATATCTGGCCCTGTACATCAGGACTTTGACCATAAGTTTTATTGAGCACTTTGTCAAAGTAAAGCCACTGATCTGATGCTTAGTACCAACAAAAATGACCAAATATTAGAGATCCCTTGTTCAGGTTTGGTTTTAATACTAGTCAGTATAAAACCGTAATGTAATTTGTAAGTTTGATCTGTAACAGTCTACCTTAAATTAATAAATAATCTGCCAACTATATTTATGTCAATGTGGTTATATTATTATACTTAAAACTTTTAAAATCACATCCTCAAAATCATTTATTTTTAAATTTATTAAGAACATACCAGAGCATTATCGAAATGTCGTTTTCCGTCTGTCTTTCTGTTCGTCTATGCGTACACACTGTAGAATTGTCCTAGAGACTGGAAACTAGAAACACAAGTTCCTCTAGGTCTAACGATGAACCTTATTGATGGTTGACGTCTGCCTAGCCTTCCGTCTTACCCTCTCTGTGTTAACTCTTGATAGAAAACTTTAAACTTATACGTAGCTACCACGTTATGATTTTTAAAGGAAATCTGATTGTGTTTATGTGCGTTTTTTCTTTCGTTACGCTTTTCGGGCTCTTTAATCATCCGCATCGGTTTACACCCTATATAGCTAATCTTATTTTATCACCATCTTTTTCAATGAACCTTTTGTTCATATTCAATAACTAATAACTTTTAACTGTGTTACTCAGATTTTGTGATATGTAAAATTAAAAGTAAAGATGTCTTATTGTCACATGTATTACAGATACAGTAATGTTGATATGTAATGGAAGATTTTTCTATGGGAAATTTCTTTTGAACGTATTTATAAACGCATTATTATTTTGTTGATATTCAAGTTCAAAATGTTTATTCAATTATTTCTGCAGTAAGATCGTTTTACAATGTTCTTTTGCTACAAATATAAATGGCACTTTAGTTGTATCGTCTCTGACGTAATTAACTTACTGTTTAAGATTTTACCATTCACTATAAATACAATTAGTCCTCTCGCCAAGTCTCACTGAACTCGTTAACTTCCTTGAAGGATAATTGGCCTCGTTTCTTGAAGTAATTAACCCTGTCAATACCGTATGCGTCCATTTATAGTTAAGATTGCAAAGTTTTAATTCTATTTTCATAAAAGCTGATCTCAATACCGGTCAATGAGTTCAAATCAAATTTAAAAGCTTTCTCACTAAGCACTCAATTATTTAAGCTATTACAATAAAAGAAGAGTGGATTACTTCGAAGAGAACTTTCCTCTTACAATATTGACCCAAGAGATAATTACCATCGTCATATTTCATTCTCCGTCTTTGGAAAGTGAACTTTTTCGGTTGAGATAGAATGTTTCTTTTAATAATAATCTTGATCATCAAATACACACACATATATAGACATGGGATCATCATGCAAGGTAGAAAGTTCACTGCACATGAAAGTAGAAACTGAAATTCAAATAGTTTAGTCATCAGTGAATCTTCGGCCTTCAAAAAGTTAGCCTTCATTATTCTTTTAGAAAAATAAAGAACCGTTTATCAATTTCCCTTTTCGAAAGTATTGAAATACAACAGTAATCTTCACCATTATATTAGTTTATTTACGATTAAGCATAGCTTTTGACATAGTCGATCATGCCATTTTGCTAAAACAATTTGAATCATGCGGAATGTGTGTGAGACTGGAATGGTTTCGATCCTATACGATTGGTCATGTTCATTTTGTTAAAATAACCAACAAGGGTAACACCTATCATTCGGGCTACTCATTAGTCAAGACAGGCGTTCCTCAGGGCTTAGTGCTGGGACCATTGCTGTTTATACTTTCCGTTATTAATCTGCCCTATTAAACACCCTCCTTCCAGATGGCACATGTTTAGTTTGACCATAGTAATTACGAGGTAAAATCCGAGGTATTTATTATAATCAGATTTTATGAAATTCGACTACCAAAATTTTCAACATCCTAAACCAATTTTTTCTCAACAATCTGTATTCTACAATATGTCTTGAGGTTCATTTCAATCTAAACTGGGACTCACACATTGACTTGCCATTTAGGTGTATCTAATTTTGCAACTTTTGCCCTAAGGTGCCTTTCTAAATTGGGGAAACTCTCAGCTTGGGTTACAGTGACTTTTTCGAATAAAAAGTCAGCATCAGGGTTCCTGCTAATCTCACTCGTTCAGTAGATTTTCTTCATCCAAAGATTGCTTATATATTAATTTTCTTCACCCAATAATTAAGGGTTGTCTGGGGGCTGGATCAGCGGGACAGCTGTAAGGAGCTCTTCCGATCAAGTGGTACTCTCACCCTGGCAAGACTTCTGATTTATCACACAGTAGTTTTGTGTTTAAAAACAAACATTGCTGCTCAGTTCTCAGTCATAATTACACTATACACAAGATAAGTAGAGACTGGTTGTCTGGGGGACAGCTGTAAGGAGCTCTTCCGATCAAGTGGTACTCTCACCCTGGCAAGACTTCTGATTTATCACACAGTAGTTTTGTGTTTAAAAACAAACAGCTGCTCAGTTCCTAGTCATAATTACACTAGACACAAGATAAGTAGAGACTGGTTGTCTGGGGGACAGCTGTAAGGACCTCTTCCGAACAAGTGGTACTCTCACCCTGGCAAGACTTCTGATTTATCACACAGTAGTTTTGTGTTTAAAAACAAACATTGCTGCTCAGTTCTCAGTCATAATTACACTAGACACAAGATAAGTAGAGACTGGTTGTCTGGGGGACAGCTGTAAGGACCTCTTCCGAACAAGTGGTACTCTCACCCTGGCAAGACTTCTGATTTATCGCACAGTAGTTTTGTGTTTAAAAACAAACATTGCTGCTCAGTTCTCAGTCATAATTACACTAGACACAAGATAAGTAGAGACTGGTTGTCTGGGGGACAGCTGTAAGGAGCTCTTCCGATCAAGTGGTACTCTCACCCTGGCAAGACTTCTGATTTATCACACAGTAGTTTTGTGTTTAAAAACAAACACAGCTGCTCAGTTCCCAGTCATAATTACACTAGACACAAGATAAGTAGAGACTGGTTGTCTGGGGGACAGCTGTAAGGAGCTCTTCCGATCAAGTGGTACTCTCACCCTGGCAAGACTTCTGATTTATCACACAGTAGTTTTGTGTTTAAAAACAAACATTGCTGCTCAGTTCCCAGTCATAATTACACTAGACACAAGATAAGTAGAGACTGGTTGTCTGGGGGACAGCTGTAAGGAGCTCTTCCGATCAAGTGGTACTCTCACCCTGGCAAGACTTCTGATTTATCACACAGTAGTTTTGTGTTTAAAAACAAACATTGCTGCTCAGTTCCCAGTCATAATTACACTAGACACAAGATAAGTAGAGACTGGTTGTCTGGGGGACAGCTGTAAGGAGCTCTTCCGATCAAGTGGTACTCTCACCCTGGCAAGACTTCTGATTTATCACACAGTAGTTTTGTGTTTAAAAACAAACATTGCTGCTCAGTTCCCAGTCATAATTACACTAGACACAAGATAAGTAGAGACTGGTTGTCTGGGGGACAGCTGTAAGGAGCTCTTCCGATCAAGTGGTACTCTCACCCTGGCAAGACTTCTGATTTATCACACAGTAGTTTTGTGTTTAAAAACAAACACAGCTGCTCAGTTCCCAGTCATAATTACACTAGACACAAGATAAGTAGAGACTGGTTGATCGACAGCTGTCCGTCTTTTCTGTTTCATATCAAGTTTTATTTTTTGGACTTTTTAATTCAATTTCGCATTCCTTAAAGTGCTAATAATTTAAAAACCACTTTAACCTGACTGTGATCAGCAGCTCGCTTTACTCTTGTGAATTTTTATTAATTTATTGTATATACTGTGATTTCCATTGTATTCCTGTAAACAGATTCTTAATGCACGAATGCTAATATTATTTTGACGAATATTGATATATACTTTTAATGTAATGTAAACCTGTACAAAAACTTCCAACTGTGTAAATAAAGAAGCTTGAAGTTTCAAGTTATAATGATGTACTCGTATTTCTTGTCCTTATCACTACTACGTCATTACTGAGACTTAGAAATTATAAAATACGTAATCCTCTCTGTGATGTTGTTACAGGGCAAATGTTGTGGAGGATGTCGGTTCTGTTGGCAGTAACAACATTAGCGACTCCTGTTCTTGGCCTGGGCAGCGACCAACGTACAGGTAGATTCTTACATTTAATTGGATCTAAAAATGATAAAACTTGAAGATACTATAAACGAGCAGTCAGGTGAACTTTAGATTCATTTGAGCATTGATCTTACACTTAAGCCTCGTGAGCCTAAAAGCTAAGATGACTGTAACCTGAACTGTTCCTCCGCAAAGTTACTGCTTAAGCTGCTCTTTGTACTTGGTAATGTTATACACACTTCTCCTTAGAAACTCGCTCAAACAAGACCCCAGATTAATTAGTTTTTAACGGAGAAATGTTTGCTGAATAAATACATCTTCACAAGAAGAGTAAGGCAGGTGCGATAAGAAGGGATCACACTAACTAACATTCATAGATTTCATATAAGTTTGCATATTTACAATTTAAATTTACATTACGTATCCTAACAATATTATAAATGTTAAAGTGCCTTTCTGCGTTTGTTTTGCTTTCATGCGTAAATATTCAACCGATTGCACTGAAATTTTACATGGCAATTCTTACGGTCCCTGAGATGAATATAGGCCTATTCTTCTTTCAAATTACCTCCGGACCACGCCCTATTGGTATTTAAAGTAGTGAAAATCCCACCTTGGTCTCTAAAGGTGTGAAATATTAATTAAAAAGGGTTTCTAATGTAATCAACTGTTATGTGTAAACATAGTTTATTATTTTTAGGTTTACTATTTGTAAAGTACTCATTTATCTTACAAAATGTCCTAAAACATAGGATGGTCAGAATTTGATACCGAAGACTCCCTTTGAATGAGTCGGCAAGAACTATGCTACATGAAAGTTTACTGGACTTTAATTTTGAACTAATGTACCAATTCCAGCTCTAAATGTTCTAAAGTATTAACAATATTTTTCAGTTTATAAAGAAAGAAACACGTAATGTTATTATTTATGCACTTTTGATTGTAAATTTTGATAAAAATATTAAGTATTATATCTAAAAGACAATACTGTATTACTTTTTACCTTAAATATAAAGCCTGATATAAAACTCATCTTAGTTCACTTTGGACAGAAGTAGACTTCCCTTATCTTTGATATATATTTTACTTGTCGGGAAAGAAGTGAAACCAACAAAACATACTTAAAACTACAATGGCCACAAATATAAACTTTTTGACGTATTTTCCTGATCGTGGGAAGGAGGCAAACTCAACATTGGCGTCGGAAATATGACTCACTCGGTCCAGAATTACTCATGCATCGTTTCGACATCAGAGACACCCAGACTACAAAACGTAGTGCAATCTAGGTGAGGAGATATTCTCATTGTCTCATCAAGTGCACTACGATGTTATCTGATACCAGAGCACGGTGGAGCAACCAAGTCTTCTACATATAACGCAGCTATGGAGCGAAGGACTGATTCAAGAAGGTGAACCGGAGCTAAACTCAACATTCGCATTGAATCAGCACTTCCCGCCGTAACTGCGTTATGTTTAGAATGCTCATTACATTGTCATAATTGTTATATACGTATATGCTTATAAACGTCCAAATAACATAAAACCTGGGTAGACAGGATATGGAAAGCAATTTAACTGTATGGAAATGAGATAGTTTGCAAAATGCCTGCCTAATCAAGACTAGGGAGGAGTTTCAGGCAATTTCAATTATATAGTTCATTTCATTGGGATATGATTGTAGTCAGTTTGTTTACAAATTTAATTAATCTGCGATTCTCTCATTGCCATCATGGTTATTCACAAGATCAATGTAAAAGTTTTTGCTAATGCTCAGCCAAGTACTATGGTGTGATAGGCGCCACTATTAAACTATATAAATGATAATAATATAAAAGTGAAGCTAGAATCAAAATTTCAAGTATTTAGGTGAGTTCGTTTTCTAAATATCATGGGACAGATAGACAGACAGACAGAAATGTTTCAAGCCCCTCAAGAAGTAGGCTTCGCTGATGCTCAGCCAATAGTTGTAATTATGATAACTTCAGTATTTTCAATTTTTACTATGTATAAAAATTAGCGATTGCATTAAAGATTATAATCCTGTAGTTTAAATGAATGGTAAATAAAAACAATTGATCATGGCAATATTTTACTCAACGATGACATATGGTAATGTAAATAATTGAGATTTTTATGATGATTTTATAACTTTGTAACACAATTATGTGTTGCGTGTAGAGTTACTTATTGAGTCATGTCACAACAAACTGTATTTAATTCGCGCTATATATTTAATCGAACTAAGTAACCTCATCCAATCACAAGGTCATTTCGCTACTGTCAACAGCCATATATATATATATATATATATATATATATATATATATATATATATATATATATATATATATATATATATATATATATAAGTAATTCCGGCCAATAAAATATGTATGAATTACACCCAAAAGTTGAGCTAAAACGTATCAATTACTGCGCTGCCCTCATACCAATCAACGACTAAAATATTTCTGATGAAAATCACCGATTAATTCCGCGGTTAAAACTTTTAATTGTTTTCACTTTGCAGGTTTCAAAGTTTTACCCTCTTATCCTCTCACGTGGCTTGTTGGAAAACCCAACTTTGTTTTCAAACTAATTTTTCCAACCGATATAAAATGATATATTCATACAACGTACACAAACTGTACTTTCTCTTACACCGTTTACTGATTTATCCAACCACACTGAATTTCACGAGTAACTGGATAGAAATTTTTAAACAATGCTAACTACATAAATCGAAACAGATGAAGAGTAAATTTATATGTACAGTACAAAAGAGAAAAGAGGATTGTTAATAATATAACTGATCCCCAGAGAGTTCACTTTTTGCTCTTTTGTGCCTTCCAGCTGAACCCACACTGGATACCGCAAAAACTGATCCGCAAATGCCAAGATTCTGGGGCGCAAGGGTAATTCGATAGGTCTAGTCTACTGCGGGAGACAACTTTTGGTGTTGGTGGGGTTCGTTCCCTTGGAGTCAGAGGTTCTCGCTACATCAACATCAGGATGTGCCACCCCCTGCCTGCTTTGACTGGATAGGCCGGTTCAGAGCTGGCTTTCCCTTCCTCCGAGGGGACGTGACTTGAGATTAGTGACCTAAAACATTAATTCCTCATGAATCTCGATAGGAGGGTACCCCTACCTCCAACCTTACCAATTCAGAATATCCTGTCTCTCCGGAAGCAGCGCAAAAGCTCTTATAGGACTAGGTGCAATTTTGTAAGTTTCTTGTCCCATAAGAACCAAAAAAAGATACAATACTGATCCCTCCTACACATGGGATGGGTGAACGTGATGTTTCAGCTATGGTGGCCATATTGCTCTACCCAGAAAAGCTCAGACTAAATTAAATATCCAAGACTAACACCCATGTACCACGATATTGCTGAGGAAAGCTATTCCCCATTGATATTGTAAGGTCCGGTGGTAATCGGAGGACATTTGTGCAACGTTTTGAATATGATTATTTAACAAACCAGTGTTGAACTAACTAACAGCAACCACAGGATCGATCACACTGCGGGGTCATTGTGTCAACGTCTCTATTCGTTTAGTCAACTTAATAAAAATTTGCCATCTTCATAGTTATATTATTATATTATATTAATAAATACAGTATATGAACAAATAATGGTGTTAACCGTCTATAAATAAAGAGTAATTATTTTAGCCTGTATTTATATTTATATTATTTACCACGATTTATGACAGAAATGTACACCTACTCTAAAAAAAACTATTGTTATGCATTTAATATACTTATAAACAGATAATAGGAAAACATACATTGATAGTTCTTTAATATGTGAGTATGAAATGTAACTATTTATGTTAAAGCGGCCTGTAACTTGTTTGATTTCAAGTTTCAAATATGAAATCAAACTAAGAAAAAATGTAGTTGTCAACCAAAGTTCGTAAAGTTTAGACTTTGTCACTATCTTGTCAGACAGTTTCAAGTTTCCATCAATAACCGTTCACGCGATGTCGTGTTGATGTATCGCTTCGCAAAATTGTGTTACAATGTGCTCCATCGTGGGTGTATCATTCATTCAAAATTGTATTTCTGATAAAAATTGGTTTTTAATTGAATGACGATATGTCTGCTTTCAACTAGATAGACTAGTTATGTATTCATTAAGGAAATGATGACGATAGAACATGAATTGAAATTTCTTGACGTTTTTTTATTTATTATTGCTATTTATCGTTCTAATATCGGCTATTTAAGTATTATTTTATGTAAACAGTAAGCAATTTATGTGTAGTATTATTGCTGTAAATAATGGTTGTATATGTCCTTTTCCCCATATATGTATTTATAACCATATTACTCAGTAAAAAGGCCACAAAACCTGGCCACCAATATTCTGGTTATGTTCACATTAATTCTACGATACGATAAAATCATACAATTAAAGTCTTTGCTCTTGTGGTGGAAAGATAGTTGACTTTTGAATCTTAAAAGTTATTGAAACCAGTGCAAACCTTTGAAAAGCAACGACTGTTGGAAGCTCAGAACCTCTAGGAGGTCCTCGGGAATATTCTATCCTCTAGAAGCTAACGCCTAGCCTCTGGAAGACTAAGCTCTACAAACTTCTGACATCTGAATAATTCGTGTCCTGAATTTTAGGATCTCCCAATTACTAGACATTTTTCAGACTTCAGGGAACTCTGATAGAGTCCACAATCTGTAGAATAGCCCTCATTTTATAAGCTTATAGCGTTTGGAATTCCCTTACATCTAGTAATTTCAAGACACAAGAACATTTAGGATTTCTAGGTGTATAAAATGTTTTTCCTCTCGTAGATCCTCGATTCTTAGACTCCTAGCCTCGAGATAGCCATTCACTTGAGGTTTACGGGTATATTAAAGCGAGTGGCCTCTTCTGTAGGCAAAATTTCTCTGGAAGACTGTCTAGAGACTCTAAAGGCACGCGCCTTCTCAAATAATATTTGTTCGTAGGACGTTCATATCAATTTACGCTATAGTAAATTATGTTGAGGATATCTGTGTTGGAACTTGGATTAATCGTGAAATACTCTCTCTTGAACTCAGAGAATGCCCATGAAATTAAATATGGGTTAGTTAGTAATTGTTCCAAAAAACATATAATAGAATTTCGGTTTACCTATATCCTCAAAGCGATGTTTATATGTATTTCATCCTGTTTGCAGCTTGTCAACATTACACCTCTGGTGACAGTAATTCTGGAAAACTAAAATAAGTTTTCGTAAGGGTGTCTTGTACGTAACAACTAAAAATAGAAATATGTTAAAGTATATGTCTTATACTATTATAATCCACACATACAGTATTCGCAATAAATCATAGCTATGTCTATATCAAATTGGTTAAACGTATTGGTGAAATGTATAATTGAAAAATGAAATTCACATTATTCAGTAAATAAAGCGGTTGTAAGTACAAACAAAACCATCACCAGTGGAGAACAATACATTAGAGGATACGTATATACAAGGCTATTATACTAATACAGTATATAACGCAATATAGATGTGTTATCATTAGCTCCTTTATTGCCAACATTATCATTACATATGTAATCTCAAATAGAAACAACATATTGGATACCATGTGTATACGAGGCTATTATACTAATACAGTATATAACGCAATATAGATGTTTTATCATTAGCTCCTTTATTGCCAACATTATCGTTACATATGTAATCTCAAATAGAAACAACATATTGGATACCATGTGTATACGAGGCTATTATACTAATACAGTATATAACGCAATATAGATGTTTTATCATTAGCTCCTTTATTGCCAACATTATCATTACATATGTAATCTCAAATAGAAACAACATATTGGATACCATGTGTATACGAGGCTATTATACTAATACAGTATATAACGCAATATAGATGTTTTATCATTAGCTCCTTTATTGCCAACATTATCATTACATATGTAATCTCAAATAGAAACGACATATTGGATACCATGTGTATACGAGGCTATTATACTAATACAGTATATAACGCAATATAGATGTTTTATCATTAGCTCCTTTATTGCCAACATTATCATTACATATGTAATCTCAAATAGAAACAACATATTGGATACCATGTGTATACGAGGCTATTATACTAATACAGTATATAACGCAATATAGATGTTTTATCATTAGCTCCTTTATTGCCAACATTATCATTACATATGTAATCTCAAATAGAAACAACATATTGGATACCATGTGTATACGAGGCTATTATACTAATACAGTATATAACGCAATATAGATGTTTTATCATTAGCTCCTTTATTGCCAACATTATCATTACATATGTAATCTCAAATAGAAACAACATATTGGATACCATGTGTATACGAGGCTATTATACTAATACAGTATATAACGCAATATAGATGTTTTATCATTAGCTCCTTTATTGCCAACATTATCATTACATATGTAATCTCAAATAGAAACAACATATTGGATACCATGTGTATACGAGGCTATTATACTAATACAGTATATAACGCAATATAGATGTTTTATCATTAGCTCCTTTATTGCCAACATTATCATTACATATGTAATCTCAAATAGAAACGACATATTGGATACCATGTGTATACGAGGCTATTATACTAATACAGTATATAACGCAATATAGATGTTTTATCATTAGCTCCTTTATTGCCAACATTATCATTACATATGTAATCTCAAATAGAAACAACATATTGGATACCATGTGTATACGAGGCTATTATACTAATACAGTATATAACGCAATATAGATGTTTTATCATTAGCTCCTTTATTGCCAACATTATCATTACATATGTAATCTCAAATAGAAACGACATATTGGATACCATGTGTATACGAGGCTATTATACTAATACAGTATATAACGCAATATAGATGTTTTATCATTAGCTCCTTTATTGCCAACATTATCATTACATATGTAATCTCAAATAGAAACGACATATTGGATACCATGTGTATACGAGGCTATTATACTAATACAGTATATAACGCAATATAGATGTTTTATCATTAGCTCCTTTATTGCCAACATTATCATTACATATGTAATCTCAAATAGAAACGACATATTGGATACCATGTGTATACGAGGCTATTATACTAATACAGTATATAACGCAATATAGATGTTTTATCATTAGCTCCTTTATTGCCAACATTATCATTACATATGTAATCTCAAATAGAAACAACATATTGGATACCATGTGTATACGAGGCTATTATACTAATACAGTATATAACGCAATATAGATGTTTTATCATTAGCTCCTTTATTGCCAACATTATCATTACATATGTAATCTCAAATAGAAACAACATATTGGATACCATGTGTATACGAGGCTATTATACTAATACAGTATATAACGCAATATAGATGTTTTATCATTAGCTCCTTTATTGCCAACATTATCATTACATATGTAATCTCAAATAGAAACAACATATTGGATACCATGTGTATACGAGGCTATTATACTAATACAGTATATAACGCAATATAGATGTTTTATCATTAGCTCCTTTATTGCCAACATTATCATTACATATGTAATCTCAAATAGAAACAACATATTGGATACCATGTGTATACGAGGCTATTATACTAATACAGTATATAACGCAATATAGATGTTTTATCATTAGCTCCTTTATTGCCAACATTATCATTACATATGTAATCTCAAATAGAAACAACATATTGGATACCATGTGTATACGAGGCTATTATACTAATACAGTATATAACGCAATATAGATGTTTTATCATTAGCTCCTTTATTGCCAACATTATCATTACATATGTAATCTCAAATAGAAACAACATATTGGATACCATGTGTATACGAGGCTATTATACTAATACAGTATATAACGCAATATAGATGTTTTATCATTAGCTCCTTTATTGCCAACATTATCATTACATATGTAATCTCAAATAGAAACAACATATTGGATACCATGTGTATACGAGGCTATTATACTAATACAGTATATAACGCAATATAGATGTTTTATCATTAGCTCCTTTATTGCCAACATTATCATTACATATGTAATCTCAAATAGAAACAACATATTGGATACCATGTGTATACGAGGCTATTATACTAATACAGTATATAACGCAATATAGATGTTTTATCATTAGCTCCTTTATTGCCAACATTATCGTTACATATGTAATCTCAAATAGAAACAACATATTGGATACCATGTGTATACGAGGCTATTATACTAATACAGTATATAACGCAATATAGATGTTTTATCATTAGCTCCTTTATTGCCAACATTATCATTACATATGTAATCTCAAATAGAAACGACATATTGGATACCATGTGTATACGAGGCTATTATACTAATACAGTATATAACGCAATATAGATGTTTTATCATTAGCTCCTTTATTGCCAACATTATCATTACATATGTAATCTCAAATAGAAACAACATATTGGATACCATGTGTATACGCGCTTATCATAATATAACGGTCGTATTGACGTTTGTTATGTTTTCCTACTTTCAGCGCACGCAAACAATTAAATGGGAAATCACCAGTGGGCCACGATACACTCTGGACTACGTATACACGAAGCTATCCTAATATCAGATAAAGATCATATCGACAATTCTAACCTTCGCTCGTTTATTACCACCATTATCAGTCCCGCGCTATAGATTTATTAAAGCCGGTGATAAATTACATTACATTTCCGATTCCCTATACATCGTATTTTCCATTTTACCATAACCTATAGAAGTAAATCTGGGCTATTTTGCATTGACTTACTGGTCGCATATACAGGGTGACAATTAAGTCTGGAACCTCTTTTTTAATTTTTGAACCACAATAGAAAGAAATACCAAAGTTCACACGTGCTTACTGGTGATAGTAATGCACACATCTGCCTAATTAACGACCAGATAATCCATTTGGGGGACGGTCCACAAGGAGTCAGACAAAATTCTTAAATAGCAGCATAGGTCAAGTTTGGTATCAAATTAAAGGTCTTACTTAGAAGAGTACAATGCCGCAAACCGGACTTCAAAAGGTGGATTCATTCAGTAGTTATAGCTATTTGAATTTTAAAACAATTGAACAATGTAAATTATTAAGTATTACAAGTAAACACCAATTTTTATGTACCTGTGATCAAAGTAAGTGTTCAAAATGTTCCCCTCCCATCATCTGACAATGTAACAATCGAAGCCAGGAATCAATAATTATTACCAATAACACAACTACTGTTAGAATGTGAAAGTGGCAGATTGAGTCATACACAGCATCCACAGAAACTTAACGTTTGGGCAGGTATTATAGGAAATCAAATTATGGGCCCATTATTTATCAATGGTAATTTAAATGGTGACTCGTATCTAGTAATGCTCCAAAATGAGATAATTCCTGCACTACAAGCTGCTCTTGGTCGACAATTTCAAAGAATGTATTTCCAACAAGATGGCGCGCCACCACACTTTGCTCTCCTTGGTAGAGAATACTTGGATACAATATTCCATCGCAGATAGATTGGAAGACGTGGTGCAGTAGAGTGGCCTGCTCGTTCCAATGATTTATCTCCGCTGGATTTTTTTCTTTGGGATACCTCAAAGATAAAGTTTATCGTACTAAGCCTCGAGATTTGGCGCACCTAAGAAATCTCATAGTCCAAGAAGCTCAAGATATTCCTCGTAACTACCTTCAAAATGCAGTGGATGGCTTTTACAGCCGCCTAGGACATTGCCAGACGATGGGGGGGAACATTTTGAACACTTACTTTGATCACAGGTACTTAAAAATTGGTGTTTACTTGTAATACTTAATAATTTACATTGTTCAATTGTTTTAAAATTCAAATAGCTATAACTACTGAATGAATCCACCTTTTGAAGTCCGGATTGCGGCATTGTACTCTTCTAAGTAAGACCTTTAATTTGATACCAAACTTGACATATGCTGCTATTTAAGAATTTTGTCTGACTCCTTGTGGACCGTCCCCCAAATGGATTATCTGATCGGTAATTGGGCAGATGTGTGCGTTACTATCACCAGTAAGCACGTGTGAACTTTGGTATTTCTTTCTATTGTGGTTCAAAAATTAAAAAAGAGGTTCCAGACTTAATTGTCACCCTGTATTATATTGCCATATATGGATGGATTTTTGTATTCTATGTTGTATAGTTTCTTCAAATTTGAAACAGCAAAATTATATGAAGTTAAAGACGTAAGGGTAAAATGCATTATTATACGTTTGATAAAATAATAAAATAAAGATATAATAAAATGTATTATACATTTGATAAATGTATTAAATTCCTTGTACAAATACATAAAATACTTCGTTATATATCTATAAATAATATCGTAATTACTGTAACACAATCATTAAGAAAATAGTATAATCCATTGAGGGTTAATAGATGCATAAAATTTTCTATTAGCACCACACATAAGAAAGCTGTTTTAACACCTTTTTAAATAAGCGCCTCCACCGTCACTACTACCCCAGTCATACATAATTTGTTATATTGCAGACTTGATATGAACAATGGAATTCTGTAACAGAAATACATCTCTCCAACCAAAGAATAAAGTAGAGTTTTACTTCAAAACATTTTTATATAACAAATAATAAATTTTATTAAATATTTTCTTACTCAAATAATTCTATCACACCATTGATAAAATAGATTATCTATACTGAAAGGGAAAACACATTTCTCCTAAATCTCGATTAATCAAATACTCAAAGTGTTTAATGACACGTTTGCAGACAACTAAACAATGGAGGTTTAATTTAACCGACAATGAAAGCCTGAATCTGTATTTCAGTTTGATGTTGGATTTACTTCTGCTCAGTATTCAATAAAATGGTCCAGAGTACAATCCGGACTTTTTGTCAACTGGCCGTTTGTATCTAAGGAGCTTTTACTAAGTCCTTTCCCTCTAACATACAGGATCCTAATAAATAGGCTCTATTTACTGAACCAAATAAAATCTACTACTTTGATTATTCTCAATATAGCAAATAAATTAACTATCACAAAATAAAGAATTGATAATCCATATCCTTATTTATGTCTCAAAATAACGAGTTAGGTGAAACATGAACCCATTGTATTAGTTTTATTCAGCATAACAAATTTTACAGAAATTATTCTTAATTTACGTATAGCAATGATTCTAGGATTTGATCAGCCAGTGGAACTATCCTTTATATGTTTCGTTAACACAGCATAAAGATACTGGCAATGCAATAAAACCTTGAGATGTTTCACCTCGTTCAGTCTCATTTTATCACCTTTTGATTGAAAGTTGCTCTCCACAAAAAATCTCAAATATCTAGATTTTAGCAATGTTTCTATTCCGTATCAATCAAAAACCCGTAATAATTTTTCTAACACAAGACTTTCATAAGAAGGCAACAGGCATCGCTGAAGTTGCATGCTAAGGTTCAGGTTTTTGGCTTAATTTATTTTTGAGATCCTGCGTATGTACAGACAATCATACTAATAAGAAATTTTTACAAGCCCTCGGAAGACAAAATTATTCCAGCCTACGGAGTAATAGGCCTCAATCACGCTCTGCAAAATATCATGTTTGGGCATGCACCATCATAGAACTCATTCTTTTCTATGTAGCATGCAAATTCATGATATTATACTTCTCAAGATATCTTACCAAATAAGAAAAAAAATCACATTATTTGAAAGGTTTCATATCAGTGTTTAGATAATACAAACACCGAGGTACCAGCTATGATTTTGTACATGTTTCTGTAGTTAGCCTCATGAGGTAATGTCAAATGTTAAAACTCTATATAATTGATGTAAGTTTATTTGCTAATTTATTTATTCTACTACTTTGTCGTTACGAGAATAGTTACCCAGAAGACCAACTAAAGGTTTCCGCTAACGCTCAGCCAAATTATATGGAGTTACGTGCTCCATCATCTATTTCCGCGTTGTCTGTATAGAAATGAAGCGTAATGAACATTTAAAATATATAGATCCGGTCGTTCTCGAATTATCGTGTGGACAGAGAGAGATAAATGAAACTTTCCACTTCTTCTGGTGATATGTGGAGTCGTTAACACTCAACCGATATTTGGCACGCAATTAGTTGACAAGGTCTAACTCATTTCATTGCTAAGCCAGTTATATCAAAGAGAGCAAAGCAAAGCACAAACTGTTTTCCACTCAACCAATATTTGGCACGTAATTAGTTGACAAGGTCTAACTTATTTCATTGCTAACCCAGTTATATCAAAGAGATCAAAGCTCCAGAGCACAAACTGTTTTCCACTCAACCAATATTTGAGACGCAATTAGTTGACAAGGTCTAACTTATTTCATTGCTAACCCAGTTATATCAAAGAGATCAAAGCTCCAGAGCACAAACTGTTTTCCACTCAACCAATATTTGAGACGTAATTAGTTGACAAGGTCTAACTTATTTCATTGCTAACCCAGTTATATCAAAGAGAGCAAAGCTCCAGAGCACAAACTGTTTTCCACTCAACCAATATTTGGCACGCAATTAGTTGACAAGGTCTAACTCATTTCATTGCTAACCCAGTTATATCAAAGGGAGCAAAGCCCCAGAGCACAAACTGTTTTGCACTCAACAACTCTTGATAACTAGTAGTTGCCTGTAACTAGTTACCGAATATTAGTTAAGACAAGCTTCCCGTGGAAAAAATGTGAAAATTGTTTATTGGAGCAAATTGGTACAAATGTTATGAGAGTATTTTCACTGCTCCACCCCTTTTACCTTTATTAATCTCTATATGTTTAGGCTTTAGACTCATATGGGCTTTCAGTAAGTCACTATCCCTAGTAGCTTAACCAACTTAATTAATTAAGCTGGTTAATCCACCCAGTTGTGGGCTTTCACAGTAAAGGTTCTATTAACATTCAAAGGAATCGAATATGTGTTTTAGAACTGTTCAGTATTACATCTTTATTGAATTACCTTATATTCTGATAATAGCGATATGTTATTTTTTATGAGCAAAATCGCTTAGCATCTGCTGTTATCACAATACAGAGGTACATATACACATTTACAGAAGCGATCCTGAATAAATAAAAAGTGAACAATGGAGAATGTGTCTTATTCAATTTAATTTCGTCTGGCTTCAAACTTTGGGCCTTAAATAATTCAACACAAAATTTTTATTGAATTATTGTATTAAATAACAACTGAACATATTTAATATGTTCAGTTGTTATTTTACGTAGGTATATTTGAAAGAAACAATTAATAAATATAATACATTTATGATAAATTATTCTTATTTTCAGATAGAAAATAAAAAATAAAGGTATTATAATGTTATAAAGGAGGATACAATCCCAAAGCACACATATTTTTTCTTTCTCAACCTACATTTATTTATATCAGCCCGCGTACCATTGGGGACTGCGACAACTCGGTGGAGGCTTCGTTTAATCCCCCCTATGTAAACAAAATTAATGTTCATAATCTTTAACATCAATATTTATGATAATGAGTTTGCACATTACTATACTAAATATTTTAAATTTTTTTCAAAATCATGGGTGCCTTTTAATATAAAAAAAGTTAGACAAAAACATTTTAAAATTATGTTATGTCGGATTTACATTAAAAACACGAAACACTGGATAGCAGCGTGTTTATTATTTTATCAGATTGCATTTTTGCGCTATTTTTCAGATTAATATGCATGTGTCCTATTGGATTGTTTAATTAGGTGTAAAATATTATAACTCAAAACTGAAAAAGTTTAAAGATGTAGTATGCTGTATTTAATATACATTAAAAATCACTACATTTGTGTTTGAGAAGGTTTCATTGTTTTGTCAAAAATGTGTGTAACTAAAACGTTAAAGAATCCATTCAGTGAACAATAGTACAGCGGCCTGCTCCTAACGTCAAATTTGAGCAGATGCTTGTGATAAACAAACAACGTTAAGTCATTTTTAAATGATACACACTATACGAGTAAATAAACTTTATGTTTTCGGTTACAAAATAATCATATAAATCTCCGCGCTGCATTATGACACAACCTGGAATTACCTCTGAACATTTTTGAAATCCAAAATTAAAGCGGTGAAAGGAAAAAAGCAATTTCAAATAATTTTTACAGTTCAATAATTGTTATTGCAGGAACACAGCAACTAAAATATTTTGTTACTACTACGCCATACTTCACCATTAAAATTAATGATTAGTTATAATGATGTGAGTTGTAAACTGCAATTTGTAGCCGTTACACATAACATCCGTATTAGTATTTACGCAAATGCAAACAAGGGGCTTATTCTCTACATACGTACTACACCTATATCGTATATTATTCTGTTACACAATAGTGAATTTATACGTTTCTAGAACTTGTACACTGTTAATGACTTGACTGAAGTAGCCAGCAAAATACTGAGGAGTAAGCTTCTGCATGAATTCAACATCACAAATCTCTTTTCAGTACCGTAAATATTACATTTAAACATTATTCTCTTCAGTAGATATGCATGTGGATGTATTGAGGTAAAAAGATCGACGAGAAATTTACTAAAACAAATCATTCTCACGAGTTAAAAAATGAGTTTGCCGTAAAACGCAACGTAAAGACTTGAAAAAGAATGAATAGCCATTCATTCGCTACGCGTTAGCTCCTAACTCTCAACTTCTTTCTCCGTTTCTTTTTAAGCAAACTCTACCTTTTCTTAACTTAAATGAAATTTCCATAAAGGATTTATTTAAACAGCTATATTTTGCAACGAATACAGAATCTTCTTTAAATATAAAATACGTGTTAGGTATCTAAAGACCGCACTACGTTTATTCCCTATTTTTCAATGTATTCCAAATGTACTTTTTCTGCTAAAAACTTAAAGGGAAAAATTATCTCCATTCACTCACATTATACACGTCAAGAGAACTGCACTCCACTGAAACAAATCACATTTCCAATTTTGCTAGAAAGCACACACACTTAATTTATCTTAGGATTAAAGATCATGAAAATGTGCGGCCACGATATTTTTAAACTCTAAAAACGAAATATTTGGTAGCAGAGGACTAGAGAGTTTATTAAGGAGAAGGGTGCTGATCAAAATGAGTGAGTCCTGCCATATATTGACCATACAGTTCTAACCACTTATTGTAACAGCTGGTTCAGGAATCGAAATCTTCATGGAGTTCATAAGACATAATGCATAATGATTGATATGAAGCGTTTAGGGGGAAAGAATAAAGAGGTCAAAGAAATTCGAAAACCTCTTTTATGACCAGTGGATCTATAGGAGGAGAGGCACAAGAATCTATAACATCCGGCAGTCAAGTGTTGGTGAGTCAGATATTAGGTTAAGTAAGCGCTTAGAGATGGTAACTAACTGGAAGAACACAGGAGTCTACAGCATAGAGATCCTAGAGATTGCTGAGGGTAAAGCGAATCGAGTAATCAAAAGACTCACAAAACCTCTGTCCCTGGAAAAAATTTGCTCCAATGATTATTCAAGATTAGACACTACGCAGTTTAACGTTATCGGAGCCTCTTTACTAGCTGATGATGAAATCAGATTTCAGGCTTGTTTGTGTCTAAAGTCAGTACAATACGTCACCGTTCACGCTCCGTAACTTATCTCATCGATCCAGCTTCGCAATCCCGTGGGTTAAAAATGGACGGTGTCGAGCACCATTCTAATAATATTATAAATACAAAAGTGTCTTTGTTAGCATGTTTGGTTTTCACGCGTAAACTACTCAGCCGATTGTAGTGACATATTAGATGGACATCCTCATGGTTCCAGGGCTGAATATAAGTCTATTATTATTTCAAAAATTCCCTCCGGGCTACGCCCCACTTGTCTTTAAAGTAGTGAAAATCCGATCTTGGTCCCTAAAGCTGTGTACTAATTTACTATAAATTTAAAGACTGATGTAATCCCATCCTGATTGTCTTTTGACAGAATTGGGGTTTTCTGATATGTAATATACAAAATATGTAGTTGACCGGGAAACAAAACAAAATCAACTATGGAACAAAACATACTAAGAACGAATTAATTTACAATGGCCATAAATATAAACTTTTGACGTATTTTATTCATTATGGCAACAAGGCAAACTCGAAATTGGCGTAAAAAATATAATTCATTCTAACCAGCAGTGGTCATTAACGTGCAAAGCCTACTAAATCGCGAGAAAAACATCGAGTAACTGCTGGCGGATATAAGAGATAATGTAGTCTAACTGTTGCTACACATTTAAAGGCCTTTAATGACCTATCTAACGTTGTCTTTTGACAAAAGTAGCCTTATCAGAGCTGTGTATGTAATAAAAAATACTAAGACCAGAGTAAATTAAAATGACTACAAATTTACACTTTTTCTCGATAGTGGGAAGAAGAAAAACTTGACATTGGCGTGGAAATATGATTCACTGGAACCAGAAGTCCTCTACAGGCGCAACCCCTACAAAAGTGCGTGCGAAGCGCGGGTAACTGCTAGTTACTTTCATAATTCTGAGTGAACTTCTTATATTTCCACTTTACTTCTCGCACTCAGTATAAGAATTTTATGAAGGCTTTTGTATTCACAAACATGTTTACAAATCCGTTTTGTACCGTGTGAAATTACGCAATAGTGAAGACTGTTATAAACAGTATCGTGGGTTTTTCGTGAATATCTGCGGTTACGCTGTGAAATCTTCTAAACCGTAGCGAGCACCTAACAGGCAAGACTATCTAGTCTACAAAGTTCATGTAAAACCGTTCCGTATATACGGAGATTCCGTGATGCGGACTGATTTCTTGAGAACTCAGTAATATTTTGCTTTCATGTAGTTTGCAGCACAATTGAAATGACTCATATAAAAAGAGTATAATTTTAAATAATGTAATAAAATAATAAGAGTGTTTAATCTTTTCCAGTAAACAACACTTGCATATTTGTCCTTAAATATTTAATATGACTCCACTTTCAGCGTTAGTACGTGACTAAAGCGTGGGATTCAGTAATATTCCTCTTACGCAGCGTTTTTATCAGAGGTTTGTATAATTTACGCATATAAGGATGGTGAATACACAAACACTTTCGTTTCGTTGAATAATTACCAAGTCCGTATAACTAATTTTATCCTAATTCAGTATGAGCCGAGAGAAAAATTGCTTTGTTTAAGAACTAACCTGCTTTTTTCGTCAACTGTATAAACAAATTTTCCCTGGGAAACAATAATTCGTCAGTCACGCTACTTTTGGCGGAGGTCGAAATAAAAGGGTATTGAAAAGGTAAAAAATATGAAACGATAACAATGTTTTCTCTGACAATTATTTTCCTACTGTTCTGCACTTAAAAGCTTCAGCAATAACAATATATAATTGTCAGAAAATTATATACAGTTGTCACTTTAAACTCTGTGCATAATTAGCTGACGACATTTTGACATTTATTTATGTGTCTGATGGTTGGTTCTTAGTATCAAGCCAAAAAAATATTTTCTGAGTAAAAGATCATCATTTCATATTTCTAACCCTTTTGATCCATTTCCATTTTACCTCCACTAAGAACTAGCGTTACTAGATAAATTTTCTCTATAGATTTCAAGAAAATCCAGGATATGTGCTTGTGCAGCGCACATTATTTGGCGGTTTCTACATTATAACATTTCATAACATGATTGTTGTTAGCTAGAAAAGTCCATGCTTTATTCTGGATCTGTAGGCGGCCTAGATACAGGTATGTGGACATTCTGCACCACAAGCATGTTTATGGTCCATGTCCTCACCAATGCACCGAACAACATCTGTGATCACGTGATCTGGTAGTTCTCTATCCAACCGAACTCATATTTATGATCCAATATCTATATGTAAAACTTTATGTTAGCCATAAAGTAAAGCTTGTCGAAGTAAACGTTGTAACAAATCACTTGAAAATGTAAAATATTGTTGGACTACACGAAGCTGTGAAGACAAAATTGTAAATTGAATCAATAATACATCTAGTAGCTTCCAACTGGCTGAGCTTTAGCGAAGCCTACGACTGTAGTGACTATAAAAATGCATTTTGCCTGTCTGTATGTCTGTCTGTCTCCAGCGTATCTCGACAACGAAATGATTTATGGACTTGAAAGTTTTTATGAAGCGAATTCGATGATCGTGCACGAACTTCATAGAATTCGGCTGAGCGTCAGCAAAATTTTTTACATAAGAATGGGTAACCGTTGGTAGATTTCTATTATTTAAAGACCAACTAATGAAAAAAATGATAATGTATCATTTATCAATATGTATATAAAGTAAGATATCATCTATACACATTAAATTGTTCATGCAACTTTATTTCTACATAGGTAAAAATGAGTTCTATGCTCGTACATGTACAACCATGGCATATAGTTTCAGCATATGACTCAGTAGGGAGACACATTTTTTCTGTCTACCGGAAATTTAAGATTTCTATTCTGTATGATTGTCTGCTTGTCTATCTTTCCGCAAGATGTTTAAAGACTAGAATTAACTGTATAGACTTCACGTCAAGTATGCAATTCCGGCAAATCGCGTTAAGCGACATGGGCGTAATTATTTCCATATATCAAATAATACGGAAAACTCACCACACAATAATATAAAAGAAGAAATTATTGTTATCAAACAAAAAAACCTTCTCATTCATATCAAAGGGTACTTTTGATATTAATATTAACTTACGTGTCCGTTCTAAATTTTCTGAACATGTTTTGTTTACAATTTGGGTAAAATTCTATTCCTACAAGGGCGTATTTATTTCCTTATTTTAAATAATAAATAACACAAAACAGAAGAAATATTCTTTAGCAAACAAAAATAATACAAATTGTTGTTACGATCCGTTAATTTCGATGTTTAGCACTTAATTATTTAAAATTTTTACAATGGATATAAAGAAAATGAAAATGATATGACTTTTAAAATATATGATTCTATAACATTTGATACACTTTTTTAGAAATGTATACACAAAAAGTGGAAATTTTTTATAATTACTCAATACATTATATAATGCCAGAACTCTTCAAATAATTGAATACTTCAATTTAAACATTTCATTCAAATAAAAATTGCAGTCAACATTATTTTGAATGCAAAATTGTGAGATATTGAAAAGGAACAAAAGTCTCAATTTATTTTCTTTCACTAAATGGCTTATTTTCACAAATAAGGTAGGTTAAACCTAGGCTCAATCCAATTAACACATTAACATAATAAGTTTGTTACTAATTTGTGTCTAAACTATCAAAAGAACTGCAATTGTGAGTGTAATTATACATTGTTGTATTGTCTATACAACGAATAGAAACCAATCAAACTACGTTCCTCGAGACCAACTTTGAAACAGTCCTATTCCACCATTCCAAGACTTCTCTGCCCAAGCAGTGATGTCTGCAACACCATCGGCTTCAAATACGGTCAAACTTGGAACTATTAGATATGCTTCAACGAGTTCCTAACGTCTTGATATTACACTCATTCATCAAAATTTGTTTTGTTCTTTAACTATCTGTTATTGCTTCCCTAGTATTCACTTATGTTAAATTTGCTTGTACTTATTATTTAAAGTTGTATCAATTATTGCTATTTCCTATGTATGTGTTTATATAACCCATATTATTGTTCTGTTATTAATGTATGTATTTTTTGCATTTTTTATATATTTTAATGTTACAGTTTTATTAATTGTTATCCTATTTATTAGGCTGTCCATACAGTATGTTTATAATAGTAGGATTTGCCTACATTAACACAAGCCTACATCTCATTTGTTATTGTTATGTTCTATAATTATTGTTATTATATCTTATGGCTTTAAACTGTTAATACTGTAGTGTCTTATTGCTGATAATTAATCTGTATTATTGATAGTTTTCTGTATTTTTTTTATTTTAATTTTTATTGTTGTTTTGATACTATCTCAAGTTTTTGTCATTGGTATAGTATATTTATATCTGTATTTTTTTAAATTAATATCTCTTACGTTTTACTACCTATGTGCGATATCTGTAGCTTTGCAATTTTTGTTGGAAATTACTTTTTTACAAAATATACATAATATTAACGGCTAAATGAGTCATTTTTGACATGTTTATATGCAATTGTTTGTTTCAATTGATGATCACTATCTTAAACGTTTGTTTTGTTACTTGTACCATATTTTTCGCAGTACATCCTAACACTAATATAGCTTGTTATTTATGTATATTATTGTAAAACAGTAGAGTATTACCGTGTTAAGAACTAAATACAATAAAATAAAACTAAGTACAGCTAAACCTCCTTTTAAAGAGTAACTAAAGTTAATTGTATAATAAAACCGATGTTTTATTCTGATAATGAAACTCGGCCAGAGCCAACAAACAAGCCAAACAACTGGAACATTTTCGCTAAAGTTTCAATTCCTCTTTCAAAGGTAATGAGTCCCTTTAACACTGTAGATCCCATTTACTTTAGTTCCAGATTCAAAAGCCCATGCATTCACAAGGAGCAATGGTACAGTATATTCATACATTTAATTCATTATCATTAGATATATTTTGAGAAAATGTATTATTATTAACACGTTGTTGTCTGTATAGCTTTTGCAATGATCAAATAAGTTATTTTTAAATTAATAATGCAAATTTCATACTTTAACGAAAATCAAATACTTATATTTTCCAAATTTCTCTCAATGAATTTATTCTAATTAATTCCTTCTCCAAAGATCCTTAATTACTGCGTGGGAACTTAAATGCGTCTCGGGCGAGTTCGATAGCCAGTCTCAACTAAAGATAAGTTGATAACTATTTGGAAATTTTTCCAAAAATGTTTTCTTGGTTTTTAAACATGTACCTAAAATAAACAATAATAACTTTCAGTCATTTTTAAAAACTTGTGATTTTTACATCGCTTAACGTTTCAGTTTTGAAGTTGTTCAAATTTATTAACACAAATTCTAGTTGAAATTAAGTTTTTAATACATTTGTGTTTTATTGATAACATCCAAACCAGGCATGAGGATTATTTTAATTAAGAGATACGGCACCTGTCAATTCGTTTATGAGTAATTTTATTCTTGGTTATTTCTCAATATGATTGCTGCCTGGCGGTTTTCTTCCATGGGTTTTTGCCGTTAGACGCGTGATACTTCCTCATTTTGATACCATTGGTTACCTGTTCAGTTACTCTTATGTCATTATATTGTAGTGAATTAGTTAGTTATTTATGCTTGTAGTTTTATTTTTTTATGGTATTGTTACGTATTACGTATCTAATGTTCATAGCAGTTTAAGCACTCTTCTTTCCTAGGTTATGTTTTGCTTTGTACATGTATTGTTTAAATAGTAAATTTTATCATTTTACAATATTATTACTATTTGCTCTTGATTTGTTTGTTTGTTATGCCTGGCTGTTACAATATTAGTACTATTTATAATTTGATATTGTTGTTTCATATTATTTTTTTAATCCATTCTCTATTACTATTTTATTTTGTACTCCATATAATATCATATTTTAGTTACATGCAATAAAGAACATTAAAAAGTGCTTGCATTTCTATTTTGTTTAAGTTTCTTCTACAACTAAATTTGTTCAAGAGATATATGATTCAACAACCTTATACTTTTATCTGAGTTATCCCCAGCGCCAGAGCGACGTTTGGTCGTTGGTGGGATCATCTAACGTGTATAACTGAGGTAACACGAAAGGACGATAATTAACGTTGTAAGCATCGAGTGTGACGTCATAGACGGATGTAAAACCAGTGCTGATACATTGTGATATGCTGAAATGAGTTAACGCAGCGTGGTAACATGCTAGAGAGAATTTAATTTTAACTCAGTCCTCAAACGCATTGTTTTTTTTTTTAGAAATTATTGTGAAATAAATGTTTGATTCTTTTGAAATAATTTAAAACGTATTCGATCAAAGCGAGTGTAGTTTTATTCAACAAATGAAGTACCTAGATTTGATTAATGGCTGAGCATTAGTGAAGATTATTGATACACTCGTCAAGCTGGAAAAATGCATTTACTCGTTTGTCCGTCTGTCCGTACGCTTGATATATTGAGCACGAAGTGACATAGATTGAAGTTTTACATGATGGCATTTCTGTACAGCCAATATCAAACACAACGGTGGTGAATGTCACTTCATGCAATTTGGACGAGCGTTAGCAAACATTATTACATTGGTCTCATAGGCAACGAACGAAAAAATAACAGAATAAATCTACAATAATATAATATATAGAATAATTTTAAAATTTGAACCAGTGACCCAGGCAGCCTAACTACATGGAAGATATCACAATAAAGATATAAAATGTAGTCTTTGAATGTAGCATTGAAATTCATTTGTACACAGACAAGAATGATTTCGGTGACGGTAAATGTACATCAGTGGGATTGTCCTGAGCGTTGCGCATGCAGATTGTCACACGGTAGTTGGTACAATTCCCTTTTTATCTGGCAGGGATTGACAAATTTCTGTTCGTATGATCGTTTGTCTGCCTGTCTTAAGAATCTTAGGGGAAAAAAATGACACTAAGTAAGCTATTATAAATTGGAAAAGCGATAAATACTGGCTGACTATAATCGTATTTACATCAATGTCATTTCAACCGTTTCAATAAAACATTTTTTTTGAACAATAATAATAATTAAGACAGTTTGAAACTCAACACATATATGAACTTGAAAAAAATTAAAATAATTATTAAGACATTTAACAAGATAGGGATCTATTTATAGTAGCAATGAACTGCTTCTTTAGTATATCCATGTATGCTTTATGTCTAATCATAATATGATGTTGATTTTTAATTTATAAATATCTAAAGTGAATCGAGTTCTTTCTTTTATTTCTTTCTGGTAACATATGTACAGATACCGATACTTTTATTTGTTAAAGTTGATAAGAATACTTCCCTTGCAAGTAAATCTAATATTTTATTTTAAATGTAAAGTGCCTCTGAAAAATTCAAATCTTGCCGGAGGCTCTCAGATTGAATCAACCCATTTCTCCAGAATAAGTTACCAGAGAAGGGTGGATCAGTGCAATGTTCCTTTGTTAAGAATGAGTTACGGGATATCTGGGGACGATATAGGAAATTCACTCTCAAGGAACAAAGTAATCCATCCTCACACCTCTCCAAGACATAGTCACGTTTAACTAGTTCGCCTAGTCGTCCTTGAGTGCATGAAAACTTTACAATTTATTTTGAATCAAATTATTATTTTTTCTTTGTTGATTATTAAACTGCAATAGGTTAACTCGGTAATCAGTTGTTTTATTATCGGCTAGTTCAATCTACGGGATAGGCATCTACGGATATTATCAATGATACTATTCTATTATTTTAGGGTCCAGACAATCTTGGAAAACATCAATTATAGGGTTTCCGTATATATTCGTTTGTTCATCTGTGTGATAACTACCAATTGGAAAAACCTGGAGACTTTAAATTTGGTATATCGTTAAATATGATTCGCTCCAAAGAATTCTATTGATTTTGGAATAAACAGATTTTTACGCGGTTCTTATGAATAATTATGAAGGCAACAAGAAAATCACAGAATAAACCAATCTGTAAGCAAATAGAGTACAATGATAACCTTTTTAAAGTAAATCGAAATAAAAAATAAATATTGACTGGGGGTACCATGTGAAGTTGGGGTCAAGAAGTCCTCTAACACTCGACTTGGGAAACAACGAATTGAAGGTGACTTTCGAACCAACACCATCGGCGTGTAGTTTCGCTTACAAGGACAAGATCGCTCAGCGGTCACCCATCCAGGCAGCAGCCACACTCGACATCGCTTGATATGGCTATCTCGCGAAAACCTCCATGACCGCTATACTGCGCCGTTGGTACGCGCATTTTTATCATGTGTAATAATAGTTACAATATGTGATGACGTTACTTTGTTGGAATGGTTGGTTTTATAACAAAGATGATCAGCTTATTGTTCAGTTAGCTGACGCTATTCTCTGTCAGGTCCTTCGATTATATTGGTTTATTTCCCACTTAAAATACAGGAAGTGTAGTAAATACATCATTCACCCTAATCCTTGGCCTTCAAGATCCCTTCCCCACCCCACAGTAATTACCACCCTCGGAAAGAGATTCATTCTCTTACAGTCTATATTTAATTGAGCAAATTTATAAGAGAAAATTAGATTCGACCTCAGTAATATCGACAATCGGCTGTATAGATTGTAATATCGTATGAGCTGATACGATCATTATTGATCATTCGACTCACATAGTTCAGTGGTTCTATAAAGGAATAGTCCGAATTCATTGTTTGGAAACATGCAAAGTTTTCTGTTGAATAAATGTTTGAAAGTTGTAACGATTTAAATATTCATTATGACTTTTAAATGTAAAATTAAAATATCACGTGGTTGTAGAAGTAATAGTACTAATTTGTCTAGTGAGTAAGCAGACCACTCGGTATTTGGAATCGATATATATCTATTGCTAATTGGTACTTATATAATGAAGTGACCGGTTATACTGAACATTCCGCTAACGATATGAGGGGGCTTAACTAAATGATCAGTTAAAAATTGTTTTTATTTCTCTTTCGTTGAACTGTATGTGGTGTTTTCCTTATCACTACTTTTCCATTAAAATTAATTTAACCTTTAATATCAAACACAATCATGTTGACCAACCGTTTTTATTATTCCAATTATGGTTATTGCATAGCTAGTAAAGTAGACATTAAATAGTTACAAATTGAATTCCTAATTATAAAAGGATTTTTAAACACGACGTCGATATATAGCATATTGTTCTATTCATATAAAGTGTCTCAAATCGATTGAAAGATAATAGAAAATCTCATAATTTGAAAAATTGATTTCCAGAAAAATTAACACTTCTGAACAGTTTTAAAGGAAATTCATTTGTACAGAACTTTTTCAACATATAGAACATTATAATTATTTCAAATTTACATTATGGTTTCAAATTCAAACCAAATGAGTTTTTATTTTCTAGTAGTATTTACGTCAGAATAAAAACGTCGTAATGTTTTAAAGTGTTAATGATTGTATAATAATAATAATTTAATTCTATTAAATGTAAGAAGATTAAGCCAAGAAAGGTTTTAAATTCACGTTACGATAGACTTCCCACGCCCAAGCCGGTCCAAACTTAAACACGTGGGAATATTTTCATGATTACATAAGTGGTAAAATTTTATTGGAAACGAATTATTTTGGATTTCTAAAATTTAGTTTGAAATAAACGTTACATTCTTGTGGTCTAATTTGTATTATTTTAAAACAAAAAATGTTTAATGGTTCGATTGGTATGAATAAAGCGTTAAACAATATAAACGCCATTCGAGTTGTGAAAAGCAGTAATCTGTTTCATTCAAATCGTCCTGTTTCAAGAAACTGCAACAAGAATAAAGTTTCTTGAAAGACTATTGATTTTCAAACAAAAGTTTTAGAATAATCAGCAGTAAATATTAACATTAATATATATTAAAAGGGAACTTCCTACACAGAAGGATGATTACACAGAGAGAACAAGAATTATTATCGCCACAACATGGTTGCACTCTTTCTCCCTTTATATACCAGATCACGGTTATTTGCAAACTATTCAGGTTCGAATCAGTTTTCTTCCTTCAAGAATAGAAACTGCAAGTTAAAGGCAGTATGGTATTTAGATTTCCAGTAACGTGCTGACCTGATTACGTAGACCACGTATTACAGATTGCGCAGTGGTCTAATTAAGTGTGACTACGCTGTGTGTGACGAGATGTACACAGTTATAGGCTTGACTGTAAGACAAAAGCAGGTTTGTGACACTGATGTGGGATGCCACAAGTTCGATATGATCATCGACAGAGACGTAATTATTGGCATTCATCTAGTGATAAAGTTTTAGTGTTGGATGATTTGGATGACTGTACATAGTAGACAGAAATACCACATGTAACTGTAACACCAATTCTAATAACAGCATCAAGGAAGGATAACAGGCATTTGGACATTTACAAATTAAAAAAGTCAATGTTACAAATCATTTTTCTTTTCGTTCACAAGACAAGACGCTAAGAAGCCTCTCAATGCTCTTAAAAGGATTTGCTCTTACTTCTGGACTGAGAGGGTATTTCGATGGGAAAGTTTTGGAGGTAGGGGCCTCTTGTCGAGGTAACGGTCTCCTTATCTCAGGAATGTCACTTTGGAAGGAGGGAAGACTGTTTCAGCATTTTTCAGTTAAAGCAGGCAGGAGACAGCTCCCCTTAGTGTCTAGGCCAGCAACACCAAGGGGTATCTACCCACTCCAACCGTCATCCTTCGTAGTAGAATAGACTTATGTACCTTTTCACCCCAATATCTTGAAATTTACGGTTTGTGGTGTACCGCTCCTGGACATTCATTGGGTTGTTCCCCAGGGACAAATCGGTGTTTCCTGTGCTGTGCTGTAGGTTCAAATGGAAGGTATAATCCACCACCCAGAAATGGAATCTTAGACCCCTAGTCACTTTAAGGTCTGTTCAAGGTCAGATTCTTGGACACGATAATTTCGTTGATATAGAAAAGTCAGGTGAGACCAATACTCTTATTAAGGCACTGGTTTTATCTCAGCGAGGAACGCCCAAGAAGGCCAATTTGAGCTCAACATAGTCGTGTAAAGGATTAACTGATGGATGGAAGGCAGTCTATATTCATATTTTAGTTTTGAGAACTATTTTACTTCTACCTGCTCTTAGTAAGATTTTAACATGTACAGAAATTTTACCCTGAATGGGTAACTCTTAATTTCCACACACATAGTTAGTTGACATTGATCTGATACAGCGTTCCAACTTTACAAAACTATGCTATAATATAGTCATATAGATTTAAAAATGGGAATATTGTAACATCTCGTAATCCCCATGCAAATTCTCCATCTGCTGAAATTCACAACAACAAGAATAAAGCTTTGTGACGTATATTTTCAGATTCTTTGAAATCATAATTGCACATTAGCACAGAATTGTACACTAAATATCTTATCCGAACTATAAAATTTCTGAAGCCAGCAAATCATTTATGTTTCAACTACTTCACTGCCTCCAGTTGTTGAGCTTGGAAGATGTCAAAATTTTACTTGTCTCCACTGTATGAGTACACAACCTTATATTTTATACCAATAGTCAGAGGAATTCTTCCTAGGCTAAAATCGGTTACGAGTCAACATAGTTTTGGTAAAAATCTTATAATAGTCCTTTGAAAGGGTTAAAACTCATGTTTTCCAAAGTTATATTATTCATAGTTTGATACACTTAAAACTGACCAATAAACATATACATTATTAAACACATATTATCTAGTTGTATTACCGCCAGATAACTAGATAAAGAGAGTGAAAGTAGCAACTTTCAGGGTCAGTGTATGATTAGCAGACGCAGATGAAACATTTAATGACAATTGCTTTGAAATGTGTCAAGTTAAAAAAAATATGATTTGAGAAAAATATTAATAAAATTTGTTTATCACTTTTCATATTCTCTCTTTGCGACCACCACAAAAACTAGAGGGGCTGATCAATTATGTTATAGGAGAAAACTATATCTATAGATTTTAATTAAAACCAGGTTGTTTGTTTATGCAATGCAACTAAGTTCTAGGTTTCTGGACTATGAAGTTTATATGCTGAAAGAAGTTGAAGGTGGAAATCTAGTTAAGCAACTAATGTATTTAAATCTTTGATTGAAAGGGATGAGTTTTGCATCTTTGGTTGACAAGGGAATCAATTCCTTTATTCATATAAAATAACATTACGTTGTTCAGTAATTTTACAAATGTGCGAAAGGATTTTTCTATCTTTAATCGCATCTGTAAAAGAGACCACGGAAACTTCATGAAGTCTATACCGGTCGAGCACATTCCTCCCAACTGTAGGGGTTGTGAACGTTTCAGACATCGTCACTTCTATTTGAGACACAACCTGAGAACTGTGTTAGAGTTGTGCTCCAGTAACGCAATTGTGCTGGAACTCTATAATCTGTTTTGTTGAGCGAGGGCAGTGATATACAGGATAGAGCACTTTAATTTCGAGTGTTCAAAGGCCTTGCCTGAGGTTATGAGTAAACAATGTCAGGGTATAAAGTGTCCAGTGGTGTTAAGAGAGGGAAGTTTAGAGGGTAGCTCAGGAGTTAACTAATAAATTCCCTCTTCACTCCTAAGCATTTACTGTATAAATTTACTCATTAACGACCATATTTTCGTAATGTAATAAAAATTTTATGTATGTCATCATCTGTATTTATTATAAAATAACAGTTTGTCAAAGTTCCTTTTTGGGGATGGAAGGACTTTGATGGAAACTTCTTGTATCACTGAACGTTTGCAAATGTCCGGATAATTCTATTTCCTTGACAGCTGTTATAATTGTATGATTGCTCCCATCTTAAAATACCATATGGGATTTCCTTTTTTTCGAAATAGGGGGAGAAATTTAATGTGATTCAATGTGAGAGAAAGTGGTGACTTTCAGTATTTTTATCAAGTTTTCTGACGATTATAAAACTATAATTTAGAAATCTATTGGTTTCATCTATGTCACGGAATTTGCCATGTCATGGTTACCAGCTAGGGAACGTTTATTAGTTATTGAACAGGGTTAAAGAACACATACAAGGCACTTTTTATTATTACTTCTGTACCAATTTAGCATTATTGAATAAGAACTTTCGACAGTTATCCTAGTGATATAGATAGTTAGATACGAAAAAGCCTGTATAGGGCACAGCTTGCGGTGGTAGAGTTGCCCGGAGTAGAGTGAGACTGTGAGATGGGGAGGGGAATGCAACACAAAGCTAGAGTCGCGGTTGGCTCGAAAGTGTTCTCAAGTTGACCCTAACTTTCGGGAAACGACTGGGACTCAACAACAATGGTTTGCGAATCCCAGTGACATCGATGTGAAACTGTCTTCAACTTTCAGTCTGTTCTTTTTAACGAACTCCTCAACTTTTAACAACTATATTCAGTTTTCATGTGACAGTTGCTAAATATAATATTGGTTCCGGTACAGTTGCAAATATACACATATGTCTCATTTAATTACCAATTTTAAATGTATAATTTGTGGTTCATTGATTGAAATTTTATAAAATGAATATTATTATAAAACGACTCTTTACTATTTAGTGTCTTATTCTACGATCTTAAAGGGTAGAAGATGTATATAGCTATACAAACAGAAATGGTTTCTCATTTCAGTACAATCTGCAGACCGTAAAATAGTTAACGGTATTTGAAGAAAACTATCACAGCCGTTAATTAAATGTACTTTTCGTAAGTACGAATTACTTTATCAGGATATTTTATTTACTTATATTGGAATACATTTTATTGATCTTTACTTATAGAATACTGCTTACTGCTAAATAAATTCACTTCAGTAAACAAACCACTCCAGTCTTATAGCTATACCAAACTGTTTAAATCTATTTAGCATAAATATTTAGTAATATAACTCAACATTACGTCTGCACTGTGTTGATTTTGTCGTAATGAGGATTATTGCACTAAAATACATTTGAAATTCTATTGCATACTTGTTATAATATTTGTAGTAATCAATGATGGCATTTACTGCAGTTGATTATAATCGAAATAAAAAGAAACACGTGCAAAGAAAAGCTTCTGAACTTAACACGCCATTTGTAAAGTGAAACTGACTTTGATAGATGAATAGCAACAAACATTTAAAGTGGAAAACTTGAACTAACATGTCACAGACGTTACACAATACTTTGAAGGAATTAGGAACTGTCAGGTCCTTTTTGAAATGGTGTTGTAGTCCTCCGTCTGTGCGATAATCTTGGATAACTGAAACTTGGTACATAGTGTCCTATCACCTGCTATATGGTGTCATTGATAAGTTTTATATATTGCAATATTATTTATTGTCTTATATTTTATATGCAAAAATGAAGAGCACGTCTTACAATTTGTTATAACATAAGATATTTAAAACAATAAAGGTCCCAGGATCGAACCCTGCGGTACTCTACACTGACCTGTCAGACAGATGTCACCTGACAGCCACGCGGTTGAGAATGAATGTTATTCACAGAATTAATAGTATATTATAAATCATAATACAGTACCCAAATAAATTGTTCGTCTGCCAGACTCCTGCTGTACGTGTTTTTACTGTGAGACAACATTCACCGCCCAGCCTGTTGGTTTTGCGCTAACCACGTAGTAGCAGAAGTTGCTGTTCTCATAGTTCTATTCTATTAAAACTGTATGAATGTATGCTTCATCTTTCTACAGGTTTACGAGCTGCACAGTCTAGTAAATAATTAATGCCACACTCTAACTAATGAATAATTTACACTGGTCACAATCGCGATATTAGGGGGTAGATCAGTAGGGTAAAACCCCGCTCAAAAAGGTTTAAAATTATATAAAAAACATATAAAATCAAATCAAACTTCTTTGAAATACAGCAGTTATTTACCTTGAATTAGACCTATCTTATTTATTTCTATATTTATCCATATCCCCGGTGTGTTGTGTTTGGATTTAACCCGCTTCCCTCCCCCAAAGACAATTCCTAGTTACGCCACTGGCACAAGACAATAATGTGCTCTACAAAACTTTGCTTTAGACCAGCCGGAATGTTTGTATTCCTGGATAGTTTAATGAGCAAAAGTTTAAAGTGGGACAGATATGCAAGTGTGTATATTTGTATTTTTAACTTATTTTACTTTATTGTTTTGGAAGTAGGTTTGTTTTTCTGAAACAAAATTAATATTGTACGAGGTTTATCATTGCAAGCTTGGTTGTGGCAAATAACTTTATTTTATTGCACTTAGGCCTGAGATATTGTTTAAACTTCGTATACGTATAGGAAATTAGTTTCTTGCGATAAAATTAGTATAAAAATTATTAATTCTGATCTCTATACATTATTAATCTCTACTGTATATAGAAATCTAATGGTGTCTGTTGTGTTTGTGTGTGTGTGTGTGTGTGTGTGTTTGTGTGTGTGTGTGTGTGTGTGTGTGTGTGTGTGTGTGTGTGTGTGTGTGTGTGTGTGTGTGTGTGTGTTTGTTTGTTTGTTTGTTTTCTCAATCACTTTTACAAACTGCTGAAACTACTTGACATACATTTTACACGGACATTCTTAAGTTCCCTAGTTAACATATAGTCCTATTCCTACTTCAAAACTCTCTCCTGATTACACCTCACTGGAACACTCCCTTAACTATCCATCATCCACTATATTTATGTACTTGGCATGATCAGCAAATATTAAATGTGTTTTAATCACTGCATAGTATAAAAATAAAACGTATAATCATTTATACACAATGAAACAGATGATAGTAAATGTTTGTTTAAGTAAACGTTCACAATCAATTACACTTTTAAAATTTCATGTTACGTGGAGAAACATATCTGAGATGTTTTATTGTTTTATTTATATAATATAAATCAACTACAGTAAAATTCCATAATTTATAATACCATAAGTGTGTTAACTGAAAGCCAAGGACTTTAGTCTCCCTTTGGACTTCTCTGTACGATATCTCCACACTGGCCATTGTTACTTGTTCCTACTCCTTAAAATATTGGAAATAAACTCATTGAGTATTTCAGAAGTAGTTATAAAAATCAGTTTCAGTCTTAGACTTCAGGGCCCCACTTAAATCTAAACTCTATCAAAGAAATTGGGATATCTTTCAGTGACTATCACTTATCTCAGGTTTGGGTTTTAAAAGCTCGTACGCTGATGGTAGCTCTCACTTTGCTACCATGGTTCATTGCTACCAACTTCATTTGCCAAGGGTCCGTCTAGAAATCGGCAAGAAAGCTTTTAGATACTTTGGACCAAAAATATACAATACTTTGCCCCCTGCTTTGAAGAGCCTTAGTTACCGTTCATTTAAAAACCATGTCAAAAAGATTTGTATGTAATTTTATTAAGTTTTAGACTTTGTAGTGTCAGCTGGTCAACTGATTTAAAAATATAATTTATTTTTAATATTGTAAAAGATATAGACCACCTGTTTTGTTTTGGTCATTTATTATAAAGAGTTATCATCCTCTCTCTGTAAATACAATACTATTAATTTTGACTAATTATATATCTTTAATTTCTTAATTAGGGAATTATTTAGTAACATATCATTTCCCTATATTGGTGACCCCCGAAAAGGAAAGGACATATTAATTCAAGACCCGCTTTTTATTCACATTCAATCGAAGATTTGCAAAGGCAAAACGACATTTTGCGGACTCAAGTTGAAGATCTGCAACGCCATCTTCAAGGTCAGCAAGAAAACAATGCTGAAGAGAGATTCATCATCCAGATAACCAGGACAATGAACATGCGGAACCTGATATTACAAACTGCAGACTCTCCCCAACGTGTCGTCAATTGGGTAAGTGTCAAACTTCCACCCTTTTGGCCCGAAGATGTGGAACTATGGTTTGCACAAGTCGAAGCTCAGTTTACCATCGCCCATGTTACACAGGAGAATACAAGATTTGCATACGCGGTAAGTCAGCTAAAAGGTCGCTACGCTCATGAGGTAAGGGATATAATAAAAGCTCCTCCTGTAGCCAACCCTTACACGCGTCTCAAAACCGAACTTATCCAAAGGCTCTCTCTTCAGTACCAATCAACGACTAAAACAAATTCTGACGGAGGAAGAAATGGGATCTCGTAAACCATCTCAATTCCTTCGTCATCTACTATCACTTTCCGGTAACACTCCAGTACATGAGGATCTTATTCGTCAACTATGGATCACTCGCCTACCATGCCAAGGTCCAAGCAATACTGCAGGCACAACCTCAAGAACAGTCACTAGAGCAACTAGCTCATGTTGCTGACAAGATATTTTGAGGTAAGCCCATCAATCCCTTTGAGTAAAGTTCAAAGCACCGCAACTCCGAATGTAAGTGTATTTACTTTGCCATCTACAGTGTGTTCTCTCAACCGTAAAACTGTAAATATTGACTCAGAACTCACCTTGGTCATAAAGGAATTGACGGATAGGAATTTCTCAGATCGAGACAGCACTCTCAGCTCATCATCCTGGGTCTCGCTCAGACTTACACGGCCAGGATGGTTCTACATCATTATCTAGCTTCCTCCGATATATGTTGGTATCATTTTAAATATGGTAAAAAAGCTAATAAATGTATCAAGCCCTGTAAATTATCTCAACAGCAGTCAATAATGGCATCTACTGGCTGCTCAACTGGAGGACGACGCCTTCTCATCAGTGACCGGGTTACTGGTACTAAATTTTCTCATAGACACTGGTTCTGATCTCTGCTGCTACCCACGTCACCTACTACAAAACAGACCACAACGCATGGACTACGACTTGGTTGCAGCGAACTCATCACAAATTCACACCTACGGTTTTAGAAATTTTGGTCTAAAATCTAGGTTTGCGACGCATCTTTGCATGGAAAATTCATCATCGCTGATGTCACCATGCCCATCATTGGATCTGAGTTTCTGCTCACTACGGACTTCTTCCTGACTGTCGCAATCAACGCTTGATTGACTCAACAACTAATTTAACAGTAAGATGTCAAACTTCTGATGCCTCTGTTCCTAGTGTGAAGAACCCTCACCGAGTCTTCTCTATTCTACGCTGTGCTTGCCGAGTTTCCTACCCTCACTCGTCCGGCTGGAACACCTCGTGAGGTGAAGCACAATACATTACACTTCATCAAGACGAACGCCTGGGCCCTCCAATCTCTTGCCGACCTCGCCGTCTTGCACCTGATCGCCTTAAAATCACCAAAGCCGAATTCGATAGTATGGTCCAAGAAGGGACTGTCCCGACGCTCTGATGGACCTTGGTCGTCTCCCTCTGGCACTTAGTTCCTAAGAAGACTGATGGTTGGCGAACCGTGCGGTGACTACCGTGCTCTAAACGCTAGAAACCATTCATGACAGCTATCCGGTACGTCACATTCATGACTTCAATCATCAAATTCGTGGGTGCACAACATTTTCGGTCATTGATCTAGTAAAAGCTTTACACCCAAATACCAGTAAACCCTGACGACATCCCTAAGACAGCCATAACCACACCTTTCGGTTTGTTTGAATTTCCCTTCATGGGTTTGGACTCAGAAATGCTGGACAGACATTTCAGAGATTTATCGACGAAGTGGTTTCAGGACTTGATTTTTGTTTCCCATACATTGATGACATACTTATTTTCTCACAAACATCCGAACAACATCAAGAATCACCTCCGTATCCTTTTTCAAAGACTCACAGACTATGGAATCCTTGTCAACGCTAACAAATGTGTCCTTGGAGTTCCAATAGTTAACTTTCTAGGCTACGAAGTATCTGCCAGTGGTACTAGACCTTCTTCCCGAACGTATCACCGCTCTTCAGAACTTCGCTCGCCCGGAAACTGCCAAGGGACTACGTCGTTTTTCTGGGCATGATTAATTTTTATAGAAGATTCATTCCTTCTGCATCTCAACACCACAAGCACCACTTCACTCTGCTCTTGCAGGCCTAAAAGGAAATCAGAAGATAACCTGGACCACCGAGTTAGAACAGGCCTTCATCAATTGCAAGGAGAATCTCTCTCAAGCAACTCTGCTCAATCACCCTGACCCTAACGCTCCACTCGGACTTTTCACTGACGCCAGCACCTCATCTGTTGGGGCATGCCTTTAACAACTCGTCAAGAATGAATGGCAACCACTTGCTTTCTTTTCTCAAAAACTTACTGCAAGACAAATAGAGTGGCCCGCCTACTACCGTGAACTCTATGCCGTCTACTCATCAGTACATCATTTTAGACACATTTTAGAAGCTCAACGTTGTACTATATTTTACTGATCATAAACCATTGACATTTGCTTTTCCAACAGAGAAAAGATAAACTTCCTCCTGTTCAAGTCAATCAACTATCATTTATTGCCCAATTTCACTACTGACATTCAGCACATATCTGGATCTGCAAACATCGTTGCCGATACTTTCTCACGTGTCGATGCCGTTTCAGGAATCACAACTGTCGACCACTGTACTCTTTCGCAGGCTCAACGAGAGGACACTGAACTTCCAAGATCTTTTGAGCCGTGACACAGCATTGAAGCTCAAGAGAATCACAGTCCCTGGTTCAAACGTTGACCTCTTCTGTGACACTTCTAATCCTTCACTCCGACCATTTGTACCTGCTTCTCTCAGACGACTGGTTTTTGACTCTCTACACAAACTTAAGTCATCCCGGCATCAAAGCTTCAGCTCGCCTCATATCTCAACGTTTTGTTTGGCCTAATATTCAGCGAGATTGCCGCACTTGGGCCCAAACTTGTCAGCTCTGCCAACGTGCCAAAGTTTTCACGCCACGTTCACAGTCCACTTGGAACAGTCAATCCACCATCTGCTCGTTTTCGTCACATTCATGTAGACATAATTGGACCACTCCCACCAGCTGGCCCGTACCGATACTGTTTTGACCGTTATTGACAGGTTTTACCATATTGGCCAGAAGTTCACCCACTTCAGCAAATCACTGCTGAGGAAGTCGCGCCGAAGCTTTGGTGAACTGTTGATATCCCGTTTTGGATGCCCAGAACGTATCACAACGGATCAAGGTCGTCAATTCGAATCTGGACTTTTCAAACGTCTCACCTCTACATTTGGGATTGAACGTCTACGGACCACCATTTATCACCCACAACCCAATGGTATGGTCGAACGTTTTCACCGTCATCTAAAAGCGGGCCATTATCTGTCACCCGGAATCAAGCTGGCTCCAAGCCCTCCCTCTAGTCCTGCTTGGTATCCGAAACGTATACAGAGAAGATTTAAACAACGTCCTCTGCTGAACTAGTATACGGAGAACCCTTACGTCTACCTGGATCACTCCTTGCCAGCCCGCCGGGGTTGGGACGCAGTGAAGACATCCCTGACCCTTGTTGTCAGGCTGCAACGTCAAACATCTCGCCTTCAACCTGTCTCTGGCTCAGCTCACAGCAAACCTCAGACATTTGTCTTCCAGGAATTATCAACATGCACTCATGTTTTCTTACGTGACGATACTGTGCGTCGAGCCCTGCAACCTCCCTACAGCGGACCTAACAAAGTGCTCAGCCGTGACGACAAAAACTATGACCATCCAGATCGCAGATAGAAGCTCTAAAGTAAGCATTTGACCGAGTGAAGCCTGCTTACATCCTACCTGACCCTTCCCCACAGCCTCAACCAAGAAGCGCCCACACAACCGGTACCCAGCATCGGTACACCTGCTGCAGACCCGGACAACGCAAACACCAGAGTACGCTACCAGATTTGGTCGCAATGTGCGTTTACGGCTTGATCCCTGACTTCCAGTCTCCCTAGGGAGCTCATGTAGTGTCAGCTGGTCAACTGATTTAAAAATATAATTTATTTTTAATATTGTAAAAAGATATAGACCACCTGTTATGTTTTTGGTCATTATTATAAAGAGTTATCATCCTCTCTCTGTAAATACAATACTATTATTTTGACTAATTATATATCTTTATTTCTTAATTAGGGAATTATTTAGTAACATATCATTCCCTATAACTTTAAATGATTATTTATTTGTATGCTATAACAAGAGTTGTCTTGTAAATCAGAGTGTGTAACTTTGGAGAACGCTTGCTGAATAAAGACGTTATTTATTTACTTTAAAAATCAAATTATGTGCGAAACCATGGGTAACTGCTAGTGAGCTGTATAAATTTGGATTTCGTTGCATGTGACCGTAACGGTGCCTGCTAGGCGAAAAAAACCCATAAAAAACGTACGAATTTTGGATTATACTCATTTACATCACACTGTAAATATTAATGATAACAAAGTGGACCTACAATTTGTAAATATGATTAATAACTATAAGCGTGTATATTAAATACACAACGGAATAATGGTTGTTTCAAATAAAGACGATGAAGTTCACATCATGTTCCCTTTATACTCATAAAAACCTTCGTTTCCAAGTATTCACTACTGATAACATAAAGTACAGGTTACTACCGCAGCCGGTGTTAAAATGCACAACTATTTCGTAACAGTAAATTGAAATTTTATCGCAAGGCAAAAACAACTTTTATAGGTTTTACTATTCTGTTTCATAAATACGACTTTTATTAGTTTGAACTAGACAATTGTATTATATAATTTTAATTCTACTTTAATTAGTTAAGTTACATCCACGATTCAATATGTAGGCACCATTTTCCTATTTATTTCCTCATATCCTAACTATAATTAACTATATTTTAGAACAATACACATTCTTCATAAAACATTTAGCCAACAGATTTTTGCAGCTGGTTGATGGGAAATGAAAATGGACCAAAGGGTTGGACGAAATATAGGGGAATAGTACACGGGCCCATGTTGTAGGGTTGATATCCCGCTGCCAAACAGACATTGTTGAGTCATTTTGCCAAAAAGGAAAACAACTGAATAGATGACACTTCGTTATGAAACTTTAGTTTACCAGAGATTTCTGTTTGGCAAGAGACTTCTGGTTATTGAGGCGATTCTTGTTGCCAAAAAGGTATATGTTTGCAAGAGGGATATGATAATATGCTTCAGAGAAGCCACTTAGGATATAAAAGTATAAAAGTCATTTTGATTGCATAGGGGTTTTGGATGAACATAGTTCTGATTTTTCATTGTTGGACATCGTTGGAGTTCGTGGAAGTTTGGTTTCCATGCCTAAAGTAGCAGAATACACTACATCACTGACCTTTTTGTTAAAACGTGTTACTGCTACAATTGTAAAGAAATCTTGATTAAACGAAAGAATACAATCACATAAATATAACAGCAGAGGCTCAACAATGGTGTTGGTAATTCCAGAATACACAAAAGAAAGCGTGAATAATAACTGGGGAAACGTTTATTCAATCATATTTACATTTTTACGCGGCAATATAATTTTCTAAAACGAATGATAGCGCAGAATTCTGGATAGCATCGTCCCAAGTACGGCGGGGCTGGGGTAGCCAATCACTCATCTCACACTGAACTCCCTTTGTGTTGTGAAATTATAAAATTGTAATGTCCCGCTGAAACGTATTTACTAACCAAATGTGATGGAATTTATGGAGGCGATGGATGATACTTCTCCGATTTATAAAATAAATATGTGTTATTTATATCTGTTGTATAAATGCACATGTAGTCCTGGAGCTAAAAGTGCTTATATTGGGCTTGTTTGAAATGTGTTTGTTGTGTAATGTGTGTTATATGATTTTAACTGCAACATGAAGCTATTCGACGGAAGGGCAAAAACAAATTGTTACAAAATGTAACGGCGGCGTTTCATTCCGCAGTATCTATTGAATCCGGTAGCGCAATGAAACCAATTACTTAGGTAGTATGATTGGCTGTAAACAATAACGTCGACTGTTTCTCTCCATTCATATCTCGGTATGAAATTCCATTGTATTGGACTGCTTAGTTTCTGAGAATTTTTCTTATAAGAGGTATTTTCTTTTAATCGCACGGTACGATATTACCATTTGAATAATATTAACAGTAACTGTGAAAACTTTGTAATGTAGTACAAAATTAATTAGTGGCGGAGAATGTTTTACTCTCCTATAATAATAGCTGGAGTTGATTCTTGTGTTGATTGTGTCTCGTTGATTCTTGTGTTGATTGTGTCTCGTTGATTCTGCATACTCAGGGTAAACCTCGCGCTAACAAACCGATCAAATGAACACTCATCCATTGTTTAATGGAGTGCAATGCTGATGATGTATTTTTTTCTATATTTGTCGGTCCACCACACCAGTTGACTTTTACAATTCTGCTGAAGCTTTGTGCGACAACAGCAGAACACATTGTGAGGACTGTCTGACTGTTGACAGACATATTTCATATTTCAGCGACAGATCAACAGCGTGTGGATGATGGATGTGGCGTGACGTTGAGTAAACATTCTCGGTACTGCCCATCGGTAGTTGTGTACTTCAACAATAGTTTTCGTTTAAAAAAAATTATTTTCCAGTCCAGACAGCCACTACGCATTCATTTCAAAGTCATAATACATTTTTAATTTCAAATATTATGTTTTGTATAAGTTTTAGTAAAATAATATTATTTTTCCCGTTTACAACTTATGTAGATGAATATGCTCAGTCCACTCATATCACTCAAATATATCTCATTCAAATCAACAGAGCCGTGTCAAGACAGAAGACGTATTCCTGTAATGAGGAGATAATATGAGGAATAATCTATTTATTATTTGTAATGTGTGGTACATAAACCGTAAACTCTAAAGAGTTACTGGTCGACATGAAGGTAGTTCAGCCATCATGAGGTTATTGTCGTAGTTATACTAGCAAGGCTCGCACTTACCGTTAATACCTTACAATGGTTCATAACCGGTGTGTAGTACGGTAGTTATAGTACAGGTAAAATATACTACTGTAACTCTGCAGGTCACTATAAAACTGTTCAATGTCATATCTTTTATATGTTCCAGGAGATTACTGTACACTTTTACACAACTGTACAAATGAGATGAGAAGTAATTAACTGTAACTATACTTAAATTTTAACTTTTTATTATTTTAATTGCTTTTTCTCATGACACCTTTTCTGAAGAAGATCGAAACAGTGTTCTTTCAATCTCATAAAGGTGTAATCTCAAAAACAATCAATCAACAACTCTCTTCCTTGTGTAAAACACATTTTATACACACAATTGAAGATTGAAGTTCACATTTAGTTTTGCAGTCATTTTAAGGTTCAGTGAAGGACGAATAATTTGTAATCAGTAATTTTTCATTACAAATTTCACATTTAACATTAAAAATTTCAAATTTTAAATTTTATTTTGCAAATTACACATTTCACATTTTACATTGTAAATTTAACCTTTACATTTTGCATTGCAAATTTTACATTTTGCATTGCAAATTTTATATTTTTTCATTGCAAAATTCAAATTTTCCATTTCAGTTTGCAAATTTCAAATTTCACATTTTACACTGCAAATTTCAAACTTTACATTTTACTTTGAAAATTGCAAATTTCAAAATTTAAATTTTACTTTAAAAAATTCAAAATTTACATTTTACTTTGCAAAACTCAAATTTTACATTTTAAGTAAAATGTAAAATTTTACATTTAACATTAAATTTTAAAATTTCACATTTTACTCTGCAAATTCAAAATTTACATTTTACATTGCAAATTGTAAATTTTACAATTTACATTGCAAACTTGGTTTACCAGATACAGCAAAGTTTCCCAGGTTTAACTAAACTTCAGCAGTCGTGTGTTGTGAAGGCGACTTCCTTTTTCTGAATATCCGTAACAGAAATTGGTAAAAACATAAGCACTAGCTTAACTACGAACTAGTCGGCTGTTTACCACTCAGCAGTCACCAAGACATCAAGATGTCACCTACGCCGAAGCACTCAGGGGATCACCTACGCCAGGCAGTTCAGACAAAAATGGACGCTCTCCTGAGTCAAAAAACATAGACACTCTTGTCGGTGGGAAGCCGGACTAGGGGGGTGACCTCGGATCCAGTTGCGAAGCACACATAAACTCTAAATCATCTTCAAAAAACCCAGAAAAAATTCAAAATTCAAAATTCTCAACAGAAAAAAATTAAATTGGTTCACCAGAATGCCCAAATCGCAACAAACAAAATTGATGAATTGGCAGTCATGTGCGAAGAACTTAAACCTGATGTGTTTATAGTATGTGAGCACGGTTTCAGAGTCGACACGATTCATCTTTTCAAAATTGCAAATTTTATATTGGCAAAATACTTCTGTCGAAACTATTTCAAAGGGGGCGGTGTGGCAATTTTTTGTAAAAAATTTGTCAAAATTCGAACCTTTCAAAATTAACAACATGTCTGAGATGAATTTTGAGGCCGAAGGCATCGAAATCGTGTCAGATTGTTTGGGGAAAATAGCCGTCATTGGGTTATTACAGATCACCCAATGGATGCAGCAATTCTTTTTTTGAAAATTTTGAACAACTTCTCAATAACCTTTTTTTCAAACTCAGTGAAGTTCCTAATAATGGGAGACTTCAACATTAATGTAATGGATCCCACTGACCCCCTCACCAGCGGCTTCGTGATGTTCTAATTTCTTTCAATCTAAATTGGTCCGTGAATTCACCGACACGAGTGGACCGCTACAACGAGTACTGCCATCGACAATGTTGTCACCAACATTCCTGACCTGACAGTCTCTGTTTTTAAACACTGCAATCTCTGACCACTTTGCGCAGGAGGCCGTGGTTCATGGGTGCGAACTGGAAAGTCAAAATTCTAAATTTAAAGTTGCCAGGACAATTCGGCCCCAAAATATTCACCACTTGAATGAGATTTTGGAAGCGAAGCCTTGGCAGATTTTTTAGACAAGTTTGGTAGTGTCGATGACATGTATGCAGCATTCAGTTATGGTTTCAACTATTATCTGGATGTTGCTTGTCCGTTCAGGAGGACCAAAGTCAATCGCAAACCACAAAAAGGTACGTGGTTGACTAAGGGAATTCTTGTGTCTCGAGAGAAGCTAAAATTTTTTCACAAAATTTTCATTGGACCCCCAAAACGAAAATTTCAAAACTTTTTTCAGAAATTACCGAAGGATCTATAAAAAAAGTTATACGAGCAGCTAAAGCGTATGATGTAAATAGAGCCTTGGGTAACTGCGAAAACTTCTCAAAAACTGCTTGGAAAATCATAAACGACTTATCTCGAGATACAAATTTGAGCAAAAATACCAAGAAATTGCAATCAGAATTGAAGACAAAATTGTTGAAAATCAAGCTCAAGTAGCAGACGAATTCAATAAGTACTTCTCTTCCGTTGCTACAGTGAACTCGGCGTTCACTGAACCTCGGTTCAGCGAGGGAGATGCTGTTGAACCAGTTGCATCCATGGCTTTGGCTCCTGTGTGTGAGGGGGAGGTAGCACGTGTGATACAAGGGCTGAACTCAAAAAAAAACGTGTGATGCCAGCGGAATGTCAGTGTGGCTTCTCAAACGTTGCTTCAGGCACATAGTGAGACCACTCACAAAACTGATAAACTTTTCTTTGGAAAAGGGAACTTTTCCGTCTCTCCTGAAGACGGCCCAAAGTCATCCCGATCTTCAAAATGGACGATCCTTGCCTTGCAAGCAACTATCGCCCAATCTCAATTCTGCCTGTGTTTAGCAAAAATTTTTGAAAAGATTTTTTATGAAAGACTTGCAAGCTTTTTAGAAAATAACAAAATTCTGAATTCAGAACAATTTGGATTTAGGAAAAAACAGATCTACAGTGGATGCTGTGAACAACCTCTTGGACAATGTTGTCGATGGAATGGAAGGACGAGAACATGTGCTTAGCATATTCCTCGACCTATCCAAAGCTTTTGACTGTGTGCATCATGAGACACTGTTGCACCAGTTGGAGAAATGCGGCGGCGTGCGGGGTCTCTCGCACTTGTGGCTCGCTTCTTACCTCAAGGATCGAGACCAGTGCGTGGAGATCTCGAACGTTGTTTAAAACAAAATTAAAATGACCCACGATGTCCCTCAGGGCTCCATCATTGGGCCTCTCTTGTTTCTAGTTTACGTCTGTAGATTGAAATCAGTGATCCAGCATGGAACGCTGGTTCAGTATGCTGACGACACTACTCTCTGTCTCAAAAAAAATCAACCCAAGATCTGGAAATCAATTCTTTCATAGAAATTAAATGCATGCATTCAGTATTTTGCTGAAAGAAACCTGAAAACTAATCAGTCAAAAACAAAATAATGTCATACATTTTTAGCCTTCGACAAAATGACCACACAGCGCACCCTGCTGTGTTTTGTGGATGATGTTCGTTTAGAGGAAACTGATTCCACAAAGTTTTTTGGGAATGTTCCTAGATAGTGGACTGACCTGGGCTGATCATGTGGACAATGTATGTGCTAGAGTAGCCTCAGGCATATATGCCTTGCGGCGTTTAGCAAAGTTTTGTTCCCTCAGAGTTTTAAAAATGGCCTATTTCGGCTTAATCCACCCACACTTTGCGTATGGAGTGAGACTCTGGGGAGGTTGTGCCAGAAACAAAATGGAAAGAGTTTTCAAGCTCCAAAAAAAAGCAATCAGAATCATTGCAAAGCTGAATTATAGAGAGTCGTGGTAGGGAATCTTTCAGGGAAGTTGGGGTTGCTGACTCTGCCCTGCCTCTACATTCTTGAGGTGGTCACATACTGCAAATCAAAGTGTGATTTGGTTCGTGGCGGTGACGTTCACCAATATGGGACAAGAGGCAGGGACAATTTTCGAACTAGCCAATACAGATTGACGTTATCACAACACCTCCCGCAACAAGTTGGTGTCAGACTCATCAACAAGCTCCCTGAGAGTGTAAAAAATTCCATCAATCAAAATCAATTAAAAACTCGTCTCAAATGCCTTTTGGTGTCAAAAGCGTTTTAATTCTGTCGATGAATTCATGACGAGCCGCTGGGAGGTCTAAATTTGCACTGTATTTAAATAATCAGTTTGTATGTGTTTGCTCTCGATCTGGAGTCGGTATGTGTATGTTTGCTTTGGATCTGGAGTCAGTTTGAATGTGTCTGAGCGAATGTATGAAATTGTAAGTGTGAATGTGTATGAAGGTATAGTTAGGACTATTTATTTTGCTTATGACGATTGCGATACAATGTTATATTGTTTAAAAAAATGCAATAAAGAGATTATTATTATTATTATTATTAATTAGCACGGGTACTTTGTTAACTACGCGCATAAAAATGTTTTCCGTTAAAAAGATTAAAAATGATACTGCATTAATTCAAAGTGTTCATTTTACTTATCTTTAAGTACTTACTAAATACGAATTAATTACTCATAATTGTACGTGCGTAATAAAACAATAAGAATTAAGTGAATATCAATATTATTATATTTTATAACAAATAACAGGCATATTATATGTACTATACTAGTTGGTTAGTGAAATAAAGGCATTTATCATATCTTATTATTGACGTGAAAAACAATGAAGCTTTGCAATTAAAAATCTAACGTAATAATTAAAAGAGTACCGGTGATCTTCATATTCCCTTTAGCAGAAGACAAGCTGTTTCTAACAATATGATTATAAGAATTTTAAAATGCAATACATACGCATTAACTTTTCGATACAAATTTTTGTAATTTGAATATAATTTGTCTACATCGTAGATAAAGTTATTTGTTGCAAAATTCAAGTACGTGGTGTGTTTGTATCTACCAAGAATGTGACACCATCACAGGACAAGGACAAAGTACCAAGATAATGTGGACGTAGGTGTACTGGGTTGTCTGATCGATGACGTCATCTCCAAGTGTGAACATGACCTCACACGATATATCACGCCTTGCCGTGTATTATCTCACTGTTAGTGATGAGGGTAAAACTGTACCGATAGTACTTCAGTGCCCACATTGAGAAACATCTCGATTTTGTTATTTATTTCTCTTCCACATGTTCGTGTAAAGCATATCAAAAGTCTAAAAAACAAAATAATTTTATACAAATAAACCAATACAGCGCATTGGCCAGATACTCAACAGAACGTTACAAAAGAGTTATCGTGAGTAATTAGACACATAGACTGACGCACTACACTGTATTTGTACCTCTTCACCCTACAATATATAAGGTTCCTTCTTAAACCGACAGGAACCTATTTACTAAATTAAAAATCTCTATCACATATTAACAAATAGTTACCGGACAGATGGATGGACAACGACCCTATTTTAAAAGGATCTTTCCATGTTCTTAATAATGAGTAGAATGTTCTCTTTTTTGGCAGAATTTAGAGGGGAATATTAGAGGGGTAACAGAGAAAAATGCTAGTAGGAATTTTCATTTCTATCGTACCGTATTTACCGTATTGACAAATTCATATTTGCATGGAAATATCCATTATATATATATATATATATATATATATATATATATATATATATATATATATACCAGTACATTTAAAAATTATATTCATTTTCATCTTAGTCTAAAATTTTCCACAGATATTTAATTTGACGTCACACGTTGAGGTAAGATACCGTTGATATCCTTAGAGCACAGGTTTATGACAGCTCGATGGACTGTCATTAAAATCCTTCAAGTATATTATGCTTATATCTATTTCAGGATTGTAGACTAAGTTCCTCTTAGTGCAGCGTCTGGAATTTCTGGAAGGAGACAAATGTGTTTATGTTTTGTTGCTTTTTTATGTTTTAACTATAAATTTTAACGCTGCCACAGATTTTTTTGCCTTTATAGAACATGACTAAATGCTAGGAGTGAAGTCTGTGACAGCATCAGACTACAAACGCTGCACCTAGGAAGGGAAACTGGAGTCTAACTCCATATTCACATTGAATCAGTTCACAGTATTTTCTGTGAGGAAGTCCAGTATGTCAAGGTTAAGGTCAATGATCAAATATTGACGAGGATTCCACCACGATTTAGTATGCGCCACACAAACTGATCTGCGCCACGTTATCTATATCTCACATCTACCAGCGTGCTTCTTACTGACACTGCAATTTTCTCATATCAGAATGCACAGTGACCTTGAATTTCTACAATTAATAGTAATAAATTCAATTCAAATTTATTTTTACAGTACGAAAAACATGTTATTGTTCTTGTTTTATAATAAGTCCCTTTGAAATAGTCTGATATATTGCTAGTTAATTGAAAATCATTTTGTATTTTTTTTATTTTTATTATTATCATTGTAAAAAGTTTAAGGTTTAGATCTATTTATTGTATTCATTAAATAAAGAAAATAAAACATGAAAAAGCAATGAAAACGGCACTTGTTGTTTAGTTTAGGAGCCGAGAGCCAATTTACAATTTGTAAGCATACAACCTCAGTTTTCTAGAAATCGAAACAGAAACTCTTCTTGGAAAAGACAATAATCATCAGCCGCGATAGTTTTGGTGCAGTTCGAAATGAGGTACTGTAGTTTCAAATGGGTTTAAAACATGAAACAGGATGTCTTCTCAGATCATATTTTTTAGCTTGCTGCGCATAAAACCAATATTAAACAATTAAATGAACTCAAGTATAAAATTAACGTCAGCTCAACATATAGAGAGCCTTCCAGGTGTAATTCAGTATTTTTTCTAGTTGTCTGACGGCTATGTAACTATTTTTACGTGTTTGAGGGTTGGTCTAAAGTGTTTAAACATATACGTATAATGTAAGACGATATATTTTCATATCTTAACCCTTTAGATACCCTCTCATTTCGACCCCCGCCACAGCTAGCTCGGCTGACGATTGTTTATTGTGTAAAAGGAAAGTTCTCTGCTGATTTCAAGAAAACTATGTTATGTGCTTATAGAGCGTAAATTAACTCTCAGCTCTTGGACAATTACGATTGTTCGATAGTGCATCAACTAGAATCGTGGATTCTTGATAATCTAATGGTATGATATGAGTTTTGAGATCTATATTTGCTTGTTAATATAAAATACCGGAACGATATTATTTAAACTCTAGTCCAGAGCTATAACTTACCTAGTCACAACGCTTGCAAAGACACCAACTCGTACCTCAAACATACAGAACAGTAATGTATCACGTTGAATGAAAGTATACGTGTTCACAAACTGCGCTTCTTTATTATTTGTTATACACTCCACACAAGATGTCTAGAGTCTAGAGTTATAGACTGTTATAGTCACAGCTGGAGTTGAGCTTCCGCCGGTCACGTGGTAAGTGTCACGTCGCTCATTGGATAGAAGACGTGACCCTTCTTTATCAATGTTTATAGCCCTGGATATGTTGCATTCGGTTTCTACTTGACCAGCTTTATTTCATAGTAATGGCCAACACGTGATTACAATGTATATATATACGGAGCCAGGAGAAACCAAAATAGCAAATTAACGACAAGAAAACTGCACTCACGCCAAAGATATATATATATATATATATATATATATATATATATACTAACTAATCTATTACTAACCAATACTCAGAAAGGTTGTGAAAATTAAAGCTAGTGTTTTATAATATGTGTAGACCGATTGTCTAAGTTCACCACACTCATTCATAATCTATCCAATTCATAAAATTCTCGAGTTTTTTTGTATGGGTTATTTATTGGTCAATTTTAGGTAATAAGTAACATTATGAAAAAAGCTATAAAACACTAAACAAATTGTTGAATCTCCTTAAAGTTAAACCCATGAACTTTGATTACATTTTTAAATATCCAAATATGTAAGTGTTAGTTTTTTTTAAGTTATATTTACCCACGGCTGTGAACGCCATTTCCCATTGAATAACAGGAACTTTATAGCCAAAACATGCTAAATGGCTCAATAAAACACCCCTTAAAATAACTGATGGTCACTAAAAAATATGTTAGTCTCCTGATCTGCTTCAGAATGATTGGACTGTGAGAAAATGTAATCGGACACTGAAATTGGAACAGAAAACAGTTTTTATAAATACCAATATAACACACCAATTTCTATTCAATATTCTATAATGTTTCCATTAATAGCTTCAATAATACTTGACATATTTTAGGCCAGAGTGGAGGAGTATTAGGTGCGTAACAGCAATCTGTGAAACTGTTACCGTACGATGTAACATGACAGAGACTAAGGTATAATTTTATGTTGATAGTAGACCTGTTTGCGGTACGTATTATGTCAGTGTTCATTGTTAAGAGGTTCGAAAGCTAAGAAAAATTGCCACTGACAAACATTTATTTGAGGTTTAACATGCGAAGGAGCATTTATGGTTCAAATTTTAAAAAGCCTTAGTAGAGTTTTCCATGTAGCCACAGTTAAAAAATATATAAGTATTCAGTCTGAGAAGTCTACTTCAGATGTGGCCAAGTGCCGTAGTAGCGTTTGCATTGTCGTCCCTATTAGGAACTGTATTATACGTTGGCCTTAAAACTAGACTTTGTTTATAAATCGATTACTGCCGGTATTTCCACCGATAGTTTGTTTAGGGCAGATCATGAGGGCTTATTTTTGTGTGTTGGTAGCATTGTTGCGTTTACTTGTATTACAAATGTAATTGCTAGAGGTAAGTTGTAAAACAAAACATATTTTTTTAGGGATTTCACCCCCTTTACTACCCCTAAACATGTTTGGTCTTTATGAAACTGCTTTAGGATCAAGCCATGACACATACTTGTGCCAAATTTCAAATTTCTTTACACATACAGTGAATAAGTGAATGTGTAAGGGCTTTCCTTGTATATATTTACCTTAGTTATACAACGCAACATATAAACCTTTCTGAAAACACGTGATTCAGAATAATCATTTGATTATTTATTATACAAGGTAATACTAGACTTTAATGTGGTTTTTTGGAAAATTGAAAATATAAAAATCTTCGCTAACTTTCAGACAAATTCCAGAATATAGAAATGTTTCAAGCAAAATTTTAAGCGTGTACATCCGTTCGATCTTGAGATATGGTAGGTCAGACATAGATACAGAAATACAATTTTCTAGCCTATACTTAGCTAATTTTCAGCTCATTAGAGAAATATTATAGAGTAATAAGTGAGTTTTTCTTTTCATATATGTCGATATCTGTATTTTTAAATAAAAATCATATACGTTATTTACTATTAAAGATTTATGATATAAAGTAATGGATTATAATATATTGGTTAGGGTTATATTTGTGTCAAGCGCTTAGTGTCATGTATAAGTGATGTAGAGTGACATTATAGTACCTGCATTTTTGTTATAGTAAGGTTCTAAGTTTATCAAACTATTTGAACTTACTAACGCTCAGCCAATAAGTATTTTATATATTTTGACAGTATTAATGTAATGAAAAGTAACTAAAACCCTTTTATAGATAACCCTATTAGTGGAGTTAATAACATTTAGACAGTAATACAACATGTGTTTCCAAAAGTTCTTTGTCACAAAATCAACTGCTTTAAATGCAGAACTTGAACAAACTTCTAAGACAAATTCTCGCTACAAACTGCTGTACTTTGCTTTCACACAAAGTACACCTTCAAAGAGTTGCGTAATCCTCAGGCAAACTTTACGAATTAATCATCGTTTCTCAGCGAACAATGTGGCTAAAGTAATTAAAGGAGTGTTGTGACTTAGTGTATGATTTAATCCAGTTTGAAGTGTACGTCTATATTGTTATCTATCTAGTCTAGAAGTGTATTATAAAGTAATACAAGGATAATAGCTCTAGACATAGAGCTATTAGGTTTATTATCCTACGAGTGTAGGAGAAACTCGTTAATACTAGAAACAAATAGATAACACTTTTTACATACAGCGTATTAGAAATGGGTTGTACAATAATTAATATAAAAATATATCCAACGTAAAGTAAAATATCCAACAGAAAAAAGAACTATAGATCTATTTTGTTTAAATATGTCTATGAAAAAGTGTTAGTGATTGCAAATTTTGTAAATCATGTATGTGTAAGAGATTTTACAAACCACAGAAGTGGACACTTTTTACTATTTTGCTGGTACCGCAGTAGCTCGGGTTGGAGGCGTTCAATTAATATTCCACTAAACTTTATTTGCTTAGATTTGAACTTTAACAGAGGAAGAAATGACGTTTTAGGAAATGAACTATGCTACAAGAGAATAAACCATTCATTTAACCCTTTCCATTATTACAACTTTATGTGCTGTAAACTCGGTTGCTCCACCGTGCTTTGATACCGTGTTTAGACACTCAACTGTACACTTGATGAGACAATGACAACACCTCTTCATCTAGATTACACTGGAGTATTGGTAAATAAACAAGATGAAGGTCCCTGTCTGATGTGGTCCGATGCAACACGTAACAATAAACAACGCACTTGTCCAACTTGTGTCAGTGCCATGATAAGAACCCTTACTTTGTGGTAACATTGTTTTACAGGCCTTAAAGTTCAATATACCCTAAGCAAAGGAAGAATGTTGACACAGCGATTGAATCCATACTATTTACAATATTATACTATTTATTAATTTCAATTTTATAATAATTTATTGTATTTGAGGATACTCTTATTCATAAACATAATTATTCTTGTTTTATGTTCATTGATAGTATATTTATTTCCAATAATCCGTACAGAGGTAGAATTCTGCAGGTGTACAGGATTCGTGAGCTGTCGTCGTTAAACCCGTAATTACGATACCTCTAAGCGAGATAACAGATTATTAATGACTATCAACCATATGTAACATAATGTGAGAATTTATTGATGTGATTTTGTTACATATTTTGAGTTCTTTATTTGTATATTTTTTATGTATAATAGTAGTACCTGTAATAAATACAATTCACGAAAAAAATGACAAGACCATACAGCTATCATCGGCTTAGATAATGGTAAGTATACTACATGGTATATTGCTTTGTGATTTCTTCACTATGTATTAAGATAATGGAAACAGGATTTTTCATAAATGTGCCATCGTTTTGTGATAAACAATCCGAGACACTTAAGTTTCATGATCAGCCATCTAACCTCTTCCTCAGGTGAATCAAACTAATCTAACAGATAACTAGAATATATGTAGTTATGTGTTAGATTAGTAAACAAACAAATAACAAGATAAACAAAATAAAGATAAACAAATCACACCAGAGCGTTGTGACACACCTATATCATGTAAAATAAGCACGGTACGTCAATACAATCTTTAATTCACAATCCTTCAAAAGCAAAAAAAAAAAAAATCTTTAACAAAAAATGTATTAAGTTTTGACATCTTCAAAAGAAGAAGGATTCTGTAGTTTGCGCACACATTTCTTTCAGCTGATAAAATTGAATAATTATGGGAAATGTCAGAGATCCTGCGTCCTTACTACCCTTATTATGTCATCAATATCATTGAACCGTTACTTTTACATGTACCTATTCCAGCTAGTTACAATTTGGCTTCAAGTACTGCACAGGTAAATAGCGATGGCGGTAGAGTGATACACGACTGGTATCTCGACTGCGGTGAGAATATCTGCTTATAGCTAACAACACAGTTAAGTGCCTTCCTTGCTCTACCTACACTACTGGTACTCTAATCTTTCAACATCTGAGGAGTGTAATTATTCTTCCTGGAAATACCTTCATTACTCGTATCATGTGATGACACAATCTATTGCTCCAATTTATAAGGTTTTAAGACTACAAAATATCCTTGAGAACAGATCATAGTAGAATAAATTTACGTTTTGTACGGTCATTTAAAAACAATCTGGTTTAAACAAGTGCTTGTAGGTGTATTATAGCTGTTAATAGAGAAATACTCTTGGTATTTTTATGAGTTCAAATTTATATATACATACCATTTATATAGATCAGGCTTTTTACCTTGTATTATAAAAGGCAAAAAGTTTAAAAAAAGCAATGTAAGTTAATTTTTATAGTGGTATGTGCGAGTGCTAACACGAAAATTTAACATATCAACATATTCGTAACACGATACCAATATAAAGTTTTATAAAATTAAATGAAACTCTAGAATTAGTTAACTCTTACTTTTTTTAAGTATGCACTTAAAAAGTATTATTTATTCATGACATCACGAGGAGATATTGATAGCCAAAACGAGTGACTAATAAATGTAAATAAATCTAGTTTGTAAATGAACTCAAACAACTTATACAAGGTTATTGTTGTTTTACATAACGGAATCCTACTGCTGGTAAAGTAATTAAATCAACTCCGATCCTCGCTCGGTGACGTCATTCTTCTCTGATATTACCGCTTGATATGTTATTGCCGCTGAGATATACATGCTCACTTGATTACATCTACATTTCCACAGCTAATATTCCCGTTTCTAATTATGTGCACTGCATTTATTAACGACTTCTTTATTAAAATACCTGCTGCTGTATTTAAACGTTTTGTGTTTTCCTTGAATAAAGATGGATTTAAAATGAACGAATAATTGAGTTTTGATCAGTGATGAATTGCCTGTGTACACCAACACTGGCCACACCGACATTTTATATCCAACCTAAACGTCTTGTTCACCTAAATGTCTTCAAACCAGATTCCGCTGATCTCTATAAAACCGTTCTACATCACGTGGCATTTATAACAAAATCAGACACTTTTGTCAGACTTTCCAACCCAGACAGAACTAACAGGTCAACAGATATTTATGGATAACTAACATATCTGGCGATTGTAAGGTTCCTCGCCAACCCTACTTACGTAACGACCCATACCTAATATGAACTATAGCTCAAGTAGTATTGATCATTAATTCAAACTTTATTTATTCTGACATTATGCTTTGTTTTTTTAATTCTTCATACTCCTTCCAAAAATTTAACTACGGCCATAATAATTATTAAACCTACATCAGTATTGAAGTAAATGTGTAGGAGAGCAGCAAGACTACTGACAACACAGAGTCAGGACCTGCGTGTTCTGGAAGTGAGCAGGACAGCAACAAGACTGCTGACAACACAGAATCAGCACCTGCGTGTGCTGGAAGTGAGTAGGACAGCAGCAAGACTGCTGACAACACAGAGTCAGCACCTGCGTGTGCTGGAAGTGAGTAGGACAGCAGCAAGACTGCTGACAACACAGAGTCAGCACCTGCGTGTGCTGGAAGTGAGTAAGCAAGACGGACAGAGCAGCACTAAGACTGCTGACAACACAGAGTCAGCACCTGCGTGTGCTGGAAGTGAGTAGGACGGCAGCAAGACTGCTAGAGTCAGCAACCTGAGCTGGAGTGAGTAAGTCCAGCAAGACTGCTGATAACACAGAGTCAGCAACCTGCGTGTGCTGGAAGGTAATCTAGATCAGGCCTCAGACTCGGGAAATGTGACTCTTTCTAGCTCTATTAAGTTAATTCTTTTTAATTCTTTAAATTATGTATGTAATAAAAGAATGATCATTCAATCAGGAGTGTTCTTGAATGATGAGCAATTCATAATTGTATCATATTCTAAATAAAAAAATGATTAAGCAGTGTTTTTTTACTTTGTTTTTAACAATAATTTATTTTCCGGTGATGGTAATGGTACCATCCGTTTTTTAAATATTTCATTCGGACCCATTAAACTTATACTATGAAGGAGGATGTCTGATAAGGAAGTCAACCCCTCCCCCAGTTCTCCCCATTTTTATCCACATTATAAAGGGTTGTACACAATTGGGAATACTATCCATATGTCTCATAAAATTTATATTCTTCTAGGAATATTTTGTGCTGATAAAAACCAAAGCAGTTGTTTGAGACATTACAAAATACTTTAAAGCTAAATAATGTTGTTGGAGATATAAAGAATGGCTATTTAGAAGCCAATTCGGGCAATAGAAGCATATTATGGGATTTGGTGGGAGATACTTGAAATAAGTTTATGTTTTGGAAAGAAAAAAGAAGCCAGTAGTAATGTTACAAAACGATTTTTGCTCTAAAGATTTCCTTGACAAGGATTTACAGGACTTGTTATAGGGGTTCTTTTTTACACAAAAGGTTGTCCTTTTACAATATTTTGCATTTTTTACATGTATGGTAAAATCAACAGAGAGAATAAGAATACAGTGTGAAAAAGTTATAGTGGAAATACAGTTTTAGTGGATAAAAAGTAAAATTTAATATCTAAGAAAATATTTTATATACCTAAGTTACACTTTGTAGTAGTAGAAATCACAAGTAAATCAAAATGGCATAAATATTTCTATATTGGTCTACACTAATATTATTATTCATTAAAATTAGGCTACTTTTGAAAACGATTTTAAAACATTATAATTGATATAAGAGTGTATTTGACTACGATGAAATTTTATGACACAATAAATGTATTCAATAAACATAATTTTTTTATAGAACATAACATAACAACTGGAAAAATACAATCTCAACAAGTCGTTTATAAAACGATGCTGTAAACTTGAGTTTCGTTCGCCCAAGTTCTCTATCAAGAAGGGACGCAGCAAATTGCTTTAGTTCTAGTTTCTTTAGATAAGTACGAACACTGATTAATAGGATACTTCCTCGTCCTAGAATATTGTTTTCCGCTAGTATGCACAAGTCTTAGTTTCATAGTTCTGTTTAAACACGTACTTTGTGCTTCAATAGAAGTATTAACTTCTCATTGCAAAACTATTACAGCAATCTTGTATCTATTGATATTTTCCTTGTTTTCGTAAAAAACGAAGTATTCTATCATGTTGTGAATTTAAAGTATGTGTTGTTATCCGCTAACTCGAATTTTATTTTTTAGATACCAGTAGTCAGATGGGCAAAAGTAGCCTCAAGGACGTTAGATATATTGTACGTTATGTTATATAGATTTAGACATTTGTATGGAGTAAGTAATATTTTTGCTCCTGAAAATTAATCTCAACAAGGTAATTATTCTATGGACACAAACCAGCTGTCATCAAGTCCCTTGGAAACCATTTAAAGTTGACTTGGAGATCCTAACTCCAACAGGGAGATCGCACCGAACTGGATTTTGTCGGAATCTGTGCCAAACGTGTGAACGCAAGTGAATTTATGAAACCGTAAGATTTTTTACTTGTTGATAGAATGGTACACCAATCATGACACCTGCATGCGCGTAACTCATATTGCATAGTTCAATAAAAGTCATTATTTTACTACAACTTCTAAAAAATATAATATTTGAAATTAAAATGTATTATGATTTTGAAATGAATGCGTAGATTTTAAAAGTAGACTTAAGCCAGAAGCAGCAAACATGTTGTCTTCTGATATGCATCAGCTGTATTATATCAGTTATAAAAAATGTGTAATATTTTTACTATATACAAGAGTATTATTAATTTGCAGCGGCATCCATGTATATGTATATTTATCTTTAGGCTTAATTATCTATTTAATGGAATTATTTTGGTGGAACACTGGACTGGATTGAATTTATTTGAATGTGTGAGTATTATTGCATGTCATCTTGATTTAAACATGCACAATGTAATTGGGTGTGTAACCTGTATTGTTGCATGTAAATAAAAATAAATAAACATGGCTGCGTTTTCTATGACTTCTAAAAATAATAACTTCCGGTGAATACGGGTATATCTAGAAAATAGAAGGCAGGTGGTTTTTATCAATGGAGAATGGTCTCAAGAAATTGTCCTAAAATATGGAGTGCCGCAGGGCTCGGTTTTGGGACCTTTGTTATTTTTTATAAGTATTAATGATTTGCCTGTAAATGTTATTAGTAGAACTTTCCTTTATGCTGATGACACAACTTTCTTGAATGTTTCAAATGATATTGTAGAGCTGAATGATTTGGTGAGGAGCTCTTTAGAAGAGGCAGGAGTGTGGTTTCGAGCCAATGGTTATCTCTTAAATAAAAGTAAAACTGTAAATGTAATATTTAGCTTAAAGCCATACAATCAAGAACTTGTAGAGTTGGACAGTGTTAATAATGTTAAGTTTCTGGGTATTTTTATTGATCACCAGTTGACCTGGGGGAATACATATAGACCATATTAAAACTAGACTGTCTAGAGTTGTATTTCTATTGAGATGTTTGAAACATTGTGTAACCACAGATTATATTAGGATGGCATATTTCGCTTTCTTTCAGTCAATAATGAAATACTGTTTGCTTGTATGGAGTAACTCTCCAAGGATTGTTGAGATTTTGAAATTGCAGAAGAGGGTTATTAGAATAATAAATGGCTCAGCCCCATTAGATCATTGCAAGCCTATATTCATTAGTTTAAAAAATTAACACTGTTGTCAATCTTTACATTTTTGAACTTGCTGCTTACTCCTTACTCCTTAAAAAATTACCAGAAATTATACTTAATGAAGACCTACATCCCTAAAATACACGTAATAAAGATAATATTAGTTTTCAACAATGCCGATTAAGTAAAATGTTAAATAGCCATTCCGTCATGTGAAAAAAAGTCTATAATAAGTTAGGTTATTTTTGTAAGTTGTATAGTTGTAAGGTTTTTCTTAAAAAACTCAATGACTGGCTGTTATCAAATCCTTTTTATAACATTGAGGAATTCCTAGAACACCCTGGCATAACTCTGTAATATATTGTCCGTTGATCAATACCTTTTTACTTGTTGATTCTTTAAATAGTTTATTTTTGTTCTTGTTCACTGTTCTTACTAGTAGTCTTTATTTTTTTGTTAACTTGTTGAATTTTTTTATGATGTCATCTATTTATATACTTATTTATTTATCAATTTATTATTATCAATTTTACATTGTTTTTACAATTGTTACATTCATTACATTACATGCAATACAATCATGCATTGTTACTATTTTATAAGGCCAAGTTTTTTTTTACTGCTCTAGTATGACTAAGAACAATGTAACTTTCAACAATCCTGACATTTTCAATACATGTATATATGTCCATGACAATAAAGTATTATTATTATTATTATAGAAACACATATTATGTGCGTGTATCATATGTTGGCTTACATGGAACATAATTCTCTATGTGTTTATCTTCCATGTACATTTTAAAAAGTCTAGGAAATGTTTAAATTGACGGGAAACTTAGTGCAGATTATAGAATTTGTAACAAACTGTAAGTGCTCATGAGTGACTGTTTAGGTTAGGATGGCAAACATTCAAAATTACTCGTAAGGGCAATAGTTGTTACTAAGAGCAGAGAGTTACAATAAAACACTGCTGTAAGCTTTGTAATAGCTGAATCCGCCCGTTAATCGTGCAACCTCCTGTATTTATGAACCCTACAATTTATTTGTTACAAACAGTACAATGAATATCTGGAAGTACATCAGAAGATGAGCCATTAGTTTGATTGATCACTTTTCACAGTTAAGCCCATGATCTGATGCTTAGTACCAATATAAAATGACCAAATGTTGGAGATCCTATGTTCGGATTTCGCCATGAATCACTATTTGATAGAAAACTATAATTCATTTATTTAATTGTAATTCTAACAGTCTAGGAATAATTTCAGCAGACGTTTCAATTTTACTTCTATAGCATAAAATAATAGTTGTTTGGTTTATGTTTCCTTCTTTGGATGTCAACTATGTTATATTATTCTACTTCACTGTTTTTATCTCTTCCCCATGATTTATATGTTTATTTATTGAGATGACGAATGGACTTGGTTGGTATCGTCTGTGCGATAACTCACCACACAAAGTCCTAGGGCCTTGAAACTTGGGGTACGCGTTCCTCTCTGTCATCCAGTTTTTTTTTTTTTTTAATTGATATGTTCTGATCTTTCAGATGTTCTCTCATACTCGTGTGAAAGTACCGAACTAGTACTTTATACCAATCCCAACGAAACAAATTCCAAAACTTCTAAACCTGCAAATCTGCTTTTACAGATTTTCATACAATAAAGAGGAGATTTGACTAAAATGTGATATTATTTAATCACCCATATTGGTTTACCTCGGTCTCTAATTTGCGCCTAAACTTGTTAAGAATTTTAATAATTTATGATGGATGGATGTATTAAGTTTTTTCATCTATTCAGGGAGTGTTCTTCTGAAAAAATATTTTTGACGCTGTAATTTGAAAATAATTTATTATTTGAGACTTTTTGTTATAACAAAGCATATAGGAAACTTTAATTGTATGTCCCATGGCATACTTAATTTATTGTTTAAAATTGAACAACGCACTATAAAAACAATTTATCATCGTGTAATGTTTCCCTGAACTTATACAAATTGATAACTCCTTGCAGGATGATTGCCATTGTTTCTTCGAGCAATGAACCCTGCCAATACTGTACGTATCTGTCCATTTAGAGTTATGATTGCTAAGTTTTGATTAAATTTCCATAAAATTTGAACTCAATACCGAGTATTGAGTTCAAATCGAATTTAAAAGCTTCGTTCATTAAGCTCACTTAGTTAATTGAGTTTGGAAAATAAATATGTTGCTTTCTTTCTTCTCGCAATACTGACCTATGATAAATATATTATCGCTCTCTTTTCATTCTGCGTGTTAAAGAAGTAAACTATTTTGTTTATTCATTACTCAGGTATAACACTGTTGAGATAGTGAGCTACACGTTTATTGTTTTAATAATAGATTTTACAAAAAATGTATATGTACTACATCGTTATAACCCAGCACATGAAAATTGTACCTGAAAAAATCAACTCATTTGTGTTATCAATGAATATGTACCTCCTCATATGGAAGGGTTTTTGGACAAGTACATCCAAATCTTTAAATGATTTTTGTATCTGAAAGTTCTTGATAAAGTCAGATTTCTCTTCGTGGCTTTCCAAGGTCCTAAACACTTTTTTAACCTTTACTAGGTTATTATATTTAAGGATTTTCCTCCAACTTGAGACAAAAATAAATTCATTAAATTCTGAATAGTTTACTCATTGCTGATAGATTCTTTACTGGCAAGCAATTTCTCTGAACGCAATCATGTTTATGATTTTGAAATAAAATCTTTAACTTGTTTTTTATTAAGGGATTATTTAAATCCAATAACATTAATAATGAATTAACATACTTATCATTGTTTAAATAAAGGTATATTGAGAAAATAAAGGATTGTCCCAAATTCTGTTTTTCATCGACAGAGGATAGTCTGTAAGAAAGAAATCGATCGTCGGCAGTTTAAGTAGATATAAAAATAGGAGGATAAAAATATTTTTGAAAATGCAAAACTACAATATTTCAGATCAACGTTTCTTAGCTTGTCACTCTTAAAACTTCCTGTTACATTTATATCATAGCCATATCATCGTCACCAAACTAGATAAAGAGATTGGAAGTCCCCACACTCAACCAAACAGCTGGTTAGTCTATGGTTACTGGGATCTTATTTAACTTTTACGTGTCTTTTACTTATTGTTTTGGGGAAAGAAGCAGAGAAATTGCACTCAGTCCTAAATTAAATTTTTGCCACTACCGGAATGACGGATATACATGATGGGTAAGGTTGGGATTCAAGATCCATGAGGAAGGACTTTGACTATTAATCTCAGTCATTTCTCCTTGGAAGAAGGGGAAGCCACAAGAATGTAGCAAGGAAAAGCTGTTGGGGGTGAAGACAACTAATATTTTCTCCCACAGTGGACAGAAAGTAAGGCCTCATGTTGTTCCTTAAAAAGTTCTTGACCGGTATCTGTATTAAAAGCGATACTGAATTATTTAAAAAAATAGTAATTGTTTACTAAAATAAGTAATTGAAACAATTAACAATTTGGGAGGAATTCCGGACCCCTTGTACACCTCGCTGGTTAAGTCCTTGCGAAGCCAGCCAGCTCTGTACCAGCATCTCCAGTCAAAGACTGACTAATCTTTATTTCTAGGCTAGCAACAGCCATAAGCGTTTAGGGAGTCTACCAACTCCAACAGTCAGTTCCCGTACTAGACTAGATCTACTACCTATTTCAAACAAATTACGAGCGAAAATGCTGGAATGGTTGGCACTGTAGTATAATGTCGTGCTATATCACTTACACGTGACAATAAGCTCTATAACAATAACAATAAACATAACAATAATATAAATATCAACATTCATGAAAGGAATAATTAAAATTTTTATTTATCAAATTTTTATAATTGCCTTAGCATTAGATGCTTTTTTGTATCTATTAGCATATTTGCTGCTAATTTGCTATCTATATATATAATATTTATATTCTTTGTTATTTAATGCCATAGTTTATCATGTCATTATTGTTATAGTTAAGCCTTTACTTTTATAGTTGCTATTTTAAAACATTGATTTGAATATTAACATAAGAATGTAATTTAAATTTTACGGTGATTGCGTCCATTGCATTAATTCCATTGACAGTCAGATATGTGTTTGTTTGTGCTTACACAATAGTTCCTTGTTATGAATAAAAGAGAAGAAAATGTGTTTACAACTGAAAGATCTTCCAGTTAGAAGATAAGTGAGGTGTTGGAAAGAGAGGAAGTTTCTGTCATAAGGTGATTTAAAAGGAGAAAAATCGCAGGTCTTTAAATTAATAACATATAAACTGAGATATCTGTAAAATCTTAATACGTTTAATTATATTGAAAATTTTATTATGAAGCGAAAATATTTTGTTCAGGAAATTATAAATAACTGAGGACTTCCATCAACAGAGATGTCATGTTGTGCATGAGTCAACGGTTTATTGCACATCGATGTTGAAAATCTACATTGATTGGTTGGCTATTAACTCATGTATATTCGCATGTGCTTTAACCAAACATGTATTGCGTTTTATTTATAAAAGCACTAAAAGTCCATTCCTTTTTAAATAGCCGTCTTTTATCAAATAAAACATATGTATATAATAATCTTTTTAAATATATGTTTTTTTTATTAATTAGGAAATATTTTTGTGATATCGATTTAAAATTTGAAATTTGTTTGTTAAGTAGTTTTTAAGTAAATATTCGCTATATTTATTGAAATCGCATACAGACAAATCTAAAAACATCCCTTTATCATTTTAAAATCTTTCCTTTTATTTTTGAATTATTAACCAAACTTCTCGTAGGTTTTTATAAAAATACTATACATATTCTATATTGGCACATATCGCATTTTATTTCATATTTGATATTTTCTGTGATATCCATAGCCTTTCCTTTACCACTATCATAATATGACTTGTGAGAACTTCTTTTACTAGATATAAAAAAATTAACAATGAATAAAAACGACAATGCAGAAGCGTCTGCACCAAAACTAAGGTTAAATGGGAAATGAATGGCCCCACTCCAGCACACAGCACAGCAATAATTGCAAGTCTTTGTTTTTGTCTTTGTGTCACTTACTCTCGTGAGCTCGCTATAAATAAGCAGCACGCAAATGGTAATGTACGCAATCAGTGTGAAACCTTTTTAGTGCCACGCTTGTTGTTGTTAGGAGGTCCGTAAAATATGACGCCGTGAGTGGGAAAGAGCTGCTCCCAAAGGCCATCATACCCGAGTGAAACTGTTATTTATTACTCCTATTAAATATAAACTCCGACAATTTTGCTAGTTAAAATAAAACCAGGAGGATTTTCATCCTAAATTTGGCCTTTATTCATTACTTTGTTATTAGTTTTAATAATTTTCCGAAAAGAATTACATTTTAAATGCGAATATAGACAGATATCCACCACTACTATTTACGATTCAATTCGCGTTCTGTTGATACCAAACCCATCTCATTTCTTGAGTCGTTAGGTGAATTTACTTGTAGTAATACAAAGATCTTGACCCTGCCTTAAAAAAAACTACTGCGTCTAATTCAACTTATGAAAAAGTTATAAAAATGCAGGGTTATTCCCTAGAACACATAACAGTTATGAGTTGAATATTTACGTTGGATTGTAGAGTTTATCTCTACTATAACTACTATACACCGGTTATGAACCATTGCAAGGTATTAACGGTAAGTACGAGCCTTGCTAGTATAACTACGACAATAACCTCATGATGGCTGAACTACCTTCATGTCGACCAGTGACTCTCTAGAGTGTACGGTTTATGTACTACACATTACAAATACTAGGTAAACTATTCCTCACCCGTTATCTAATCTAACAGTATCGATAAAAGTGGCACGGATCTGTTGTTTTGAACAATAGTGTTGGAGAGATGTGTTCACTATGAAAATCCGCAAAAGCAGTGCGTGAAATAAAACATCAAAGGCAAAACTCAAAAGCTACCATGATTGTGTGGAAAGGACAACAAAATAAACAAGATTGAGAGGTTTTGTTAAAAGTCAAGGTCGTTCGTACACCTATCAAACATTTATCGGCTAGACACCCTGAGGGTGCCAAAAGCGTCTGGAGTTGCCGACAGTACAAAACACAAAATCGCGAGATCTGTTCGGTATGGTACAGGATAAGAGCACAAACTACCATCTGACGAATCGTGACAGTGATAGCGTGACATACATTTATCTAAAAAAAATTAATAGATCAAATTATTTTTTTAATAGGATTATATCCTATCGTTAAAATACAATCTGTTCCATTTAATTTAAATAATTTAATATAATTCATATTATATGATATGAAGTTAGAAGAATGTAGCAATTAGTAGAACTCGAAAACTTGCCCTATTCTTATAACGAGATGATGTTTAAGTTAAGTTATAACAACCAAATAAATGCAAACCCGTGAAATAAAGTACTCGGAATACATCTTAATATATTAAAAATACACGTATCGGTTGTCCAAAAATTTGATGTACAGGATTCGAATCTTAAACTTACAAACTTTATCATCTCTGCTGTATGAGGAACTAATTAAGTACGCGCATAATTTGCTCTTCCGTTTAAGATATTTTTAAAGAATCTTTTTAAATTAAAAAATACAAAAATTTGAACCAGACATTGTAATGAAATGTACCTGAAAAAATCAATCAAATAATTGTTTAAAACTTTGATATGAGATCGTTAGACTACGATTGCAGTCTAAGTGTCATGATCTCCATCTCAATCAGTCAGTTCCATGTAATAGGCTACACTCAATCAATCAGTCAATTCCTTGGAATACACTAAATCAGTCAGTTATGTATTTGGTCTTCCGATCATATGTTACTTTGGTTATTTAAACACATATGTGAAAGAAACGGCCAAATACAAAATAATTGAATCGTAAAAAGTGAGGGCTCTGTGGTGTAATGGTAGCACATTCACCCGGCAAGTGAGAGATCCGGTTTCGAGTCCCGGCGGAGCAAGTACTTTTTGCGATTCAATATTTATTGAAATTGCATTAGGCTATTGCCACTTATACAAATTTAATTAATGTAAATATAAGTCATTTGACAGGTATTTGGTCTTCCGATCATATGTTAGTTTGGTTATTTAAACACATATGTGAAAGAAACGGCCAAATACAAAATAATTGAATCGTAAAAAGTGAGGGCTCTGTGGTGTAATGGTAGCACATTCACCCGGCAAGTGAGAGATCCGGGTTCGAGTCCCGGCGGAGCAAATACTTTTTGCCATTCAATATTTATAGAAATTATATTAGGCTATTGCCACTTATAAAAATTTAATGTAATGAAAGTAACTAAAACCCTTTAAAAAATATTTTTATTACATACACTTGTTTCGGTTTTTAACCATCATCATATTAATGTAATGAAAGTAACTAAAACCCTTTAAAAAATATTTTTATTACATACACTTGTTTCGGTTTTTAACCATCATCAGTGTACATTAACCTCTAAGTAAATAAATAATAAAAAATTAGATATACACATGTGGATCTTTTAAACATATGTTAAATTTAAATGACACATTTGTAATTTCATATTAGTAATCTGTATTTAATATTTTAATTTTTTCAAAAATTGGATTTGTCTTATTTTTCAGATTACTATTTAAAATGTTATGAGGATCTTTATTATAATTTAGATAAATATGTAGTTCTTCTTTTGTGTTTAATTTCATTACATTAATATGTATAAAAACCCTACATATTTTAAACAAATGTATAATGTGTAATGAGTTAATAACATTATATATATATATATATTTATATGTATGTATGTATATACGCGTATATATATATATATATATATATATATTACTACAACTATGGAACAAAATATACAAAGACGGGATTAAATCAAAATTACCACAAATATACACATTTTTACATATTTTCTTGTTTATGACAACAAGGCAAACTTAACATTGGCGTCGGTAATATAAATGACTCTAACCATAAGTGCTTATATTCTTGCGAAGCCTCGAGGCAGTGCAAGTGAAATCACAATGCAATGCACCAGATACTAAATGCAATTTTGAAAAGGCATCAATGGAAACTGCGTTCATTTTAGCTCCATCGTATTATATCATAAATGCTTTCTCTGAAAAAGCTAAGAACTTCGAATTAGGGATCTCTTCACATTTGTCTACAATACGTTCCAGTGATACTGAACTGGTTGAAATGTTAGATGAAATGCAATGCAGAGGAATTGAGGGCGAAGGCGCGGGTAGGTGCTAGTCCTTAAATAATGTTCCCCTCCCTTTTAAAATAATATATGACTTTGTATCAATTATATTTATTGTTTTTATATACTTTATAGTCAGTTTAAGTACGATTTTTAGTTGACATGAATATTGTTATCTGCTATATACGAGGATTACGTACAAATATACAACTGAGAATATAATTCATACACAATATAACATACTTTTTTAAAATGTATTAATAGGTTTAATCTTTAAAGAGCACATCCATTTTTGTATTCTAAAAGCTGTATAATCCGACATAACAATGTAATAGCCTACATAAAAGCATCTGTTGAGTGCATCAGTTAGCGTGCCATTTTACCTCAATTCCCTTAGCATTTCATTTTCTCACCCAGTCTTTTAGATCAGTCATACTATGAAGGTCTTATTTCTTCCAATTTTATTGACTTTTTATTTTCGTACCTTGAAATTTGTTTATGTACAAGATAAAATGTGCAATTTATGAAGTCTTGTTATAAAGCTGTAAAAGTTTAAACGTGTATACTAGACATAAAAAATATTCTTCTAATTGTGTGTAGATATGTTTAAACAACTACAATGGTTTTTGTTGCAGCTCATTTTAACGAAAATTGTGTGCTCCAACTGGTATTGTTTCTGGCTTGCTTCTCCAGAGGACCTACACTAGTTACAGCAACGTTTTTGTATCAGTTAAATCTAAAACAACCTATGGTTTCCAGGAGCAGCACATCACTAACCGCAAATTTTGATGTACAGTATTAGGGTGTAAGGATAGATCGATAGGTTCAGTCTACTAGAAGAGACGACTGTTGGTGTTGGTGGGGTTCCCTAAGTGTTAAAGGCAGTTGCTAGCCTAGACATAAGGGCGTGCGACTCCTGCCCGCCTTCACTGGGAGTCTAGTAACAGCTATACTTCCTCAGAGGATCTCGACAGGAGGCGGCTTCTACCCCCAAACCTCACCCATCCTGAATATTCTGTCATCCCGGAAGCAATCGCAAAGGTCTTTTTAGGAGTACAATCGGAGGTTACTCAGCCTAGTAACATAAGAGAACAATAAAACGAAATATCAACCCCTACCTAAAAGTGTATAACTGGTGTAAGGAACTGATTTTTTGCCGATTTTAATTACACGAATACAGTAATTTACAAAATCATCATCAATGACCGTCTTAATGAACAATTCTTCCATTTTTTGGCTCGACTGAACGTCCGGGAAAAAGGTTAGGACATCCGGTGTATAGAAACGCGCATTATGTGCGTGTGTCGTCTATTTGAGTTAGAGCAAACATAAATATACTCTAAGTTTTTTAATAAATGTAAATTTTAGAAATTAGGTTAAATCGATAACTTCAATATACTTAATCTAGTTTAAATTATTGGGAGCTTTGGGTCTTATTATATTAGTGACTGTTTAGTTTCTTACTAAGAACAAACAGTTGCAATAAAACAATGCTATAAGCTCTGTGAATAAATTCGGTATTCGTACCTTCGGTTTTTCTGAATACCACAATGTATGTGTTTTAAACAGTACAATGAATATCTGGCCCTGTACGTCAGGACTTGGCACGTTAGTTTTATTGAGCACTTTGTCACAGTTAAGCTAAATACCAACATAAACGATCAAACAATTGTAATCCCTCGTTTAGGTTTGGCTTTGAAAATACTCTGTTTGTTTCTAACAATTTATTTATTTACACGGTAACAACACTTTCAATTTTACATTAAAATTATGATTTTATAGTGACAAATATTTAATCAATTTTCCTGTTTACTTTTATGGAATAAATAATAACTGGTGTTTTATGTTTTTTTCTTTTAATGTCCATGTCGTTATAACAGTCGACTGTTTTTGTCACTTCCTCAAAATCGGCCATTTGTTCATTTATTTTCATATTTTAAAATTTGTTGTAACATAACGTTTGATAAACACTACGTGTTGACAAACTTATATCAATAACATTATTATATTAATAAAACTAGCTGTTTCCCGCGGCTTCGCACGCGTCTCTTAAGCTTTGCCCGTATATTTCTTTGCCTTCAAATAGTGTTTGGCTATTTAATATACGTAACTGTGTCGTAATTGCAGTTTATAATGTGCAGGCGCTTTGATAACTTTTATATCTTGCAGTACAGCCTGGTGGTGAGTTACATCAATGGGCATTGCATATAAACCTTCTACATAGAAAAATACAAATTTTCATAGTGATCGGTCCAATAGTTTCTGAGTCTATAAAGGAGAAACCCACAAACATTCATTTATATATATTACTATGCTTTAAAACTATAAGTGTAGTAATTAAATTATATATAAATATATTTTTTGTCGCATTATATATGTTTACAAAGAACAGCTGATTAAAAATTTGAAAAGACTCTTTCACTTAATAACATATGTTTGCTGCAATGCATTTCTTACGGGTATTTCTGTAACCAGTGGGGCGGAATCCTGAATCGGTAAAGAGATAAAAAGTATCCTATAACCTTCTACAGATCAAGACGAACAAATTAAAAAAAAAAATTAGGCGAATCCGTCCAGCCGTTTGTGAGTGATGCTGTTACACACGAACAGTTTCATTTTTATATATATAGATAATTGAAATTGGAATAGTTTATTAAGGGCATACATGTCCTTCTTAAAACTGCCTCTCGTTCCTTAACTCTTGACAGAAGGATCTTAGAAAACTCGGTGCTTAGGTTCCTCTTGGTGAAAGGAAGAGCACTTAATTTTAAAATAAAGTTTCCGTCTGTCCGACTGTCCGTCTGTCCGTCTGCCCGTCTATCCGTCTGTCCGTCTGTCCGACGAGACCAATTATCCTTCAAGGGAGTTTAACGAGTTCAGTGAGACTTGACGAGAGGATTAATCGTATTTATAGTCCTTTGTAAAATCTTAAACAGTAAGTTAATCACGTCCTGGTAGAGAGGATTATAATAAGCTTTTATGCCTTGTTGGTTGAGCTTTAGCGAAGGCTATCACTTGAGAGACTGGGCAAATTTAACTTTTACCTGCCTCTCCGCACGATATGTCGAAAATAAAATCACCAATAAAGTTAAAAGTGTGCTTTTAGCTTTATTTCAATATAAGAAACCTTGAGTTCGATGATGGTGGATGCCACTCCGTGGGTTTGGTTGAGTGTTGACATATATTTTTAGATCCAGCCTCTGAAGTTGGGGAAATTTAATTTTTGTCTGTCTTCGCCATATCTGGAAAACGAAATAACCTATACACTAAAAATTGTGACGTTTAATTTTGACGGTGTACTAGTGGTTGTTAGATCAACTTTAACTTTCTTCTCCGTTAGCATCTCACATTGATCTACTTTGCAGAAACATATTTCATTTTTTAGCTACATGAACTAATTGAAAACTAATTTTAATTTTAAATGATTTTAAAGAACTTAATGTTTTCGAACGCCGAATTCAAAAATATTTAAAAGCAGATATCTCTTATACTTCGCGCATTTTCGTACAGCCTCCATCTTGATACAATCGTACAAGAACAACAATAAATGTTGTAAATGACTTGAGAATTTAAAATCACTTATTGAAACATGTGCTTTCTAATATTTTAAAATTCGACGTCCGAATACATTTAGAGATGCTTTGAAAAATCTGTTGAAAAAAAGCTTGGACTAAATCTTTTTTTTTTTCGAATTAGTTATTTTTGCTAAATAATGAGCCATTTTTTAGTAAAGTAGGCCAATTTGAGAAGCTAACACAGTCTAACAATCACTAGTAGTAGGTAGGTTATTTTTTTTAGATACATCGTGCGGACAGACAGACAACAATAATGAAATTTTCCCAACTTCAGAGACTGGTTGTAAAACTATAACCAATACTCCATCAAAACCCATGGATTGACATGCACGATCACCAAACTCTGTGTTCCTTATATTTAAATGAAGCTACATGCAAAGTTTTAAGTTTATAGGTAATTTCGTTTTCGAGATATCGTGTGGATAGAGAGGCAAAAGTTAAATTTGCCCAGCCTCTCAAGTGATAGCCTTCGCTAAAGCTTATTTTAATTGTTTCTTCCTGGAAGTGATTAACGTACTGTTTAAGATTTAACAAAGGACTATAAATACGATTAATCCTCTCGTCAAGTCTCACTGAACTCGTTAACTCCCTTGAAGGATAATTGGTCTCGTCTCTTCGAGCAATTAACCCTGTCAATACCGTATCTGACCATTTAGAGTTAAGACTGCTAAGTTTTTATTCTCTTTCCATAAAATCTGAGCTCAAACCGCTCAACGAGATAAAATCGAATTTAAACCAAGTATTCAGATAATTAAACTAGGAAAATAAAAATATAAGAGCTAACTTCCATGTCTCCTCTTTAAAATCTTCTATTTATAAAGTGGTTATTGCGGCTTTCATGACAGCATGGTGAGATATCCAGCTATATTCTTTTAATAGTAAATATGTCGTCAATGCTCTTGCTGCAAACCCTTCATGATATATTCCCATTTTTTCAACCATACATTGATTTATTTACAGTTAAAAAAGCGCCATAAGCACCATTCCTTTTTACATTGCAGTTTTTTTGTCAAATAATGAATATATTTATAATAATATTTTTTATTTTTTTATTTTATAATCCCAGTTTAAACATTTTTAATTTTAATTTTTTTTTTTTTCAGAAAAGTTTTTCAGAAGTTGTTAAGTAGTGAATATTTATTTAAATCGCATACAGACGAGCAAATAACAAACCTTAGAACATTCCTTTATTTTTCCTATTTAAAATTTTTCCTTTTATTCTTGCATTATTAGCCGAAATTATGGTATATTTTGTTATAAAAAGGTACGAATTTTAACATTTGCACATAACACATTTGTTTTCATTTTTTACGGTGTTGGTCATATCCATGACCCTCCCCATACTACTATCTTAATATTTTTCTAGAGGATAACTGAATTAACAATGAAGAAAAAACAATAATGCCGGAACGTCTGCACCAAACCTGAGGTTGAATGGGAAATGAATGGCCCCACTCCAGCACACAGCACAGCAATAATTGCAAGTCTTTGTTTTTGTCTTTGTGTCACTTACTCTCGTGAGCTCGCTATAAATAAGCAGCACGCAAATGGTAATGTACGCAATCAGTGTGAAACCTTCTTAGTGCCACACTTGTTGTTGTTAGGAGGTCCGTAAAATATTACGCCCTGAGTGGGAAAGAGCTGCTCCCGAAGGCCATTATACTCGAGTGAAACTGTTATTCATTACTAGTCTTAAATATAAACTCCGCCAATTATGCTGATTAAATTACAATCTGAACTACTTCCTTGACGTGATTCATTTACACTTTAATATTTTACTATTTGTTTTACTTTTACGCGCTATAAATACAATAAATTGATCCTCGCGTCGCTTCTCTCTGAACTTTTAAAATCTGAGAGAGAAGATAAATTGGCCTCGTCTCTTCCAGCAATTAACCCTGTCAATACCGTATCTGTCAATGTAGAGTTAACATTTCTAAGTTTTAATTCTATTTCCATAAAATCTGAGCTCAATACCGGGCAATGAGCTCAAATCGAATTTAGCTTCGTTCACTGAGCACTCAGTTAATTAAGCTACGAAAATAAAACGTGTAGTGGCTGACTTCGACGAGAACTTTCCTCTCGCAATATTGACCCATGACTTTAAGAGCCTTGCATTCTTTCCATCCTCCGTCTTTATTAAGTCAAATATTTCGGTATTTCATGACTCAATTATCATCAGGGGATAGCAGCCTATGTTCTAAATAATGAACTGTATCAAAATACTAACATTTATACACACATGACAATATAACATGAATGATCAACTCTTTCATGTCAATATTCAATCCCTCACAGGGACGGTTTATACTCCAAATAGAAAATCCTTTTAAGAGGCTCTCCTTTAAGGTACGCTACTATTGCTAGTATTAATGTTTTACATCAAACACCAAATAACTGTAAAATGGTTCTTTATATCACAGTATGGTAAGAATCAGACTTCTGTTAATACCTCACAAGGATTTTTAAATTTATCTACAACACTGAATAGGTTGTTATAGGATTTTTCCACGTACGAATTGTGACTCATTCTCAAGAAGTGATGAAAATTGTTTGAATTCTCAATAATTCATATTGGTTTGGATTCCATGTTGATGAGCAACACCTTTGTTGATTTTAATCATTAAATCCAAACATCTTTTAATAAAGTTAATAAAGGTTTTAATAAAGTTTGTAAGAAGATTTTATTTGTGAATGTTGATTTTCAGCTCTAAATTTACCTTCCTTTAAGAGGTGCAGCGTCTGAAATCCGAAAGAGGCACAGACTTGTCCCTGAAAATATCTCCAACGAAGCAGAAGCTCAGGTGAACCTCAACATTCTTATTGAATCAAGCTTTTCCACAACAGCTACGTTACGTTTAGAAAACAACCCAGTTGCTCCACCGTGATTAGAGATCGTGTCAGATAGATTGTGGTGCTTGTAATTGTGTTCTTGATGAGACAATGAGAATAGTTCTTCACTTAGTTTACACTGTACAGGGTCTCCCGTAACTCTCTGGACAAAGGTATACCACGTCATTGCTCAGGTCAAGACAAACATATTTCACCATATGAAATGTGTCTTAGATTCTTGGTTTCCCATCTGTCTGTCTGTATGTGTTTTTTTATAAAAAAAGTTAATTATTAATATCTTAAAAACTAATAAATTAAATAATACCCAATTTCGCTCAAATTTTTTGATACCAAGGTCAGTTACTGAAACAATTATCACAAAATTGTCTTTAGTGTTTGCAAAATGACGGCTATTAAAACTTTTAAACTTTGAATATCTTAAAAACATGCAATTTTTGTCAAGTATTACAAGAATTTCAGTGTTTAGACGATATTATCACAATTGTAATGACACTACAATAATTAAAATCGAATATTAAATAACTTATTTAGAGCAGATTTACTGTGACAAGACATGGTCCACATTGAGGTTCTCAGGTAATAGCCAATAATACAAAAACTGAATAGACAGCAACTCTCAATGTGGGCCATGTCTTGTCACAGTAAATCTGCTCTAAATCAGTTATTTATTATTAGATTTTAATTATTGTAGTGTCATAATATTTGTGATAATATCGTCTAAACACTGAAATTATCTTGTAATTCTTGAGAAAAATTAAGGTTTTTAAGATAATCAAAGTTTAAAAGTTTTAATGGCCTCCATTTTTTAATTACTAAAGATAATTTCATGATATATTTTTCAGTTGCTGGCCTTGTTATTTTAAACATTTTAGCCCAATTTAGTATAATTTAATTTATTAGTTTTTTAAGATATTATTTTTGTACAAAATCCACATGCAGACAGACATACAGGGGAGAAACTAAACATCAGACCCATGTCAATATGGTGAAATATGTATGTCTTGACTTGACCAATAACGTGGTTTGCCCTTTTTCCAGAGAGTTACGGGACACCCTGTATAGTGTGATCTAATTGAAGATGTATTCTCATTGTCTCATCAGGTCCACAATTAAATGCACCACGATCTGTCGAATCGTTTTAGATCACTTCAAACGAACATGACTCCAGAGATTCCAGAGACAAATCTGTGACAGCGTCCTCTTGCAGATACTGCTCCTGGAGGAAGGTGAACTGGAGCTAAACCCAACGTTCGTATTAAATCAACCGTTCCCACCGCAGCTCTATTATATGAAGATTTGGTTACTTAACTATAAATATATATATAAATAATTACATAATTGTGTATACGAGGGTATATTTTTAAAATTAAATATTACTTGTGTTACTGAATCGCTCGTATTCGGAGACTGTAGAGTTCAGTAGCCGAGACACAATTAACACCGTATAAGCACACATCCTGGTTTTTCTTGTAATTGAAAGATTTCATGAAATTTCTGCTAAGAAAGAAACCGGCCATCAGACGTGCTAGTTTTATTAGAGCTTAAAATATAACGAAATTGCTTCTGGACTAATATTATTACGCAGTCAAGGCATTCTTGCAGGGACATGCAAAATGTGAATTTGTTTACATGTAATAATAAGAATCCGATCCTATTTATTTATAAGATTATAACTAAAACTATAACTAAGGCAGGGTCAATACAGTACAAGGTCGAAGGTACTGATAAGAAGCACTACGGTCACGGATAGGATTTGAACATTCGTTATCTCTAACTCAATGTCCGACGTCTTAGACCGTGTGGCCACCAGCTCCTCCAACTGTATCTTATGGACTGTATCTGCTACACATACTGTTACTGCTTTATGAATGTATTGTGGAAATTGTTTGCTCAAACCAGTCACGTGTGATGCACCGTTTGTTCGTAATATAATATGTCGTTAAAATCTCACCTTTCTAAAATATTCTGCAACAACCACCTTCACATTTTTTAATCTCCCGATTTCGAAAGTCTTGAAAGACCATAGTATTATTCCGAACCTTTTTTGTTATGATTATTTACTACTTTTACGTAACTGTTATTGAGACTTTTAAATGGTAAAGTGACTTTTGAATTATAACTATTTCTCTGTTCATAGGGACAATGGTGTGGTGGATGTCAGTTCTGTTGGCATTAACAACCCTAGTGACCTCCTGGTCTTGGCCTAGTAGGCGACCAACGTACAGGTAGGTTCTTACATTTAATTCAATTAAAAATTAAAAACCTTGTGTGCATGGATCTTACATCAAGTTTTCGTGAGCCTAAAACCTAAGATGGCCACCTATTTTGAGGAGGTAATGCTGAACTAGTCATCGAAGAGTTACTGCTACTTATAATGCTCTGTAATGTAGGACACACTTTTTCTTGAAACCCCAAAAACAAGACCCCAGCTTAACTAATGTTTAAATGAGACTTATCTTCACCGGAAGAGTGGTGCACGAGCGTCAAGAAGAGATCGCGTTGCTTTTCATAGATTTTATAACAGTAATTCTTCCCAAATATGCTTATTTAAAATTGAAACATCTTACTTACATCAATACACTTGTCGTCATAATTTATTACTCGTAATCATATTTCAACGTTGACTGTGGGTGAAACTAGTATTGTCACATCATAACCGTCCTACACACTCTGCCGAAATAGTTCCACACCCATCAGAACTTAAGTTATTATTTGTAGTGTAAATCAATTAGAAATTAGGAATGTCACTTATCAGGATCTAGTTTAGAGAAGTGACATACTTTGAAACCTCTAATGAAGGTAAAGTACGCCACACCACGTGTCACGTAATCGGCTTTTCTGAGGTTCATCCATGCAAAATTTCAAGTCTATAGCTCATTGCATTAGGCAGTGACTCGTTACTAAATTGTAATGTCATACGATTTGTAATCAGTGTTTGTGCAAATTTATTTCATCTGCAATTTTCTTGTTGCTATCTATGTTACACATAAGAGCAGTTTAAAATGTCCGATAACAAAACCCTACGGAATGATATGTATCATCATCGACATTTATATTGTTTATATAGAAATAAAGCTTTATGCAAAATTTCAAGTTGTAAATCGAAATATCGAGATATCGTGCGGCAGACGGATTAGAGAGAAATTAAATTATTTCGGCCCCTCAAAGGACAGTCTTCGCTAATGCTAAGCCAATGATTGAAATTATGAGAACTTTGGGAATTCAAATATTTATAACCTATCCAAATTAGCACTCTAATTAGAGGTTATCGTATTCATGAGTTTTAAAATATTCGAAGATAAAAAAATTATTATATCAATATGATTGCTCATAAAGTAGTGATTCATAACCAATCTTGATATGTTCGTAAAATGGAAAGTTTAACTTGTTTCATACAATTCCTGATTCATGCCATAACAAGCTTTATTTAATAAGCGCTATGTATTTAATCAATCTAAGTAACCACATCCAATCACAAGTCCGCTTTAATAAAATATTACTCTCCCAACAGTACTATCCATATGCATCAGTATTTCGGGAGTATATATATCTTTCATTAATACGTAAATATGTCTGATAAATAAATTTTAATTTTTAAATTTGATTATTAAAATTTAAATTTTTGTATAATAAATATTATTGATTGCTCTGCCTAATCGCCAAATGAACAGCCAATAAAGCGCCTGATGAAAGTCACTAACAATTTCACATTTGAAACTTTTGATTGTTTTCAGATAGCAGGTTTAAAAGTTTCAGCCGTTTCTCATTTTGCGCGGCTTGTTGGAAAATCCAACTTTGTTATTAAACTAATTTTTGCTGCAGATATAAAATGATTTATTCATGCAACGTTCACATATCAGACTTACAACTGAATTTAAAGAGTGACAGGAAAGAAATTGTATATAATGTCGAACTTTCGAACATAAACCGAAACATATTAAGAGATGAAAGAGAGAGAAAAGAGGATAAGGATACTCATGCCAACAATATCGAGAATTGAGAGCACGAACTACCTGATCCTGCAAGTCAGGGAGACTTCATGCCCTATCGTAAAATAAATGTCCACAGCCAACGCTTCATGCATCATGATGCTGTAGCTACTCGATAGTGCTGAGGAAAGCTATAATAACATATCGACATTGTAAGGTCATATACGTCTAGTCGTTATTGGAATACAGTGATTATTTAACAATTTTCAGACGAAAAAACGTGTAAAAGATAACAGATACCTCACTCTGCGGATCATCACGTCAACGTCCCGATTCATGTAGAAGGGTTAAGTTCTAAAAAAATGTCTTGTTTGCATAGACTCCATTATAGGACAAACTCATTAAAGATTAAGGCTGGTTATGTTCAAAAGAAATATAATATGTACTGAGGAAGCCAGTACTTTGTCCTGATGATTAGTCGTGGAATTCTTGTCCAATTAAGATCTTTAAAGACAGCAATGATCATAACACTTGAACAACATAACCAAGTGAACTGTATTTGGTGGGAAAAGATGAACAACACATAGACAGTTTTAGGTCAAGTTTTCCCTACTTACCCTTTTCTGGATTCGAGAAGCCCCCAGTCATCTTTGGTATCAGTAATGATTTTTTGTAAGAATGATTTCAACATCCGATTTCGTCTCTTCCCCCGGAGATCTGATCATCTAAACATCCTTAACAATTTATTGGTCAGTAAAAATTATAGTGGAAGAAACTCCTATCCCTACATCTTACTTCATGATTGTGTACAAACCTAGTAAATTTTGATTGTACAACAGAAGCATCATTGGAACACTTGTTAGAACGATTGTGTTCATACATCAATACGTTCATGTATGTGCACTGAGAGAAACCTCCGTCATTGTAGTCCACCCATCTTACTAAACGGGGCTTTGGATTTTAGACCTTCAACGATAACGTCATTGGAACACTTATCAGGACGATTGTGTTCATGCATCAATACGTTCATGTATGTGCACTGAGAGAAACCTCCGTCATTGTAGTCCAATCATCTTACTAAACGAGGCTTTGGATTTTAGACCTTCAACGATAACGTCATTGGAACACTTATCAGGACGATTGTGTTCATGCATCAATACGTTCATGTATGTGCACTGAGAGAAACCTCCGTCATTGTAGTCCACCCATCTTACTAAACGGGGCTTTGGATTTTAGACCTTCAACGATAACGTCATTGGAACACTTATCAGGACGATTGTGTTCATACATCAATACGTTCATGTATGTGCACTGAGAGAAACCTCCGTCATTTTAGTCCAATCATCTTACTAAACGAGGCTTTGGATTTTAGACCTTCAACGATAACGTCATTGGAACACTTATCAGGACGATTGTGTTCATGCATCAATACGTTCATGTATGTGCACTGAGAGAAACCTCCGTCATTGTAGTCCAATCATCTTACTAAACGAGGCTTTGGATTTTAGACCTTCAACGATAACGTCATTGGAACACTTATCAGGACGATTGTGTTCATACATCAATAAGTTCATGTATGTGCACTGAGAGAAACCTCCGTCATTTGTAGTCCACTCATCTTACTAAACGGAGGCTTTGGATTTTAGACCTTCAACGATAACGTCATTGGAACACTTATCAGGACGATTGTGTTCATACATCAATACGTTCATGTATGTGCACTGAGAGAAACCTCCGTCATTGTAGTCCAATCATCTTACTAAACGAGGCTTTGGGTTTTAGACCTTCAACGATAACGTCATTGGAACACTTGTTAAAACGATTGTGTTCATACATCAATAAGTTCGTGTATGTGCACTGCGAGAAACCGCCGTCATTGTAGTCCACTCATCTTGCTAAACGAGGCTTTGGGTTTTAGACCTTCAACGATGACGTCATTGAACGTCCTCTCAATGATGATAGGATTTTGAACATTTAGAGAAATTAATTAAATATTAAATTAATCATTAAATTAAATTAATTCACTCTCTGAAACCTAATTGCAGCACCAAGCAAGTAATCTTGGGATCTTTAACAAGGATATCATCAGGATCTGGACAGCATTTGAATCAGTAAAAATGAATCACCTAAAGTGGTGTTAGGAGTAATGTGTGACATACAAATTCACATACGAAACGCACGTTATAGAATTAATATAAACGGTAAAAACATTCATATTTAATTTGTAATGCTTCTAAATATTGAAACGATAAGGTACACAACTTTTCTTTTAAACGACAATCCTACGTATTAAATTCTCGTTACACTTCAATGACGCATACATGTACAAACACAAATTTAATTCCGATTAGTTACGTCTTTGCTTTAGTTGATAAATGCATTATTTAATTAATTACCATATAATAAACTCACAAATTTCTGAAGTAACTTTTTAAAAGTTGATTAAGTGCTGTCAGAGTGCCTATCTTCGTGATGTGAACTGTGTCTAATTTTTAAAGAAAATTATTACACCTAAAAGACGCAGTTATTTTTCTTTTTAAAAAACCTCTTTAAATACATTTTAACACACAAAATTATAATTTTATTTTTACTTGCTTTAATTAAAAAAGATTTCAAATTTTAAATAACATAAAATCTCTGTTTACGAAGAGAAGTGAAATATTCATACTTCCCTCTGCTAAACACCAGTTCAAACACCATAAAGACTCAGTAAAGATTACAATAGGATATACTATCGGAGTCAAAATAAATCACATTAAAATGTAAAGAAAGCTTGCGGAAAGTCGTGAACACGCTTGTACTCAGTAAGATGAATATGGTGCGGCGTCAGTTTGTGCTAAGTCTGCTTCCTGAAGTTCAAAGTGGTTTCTCTCTTCCTTTTAACAAGTATCCTACCATTAATTTTTTGCCAGAGTCACTCGTGGAAAGCAGATGTTTTCCCAGGTCACAAGTCCTAGTTCCTTCATTTTTTAATTCTTATAAGTAGGCAACTATTAAGTAAGAAAATGACCAAATAATCACCGTAATTAAGTTCAAATAGCCAAGAAATGCTCTTTTTGGTACTTCATAACAAATTATATTACTGAATGGCTCAATAGGATTTTTCATTATTCCCTTGCAGTTACTTTATCCAGAAGCGGGGATCCACAAGATCCTTAATTTTGGCTTTATTCAAAGGATCACCTTCTCGGCAAACGAAAATTTTTTGTTTTGTTCGTGTACAGTTTCATCAACTTTCGTTGTAATTACGCAATTTTTAGTCTTCCTTTGGACCAAAATTACATGCAACGCTCCCGGAAAAAATGTTTTTAGATAATTTTGGGTAAAAATAGAAAATATTGAATACATCATTAAAAAGACGAGATATTAAGCGATAACAAACAATAAATAAAATTGTAACAAATATTTTTTTGAACTCGTTTGGTCTCCCATTAAGACGGCTCTTAAAACGTTGATTTACATTACGTCAAACTTGCTCCTTTGCGGAAAGTTTAATGTCCTCTCTAGAACTATGTAATTAACTACAATATACTTTTAGTCTAAAATTACCTGTTTTCACTGTAGTAAGTAACGAGAAGATGTACTTAATAATTACTTAATGCTTAATAAATTGTATCTTTTTCAACGGATTGTGAGTACATGTCTTGTAATATCGTAACAATATCAATATAACACTTCAAGTTATCTGCGTCAAATTAACTTTTACCCTTATCATTTCACTTTATCACTTTTACGCATAAAAACATAATCCATTTCACATTGTATACAGTCTGAGGTAGTTTAGACTGAATTCTCAGGTGGCGGAAACGAAAAGAAGAGTTCGTTATAAAAGGGGGTCGGCCGGTCCTGTCCATGCTCTATAATAGCTTAATGTAAAGTACATGTGTGAGATGCAACAATAAAGATAAAGATAGTTTTTATTTCAAAACTTGTACTTTAGAGTACATTAATAACACAAAACATCAAGGCTTTATTTTGTGAAACTGCTTGCTGTAACAGAAGAGCTTGAACATTTTAACTTGCAGTGTTGTCTTCATACTGAACTGTTAGCAGAGAGCGCGCCAACGTTTTTACTATTGACTGGAATATTACTTATTACAGATGGTCTGGCCAGAGTACTTTCTTCATGAACTACAGTTCGATAGCGAAAGAGTGCAAAAAATTGGTGATTAAAAAGCGCAGTAATAACGCGTGCATGTTAATCCAAATTGTGGGGAACGATGTCTGTCGCTGTCATATTGGTGCTGGCCCCATGCTTTTGAAGATAGTGGATCATGATATTGTACATTGCAATAACGAATTTGGTCATTGCGATGATCAAATTTGACGCCCTCATCCAAGGGGTGGAAGTCATATTCTTGCATACTTTTTGGAGTATCCCAAAAAAAATGCTTCCACTTAGGAAACCCATCATTTCACTTGGTCTTAAAAGTCCTTTGCGCTTATTTCCAAATTGATAGGATTTTCAGGATGGGTAAGGTTCGGTGGTAGATCCCGCCTCTTGTTGACAATCCCATGAAAAGAGATAGTTGGCTCTACGTCTCAGTCATTTCAACTTAGAAGAAATAAAGGCATTACCTGTTCCAGCCTCATTCGTTCAAAGCGGTTAGTGAAATACTCCCTTATGTTTATGCTAGTAACAGCCTTTGACACTGAGGAAGCTCCACCCACATTCACAGTCATCCTCTGCAGTAGATTAAACCTATTGATTCACCCTTTTACCCCGATCCCTTTACTCCTTATTTGCCAATGGTGCAGTGTAGCGGGTACGGCTCTTATCGCAAGATAACCGAGTCAAGCAACGTCGAGCGTGACTGCTGCTTGGATGGGTGACCGCTGAGTGATCCTGGCCTTGCAAACAGCTCTCCTGCCCGGCATCGGTGATATTTTGACAGTCATCTTTAAGCAATTATCGGTCCCGAGGTTGTGTCAGTGGGGGTTTCTTAGCTCTAACTTCAACTGGTGAAAAAATGCATTATTTCTTTGCTTTACTTTACTTTTACCCCGACATGTTACTCCTGGACATCCACAAGTTTAGCCAGATTAAAGTGACACATCGGTTTTTGCTGTAGCCAGTGGAGGTTCATCTAGAAGGCATACACCAGCCAGAAGTGAAAACTCCTGAGGTGGAGGTTCTAATCGTAAATGTTACAACTAAAAGGATTCCTAACTAAGAAATCGCAAAAGTTTATTGATTTCAGTTTTAGTAATATTTTTACTAAAACTCCTGGGCATGTGATACACTTTAATCTTATAGTTCATATTTCCAAATAATTTAGTAAAGGCCTTCAATCACTTTGCATAGTTTTATTTATTATTATAATTTACGGCAGAACCCTACAATTAATTGTTAACTCAAATTCCACCAATATGTATTAAGTATATTTAATGAATAAATAATGTATATATATATATATATATATATATATATATATATATATATATAACATTTAATAAAATAGCTTACAATACATGGATGGTTCTTTATATAGTAAACACATAATTGTACTATTTGTCAAATTCTAATAGATAAAAAAGATGAGATATAAAGGCGGCCGAAATCTTGTTACCAAGCAAGAAAACAAACTAAAACATAATATACTTGTCAACTGAAGTTTCGGAAAGTTTGGCCTTGGTCACCAATTTGTCAGGCTGTTGTCACGTTTCCACCAATAACCGTTCACACGCGATGTCGTGTTGATGTATCGCTTCGCAAAATTGTGTTACAATGTGCTCCATCGTGGGTGCATCATTCATTCAGCAAAAATGAGTTTGTCATTCATTTGTGATGTGTAGCTTTCTACTTATGTGCTTATTGGAGAAATGAAGATGAAGAAAAATTTATCTTCACCAAATTCTATTAAACATTTTGATTTTTTACTATAATTTTTTATTGTTTCTATGTCGAATATTGAAATATATTTTAATCAAAACAATAAGATACCTCTACATAATGTAAATAATTTAAACAATGGGCGTAGAATACCCTTTGTAGTATCTACCTAAAAATCTACAATCTTTAAAAGGATTCTTATTTATTAGTAGCTGAGTAAATAAGAGGAATCACTTAATCCAGCCACCAGTACTCTAGGTGTATCGGATTATTTGCAAGATATGAGTAAATCAAACAAATACAATTTTAGCCTCTGGTGATGGAGAAGGACTCATCTTGAAAACTAAGGGTTCCTGGAATCATGAAAACTATTGAAACTATTGCAATCTTTTGGAAAACAAAGACCTTTGGGAGCTCTGAGCCTTTGGAAATTCTCCAGTAAGGAAGGTCTCAATCCCTAGATTATTCTATTCTCTAGAAGCTATAGTTTCTGGAAACGTAAAGCTCCTGGAAGATTTGAACAAACTTCCATGCAGAGTCCTGGATTCTAGGAACTCTCGACTTTTGGAAAATATCTTTACTACTGGGACATCCAGTATCTGGAGCCCACAGTCTCTATTATACTTTGCGATAAGGTCCTGGCGTCTAGAAGTTCCTGTCATCAAGTTACTTCAAATCTTAAGAATACTCAAGAATCCTCAGTCTCTAAGAATGTTGTGTCTATAACAATTGTGTATCTGATGAGACAATGAGACTTCCACTTCACCTATTTATAGGTGTCTCTGATGTCGAAACGTTGTACATTTTTCGTTTTGAACTTCTTCGTTGTCGACTTTCTTAGGATCTCTTCAGACGAACATGATTCCAGATTCCAGGAGTCAAGTCTGAGAAAGCGTCGGATACCAGACGCTGCAATAATAAGAATGTTAACTGGAGCTAAACTCAAAATTCAACTTTAAGAATATGTTTGCCTCTCGAAGATCAATATTTTAGTCACCTTAAGTGGCACAATAACTTTATAAAACTAAAATCACGTTTCGTAAAGATTTCATCTACGAAAAAAATAAGCTGAGCATTTAAAATTTCTTATATTATTATAATTCGTACAGTTACGTGCAGGATCATAGCAGAGTACACATCAAATTGATTAATATTAATAAAAAGTGGTATTTAAAAACATTAAATTCATAATGTTCAGTAGATAAACCAAACTTTAGTTCTCACAAACAATCACAAGTATAATTACCAGTTGAGAACAATATGTTAGAGAACACATTGATACGAGGCTATCGTACTAAGAGATAACGACTATATTAATGTTTGTAACATTAGCTCCATTATTGCTACAATTATCATTTCTCGCAAATCATAGCATATGCAATATCGAATGGAAAACTATGTTAGCTACACACAGGCTATCGTAATACAACGATCAAGTGACGTAGTAACGAGATTGCGCACATTCGAGGCTATCTTGACACGAGTTAACGATCGTATTAATGTTTGTAACATTTGGTCACTTATAACTACCATTAGTCCACAAAAACGTGATTAATCCTGAGAAAATAGTATTAGAGACCTCGTATATACGAAGCTATAACACTATAACGTTCATATAACATGTGTAATAATCCAATAGAACACTATACGTTCTAGACCACGTATATATGAGGCTATCATAATAATAAGAAATAATGATCATTTTGGGGATTGTAAAGTTGGTTCCTTTATTACCGCCGTTATCAGGTTCATGCTGTTAAAGCAGTGTTTGTTTTACGATTCGTTATAATAAAACTCTTATTTTCTAATTTTACTGTACCTCTGAACTATATAAATACATCTGAGGTGTTATGTTTTGACTTAGTGGTTACGCGAATTAAGCTGTCAGATATAGATAGTGAATGAGTGAGTCCAATGATTTATTAAATCATAAGTAAGTTAACAATATGGAAGTGTGGGAGTTACAGTGGAAGTGGTTTTTTAAAAGACTTCAAAACTTTGCTCATCTCTGGCGAATATTTTGTCAAAAATCTCAACCCCGGGGTGAAAGACATAAAAATCTCACTTCTTAAGTTTGTTGTATTTGTGGTCCTACAAGCTTCGAATTTCTCAAATGGCAAAGTGGTTTTTTAAAAGACTTCAAAACTTTGCTCATCTCTGGCGAAGAGTTTGTCAAAAATCTCAACCCCGGGGTGAAAGACATAAAAATCTCACTTCTTAAGTTTGTTGTATTTGTGGTCCTACATGCTTCTAATTTCTCAAATGGCAAAGTGGTTTTTTAAAAGACTTCAAAACTTTGCTCTTCTCTGGCGAAGAGTTTGTCAAAAATCTCAATCCCCGGAGTGAAAGACATCAACATCTCACTTCTTAAGTTTGTTGTGTTAAGTTAATTAGTAGGTCATACAAAATATAAAATATAGTGTAATCCATGTGAATTGGCACTCTAATTGTCTCATCAGGTGCATAACTGAAAAATATTTACAAGCATCGTCTGATTGGCTTTAACAGCCATCTGAAAATTTTCTTTTTTAGCCTTGAGGAGTTTGAGATTTCTCTGACATTTGACCTAGCATCGAGTGTCCATGATTTCTTTGACTAAACAGAGTAGTTACCTATACAAGAACTCAACAACAGCTCACACAGGCCCATACCGTTACTTAATTTGTATATCCAAAAGAACATAGTCGGAACCGGACACCCCTCGATAGCTCTGCCTCTGTGAAATTTGGAATATGTCCGGTGTCCACTACGATGATTTCCGTGCTGCCTGACCTGCACGTCCTCGATTTCTAGATGTAAGGTTAAAGATAAAGATCGGATTTAGCAGTTTTCAATCACCCTGCAATTTACAGTCCTGCAAGACTGTTTTCCACTACAAACCTTACGTCTAGAATGGATTGGGTGTACTTCGCCTAGCGACCACCCACAGAATGGAGAGCCGATGGCCGAGCGGTCTAAGTCGTTGGACTTTGGGCCTGAGTTAGAGATAGCGCGAGTTTAGATCCTGTCTGTGACCGTTGCACTTTTTATCAGTACTATCAACCTCATACTGTATCAACTCTCCCCCTCATTCTGTTTGATAATATCCTCGCACAGGCCAGTGACCCATGAGGACGGACAGAATAAGGCTTAGAAGGGGATCGGTCTCTCCTTTACAAAAAAAATGTGGTATTCCCTTAACCTCCACTCTTAATCTCCACCCAATCATCTTAGCATTTACATAACTGGTGTCGATCATGTCTGAACCAACCGATTGAAAACAGCATTTCCAGCATTTTGCATTGGAAACAGGAAACTCTTCCGTTACATATGAAATAGATACTATTAAAGATTCCTGATGTCTCTCCCTCGATCCATCGTCTCTCCTCACATCTACTCGAAACGCCCATTCGGTACCGCATGAAGTAAGCAAAAACATGTAAGCTCGGTATATTATAATCCTTATGGGACATGGGATGTCCTGGACATAGGAATCTTCTAGTCATTACGACACCGACCGCCTACGCCCTGGAATAGCAAAACATAGCTATAATCGTTATGGCTATGACCATAAATAATCCATAGTACTCCGACCACGACCCGCCTACTCTGGGCGGCTAATAGCATTACACTATAATACGTTAGCTATGATTAACATTACGTCCGACACGACCCGCCCCTATGCGCAAAAACATAGCTATAATACGTTATGGCATAAAATAAAATAATCATCAGTACTGCACGACCCGCCTACTCCTGGATTAGCAAACATAGCTATAATACGTTATAGCTATGACATAAATAATTATAGTACTCCGGTTACGACATTCTTGATCCTTTACACGGCCTACTCCTGGTTCCAGTATCTCCTACCCATGATGTAAATGATCATAGTACTCAAGTCACTATATTCCTGTTCCTGACCATGGCACTCCTGCCTGTAGCTACGACATAAATATTTATAGTACCCCGACTACGACACGCTTGGCTGCTAGTCACGGCACTAGTGATGTCCAATGAAGGAACCTCCTGAACATTACATTTTTAATAAAAGATATCTTGAACATAATATTTTTCATATATCAGACATACAAGATGTCATATGCCTCAATAATGCCACGCCTTTATCTTGAGCATAGAACTACTGGGCAATGAACTCCCGGAATATTACACTGCTCAACACTGAACATACCGTACATTACATTTTCCAGTGTAATTCCTATCCCCTACATACCACTCCTACTCTTATGATCCTTTTAGGCATACCACTCTGATAATAGTACTTCCTAAATACGATACTCCAAATGCCGCTTGTCTATAAATGATGACCATCTAAGGCCTATAGCAATCGGGGCTAACCTGTAGTCGATTATAGTTCAATGGAGTAAATTCGTTACAATATATAAATACAGAATACTCGAATTTCATAAATTTTAAAATTAAAAAAGGTTTTAAGTGAATTGAGTGACCATATCTCTATAAAATTGAGTAGTATAAGATATATTTTGCATACAGTATACTTCAAACTATATAAACACATGTATTTATACTCGAAAAGTTCCTTGTCATGAACGAACTCCTACAAGTCCATTTCCCCTTGCCAATGACAAAAATGAATTCATCCTTTGCTATTAATATATTCGACTTAATATTGTCTCGGTGGAAATTTTGATCCATAATCATCAAAATAACAAATTGATGTCTATATAATAAATTGTGTTAATTATACCAAGACAGATCATACAATTGTTTCCCTTAACTTCTACGCCTACAGGATAGAGAAGAGTTCTAATTTTAATATACACTACTGACAAAAAATAAAACTGCATCAGATTTGTACCGATGCCAAAACGGTATTTTAGTATTAGACCGAACACAACCCTATCGCATGAAAAGAAAGTGCTCTATATATAAACAAACTGTAATCATACACGATTATTGTATCAACTTCCATTTCAGATCTGATATTACGTGATCTGAGCTTGAATTCAGCTACTACCTTTGAAGGGTGTTTTTATCTTCCCCCGCGGTGAAGCCGGACGAGCCACTGATACCGAACTGATGGTTAAAGACATTTCTGGTTGGTTATTTCCTCAAAAGGTTATTAGCTCAAAACATTTATCATTACAAAATACTATTTTTTTCACTATCTCCTAGGACAAGAAGCTTAGAAAATTGCAACTAGTCCTATGTGCGCTGATTCTGGAGTGACAGGATATTTTGGATGGATAAGGTTGGGAGTAGGGGCTGTCTCCTATCGAGATTCATAAGGAATAGTTTATGGCACTAATCTCAAGTCATGTCGCCTAGGAAGAAGGAGATGTCAGCTTTGAACCAGCCTCTTCAGTCAAAGCAGGCAGAGGGTGGCACACCCTTATGTCTAGGCTGGCAAAAACATGTGACTCTTAGGAAACAAAACCCACCAACTCCAACAGTCGTCTCCCTCAGTAGACTAGACCTATCGAATTACCCTTGCACTCCAGAATCTCGACATTTGCGGTTAGTGACGTGCTGCCCTTGGACATCCATAATGTTACCCAGATTTGAATGACACAACGATTTTTGCTGTACCCACTGTAGGTTCAAGTGAACCTTCCTGGCGGTACAACATACTATAGTAGGGGTGAAGCAGCGGTACTGAAGTACAGTAACATAACAGAGACGCTTAGTCACGATATTGTTGCTGCACTGTACAGTAATTGACTACTTTACCTTGACCAAGCGTTGGGTGAGAGGGTGGCAGGGGGTTGCGATAAGACCCCTGTATTTAAAATCCCTGATATTTAACGACTAAATATTGCTTTACAGAATTTTTAGTAAGCTGATCAACTGAAATATCACAAGTCATTTACTGACAAGGTGTGGTCACCGAAATAACTAAGTATCCCCAAAACACACATTAAACTCACAGAAAAATGTTAAATGATGAAATATGACAAATTGAGGGAAAATACACTCACTCCTGCTGAAAATTTAGTAATCAAATCTAATACGTGTCTTATCCAAAGTGCTTTAATCACACAGTTTTATTTGAATTGTAATTTAACCGACAATGAAAGCCTGAATCTGTATTTCAGTTTGATGTTGGATTTACTTCTGCTCAGTATTCAATAAAATTGTTCAGAGTACAATCCGGACTTTTTGTCAACTGGCCGTTTGTATCTAAGGAGCTTTCACTAAGTCCTTTCCCTCTAACATACAGGATCCTAATAAAGAGGATCTATTTACTGAACCAAATAGAAACCACTACTTTGATTGTTCTCAATATAGGAAATAGATAAAGCGTACGAAATAACGAATAATTTTTTCGTACCATCAAACATCCCTCAAGCTCTGACTGAATTTTTTATACATTCCTAAAATAACATATAAGCCGTAAGAAGAAAAATAAAATAAAATTGTCAAAAAATTTATAAAATTGCAAAAATATTAGTGGCAGACCCTTTAAATGAATTATTCTGAAAATTACTGAGGGATGATCCTGTGCACGACTGCAACGTCACAAATACGTTACCGATAGCAACATCACATTTTAACTCGATGGACTCGGTTCTCACAGTCAGGCTTTTGCCCATTTGGGTACCTTCTCGTGTATTTTATTATCACTATATTTGTATATAATATGTAAATGAGATAAATAAATTAAATTAAATTAAACTTTCCGGCTATGGTTGTCATGAAGGTATAAAATGACAAGAAATTCGCTAAAACAAAAAACATGCTCACGAGTGCAAAATGTTGGAGTTTGCGGTAAAACGCAACGTAAAGACTTAAAATGGAATAAATAGCCATTCGTTATCTGCGCGTCTGGTTCCAGCTCCCCTCCTGTTCTCCATTTCTTTTTTAACAAAATCTACCTTTCTTTATTTTAAATGAAATTTCCACAAGGGATTCCTTTATACGCTTTCTATTTTAACAATTGCCGCATCGTCTTTTGTAATAAAATATATATACAGGGTGAGTTTTAAGTCCCTTCCCCCCCTATTTTTTTTTAACCGTATAAGTTAGGAGGTTTAAACTCCGTACATATTCGTTAGACCTAAATATCTTGTTTTTCATGGGTTCATTGACTCTCCACCTCCAATGGGGACGGTCCACGAGGAGTAAGCCGAGATTCTTAAATGTAAGCATAGGTTGATATGCACATCAAATTAAAGGTCTCTGTAAGTAGAATACAATGCCGCAAACCGGACCTCAAAAGGTTAATCCTAATGAAAATTACAGGGTGTTAAAATGTACAAAATAGTAATGTGCTATTATCTGCGTTTTATCGCGCAACTTTTTAAAAGTTCATTTCAAAACAATTTTTCTATTGCTGTTTATTCTTTAAAAGAAACTTTATTTTGTTGTGTTTAATGATTTTAAGGGATCACTGGAAGTCCGAGATCTAGGAGTTAACTAAAGGATTTAATAAGAAGTCGGTCATGTGATGTGTCGTTTAACATTGCCTTTTAACGCTGGAAACGGTGCTACAATCTGAATTAAAAAAGGATAATTCGTAATTTTGTTAATAATAATTTTGTTCAGAATCTGTGGTCTGCATTTTTAAATGTAATCTTTGACATAGTCCCTGTGTCGTTGTAAAAGTGAAAGTTGTATGTTATCTGGGTATTCCCAGAGACTTGTTATGTTTGGTTTCAGTTACTTGGGCCATTAAGTATCTGACCTTGTTAGTTGCAGTGTGGCTACTGACCTTGTTAGTTTTTAGTGCTGTTAAAGTTAGAAACACGTCTCGCACTCTTCAAGAAAAAGTTGACATGGTGTTTATTTTTGGCGCTTCTGGGAATAATTACCACGAAACAATGAGACGATTTAATGAAAACCATCCAGAAAGACCTGTTAGCAGAACCTATTTAAGGCAGTTAATAACAAAATTTAAACGACACATCACATGACCGACTTCTTATTAAATCCTTTAGTTAACTCCTAGATCTCGGACTTCCAGTGATCCCTTAAAATTTTATTTAAATCTGAAGTATTATTCACTTAATAATAAATTTATTGAGTTTTTAATTATTTATGTATTTATTATATTTATTTGTGAAATATTTTTCAGATAGAAAAAAGCTAAGACTGATAAATCCTGTGTTATTTAAAATGTTATAAAATATTGAAGATGAAACAGATTCTTTTCTTAGCAAAACGTACAGTAAGTCCAGGTACCGAGAATTGAACAAGTAACTGTGTCTGACAGTCTACGACGTTACTGATATCGCTACCAGAGCCGATAACGGTTAGAGTCAATACCAGTCAATAAAGTGCACCTCTCCGTAGATTGACATAAGCAGCGTGTGTACACGATTATTTCCACGTCAAAGTCTAGCCTTGTTAGTGTTATTGCAAGCAATAACCTACAAGATAGTGTCCTTGTTTTGTTCACGTTTGGAGTTGTACGAACTTGAGTTAGTAAATGTGAACTGAGTCGAAACTAACATTTAATATAACTGCATAAAACTGAATTTAACTAAGACGTTGTATTTACAATGTAGGACCAGGCCTACCAACCTTTAATTAAGCACTTAGTGGTGGGAGTAACTGTAAGAACACAGGAGCCTTAAAACCTAAAGATCCTAGAGATCGTGGAGTTAAAGAGAATCGAGAAGAGATTCACAAGATCTGTGTAGATGGAAAACGTGAATTCGGTGAGTACCTAAATTCTGCTCTGTCTCAAAAGAGTTTACCTCTGGCTATATTTAAATATTTACAGACAATAATCCAGATGTAAAAGTTACAAACATAATATTAATTCGCAAATATTTCACAATTGTAGAATTGGTGAAATATTAAGTACCCAACTCAGCTAAGAGGCCTACCGTATGAGAAACTCAAAACATTCTTAGTATTGGAACACGTCACTAGGCAAAGGACAATGTTGAAAGTCAAGGATTCCTAATTGTTATGAATGAATGGTTTTAAACCCTTGGTTACCACGATCAACAAACAGTTTGCACTAACAAACTATCCTTGTTTGACATTTGATCCACAGGACGTTTGTGGCAATATTTGGTAACTAGTTATAGGCAACCACTGATTATCCAGAGTTGTGGAGTGGAAGACAGTTTGTGCTTTGCTCTCCTCGATCTAATTGGGTCAATAAGGAAATTAATAGATCTCGTCATTTACTTGTAGAACGTCCAAGCAATCGATTGAGTGTTGGGGAAACCTATCGTCTGAGGAGTTGGAAGAATTTTATTGTTCCATGTCTGACCGCTGGATGTTACAGATTTGAAATTATCATGAAGACTTCTGTGTGATGCGTGCCATCCCATTGGACTAGGCTGAGCGTTAGCGAACATTGTTACTTTGGCATTATGGGTGACCATGATGCCGACGATAACATCGTAGAATATATACATTTTCTAATAAACTATATACCAATTTAACAAGTTCTAGCCCAACTAGCCTAACACATACAACATCGTTAGTTGGTGACTTGGTGTTTAAATTTTTATTATTTAAAACTGCTACGATACCCAACTTGAGCGAAGCCTGTTACCTTGTTATCCACAGAGAAATTATTATGAATCTCTGGATAGACAGATATCAAATCAAATCAGATTTTTATTGCCGGAACATTCTATAATGCATGGCAAAAGTCAACTTTTTACTTGCTAGAATTTTGTCATACACCCCACAATAGATCTCATTGAGACATACAATTTACAAATTTACATACATCCATTCATTCGCCAATGATTCCCACTTCCAGCGACGGATTCAGTCAGTTTTTTTAATTGGTGGTCTCCCAATCAAATGCTAAAAAACTCGTCAACATTATAAAATGCTTGTGACACACCAAAAAGCGTTTGAAACGAGTTTTTTAACACCTTGGGCGTTGGAGCGTTTGTTATTGAATTTGGTAATTTGTTGACGAAATGAACACCTGCCTGTGAAGACAAGCGTTCATAAACCACCGTTCTGTGTCTACCAGTTCGGTATTTATCTCTGCCTCTAGTCTCATACGCATGTATGTCTCGGCCATTCGTCATGGTACATTTAGACATACAAAACAGAGTTGTTTCCAAGATGTAGAGACTGGGCAGCGTCAACAGTTGCAAATTTTTTAAGGCTTCCTTGCACGACTCTCTAAATTTCAACAGAGCGATAATGCAGATCGCTTGTTTTTGAAGCTTGAACACTCTCATAAATTGATTGTTTGCACAAGCTCCCCACAACACCAACCCGTAAGTGAGATGGGGGTAAATCAAGCCATAATACGCCATCATTAGAACCTGAATAGGACAGTATTTGGCTAGAGACCTCAAAACATAAATGTCTGAGGCCAATTTGGAGCAAACGGATATAGATATAGAGTGTTGTAATAAATATTTAAAATAAATATGCATGTTATTATCTTAAGTTTTGTGGTTCATGCCGAATTGCACAAGTCATGGCATATTTCAGTCACTCTGAGAAAAGCCATTTAGATACAAAAATTCTTAAAATAAAACCAAGATAGGCGAAAAAGGCAAGATTTAAATCGTATCGTGAAAACAGAAAAAACCTATAAAATAATTCAACAGGCCAGGTCTAAGAATTAATCATAAAAAATCATATAATCATAATAAAATTGTCTATACACTGTGTAAACTTTTTTATACTTTTAAAGTACCTACTAAAATTGGTACATGTTTGCGAAATTCAATATGAATAGCTTAAGAGAAAATTATTCGTTATTTTAGTTATGGTTAATCTAGTTTTTCATTTTGAGAATAATCAAAGTATTAGATTCTATTTGGTTCAATAAATGGTATCTTTATTAGGATCCTGTATCAGAGGGAAAGGACTTAGTGAAAGCTCCTTAGATACAAACGGCCAGTTGACAAAAAGTCCGGATTGTACTCTGGACCATTGAATACTGAACAGAAGTAAATCCAACATCAAACTGAAATACAGATTCAGGCTTTCATTGTCGGTTTAATTACAATTCAGATAACCGAGTGATTAAACACTTTGGGTACGACACGAATTGATTTAATTGATCAATTTTCATTATTTAAAAGTTTTTCTGTGAGATAAATGCTTCGGGGGTATTTGGTATTACGCCAACCACACGCTCTCACTAAATGCCTTTGAATATTTTGGTTGTTCTGCTTACTAGAATACTTTAATGCAATATTTAGTCGATAAATATCAGGAATCATCTTATCCCCCCCCCCCCCCGCTTAACGCTTGGTCAAGGTCAAGTAGTCAATTACTGTACAGTGCAGCAACAATACCTTGACTTAGCGTCGCTGTTATATTACTGTACTTCAGTATCGCTGCTTTTTCTGTAATGTAGAAGTGTTGTTAATAATGAGTGATATGACCTTGGGAAAGTACCGTTTAGAAATAACCTTGGACATCAGTGCTCCCCACACTCTTTTCTCGAAAGAAAAACGTCTGTCACGATTGCATCAAGAGCTGTAATATAAATCACGTAATATCAGCTAAAAAATGGAAGTTGGTACAGTAATTGGACGGTATTACACTTTGTTCGTATAAAGAACGCTTTCTTTTCCCGTAATACGTATGTAGTCTATATAATACCAAAATACATTTTTTTGTTTAAATTTTGTTATTGTCGATGGAAGGTTTGAAAAGATAACAGGGTTTCTGACATTTGCCATCGTTATAGGTTATGAAAGTTAAACACAACGTTTCGAGGATTGGAATCTGGTCTCTTCATCAGGTCTGGAAGGTATTAATAGATACAAAAATAGAGAACAGAAAGAGGTAGAGAAGGAATAGGAAAGGGTTCAAACATACCCAAAATCTGCTTGGAGCCCAGTCCACGCATTGTCACAGCACAGGATGCAAGTCCCGAGCACAAATCCCAAGTTCCAATCCAATCCTCGAAACGTTGTTATACGTTTTATAACCTATAACGATGGTAAATGTCTGAAATCCTATTAACCTACCAAAATACCGTTTCTGTAAAGGTACTAATTTCATGCAGTTTTGTTCTTATTCAGTAGTGTATACACAAATTGTAATTTGATGGATAATTATTCTCTATCCCGTAGGTGGCGGAAGTTAGGTGAAAGAAAATTGTATGTACCGTCTTGGAATAATTAACATAATTCGTTATATAGACTTCTATCAAGTCTTCGTCAAAGAACCGTTCTTTTGTTGATTACAGATCGAACTTTCAATTGAAACAAATTGTATTTTAAGTGGAATATAGTGAACCACAAATCTCTTTGTGGTTACTTCGCCGTTACTGGCAAATGGAAATTCGTTCATGACAGTAAAGTCGTAGAATATAAAGACTTATGTGTTTATATAGTTTGAAATATGTAAACATTTTTCTTATAAACGCCACAATTTCTTTGTTTGACATAGAATAACATGTTATTGTACTAACTATAAGTTCCAGACAATTTTATAAAGATATGGTCCTCCAATTTAATACTTAATTACGTTTTTATTTCAAAATATAAAGGAGTTGCATCCTGTGCTTTTTTTACTTTTTAACCATTTAACTCTACAGCATAATCTAATCGACTAGAGGATCGAAGACCAACTGAAATAGGTCTAAGACGGCCAACATTCATAAAGAAATGCGACAATCGAATTTTCATATCCAGGAGGTAGTAGTTTCATTGCATTCGGGACTATCCAACTGGAATAGTTGGATCGTCGAAACTTCATTGAACGTTTCACTCCTTTATCATGTGCAGTTAACTTGATAGTTAACTGGAGCCTAGAGGCAATTTCCACTTTAGGAGCATACAATCTGGGTTTTCTTGAAATCGGTTTTTCATTAGAATGTTCTCTATGAAAGAGATCACTTGTCAGCCACACTGGGATTTGATGTAGGTTGAAGTAGGAAGATACGGAAAGCGTCAAATAATTCAGATTATATTTTCCTATCATGAAATCTTAAGACTGACCGTCTGAAATATTTAAATTAAAAGTAGTTATATTATCTTGAGATAACTAGACAAAGAGACTGAAAATCACCTCTTTAATTAAGGGTCTGTTAGTGGATAGCTGACACATTTTTAATATTTATTTACGTATTTAGCGATTACCTTTAATTATGTAAACCTAAGAAATATTTCACAAATTTTATTTTTTTATGCATAGCCCAATTTTGACCTCCACCACAACTAGCGTGGCTCACGATCCAATGAAAACAAAAGTTGTATTCAATAAAATTGCAAATTGGCCTTCAGGTCCTGGACTATAAGGTACTTTATATCAGTGAATCTGTCACTAAGATGCAGATGTACTATTATATTCTCGTTTCTCAAACTGTTACTGGAATAAAATTCGAAAGGGACTAGAGAACGATTTGTTCTGTAACCAAACTTTGTGTTTATTTTAAGTCATGTAGCATTGGTTTAAGTTAAATTGCATATTGCCGCATGGTTCAAATTGAAAATTGGGCTAAAAAAGTTAATATTTAGTTATTTTGCATGTAATTTTATTTTGTTCCTACTGTTAATAACAAGAAGCGTACTGTAATAATGAAAACAAAATTTTATTCTGAAGTTTTTATTAAATGTCGTGCCTAATTTTGATTATTCATTATTCTGTACATTGAAAGTAGTACCACAACACATCGAAGCTAAAGTGCCAACTCTTTTTTTTTTACTATTTACTCGTCGAGTTAATGATAATTTATTGTTTATCATATTGTATAATCTACTTTAATGGAGACATTGCAATGTTGTGGTTTGCTTACTCTTAATCAATTAATATACTTACTAACAAGCAGTTTTCGTGCGAGTGCTTTGAAGGTTTTACTCACGCAAGACACCGCAGTCTACACGAGAGTAAACTAAGGTTAATTTAATACCAACAACTGGACCGATGGTCCCTGTAGTACCTTCATTGTTTGTCGTTTGTTTAAAAACATCAGCGGTATTTGGCCGCTGTGTTTCTAGAAACTACAATAAAACTACTGGCACTATACTTTGAAATGTATTTTCCCTTTAATCGCTCCAAAGGTAATATTTACTTTTAGATCTCAAAAATGTTCAGATATGACGTCATAATTACCCATGATGCAGTTTGTAAATTTTCATGGTGACTTAATAATCATGTCATCACAAAGACCAAAATAATCTAGAGTTGATAAATCGAACGGAAATTTAGAGCCTTTGACGTTTAAAAATTACTTAATAATGTCATTTGCCTTTTATCGTCTGTTCCGCTGAAATTCTACATAGAGTAATCTGCTAACCACATAGACCTTTTCACTTTGCAGACTTTTACTGTTTTAGTTCTTTAATTTTTTGGCAAAACAATAAAACCTTACACTTCCCCTTACATGTGCCCCACTTCCACATACTGTGTCCCTCCAATTTTTAATTGCAGTAGTGATAGATGGAAACCAAGCAATCCAGTTGGACCCATGGAATATTGTGTCACGAATAGCTCAATTACTGTGAAATTTGACATGTAAGTATAAAACGTAAGATAGAACTACGTCACAGAACGTTTCGTGTAACAGACTACGCTGAAGTAGCATGCAAAATTGAAGTCATAATGTCGCATTTTAAAATGTCATATGGTTGTAATAGGTTTCTTCAAATGTTTTTATTTTGTTATTTTCTCGTTGTTATCGCGGTTAACCATAAGATCAATGTAAAGTGTAAGTGCTCAGACAAATCGTATAAAATGGCATGCACCATCATCGAACTCGAGTTTGCCAATTTATACTCGTACATGAAGCTTCGTGCACAATTTCAAGTCCTTAGGTGCAGACAGACAAATAGTAACTCTCAGCTACTTACCGCTGCCTGACAGACCTTCATTTTGGTTGCTATTTAGTTTTAATTTAGTTAATTAATTAATTATTTGTATATATTGTAGGATTATAATTTCTCTTCTTAACTTATATAGTGCTTTTACATCTGTTTAATGTATTATATTTATTTCAATCCTAATAATTAGATGGTTAGCTACTCATCATCGTATATTATTCATTAATTTAATATAAAAGATATTCAAAGCGACCATCTTGAGCTCTTCTTCACACACAGACGTTAGTTTTTGTGGAGAATATTATTTACCTTATTAATTTGTTTAATATTGTCAGTTATTACATTTGTAAATAAATATAAAATGTGAAATATTGTTCCCACATGAAAGTTAGATTTCGAATTTCTCGTTCCACGTTTATAGACGTGTTTTCTATAAGAATAGAGGTATGTCTTCCTGTAAATTTTATTGTACATGTACGAAAAAGTTATTTTTTTAATGGATCGGGTGAATTTACAAAAATAGATTGTAATATGTGGATGAACATTAAAACTGTTCAGTAACTGGACCAAGCGTTGAAGCTCAATGCACGTACGTCAGCTAAATGTGTGCTAAATGTGCATAATTATTAAAAATGTACAGAAATTGTGCGATGTATGAAACAATGGCTTGATGGTTGCGATAGTCGTTATTCCAACATCAACATTATGTCAGCACACTAAGTGTTGTCTGACACGTATAAAACAAACCAATTACCCTACAACGAGGAGCCTTATTGTGATGTTTAACTACCCTCCCTTCTCCCCAGCACGACAGCTGTATGTATTCTCAAGCCTTGGGCTGGAACATCTCTCATCATACCGCACAACTTTCATTCCAATTAGGGTTGAATTTGTGAAACAATATGGGGAACCTGTTTTAAATTTGTCCATGATGAAAACACGAGGTTGAGTCTCATCCCTAGAATCCCAAACTGACTAAATTGTGTTTATGATCTGTTATAGTCAGAATTCGTTTATAAACTGCGTACTCATAAGATGACCTTTACTCGAAATACAAAGCTAACAAGGCAGGAGTACGTCACCCCAAGTGTCGCGTAAGAGGCTTCGCTGAGGTTGCATTCGAATTTTCAACTCCTTTTCAATTTTGAGATGTCTTATGGATAGACAGGCGGACAGTAACACAGAAAATAGATCTTTAGATCCAGAGGCCCAAGCAGGCAAAAGTTAAATTGTGTCAGCCTACTCAGTGATACGCTTCAGGGACTCTCCGATGGATAGGCTTCACGTCACCTATTCTTGTCTACAAAGAAATTTTTCATTCAAAATTTAACCCATGGAAATTTCATTAGATGACGTCTTTCCTGGGATATATCACACATTGTTAAACTATATGTGTTACCATGTCGCATCACCAATGTGAGGTGCCTATCTGCAGTTTTTTTATTAATTTATAACAACTATCCTATGTTACCATTTTTTCGTGAGTCCAAACAATTTTAGTTTCAATCCGCCTTTAAATTTCCCAGAGCTAGCCAAGTGAAAACAGACTCGGTTGTAGAGGTATCTTGTCACTGGTGGTATCTTTTGTACCAATCTCGTGCAGGGGTTATTTAAGCGGGAAATAAAACTACTCGGTTTTCCCCACAGCCGCAGGGTTATGAATAAACGCTAAATAACTTTTGGTGGTCAATAAACAAGATATAGTTCGCCAAGTTAAATCGTCGTATACTTTATTACATCAAATTAAATTACGAATCAAACAGCCATAAATTGTTGTCACCACTTGGTTCTCGTTAAGTATATATTCATTTTCCTTAGTTCGTTTCAGCTAAATTTATTACTCTAATGTACAAACCTAACCTATATTGTTACTCGTTGCTAATTGTTATTGTTACTTCTTTTCTTCAGTTCGATAAGTGATAAGTGTTACACCTTTTTACAAATTATGAAGAGGTAAAGTATTAAAAACTATTTTAATAAGGAACTAAGAGTGACACGTCCGTACGTGAAGGTGTGTGTTGTGAAGGTTCTAGTGACATGGTAGAAAATAGTAATGACTTTAGGCCTAATGAACCCGTTCCAGCTTCGACATCATCGATTGGAATAATGAATGCTAATTAGCCACTTCAGCATTTAGATTCTAAACGCCCGATAAAGGTTATCGGTAGAGTAAATTGGTACCGTAGTTGTCGTGGTACGCTGAATGTGAACTATGAAAGCTATTGTAACCCGCGTTTGCGTTGTCAAAAGGTAGAGGAGAGGTTTAAATTATTTTCCGTCCAACGTTGACATTTCCAAAATGAAAGGGTTCGATGTAGTATTCAGGTCAAGTTGATGGTACCGAATACAATTGGTTCAAGTTTTATTATTTTTATTAGATATAAACCAATATATTTCACTTTTATATTAGTAAAGGTGCAGTTTAATTGTAAATAAAGACATTCAGCTCAAAATTTATGCGTAAGTTTATAGTAATACATATGTTGAATTCGAAAACACATAAATCTTTGCGTACGTGAGTCACTAGGTCATTACAAAAAAAACTATTTGACCGATCATGTATGATGATCAAAAGGTTTAGTATGTATATGGATTTTTCAAAGGAGAAGGTATGTATGCTATGCCCATTGATACATTGATATATATATATATATATTGCCACCAGGTAGTGCTGCTAAATGTAAAGTTTTCAAAGCGCCTGCACATTATAAACTGCAATTACGAGACAGTTACGTATATTAAATAGCCAAACTCTATTTGAAGGCGATAGGTTATAATGTATATTTGTCTTTAAGATACATTTCTGTTTGAACTTAAAAGCTTGATTGTTAGACCAAATAAAAATCAAATACTTGTACGTATACAATGGCTATAAACATACACTTTTGACAAACTTTCTTGATCGTGGCAAAAAGGCAAACTCTACATTGGAAATATAATTCAATTGAAACAGAAGTGCTCATATACGGGCAAAGCCGTGAAAACCACTAGTTTCTTATAGTTCAAAACACTATCTTGAATTTGTTTCAATAAAACTCTAATCAATCATATTGGTTTACTCACCTCAACAGTTTTGTGGACCATTTCGATATTCGTTACTCTGATGAAATTTGCTCTCTGCTTTGAATAATTATTTCACTATTCTTTGAATATCAAAATTTTAAAGTTCACTTAAACACTCATTATTTCATAAATGTATAACACTTTTTATTTACGCTTAATTCATTTACCTATTGATAAACTCCACTATTAAAGTCTATAGTCTATTAACTTACTAGGAATTCACTTTATAAAAAGCTAATATTTTAGAGGTAATTCATTCTGCATGTATTATTAGACCAAATATATGCATTTTAATACTTTAGTTCGTGAAAATAATAATGAATATATTTTTTTAATGCAAGATTTCTACGTGCTCCATAAATACGTAATAACCTTTCAGATGCCAAACAAGGAGAGCGAAGGTCGAGTACACGAAAAAAGCTCCCTTCCACTTTTGATCTAGAATCCACATCGATACGTCAATAACGTAGCCAGGAAAAATGTTTGAAGGGGGATCTAGACAACTGATATTTTTCCCAAAGTGGACCGAAAGTAAGGCCACATTTTGTTACCTTTAAAAGTTGAGACAAAAAATCTTTCACAGCAGTAGTACATGTCAGTAATACTGGATTATTTAAATAATAATAGTTTACTAAAAAAGTAATTGAAACAATTACAAATTTTTGGGGGGTCCGGACCCCTTGGACCCCCTCACTGGCTTCGCCCTTGCAATACGTTCAAAATTCAATATATCTCTTTATATAATAGGAATTTCTTCAGTAGCTTTTTATTATTATTTTAATTATTCCAATATAAATGTATTTGATTTGATAAATTTTTAACGCGTTTTTACACTTATGAGTAGCAGTCACGTGATCATGCCACGTGGTTCACTGTACCCTCATCCCCGCACCTATGTGCCGCGAACATACACTCGTTTGGATTTTATTTTGCTTTAATTCGGATCTGTTACACTGTGCTAGCCAAAAATCTAAAACTCTTAACCTAAATTTTTTGTCCCAATTCAAAGTAGACGAAACGTTTATTGATACTGGGTTTTCAGGAAAAAGCTTTTTTTCCTGAAAACATCGAATTTCATAAAGCTTTTATTACAGCTTTAATGACCTTAACAAAACTCCAATTACGGCTCATTTACCTAGTCAAGAAAATTCCTAAATGCTGAAAGCACAAAAAGCTCCTATCAGCATTGTGTCTTCGATTAAGTATTTAGCTACTCGCACGCTTGCATTGAGAGACCACAATGTTAGTGAAGGAAATATGCATTCCCTTTACAGTTGGGAGCAAAAGATATCCCTTAACAAAAAGGTGGCTAATAAGAATTAGCTGGTGGTTTTCTCACGAGAAACAAAATGAAATACTGAAGATCCCAGCTTTTGAGGTGATGCGGAAATTAAGAAGTGAAATAAAACATGATTAATATTCTACCTTAAAGTGGTGGAGACAACAGACGTTTCGACAAAATAGCAGGTGTCCACGAGTCTCAACATGTCAATGACAAGAGTAGTTGGGATCTTTGAACAGCTAAAGCCCTATGGTTGCCAGTTCTTTTTGATTTGCGTGATTGAGTATTTTTCTGATTCTTGGACCCTCAGAAGTAAATATAAAAAGTTATTAATGAACAAAATAGGAAAAATTTCTCAGACTTGAAACTCTGCAGCCATTAAGTTATCATATAACTATTTCTTAGTATCTAACCATTATTTTAATAAATAAACTATACGAATATTATTCAAAATTACAATCTGTTTAAAATAATTAATACGTTTTCTTATACCTGCTAAGCCGTAGTCAGAATTAGAAAATTGCAATTTTATTTGCCATATTTTGCCGCACGTTGTATAATTTATCTAATAATTCGCCTGACGAAGAGCATGGATTTCCAATCCTCGAAACGTTGTGTTGTACATTTCGCACATATGAAGATGGAAAATATTCAATATCCTATTATCCTTTCAAACCCTTCATTGCCTATAACAAACTGTAAACAAAAAATTGGGAATACTTATTTTTCTATCTCTAATTAACTGGATACTCTCGTGTTTCTCAATAATTATCTAAAGGATTTTACTCGTGGGTTGAATTTATGTCATCGTTTTACTCTCTTTTTTTATTACCATTGCTGTATAGAATGTTTACTGAAGCCGTTTATGGTTGGGAAATATTTAAAAATTGTTATTACATCTTTTTACTTGTTTACAAAGTACTACTTTATTACGTTATCATTTGTTGTAATGATCGTTGTTTTATCAGGATAACAGAATTTCGGACATTCGCTGTCGTCATTATGGTTATAAAAGGTATAAAACAACGTTTCGAAGATTGGAATATTTTGGGGAGGTATGTGTGCATAAAAGGTTGTTTTTTTGTGTTATTTATTATTCATTACCATATCGTATGTGTATAATATAGTGCATTTTGTGTTGCTGTAATACAATAACATTCTTTTCCTAAGAAACGTTTATTTATTGAACTTTATAATTTAAAAACAATACCTTATTTCAAAAACTGTAAGATATATGCAAGCTTACGAAATTTTGTTTATTTGAATAAAATCACTTAATTTTCTTTAGGAAGGAATAAAAAAAGGAAACAAATGATTGCATTATTGTTAAGACCACTCTGTACTAAACTTGAGGGATTTCAGGATCTCTACGATAAGATAGTACTGTAACTAACTGAAGTATTTCGTGTCTGTGCTGTTCACTTAAGGTTGAGAAATCGTAAGAAATTAACTCTCCAAACTCACACAGTAATTGCTTGATAACGTTCTGTTATTCAGGAATTATTAATAGCACGCAATACCTGTTCAAGGACATCCAGCTGTTTGCCTGGTTACCATGTTTTAAAAGATTCGTAAAATATCAGTGTTTTTAAGATATATAAATATTTAGTCCTTGACAATTTAACTTTCATTAATACCCGTATCTGGAAAAATAAATATTGTATAGGCTGAACGTTAGAGAAGCCTATCACTCGAGGTTCTGCAATAATGTTATTCTGTTTCTCCACGATATCTGGAGCACAAATTGACGCAAAATATGTATGATATACTACTACAATCTTATTTCTATATACACAACATTGAATTCGATGATAGTGCATGCTTCCCCATGTTATTTTTCGCAGCATTAACAAACACTTTCACATTAGTCTCATGGGTAACCATGATGCCTATGTAAAACCACAGAACAAAATATGTATGGTATACTACTATAATCTTATTTCTATATATACAACATTGAATTCGATGATAGTGCATGCTTCCCCATGTTATTTTTCGCAGCATTAACAAACACTTTCACATTAGTCTCATGGGTAACCATGGCCTATGTAAAACCACAGAACAAAATATGTATGATATACTAACTACAATCTTATTTCTATATACACAACATTGAAATCGATGATAGTTCATGCTTCCCCATGTTATTTTTCGCAGCATTAACAAACACTTTCACATTAGTCTCAAGGGTAACCATGATGCCTACGTAAAACCACAGAACAAAAATATGTATGATATACTACTACAATCTTATTTCTATATACACAACATTGCAATCGATGATAGTGCGTGCTTCCCCATGTAAATTTTTCGCCAGCATTAACAACCACTTTCACATTAGTCTCTAATGGGTAACCATGATGCCTACGTAAAACCACAGAACATAAAATATGTATGATATACTACTACAATCTTATTTCTATATACACACAACATTGAAATCGATGATAGTTCATGCTTCCCCATGTTATTTTTCGCAGCATTAACAAAACACTTTCACATTAGTCTCAAGGGTAACCATGATGCCTACGTAAAACCACAGAACAAAATATGTATGATATACTACAACAAAATCTTATTTCTATATACACAACATTGCAATCGATGATAGTGCGTGCTTCCCCATGTAATTTTTCGCAGCATTAACAACCACTTTCACATTAGTCTCATGGGGTAACCATGATGCCTATGTAAAAACCACAGAAACAAAATAAAGTGTTTTAACATGTGAACAGAAAAAGAAACACGTGTAGCCAACGAAAAGGTTTTTCGTTGATAAAATCGATGGCAATATTAAAATGTCGGTCTTTTTTCCACCGACTTGTAAGGAATGGATATTACTTTATACTAAAGTTTCGGTTTTTAAGACATTTGAACTTTGAAATTATCTACAAAAAGTTTAATCTTTTCAAATAATCATTTACATGTTTTATAGTTTTAAACATAAATTTGGTACTCAATCAAACGTTCGTAACGTTTCTCATAATGAATATTATGTACTTCAAGTTGTTTGATATTATAGTCCACAAATGAACCCTTGGAGGAAATTATTCGTAGGCCGTAACTTTTTGGCGAAAATGTTTTCACGTTTTAGGTTTGTGCCAACCTTGTTGGCTGAGCGGCATCGAAGGCTATCACTGAGGAGACTAACAACCTTACTTCCGTCCTTACTGATCTGACCTAATATACATTTAACCTAATTTGTCTTAAGACAAAATTGAGTTCGATGATGTTAACATTTTGCCGTATAACTTCATCGAAGTACTGTTACGTTGGTAATAGAGATACTCGTAGTTTGAATGATAAGATATGTTAAAAAGTAAGTATAACACATGTAAAGTAAATATAAACACATATAAAGTAATTATAACACATATAAAAGTAAGTATAACACATATAAAAGTAAGTATAACACATATGAAGTAAGTATAACACATATAAAGTAAGTATAACACATTAGCTTCGCACACTTCGGAGTGAAGAATGTTTTAAAGTTAAACGCTGCATTGTTATACCGCTATATCGTTACAAACGATGTTTGGTGTTAAAAATAAAATCCTGTTCAGAGAAAGCTTAATTGATTTATACCTGTAACCTACATTGTATACAAAGTATAACGCGTGATAATGTGTGTTTCTTATGTATTAAAAATATGAATGAATGTGAAATATTAGTTATATTTTACAAACACGGTATAAACTCAAATCAATTAAGTAAAAAGGACTTCCTAAATTCTTATTACGTATTTTTATTGAATATTAATCATATTGAGTATTAAAATAGTTTATCGTCAATAATAAACGCTTTTTACAATATAATATAATAAATCAAACCAAATATAACATTATACCTCAACTATAGGCGTTATGTTATCTTTGCTATAAAATTTAGAAAACATTTTAAAATGCCACAAAATCCATTTATATTCCCCAAGGCAATAATCATTTTGGGAACGAATAATGTTATTGTAAGCACATATTCAGATGAATAAAATTTGTCTTTTAATGCATGGCTGTTTAATACATCAAACTAAGGGTTCGCAGAAAAAGGGGAATGTAAAAATGTATGCTCTTTGTGTTTTTACATTATTTGTAGCTCTCAGCAATGTCGTTCTATGTGTTTTGATTCCATGGAGAAACAGGAAAGTAAAAAAGATAAGGGCGTTTTGAAATCTGCCAACTACAAACAGAAAGGGTTGCAATTATGAAAAAACGAGAGAAGTGTAAATTGGCAGCACTGACTGTATTATTTAGTTTATGCGGCTATCGGTGAACTTGAAGTTGTGCACTGTTGATTGCTGTGTTTATTTTTATGATTAGGCATTAATTTGCAAGAATTTGATATAGAAAAATGTAAATACTTGTTCCGTGTAGCAAGTATTCTTTGTTGTCATTTCCTCCTTTTTCCAAAACCGTTGTTGAAAATTCCCCCTTTTTACCAGTACAGAGATTTATTTCGCATATTGTATTCATTAATTTACTTTAAAATTGCACATTAAGGTTTAATACTAGAGTTGCTTTAATTAGAATTCTTCTTAATTAATTCTTAATTAACATTAAAATTTAGTATGTAATAATATGTTGCATTCTAAAATCAATTTTAGAAAGGTTAAGTCAGAAATGTGTGGATAGATTTAAGGAGAAATTGGCTAATTCGAATAGTGAAAAATAATTTAATGTGCATAAAATATGGTGGACAAACTACAGCCAGATAAGGCTTTTTAATGAATGGACGTTGTTTACTAAAGAGATGAGAACAAGGGGATTGTTTACTCTTCTCCAGTAAACAACGCTTGCATATTTGTCCTTAAATATTGAATACGACTTTCCACATTCAGCGTTAATTTATGAATAAAGCTTGAGATTCTGTAATATTTCTCGTACGCAGCGTTTTTATCAGAGGTTTGTATAATTTACGGATGGAAGGAAAGATTTATACACAAACGTTATCGTAATAATGTGGGAGCCTAGAGCCACTTTGCATTGTAAAAGTATACAACACGGTTTTTACCGTGATATTGATGAAACAGTTTCCCCTATTTCGTTATAGTCCTCCCTCCCCTTAGAGGTCAAAATAGAAGTGTATCGAAAAGATAAAAATATGAAATGGTAATTTACTTCCTCCACACTTAAAACCCACCGTCAGATACAATTTTCCAGTATCTCAAATAATAGGCTTCGCTGACGCTCAGCCAACCAGAAGCAACTCTTGGTATGATTATATTTACAATTTTCTTAGACAGATGTTTGTAAAGATAAAGAGATTGGAATTTGTCACTTTAACGATGTGTATGTGGTTAACAGACGCTGATTAACACGTCTGACAGTTTGTTTCAAGTATAAAAAATATAATTTGGACGAAAATTATATGATTATTTTGAACTATCTTCATACACCCATTACGAAATCCACCAAGACCTAGCTCGGCTAGAGAAAATTTCTCCATTGATTTTAAGAAAAACCAGGACGTGTGCTTATACAATGTAAATTGGCTCTCGGCTACTGAACTATAATATTTCATGACAATAGCTGTTAGCTGAAAGGTAAGCAACACTACACTCTGAATCTGTAATTGGCCTGAATGTGTGGACTTGTGTACCACAATTCTTGTCTGCATAAAAAACTTTGTCTTCATCAAAGCTTCTGGAAGAAAGTCTGGATGCATGATGAAACCAACATGTATGATCATCCAGCTCATATAACTCAGGTAACATGAAAGGGGAAAGTCTGGTCATTGATGAAATCGTCCAGTTTATATAACTGAGGTAACCCGAAAAAGTCTAGTCGTTGATAAAATCATCATTCTCTTATAACTGAGGTAATACGAAAGGGGAAAGTCTGGTAATTGATGAAATCATCAATCTCGTGTAACTGAGATAACACTAACAAGTCTGGTCGTTGATGAAAACATCATTCTCGTATAACTGAGGTAACACGAAAGGGAAAGTCTGGTCGTTGATAAAATCATCAATCTCGTATAACTGAGGTAACACGATAGACATTCTGGTAATTGATGAAATCGTCCAGCTTATATAACTGAGGTAACACTAAAAAGTCTGGTCGTTGATGAAATTATCAATCTCGTATAACTGAGGTAACACGAAAGAAGGTCTGGTAATTGATGAAATCATCAATCTCGTATAACTGAGGTAACACGATAGACATTCTGGTAATTGATGAAATCGTCCAGCTTATATAACTGAGGTAACACGAAAAAGCCTGGTTGTTGATGAAATCATCAATCTCGTATAACTGAGGTAACACGAAAAAGTCTGGTCGTTGATGAAATCATCATCCTCGTATAACTGAGGTAACACGAAAGGGGAAAGTCTGGTCATTGATGAAATCATCAAGCTCTTATAACTGAGGTAACACGAAAGGGGAAAGTCTGGTCGTTGATGAAATCATCAAACTCGTATAACTGAGGTAACACGAAAGGGGAAAGTCTGGTCATTGATGAAATCATCAATCTTGTATAACTGAGATAACACGAAAGGGGAAAGTCTGGTCGTTGATGAAACCATCAAACTCGTATAACTGAGGTAACACGAAAGGGGAAAGTCTGGTCATTGATGAAATCGTCAATCTCGTATAACTGAGGTAACACGAAAGGGGAAAGTCTGGATGTTGATTAAATGATCCAGCGCGTGTAACCGAGGTAACACTAAAGAGTAGAGCATTAATTTTGTGAGCGGCGAGTGTGACGTGTCAAACGGATGTAAAACCACTGCTAATGTGTTACACTTTACCCAACAAGATTAACGCGACGTGCAAACTCGTAAGAGAACTTATTTTTCACTATGTCGTAACATTTATAAAATTGTTCATGTTCATGATAATATTTATAGCTTGTATATATGCCTGTGTGTGAAATAATCCTCTGTGTATTTTCAAATTGTTTTAAAGAAACTTTGATAAAATTGAGTGCAGTGTAGTTAAAATTGTATTTAATTAAATATTGGCTGAACGTCAGCGAAGCTTATCCCTAAGGAGCTGAAAAAAGCATTTCTTCCTGTATATTCACACACTAACTCGAGAAGTAACTCACCTATAGAGTTGACATTTTGCATGAAACTTCTTTTCTAAATAGGCAACATTGAGTTTGTTGGTTGTGTATGCCCCGTCATTTAATAAAGCTGAGCATTAGAACGCACATTTACATTGGCCTTCTATCTATTAGCAGGATAAATAAATTGATTAATAAACCGGTTATAATCAAAAAGAATTTAACATGTTATATAGATACGTGTTACAAATTTTGAAATTCTCTACATAACCGCATTCAAGCCCATGACAGGATACGTTGTTTGGTATATTATGCCGATTTGTACGATTGTAGAATAATGCAATTTTTTCGATAATAAAATCATTGCTAATGTAAAGAAAGCTGTAGATACTGGCTGACTGTAACTTGCTTGAAAAAACAATGTCAACTCAAACGTTCTGATAATTTGTATCAATTTTCATTTGCCATAATATGTTAATATATATGTTTCTTAACCCATTCAAGACATTGGACGGGCAGTTCCGTCCTTCACTTCGCGCGCGGCCCAACGACTAAAGACGGGCAGCGCTGGACACGACATCGACGTAGTTGAATATATTGCTGATAGATCGCAGAGGCATTCATATTTGCTGCATATTTTGTTCTCAATATTCTAGTCTATTTTTTTCTTCTTCTTCGTTGCTGAAAATAATCTGATATTGCCTCAAATCACCTTGGCAAAACAGCTTTCTTTCGTTTGTAAACAGTCAAGATGGCGTCTCGCGATCGGAATGATGTGTTCGTAAATCCGGATGATTTTGCGGCTTACGTTGCTTGTTTTAGATGAAGGTGGTGATTAGGAACAAGATGACATGATACATGAAAATAATGAAATGTCTGATGGTACAAACGATGCCAGCAGCGATAATGAAAGTGACGATAACCCACCGGCTAGGCCTTGTGATTTTGCGTGGAGTGTTGGACCAAATACTGTTAGTACAATGCGTTTTACCGGCAATCACGGAATAAATCCTATCATTTCGAGGCAGTTAGGAGAAAACTGCACTGAATCAGATGTGTTCAATCACTTCTGTGACGAAACCTTTTGGGCTGAGGTATGCAATGAAACAAATAAATATGCCAGTGATAGCCTAGGATTGGGAGGGGAAGACAATAACAGAGTGTCTAAATGGAAATACATTTCTGTAAATGAACTAAAGGCATGTGTTGACTTAGTTATCTTACTGGCCCAGGAATCCAAAGTACCAATGTAAAAAGTGTGTTCCACTTGATCTGGAAACATGTTTTGAGGTGTTTCACACCCAAACCAAACTTCTAAAGAAGTATAATAAAAATTTGTAAATAGTTTAAATATATTTATATTAAAAAAACTAACATTTTGTGTACATACAATAACAATGAATAACTAAGGTAAAATTTATAATATTCATAGCATGTTATAAAGTAAGTTTTATGCAAAGTGCACCTGTTCTTACACGAAAGCATGGAAAATATCCAGTTCTGGAGTCCAAAAATTATAGTAATTTATTCAGTCACGAATGGGCGTTTCGAAAACTTTCTGGAACTTGAAAGAAAAGAAAGAAAATAGAGTTACTTTAAATTTTTGCAAATACGGATCTCTGCATCTTTGAAGCTATATTAATGTCAGTTTTATGAATTTTAACTTCTAAATATCATCGAGAAATCTAATTCTGTGTTTCATTCCTTACTGGTGCCACCATAAATAAGGTTTTTATAAATACGCTGATACTTGTATTTTTAAATGTTGACAAACATAAATATCTTACACGTAAACCTAATAACACTGGATACAACATATACGAGTAAAGTGCCTCTGACAAATTCAAATCATGCCGAAGGCTCTTAGATTGAATCAACCCATTTCTCCAGAATAAGTTACCAGAGAAGGGTGGATCAGTGCAGTGTTCCATTGTTAAGAATGGGTTACGGGATATCTGGGGACAATACAGGAAATTCACTCTCAAGGAACAAAGTATACATCCTCTCTCATATCTTGACATTTAGATCAATTCACCCAAGTGCGAGATTCAATGCTAGAAACCTTCACGATTTATTCCGGATCGAAACCTAATTTTTCTCAGTTTAAATGTTACTTATTTTGAAATAATTCGGGAGTCAGGTGTAATAAAACAACAAACTGGACAAGATACTGTAAATGATACTGTCCTATCAATTTAGTATCCAGGCGATCCGGTAAAACAATTAATTCATCAATCATTGGATTTTTATAAATCGTGTAACTGTCTACTTCTTTTCATCAGTGCGATAACTATGAAATTGAAGAGACTTTTTACGCCAATGATGTAGTGTACTGGGTACGACGGTTCAAAGGATCAAGCAGTGTTGAGCGTGGCTGCTGCTTGGATGGGTGACCGCTGAGCGATCCTGTCCTTGCAAGCAGCCCGCCTGCCCGGCCATTGCTGGTGGTTCAGAAGTCACCTTTAAGCCGTTGGTCCACAGGATACATCTAAGAGAGGGTTTTCCAGCACTAACTCCCTTAGGAAAAGTAGGTCATCTTTATTTGAATTTAATTTTATATATAGGTATGTAGAACTTAGTCAAAATAAGAACCCTGTTGATTTTTGGCTCAAAATGCCAGAATTAAAGGTACCTATACAATTCTAAGATTTTTACACTGGTCTTATGGGTGACTATGATTGCAACGAGAAAATCTGAAAACAAACTGATTTCTAAACAAACTGGCTACAGTGCATACAACATTCTATCATATGACAGTAAGTCATTTGATGAAGTTACTTTTTTAGAATGGTTGATTTCATAACAAAAATAATCCGCTAGTTGTTAAAACAATTAACGTTACGTTATGTTAGATCTTGTTTATTTGTGAATATTAAAATAAGAATGGCTTTAAAAATGCTTTTGTGTGTTTTTAGTTTATTCTCTTCTTAATACAGAAACTGTTAGAAACGCGTCAATCATCCTTAACCTTGCCCTTCAAAAACCCTCCTCCTCCCACATTAACCACCGTCTCCCTGGGGAGAGATCTATTGCTTACAATCTAGGATTAATTGAGCAAATTGACAAGAGACAACAAGGCTCGACCTCAGTAATATCGACAATCGGCTTTATCGATTGTAATATCGTATGATCTGATACGAAGAACGTTCATTATTCGACTTACATAATCCAGCGATTGCACGAAAGAATATTTTTAATTTATTTAGGATATGCAAAAGGTTCATATTGAATAAATGATTGAAAGCTGTTGCTATTTAACTATTCATTATGACTTTCAAATGTAAAATTAAAATATGACAAGTTTGTACAAATAATAGTAATAATGTAAGCAGATTAGTCGGTATTTGGAATCGATACCTATTGCTACTTGGTACTTATAATATGAAATGACCGGTTATAGTGAACATTCCGCTAACGATATGAGTGGCCTTAACGTAGTGATTAGGTACACGAAAAAGGTGTACATTAATTCATTTTAGTTAAATTGGATGTGACGTTTCTTTGATCAGCAGTTTATTTATTTACATTAATGTATAATTTAACGTCAAACACGCCATGATGATTATATCATATTTCAGTATTCCAATCATAATTAATGTTGTAACATGATAACATTAAGTGGTTGTAAATTGCTTTAATATTTATTACTCGGTGTATGGTATACGGTTTCTATTTATAGGTCGGTGTTCGATTTATATAAGGCGTCTCAAATCGATTGCAGGAGACCGGATTACCCCAAAGTAGTGAATCGAAATTTCAGAACATTAATGGATTTTAAAATACATAGTGTGTTAAAGCTGACTTTTTAATTTCGGGGTTTTTTAATGCACATATACTCGTATAATAATATATATCAGTTTAAAGTTCTTTGTAAGGTTTCGAATTTTAGTTAAAACAAAACAAAATCTTTCTTAAATGATGACCGAAAATCTGTGAATTTAGGACAATGTGGCACCATGATAAGTGTAGTTGCGAAGACAATTTATTTTCTAATTCTCCTTCACAATAAACTGAAGGTTATTTTGGCCTGCAACATCCCAATCTCAGCCTTACGTCCTACGTTGGAAGTTTCATAAATTCAGAATTACCGCACCTCAAAATTTTAAAACGGAAACAAGTCATATTGCAGTACTGTATTTCGTTCATCTTTGCAAACCAAACGAGTATTTTCGCATATTTTCTTGCTCTTCTTACGTTAGAATAAAAAATACGTATTTTTATTATATTAGCTAAGGCAATTTTTTTTTAATTAACTCACATTTCTTGGAAGAGATTTGTTGATCAACACTTTCCGAATAGTTTTATTGCTAATGAACCTGAGCACTCCACAGACTCTGAAGGTGGTTACGTGGAGAGAATAAGAATGTCGGTCGCAACAGCCTCGTTGTAGTCTTTTTCCTTGTAATCCCAGATTAAGTTATTTCCAGTTCGTGCTCGAAACTGTTGTCTTCTTTCAATATTAAGAAATACAATTGAAAGGCGGTACTCAAATTTACAGATCACGTAGATGTAGTGTTAATAATGTAGATTGCGTAATTAAAAGTCACTATGCTGTATGTGGCACGGTACAGACAGTTTTATCCAATATAGGCTTGAATGTAGGACAAAGGTGTTTGACACTAATGAGGGCGCCGCAAACTCGATATGATCAACGACAGAGTCGATGGGTCTTAATTATCAACATTCACCCAGTGAGATGGATGGATTGCACATCACAAAGCTGACGCTGCAATACAACCAACCATTCGTTTAGAGGATCATTCTATTTAGAAAGTGCAATACTGACTTTAATAATGGCATTTTAAAAGGATGAAGGATTTTCGAAAATTGGTAATTTTTAATGCTTCAAAATACTTTACTTTTTTCACTTAGGACAAGAAGCTAAGAATCCTCTCAATGCTCTTAGTCCTAAAAGTATCTGTGTGATTACTTCTGGAGTAACACAATAAGGTTGGGAAGGTGCTGTTTCCTTTCAAGATCTCATACAGAAGAATAGTGGGCACTACATCTGTCATGACGTCATGGAAGAAGGAGGCATGACTGTTCTCATTTAAAACGGAACAAAGTTACTAGCGCTCGCTCATGTCAGACTAGCGACAGTCGAACATTAGGGAGCTCCACTCACTCCAACAGCATCTTCCGCAGCAGGCAAGATCTATTCTTATACCCTTTCACCCCAATTCCCCCGCTCCTGGAAATACATGAGGTTGCCCAAATTAAAGTGACTCGGCTTCTCTTGTACCCAGCGTAGGTTTAACTAGAAGTTTCAAGCCAGTCTGAAGTGAACCCACCGGAAGAAAATACAAACATTTACTATTCACCCCCCTAGTGTCCTTGTCACTTTCAGAGTTGTTCAAGATTGAATTCTTGAACACGATCTGTAAAATTTGCCTCTTATAATTTCGAAGAGAGAGGAGGCCAGGCGAAATGGGCACTCCTATTACATCACGGATGTGATCTCCGTGAGATACATCCACTAGGACAATTAGAGCTCATCATAGTCGTATAAAACATTAACTAATGAATATAAGGCATTGACTTTTGAGAAATATTCCGATGTACTTTGTTTGAAGGTTATTTTTGATGATGGAAGGATTGTGAAGGAAACAGGATTTTTCCGGACATTTGCCATCGTTCAGTGAAACAAGAAATCATTAACACTACGTTTCGAGATCTGCAATCTGATCTCTTCTTCAGGTAATTAACTAACCTAATACATAATTATAAACTAGGTTAAAATAAACAAATCATACCAAAGCGTTGTTACCAGAAGAATTGCAGATCTCGAAACGTAGTGTTACTGATTTTGATCTTGTTTCACTGAACGATGGAAAATGTCCGGAAAATCCTGTTTCATTCCGATGTAGTCCTCCTTCATGTAAAAATGCACTTAAAATAGTTGAATAGTTGACAGGTAACACCCAAAAAGCTAAAGAGAGACTTGTATCTGCTATAGCTTGCCCAACTTACATTGAGCTAAGTTGAAAGAATATTGCAGCTAAGAAAGAAAATATTGAAATATTTCGTAATTCTCATGCAAAGTCTTCATCTGTTGAAATTCGCATAAAACTCAACAATAAAAATAAAGCTTTTTGAGAAAAAAAAGTTCATATTTTTTATGAGAAAAAGTAGTAAGAATCAGTGAATTGTATACTAAATACATTATCTTACTCGATAAGTAAAATTGGTAAAACATTTTTATTAAAACCAGTTAACTGCCTCTAGTTTTTTAGTTTCAAATCGAATCCTCTCACATTGATCTTCGAAATAGGAGGTAATTTCAGAAAGATGGGGAAGAAAATTGAGAGATAATAAATTTGCTATAGATTTACAGCATGAAAATATCTTAATACAGAAACCTTATGATATTCCATATATTCTCAGTAACGTTTTCTCTAATTCATCACTTACTCATGGCATTGGAAATTTGTATAGCTTCTTCTTTTCTCCTGCACCAAGAAGTTTTCAAAATAATTTTGAACATGAAGTCCAGCACAACTACTGATTTATCTGATGTGTCTCCTTCAGTTATCAATAAAGTGGCTGAAACTCTAACAGTTCCAGTAACAAAATTGCTCAATAAATATATTTATCAAGTTATATTTTCATCCCTTACGTATTTTTCACAATTTACTCCAATTTTATAAAAGAGTGGCGTGCTTTGTCCTCATAACTAGAAAACGATTTCAATAATTTGAACAAAAGTTAAAAATTTTGAACGTTTGGTCAATAATAGAGTGTATCTTTTCTGTCCATCCTTTTCTATCTAATCTAAAACACAGTCTTTGTTCATGAAAAATAAATACACTTATGACGCCATTGCGGAGTTTTTTTTAATTATCCATGTAGCTCACGGCAGCCACCAATATGCAGCAAGGATTTTCTGCGATCTCAGTAAAGCTTTTGGAGGTATCAATCATGAAGTCCTTTTTTATAAATTTGAGATTGCTGGTATAGAGACATCGCACCACAGTGGTTCAGATCACATCTTACATATCTTGCCAATGTGTACAGGTAGCTAAAGAGACAGGTGTAACAAAGTCAGATTTCTTTCTAGTAACGAAAGGCGTACTCCAAGGATCTATTCTTGGCCCCCTTTTGCTCATTTTACTCGTATACTACAATTTCGTAATCTACATATGCCTGTATGTGTAATTCAATATGCGGATGACACTAAGGTTACCTTTGTTGCGTATTCTCTTATAACTCTTAATAATTGTTGACTTCCAGTTTAAAAAATCTAAAGTCATGGTTTTCACACAACTGTTTTATTTTCGTCCAAGTTTCCTTCGACAAAACTTAATGCTGCAATGGATCATAGTAATTTCCGTTCTTTAAAACACTCCGATTCTTCCTTGGCTCCAATATACTTTAAGATTCTTTCCTTAATTGTCCTAGCCACAGACGTCATTTCCACTAAACTTAGTAAGTGTTTGTGTGCTTTGCGACATCTAATATTGACTCCCTTAAACTGGTTTACTACGGCTACTTTCTATCTGTAATGTCATATGGGGTTGTATTTGGGGACCTCCATCACAGGCTTCAATACTTTAATAAACCAAGATTTTGTGATGCAGAAGAGGACTGTTCGCTTGATTTGTGGTTTAGGGGGAGTGTCGAGAGTTGTAGGGAGGTTTTTGTCCGTGATATCCAAAATATCCTACCACTAAGGAAGTGGTGTCAAGGTCCTCTTAAGGCTAAGTCCAGTCTCTCAACTTCTTGTTCTAGAGAACAAAAACACTATTTAGAAGTTGTCTGTTAGAATATAGATGTTTGATTTGATTTGAATTGATCAATGACTAAATACTAATAGCTTGCTCTATCTGAATTAAAATAATCCTTATTTTATCTTTATCTTTAGAGGAAGTCACAGGAACTTCCTGAAATGTGTACTGAGATACTATTGGATAGTTGTTAACGGTTCGGACATATTCATGTGAGATAGATTAATAATAATAATTATTGTTATTATTATTATTATTACTATTATTAGGTGTTATTGTAAACGACTATGACTGCATTTTAACCACTACTTTCCGTTTATAATTTGACAAAAGTACTATATTGGGTCGATTAAGGTGTTATTGAGAACAAGTATAGCTGTATGTTAACCACTTTTACACGTTTTTAATTTTAAAAAAGTACAATATTGAGCCGGTTTTTTTAGTTATTGTGAACGACTATCGATGCATTTTACTAATTGTTAGGATAACAGGATTCCAGACATCTGTCATCGCTATATGATACAAGATGTATCACACTACGTTTCGACTATTGAACTCTATGCTCTTCGTCAGGTGAGAAAACAATTAGTACTTTGCTGTAGATGGAGCTTATATTGGTCACTGTTAAATTACATTAAAAACATAAAACCAATATTTAATACATTTTATTGTTTTGTGAGGCCTTTCGATATCCAAGATATCTTCTTCATACACATCACAAAATAAATACAAAAAGTAAATTTGATTATTAATAATAGTTAACATATGTGATTTAATATTAATTTGTCCTGTGTGGCGTAGTGTGTAAATATAATTAAATTATTACTGGTATTATACTATATAAATTTTGAATGTTATTTTTGTAGTCTTCGTTTAAGTAATATTGAATTTTGAATTGGTCCATCTTCTTGATTTAATAGATCATCTGTATTTGTTTGATTTATGTAATATGACTCCCATGCATTTAAATATTTTGGAGTGTTAACATGTTTTAATAGTTTTTAAGTTTTTCTGTGATATAGTATGTCCGGTATTGATGCAGTGGTGTGCGACGGCAGATTTTTCTTTTCTGTTGAATTTAATGTGTGAGCAATGTTCTTTATATCGTGTATGAATTTTTCTTCTTGTTTGTCCAATGTATTTTTTGTTGCAGTCATCACATTTAATTTGGTATATACCTGATTTATTAATAATTTCTTCTTCATCTTTTGGATGTTTTAATTTATTCTTCAATTGACTTGTTGTTTTATATGTGACGTTTTTATTTGTATGTTTTTTTGAATGATTTTTGTACATCTTTAGATATATTTGTCCATGTGTGTTTTTATCTTTAATAGGTAAAAATGTTGTCTTTGACTTATTGTCATGTTTCTTTTTTGCTTTTTTAAATATATGTTCGACTAAATCTGTTTTATATCCATTAAAAACGGCAACATCTTTTATATACTGAAGTTCTTTTTTGAATTTTTCTTGTGATAAAGGAGTGTTTAATAATCTATATATGAATGAATGGAAGACTGCTCGTTTTTGTGTTGGTGGATGATTTGGTTCATTTGTTATATAACGATCAGTGTGTGTTGGTTTACGATATATATCGAATTCTAATCGCTTTGAAATTGTGTTTTTTATTACTAAAATATCTAAAAATGGAAGTGAGTTGTTGGATTCAATTTCATGAGTAAATTTAATGCTGGAGTAAAATGAATTTAGGTGATTTATAAAGTTATTAAGGTTTTCATTTTTGTTGAACACTGCAAATATATCATCAACATATCGAATCCAAATTCTTGGAAAGTATGGTAGAGATTCTTTCACTAAAATTTCAAAGTGACTCATGAAAATATTTGCAATGAAGCATGACAAAGGATTTCCCATTGCTGTTCCATTAATTTGAAAATAAAATAAGTTTTTGAATTGAAAACAATTTTGATTTATACATAAATTAATTAGAAGCATGAACGCTTCAACTTCTTTGCTTGATAAATGTATAGACTGAAGCCAATCTTGTATTAAGAGAATCGTAGTGTTCATAGGTACGTTAAGATATAGAGAAGTGACATCTAAAGATACTAAGTACTCATCATCTTCAATTTCAATATTTTTTACTAAATTTAAAAATTCATATCGGTTTTTTATTGCTAATGAAGGAAATTGAGGTAGCTCTTTAAGTCTGGTTTGCAACCATTTACATAGTAAATATGTTGGAGAATTTATTGATGACACTATAGGTCTCATTTCCTTTCCTGGTTTGTGAACTTTCGGTAAACAGTATAATCGAGGTAGAATGGGGTTTGATATTATAAGCTTTCTACATATTTCACTATTGATTACTATTTTACATTGTCTCATAGACTCTGAAGTTGAATGGGTAAATTTTGTAAGTGGATTTTTTGTTGAAAGTTTTTATGGTCCTTTATTTAACATACTGTTTACTCTTTCATAATAATCATCTTGATTCAAGATTACTATTGAATTTCCTTTGTCTGATTTTAAATAAAACACATTTTTATTTTGTAACTTGTGTAATGCGTCTTTATTTTTCTTATCTTCGTTGTGGAATGTTAGTTTTTTTTGAACTATTTAAGCTATTAGTTATAGCTGAGTAAACATCAGATCTAATTAATGTTTTTTGATTTGAGTTTAAATTTTGAATGTTTGTTTCAATATCAATTACTAATGACTCATTGTCTTTTGAATCACGGAAGTTGAAGTTTAAACCTTTATTCAAAAGAGATATTTCATCGTCTGAAAATGATGTAGAAAATAAATTTTTAACTAAGCGCTGATTTGGGAATACATTATTATTATTTTCAGGTTTAATTTGATTCTTTATTAAATTATCAAACTTCTTTTCAAGTGTTTTCATTTTTCTATTACATTTAAACTCAATACTCTGCAGTAGTTTTTGGTATCGTTCTTCAAATATGTCATAATACACTGGTGACAATTTTTTGGTAATTTTTAAATGCTATTCCATAGCTTCTAATTCCAAAGAAGCTTGTTTTGAATACATATTTTTTATTTCCAAACTAAGCCAATTCAATTTTGCATCATGAAGAACCTTATTAGTTGTCATCGTTATATATGTTACAAAAGGTATAACACAACATTTCGAGGATTTGGAATCTATCCTCTTCGTCAGGTGGAGGAGGTATTAGTACATACAAAAATAAAGAGCAGAAAGAAAAAAGAAGGGAAAGAAAAGGGTTCAAAAATACCCAAAAGCTGAGTCTCGACCAGGCGTTGTCTAATACCTCCCCCACCTGACGAAGAGGATAGATTCCAATCCTCGAAACGTTGTGTCATACCTTTTGTAACATATAACGATGGCAAATTTCCAAAATCCTGTTATTCTAACAAATAGTACATTTACATGTACTTAAAAGACACAAACTGTGGCAATGGACTGCCACTATAAAAGAAAGAAAAGAGAGGAAGAGAATATGAAACATACCTGAAAACTGCTTGGATTCCAGTCGGGAGAATATTAACCCAGTCGTTGTCACCGCACAGGATACAAGTTATGAGCACTGACATACGTCACACCAGCACAGTGATTTTTAGTGCCAGTTTGTAACTTTTAAGTACATGTATGTGTACTACTTGTCTTCTCACTTGATGTAGAGCGTAGATTTCAATCCTCGAAACGTAGTGTTCTACAATTTGTAGCATACAACGATGGAAAATGTCAGAAATAATGTTGTCAAGAACAAACTTTAAAACTTCTGCATTGTTTGAAACGCGTCGTGATCCAAGTAACGCAATTGTGATGGAACTCTAAGTATAATCCGTTTGTTGAGGGACGGAAGTGATGTAGAGGATAGCGCACACTCGTGTCGAGTTATCGAAGGCCTTGCCTCGGTAATGAGTTAACTGAGTCAGGGTAGTTAGTGAGCAGTGATTACAAGAGGCGGAGTTTAGAGAGTATCTCAGGGAATTTCCTCACTTCGCGAGTGAATACATTCTGCTCGTAATTCTGCAATCTGTACTTTGCTTTCTGCAAACTATTTGATAAGTTGTTTGTATTTATATAAAACTCAAGTCTGTTATTGATGACGTAATTTAACGTATACTATATTTCCGTCTTTCGTAAGCTTTAGCCAAAGAGAAAATATAAGTGTTTTGTTAGTAAATCCTTATTTAGTAAATTACATTAACAAAGCTTTGATAATAAAATTGCCCTGTTTTGTTTGGAGATTGTTAGTTTGAAAACAATCAAAACTTTTGCACAACAGTTTAATGTCATGGATCCGAAGTCTGTGTGATTGTGTCGTGAGAATGCTGAGATGTAAGTATGACTGTGAGTGAATGTGTAGTTAGGATATATTTTATGATGCATTTGACTATTGCAATACAATGTTACATATTGTCAAACACGCAATAAAGAGATTATTATTATTATTATTAATGCGGGAAGCTAGGTAACGATTAGATATTGCTTAAGCCTATCACTAATTTAGGTGTAATTAAGTCACATTTAGCATGTTTTGTTATAATAAAGGTTTAATAAAATTTTAAATGATTAATTTAATAAGCAAAGTTATTAATTTTTTTACAATTTCCATTTTTCCAACTTGAGTAAAACTTATCACTTTACACACATATCAATATTCTTCTTTTTCTGATACTGCGTATCTTTAAATAATGCCAAATGTCCGGCCATAATCATTACTCGTCTGTTTTTCTCATCTTTGCTTACAAATATGTGGCAGTGAGTGTCCCAGTGTGGGATTTTCTACACATAACTTAGGACGGATTGAATCAATTTTAATGTTACGTTTAGCTCCAGTTTACCTTCCTTTTATTGCAGCGTCTGGTACCTGACGCTGTCTGAGAATTTTGTCCTGGAATCTGGAGTCATGTTCGTCTGAAGAGATCCAAAGAAATTCGGCGACGAAGAAGATCAGAAGAAACTTTACATCGTTTCGACATCAGAGACACCTATAAATAGGTGAAGTAGCAGTCTCATTGTCTCATCCGGTGCAGAGTTCTTTGGCTTCTTCCACTTTGAGCTTCTTCATTACCGACTATCTTTAGAACTCTTCAGACGAACACGACTCCAGATTCCAGGAGTCAAGTCTTAGTCAGCGACAATACCAGATGCTGCAATAAAAGGAAAGTGAACCAGAGTTAAAGCCAACATTCAAACTATGGGGTATATTTATAAACATTGCTTTACCAATACCAGACCTAAAAGCAAAATTCCTGTAAGTATTGAAGAGTTGTGCTTGTTGTTGGTGAAGGACAGTTATTTCATGAGTTTTACGGAACACTTTCAACTGAATGTTCACCTTTATGTTTCTTTCATAAAGCGTCTTCTTTGCTCATTCACATACAGAGTAATTTTTATAGTTCGTATTTTAAGAGCGGCTAACATGTTTCTAATTTGTTCTAGTTTGATAACCATTCATTAAGGTTTGGTCATGCTTGACATCCATCTTACTTTACTAATCAATTGCTAAACAGAGTTAGTTAATAAATCATATTATTTATACATAAACTTCATTACAAACCTGAATCAAAGTATAAGAGTTGAGCCAGTATATGGTACAAGCACTGAGACTGAATTAGGAATTCAACAGGCCAATTTATAGATTACGGTGAGGGGGGGAGGAGCACAATTACCTGACAATTACAGACTTAACCGAGCCAATGAACCGTAAACCTCAGTTACGTGCCAACGTGAACAGATAAAACAAGGAATACAACCTCGCAGAACGTTGGAAACTGTGGTTTCACTTGGTTTTATTTTTGTTTAACAACCTATTGGGTAAAATAAACAATATTTTGGGTACAGTTGCAATACAAGTTTTATTTTTTATTAATTAATTATATTACAAGAAAATTACGAACTACGCACAATACGGAGTATAAAAAGATATTAGTACGCCACGCCACGTTTTGCGTACGTACGCCACGCCACGTTTTGCGTACGTACGCCACGCCACGTTTTGCGTACGTACGCCACGCCACGTTTTGCGTACGTACGCCACGCCACGTTTTGCGTACGTACGTCACGCCACGTTTTGCGTACGTACGCCACGCCACGTTTTGCGTACGTACGCCACGCCACGTTTTGCGTACGTACGCCACGCCACGTTTTGCGTACGTACGCCACGCCACGTTTTGCGTACGTACGCCACGCCACGTTTTGCGTACGTACGCCACGCCACGTTTTGCGTACGTACGTGGTTTCATCGAGTTCGTATACAACATTTCACTAACGCTCAGCGAAATTCCAAATACATAGGTGAGTTCGTTTACGAGATATCTTGTGGATAGGCAGACAGACCGATAAATATACACACAGGAAATGAAATGTATTCTGCCCTTCTTGTGATAGGCTTCGCTAATGCTCAACCACTCAAGGACGCCTACGAGGTTAAAAATTGTGTAGGGAATATTAGTGATATTAGTATACAGAACACGAGCGTTCTTAATATTTGCGTATTGCTTATATTATAGGCTAACTTGTTGTTTTAATTTTAAAATAATTTAAATTTACATTCTTGAAGCTATTTTCTAATTGGAAATAATATATTAATTTTAAACCAAACCTCCAATAGTATAGGATTTTTATTTTTGTGAGGCCTTTCGTACTCAAAGAGAACATCTTCAGACCTACATAACTGAATTATTATATAATTTATTATATAACTTAGGAATGAAATTTTTTAACTCAACTATAGTGCAGAAATCCTTCAGTTTATAAAGAGCCTGACATATGGAAGACTCTAACCTTTAATGGAAAAGTGATATGAACTATTTGCAGGATGAAGTTAAGGGTCTTTAGTATTTTTAATTAGATAAATGGAATCGAATATGGGATGTAGTCTAGGGCTGGCATTAGTCTAGCTTTCTATAGGTAAACCGTTTACAAAAAGAATTTGGGCGGTTTTAGTTCACGCAGGGTGGTAAATACCCCTCCGCCGCTGTGATACCGCTCTCTCCTAGTATCCCCACCACTGCTCGGCACTCGCCCGCTCGCTCTATCCCTGACCTGGCCACTGCCACTTAGCGGCTAACTTCACACCAAAACGCAAGCTCCCTGGATACGTCAATGGCTACATTAGTCTGTTTAATTAATATCTTACGCTTGTACAGGCCTACTCACAAAAATACAATATACTTATAGAATAGTTAATTAGCTGTATTGTAAATAAAATGGCCCGAGCCAGACACGATTCACACAGCTGATAAAACAGACGAGGAGATGCTTGTCCCTCTCCCCACCACTGGAGGGGGCCCCTCCTGCGCGTTGCTGCTCAGATATTATTGCTTCTGCGCAGGTTTCGTTGCGAGCGGTTTATCTAAAGTATTTTTCATTTCAATATGTCCTTTAGAATATATTAAAATAGCCTATGCGATACTGAAACCTATAACAGCCTTAAACTGAATGTAAATCAATGTATTTTTTGCAAATACAGATCACTTTGTCAAGGTACTTTATTTATTTATATAGAACTACGTTTCATTGATGTTTACTCGTGGAGAACTGCTTTCTGCTAAATCACTTTACTCCAGTAAACAAATCGCGAGTGTTGAGGTTCTTCGAAACTGTTTTAATCTCTTTTTGGCGTGAATAATTAATTATATTAACTCAATACTCCGTTTGCACTGTGTTGATTTTGCTGCAGTGGAGATTGTTGCACTAAAATACCGTTAAAATTGTAATGTATACAGTTTTAGAAGAATATATGTTTTTAGTTTTTTTTTACGAATAAAATATTTTTGAAAATTCTTTGTTTTGCGTCTACCTAGCCTGCATGTGTTTTTTAATATTGTTGTTATATGTTACAAAATAAAAACACTAAGTTTCAAGAACGGAAATCTAACCTCTTCTTCATTGCTTATTTTAAATTTTTTTGTAATTTTTGTAAATATAACAGTACTGGTAACATGTTATAGGAGCTTGCATGTGTGTTGTATACAGATTTATCCAATATGACGGCATGTTTTTGGACTTGAGAACTGTCCGAAGTCCTTACTGAATCATATTTGTTAAAGAAATGCCTTAGATAAGTTCCTTAGCTAACCTTAATAACTATAGGCTACTTTATATTATTTAAATTTTTGAGAAAAATATCTTTTCAAGATAGAAGCACAAATAATACATTTTTTTAATTCCCAGTTTCGCGTATATCAGTCTTTATGTGTTTTATAACAATTTTTGTCATGTTACAAAATAGAACACTGCTTTTCAAGAACGAGAATCTAAGCTTTTCACCTCGCATATCTGTGTGTATACACGGACTTATCCAATATAACGGTGTGTGTTTGTGAACTCAACCACTGCGGTAAGTAGTAATTGGTTCACCTCGCATATCTGTGTGTATACACGGACTTATCCAATATAACGGTGTGTTTGTGAACTCAACCACTGCGGTAAGTAGTAATTGATTCACCTCGCATATCTGTGTGTATACACGGACTTATCCAATATAACGGTGTGTTTGTGAACTCAAACCACTGCGGTAAGTAAGTAACTGATTCACTCTGATTCACCTCGCATATCTGTGTGTATACACGGACTTATCCAATATAACGGTGTGTTTGTGAACTCAACCACTGCGGTAAGTAGTAATTGATTCACCTCGCATATCTGTGTGTATACACGGACTTATCCAATATAACGGTGTGTTTGTGAACTCAACCACTGCGGTAAGTAGTAATTGATTCACCTCGCATATCTGTGTGTATACACGGACTTATCCAATATAACGGTGTGTTTGTGAACTCAACCACTGCGGTAAGTAGTAATTGATTCACCTCGCATATCTGTGTGTATACACGGACTTATCCAATATAACGGTGTGTTTGTGAACTCAACCACTGCGGTAAGTAGTAATTGATTCACCTCGCATATCTGTGTGTATACACGGACTTATCCAATATAACGGTGTGTTTGTGAACTCAACCACTGCGGTAAGTAGTAATTGATTCACCTCGCATATCTGTGTGTATACACGGACTTATCCAATATAACGGTGTGTTTGTGAACTCAACCACTGCGGTAAGTAGTAATTGATTCACCTCGCATATCTGTGTGTATACACGGACTTATCCAATATAACGGTGTGTTTTGTGAACTCAACCACTGCGGTAAGTAGTAATTGATTCACCTCGCATATCTGTGTGTATACACGGACTTATCCAATATAACGGTGTGTTTGTGAACTCAACCACTGCGGTAAGTAGTAATTGATTCACCTCGCATATCTGTGTGTATACACGGACTTATCCAATATAACGGTGTGTTTGTGAACTCAACCACTGCCGGAACTAATAATGGATTCATTCTAAATTTAGAACTGAAGTTATAAATTCCTTTAAATTTGTGTTTTATCTTAGCTATGAGATAATCTAACCAACATAGATTAAAAACTAAACATTTTTAAACTATGCAGCTCTATGCTACTCTTCGGACGCCTACATTAGCTTACAATACATATTATTTCCTTACTCCTGAAATGACTTACTCCTTATATATATTATATATAAGGACAATATAATTATTAACCAATAATTATTATTAATAAAAGAACACTTAACTATACCCAAATACCATTACTAACTAAGTTAAGGTACAACTGGAGTTTATAATTATTTATGCTCCAAACCCTGCTTTTGGTATCGAAGTGTCTAGTTTAGTGCCAGACTTCGCTCCTGGAATCATCTTCGCTTTAAGTTTCCTCACTGCCGACCTTTTAGAATCCCTTAAAATTAACAAGATTCCAGAAGATTCCAGATTGCAGGAGCCAAGTCTGTGACAGCGTCAGATTACTGGTTGAGCATTAGCGAAGCCTGTCACTAGAAGGGCTGGAGAAATTTCATTCCTGTGTGTGTCTATTTATCTGTCTGTTTTTCTGCAAGACATTTCGAAAACGAAGTTACCTACAGGCTTGAAATTTTGCTTGAAGCTGTATTTCTATTCAGTATAGACGATATAGAGATAGATGGAGATGCATGTCACTATTTCGGATTTCGCTGTAAAAAATTGAGCATAACAATATAACATTTTAACGTTGTACCGAATGGACGAAATACGTGGAGCTGGAGACGTATGAGGTCGTAGTAATAATTACTGAAAACATTAACCAAATCTTTCCAGCCGTTCTAGAGATTAGCACTTAAGAACACATCTAACGACTCATTTTTATGCAGTAGATTCGGTGAATTCCGAGGAAGGTTTATAAGGAAAAAAACTAATAAGAGGAAGGTGAACTAGACCTAAACTTAACATTCGCATAGAATATATTTATTAAAATTTAATGTGCTCGTTAAAAATTGCGAACTAAAACTTGAAGGGAGACTCTAATTGAAGTCACTGTTATACGCAAACAATTTTTGACGACTCTCAGTCATCCCTGGAAGTTACAGTCAAATTCACAACTTTTGAGTCAACCACGACTCTAACTTTAAGTTGCCTTCCCCTCCTCCCACCCCACCCCGGGCAACACTACCACCACAATGTGTACCCAATACAGGCCTTCACGTATATTATCATATATATCACTATAATAGAAAAATCTATTATTTTCCAGTCTCAGTCGTCCCTAGAAGTTAACTGATGATCAAAAGACGGTGAAAGCTAATATTAAAAGATAATATTAAATTATATTGTGGAAGAAATAAAAATGTATTTTATACTAAAACCACGTGACTTCCATCAAATATATTCGTACAAAGCACAAAATTGAGTTGTTCTATAAACCAGATATAATTTCTGAGAAACAGTCGCAAAAAAGGCATTTTTATTTACTTATTATATTATATTACTTATCACTAGGATACAAAACCCTATTGTCGCCGATTCTTGCCGGAAGTTAGTCAAATCATGACTTTGAAGCTAGCCACGACTTTATTTTGGACTCTTCTCGTCCCACTTTACTCCGGGTAACTCCTACATCAAAATTATACCCGATACAGACCTATTTGTACATTATTATTGGGTGGAAAATTTTCTCTGTAAAATATATTTCTAAACTCTTGTCACTTACTTCATTATCACCTTTCCTAAAGGTGTAATGTATATCTTTACTGTAGAAGCTGTTGTGCCTTACAGATTTTTTACATTTCTATTTTAAATAATTACCCTTAGCTCGGCAAGCAAGTTTTGGAAAATTGTGCACTTACAGAAGAGAACCGGTCTGAGTACGGGCCTGCAGATGTACAAGAACACTGAGACAGGTTATTGGCTTGTCATTTATTGTGTTGTCATTGATATATTAAAACCTTCCTACATAATGGAAAAGGTTGGCGAATAAAACAGAATAAGAGGTTGACGGCATGTGGAGTTGATGATCTCGCCTGCTATAAAACATAGATATTGCCTTCTGAAGTGGGTGGGAACGGGAAGAGATGATGCGTGTGGAGAGAACAGTCTAGATTTATGTGTAGCGAGGAGGGAGAGTATCATTTTATTAAAACGCATTTCATGTGGAGATTTATTCACAACGCATCCCTTACTAGATTAATGACAAGATATGAGTAAGATCCACCATGTGACTCTGAGTTTGTATGCAAAGTTTCAATTCTAAAGCTACATGTGCTTCTGTGTCAGATGTTCCAGTGTTGTCAGGTTGATTACAAATTTACATATTCTGCCATTTTCGGGGCCCATAAGACCAATGTTCGTTAATGCTTAGCCAAATTCCATTCAGAGACATGCACCATCATTAAACTCGAAGGAATCGAACTAAATTAAGGTTGATGCATAATTTTAAATGTTTATAACCTATGGGTCAGTTCGTGTTCGAGACATCTTGTAGATAGACAGACAGAAATTAAATTTCCCATCCACTTAAAAGATAGGCTTCTCTAACGCTCAGCCAATTAATAATTAATGTTCTTATTCCACAGTAATACATGTGGCGTTAAGCAATACTTTACTATCCAAAATAAATTTTTCATTACGTATAAGTTTTTTCGAGGAATTTGGAGATTTTATAAAAATACTGAATAATTATCTTGAGAGTTATTTTACTATTTTAGGTTGCTATAGAATATAATGTAGTTTGTATTCAAAATAAAACAGCTTACAGCAACTGAAGATTTGTCTCACAAGAAACCCTCACTAGGTGATAGCACTAAAGATCATAAAACGTAAGTAAAGATTTTAAGAAGCCAACTTATTTCTTAAATTAAGAAAAGAGTCGAAAACACAGTATGATTGATATATTCTAATATATCTGTAATCAGAGGGTCAGTTACAGCAGGTATCTTAAAGAATGCTTCAGTGAACTGTTTTTGGTCTCCTTAATACGTTTCAAATTTTTAAATCACGTCCCTTTACGATGCCTTTCCTAAAGGAAGTAATTTTTTTCTTTCTCCAACCAGTACAGGGAATGTATGGAAAACTGTCTTATTACTCAATGAGGAATTTTAAGCATTTAAGGTAACCGATTTGGCCAATTTTGTAATCAGTCTCTTAAAAAAATGCTGAATGTAAGTTAATAGTCCCCATGGGTCACTGTCCTGTGCAGGGACCTTATCAAACAGAATAAGGGGGAGGGTCGAACCAGTGCAAGGCCGATGGCACTGGTATGCAGTGACGATCACAGACAGGATTTGTACCTGCGCTGTCTCTATTTCAGATCCGGCAGACGTCTTAGACCGCTCGGCCATCAGCACTCCCCAGAAATTCGGAGGTCGTTTAATCGACTGCATAGAGGGATGGATAGCAAGGCGTGTCTGTAGATATCTTTGGAGTGAGTGGTCTTTGGATCCAAAATTCCAAAAGAGACAATAGTTCAGGACAATCCAATACACCATTTACGAATTTGTGAAGTAACCAAATATTAAGCTATCCCCTTCTCTTCGCCAGCAGAGAAATTCCTTCAGATGTTCAAGCAGCAAACTAAAGAGCCTTAAAATTCTATCTTTAACGTTTCAGGCAGGATTGACGAATACTCAAGGATTACAGAATTTGAACATGATTGATGATGGATTTTGCCGGAGTGACATTCAGGATGTACAAGGTAGGGGTAGGGAATGCCGCTGAGATCCCATGTTACATCCACCATGGCTCGTGGGTGTAATAGTTGTCACTATCTCAGTCTTGTGACAGGATATTCAGGATGTGCAAGGTAGGGGTAGGTAATGCCGCTGAGATCACATGTTACATCCACCATGGCTCGTGGGTGTAATATAGTTGTCACTATCTCAGTTGTGACACGTCATTCAGGATGTGCAGGATGATCAGGTGTGAGGTAGGGGTAGGCCGCTGAGACACATGTTACATCCACCATGGCTCGTGGGTGTAATAGTTGTCACTATCTCAGTCTTGTGACAGGATATTCAGGATGTGCAAGGTAGGGGTAGGTAATGCCGCTGAGATCCCATGTTACATCCACCATGGCTCGTGGGTGTAATAGTTGTCACTATCTCAGTCTTGTGACGTTGGAAGAAGTGGTGATTCCAGCCTTCTCCAGTCAAAGCTATAAGGGAGTAGTTTCATGATCTACGTGGGAGATGAAGCTGATCATCCCACGAGGCGAAGCTGGAGGATATTGTCACTCCAAGGTCCTTGATTTTTTATAACTCTGTTCAGTGAACAAAACCCACTATATGTAACACGCTTAAACATATATGTCAGTCCGGGTATAAAACCTCATAATTAAATTCTTAGTAATTAACTCAATATGTTATCATAAAACGAACCCAGCTCGTCTACTTGCCTCATAAATCCATACGATTAAAATGAGCCGGCCTCGAGTTGAATTGTTTTGGGTTAATAGAATTAAGCCACTCAACGTCTGGGTAAACGCTTCCGCGAGCAAACAAGGTGGAATACGTGGGAAAACAGATGGAAGAGAGACTTAATTTGCTATTACAAATATGATGTTAATATTAAACTGACTTTATGAATACTAGGGGATACTACTGCAAGCATAATGGGCTGTCCCTTTTGCTTGTTTTTAATACGTCTTTGACACTGCAATATAGCGCTACACAATTGTATAAAATGCATTCTTTCTATAGCACTCACCATTATGTAAATTTTGTAATAAACCAATTAATATGACACAGACACTAAAGTCCTGAAGACAGTAAGTAGTATAATAGAAAACAATTTTCGTTTCGTGTCAGGAGGAATTGTAGGCGTTTTAAATAGAGGAATTTTGTTAACTTTGTAACCAGTCTAAAAAAATGGAAAAATATGTTAATTGTTTGCCGTAAAAAATTAAACCTCACAAATAAATAATAAATAAATATCTTCATTACATGGTTTTAATTATTTACGGCTCAAGAAAATTAACTTTTTATCATGAAAGAAGATGACTTAGTTTGAGTTACAGTTCCTTAACACAAATTGACTTTAAACAATCATGTTCTTATCTTTTTTAATATTTCAAAAGCCGACAATTGCATGTAGAAAACTCAAAACGTTTTATTGCCCTCTTCAGAAAATCTTCTTAAAAACTCAAATAATTCATTTAACCATAAAAACTCCGATTTCAACATCCGAAAAGTATAAATTATAAAGATCTGAAAATACAGTACAAGAGTCACATGATATATGTAAGATCTGTTCCTCTGTTCTTACATCGGATTTTGTGATTCGGTTCATGTATAAATATAAATTAAATCACGATTTTTAATAGCTCAAAAGATATTTAAAAAATAATATTTTGATTTATTACAATATACTTACATCTTATAATTCCATGAATCTCTCTAAGTTACATATCTGTCAGGTGTCGGAAGTTGTGTACGCGATCTCGCCCTCTGAAAGCGGGGACAAATTGGATTTAATAATTTTGGGATCTCACAAGTTTGGAGTTTGGAAGTGTGAGAGTGGAGAATTGTGCTACAGTGTTGCAGACGTGACACAAAACTTTACGTTATTAAGGGCTCGATAGGGCACGTGACGTCACAATGTCAAGGACAGTCCGTATCTCTGTTCGTCTGTGAGATAACTCTTGATGGAAAGGTCTTTGAGACTTGGAACTTTGTAAAAAGTTGTCCTTGGTTCAATGAAGAACTCTATTGATTATAGGGTCAAGTAAAACTAAAAGGGCGGTCAGTCTGTGCTACCTCTTTCTTTAAGTTCTATCGGAACTTTTGACACTCTACTGTATCAGTTTATTTTCACTTCTAAACACCATTCATTGCTTTAGCGTTCTGATACATACAAGCTCATTCCCCTCCTCATGGGCCACTGGACTGTGCGAGGATCTTATCAAACAGAATAAGGGGGAGAGTCGATACAGTACAAGATCGATGGTACTGATAAAAATTGAACGGTCACAGACAGGATTCGAACCTGCGCTATCTCTAACTCAAACTCAAAGTCCAACGTCTTAGACCGCTCGGCCATCGGCACACCCAACAAGTAGCGTTTTCAGGCGGGAGTAGAAGAGCGTCATAAATTCCCTACACTCAACAATGAATTTCGTCGCTTTTCATTCTAAAAAGAATTATGGGGGATTTTTCTGGAACGCCATTAAAGACTGTATGATTGAATTTAATCACATTTTTGCAGCCTTCACATGTAACGGGAACAAAGTTTCCAATACAGATCAAACTACGAATCTCATAAAATCGATTTAGGTCTCATTATTAATAACTCTGGTTCCTTGAATTATAAATCGTAATAAAAACCCCTGACAGAACAACAACTTCCCAGAAAACAGTAATAAAGTTGGAACGTGAAACATAATGCAGTCCATGATTATGCAAACAAATGCAAACAAAAAAGATCCAAGAGTTGAACCTTGACGTACTCCACACGGACATTCATATGTCACATTGCCAATCCCACTTTCACCCGTCAGCCACGTGGCTGAGAATAAATGTTACTTACAGAAGTAATCGTTTATTAAAAATCGAAATACATTATTTAGCCTTTTGTCTGCCAGACACGTGCTGTACGTGTTTTACACTGTAAAACAATATTCACCTCCCAGTCTGTTGGATTTGCGCTAGCCACGAAGTAGCAGCTTGCTGTTCCCACCATTCTATTCTGTGAAAAATGTGGGAATTTTTTAATCATTTTGACTAGGACTTGGCAGCAGTAGACTTGACTGTCTACTGCTGCCAAGTCCGGTTTCATACTTTAATTCAAAAAGTCATTAAGTGACTCTAAGAATGTAATGAACGCAGGACGATATTGCGCTGTCAGAAATATGAGAGAAATCTACAGTAGACTAAATGTAATCCACTCGGTATCCTTGAATTCTGTCTAGCTTAAAATGTCTACTAAACTTATCGCAATCTAGATTAAATTCGTGATTAAAATAGTATTATGCTTCGTTGTTAAGGGTCTTCAGCCTTCCAAACTACCGAAGGGAATTTTGGGTTATTGGGTTGTATCCAAACAGTTCTATTGGTGGCCAAAAACCTACAAGCGTTATGACAAACGTTACAGTGATGTGAATACAATACATTGTTTATTTGACCTTGAATATTCTTGGTAAACTTTCGCAAATTTTTTTGATATTGTCCTGTGAGTGGTTACTTGATTAAGTTGGTGGTGTTGGTAATACTGCAACATTGAAGATATTCGGTGGCGTAGACATCTTAAAATAATAATGGATTCAATGACGCCTTTGTGCATTTTGACATCCAGAACAGAATTCCCAATAGTGTTCCTTTAAAGGCTATAATTAAAGAGTTTACGTATTCTATTCGAGTGGTAATGTCAGCGAAGGTGTGAATAACAGCTAGTAAAAAACATACAACATGATGGATAATATGTTTATAAAAATGGAGCAAAGATTGCATCCATTTTTAAAATTTTCTTAAAATATGTGATTTTTCAAAAACCGAAATTTAATCTTTGTGTTATCTAAAGGTTTAAAATATTATTTTGAAAATGTTTGCTTAGGGGTTTTAGGCTATCGAAGCCTGTACCTTTAGCACTGAAGGGTAGCTTCACACTAGTGCCATCTTTGTATTAGGTCCTATTTTCTGGTATCCGTGACTTCAAATAATAAACAGGAACAAACGTGGGTCTAAAACAGAACCTTGAGATGGAACACCTGAAAGATTTGTAGATATTCGAATTGAACCTTCCCGTGAGTCTCAATAACCAGATAAATCTAAAGAAAATGATAAATCTAGATCTGCTTCAAAATTATAATGATTTATTCCTCAATTATATAACAATTTCAAATTTTGAGGATATTTTAGGACTAAGGTAACCAACCACCTTAGCTAATGAAGTAATAAATTTAAGATCGAAACAACTATATTAAGTAACTTGAAGGAAAATTTCAAATACCGTTATCAACAAAGATAAGGTACAACCGGTTACCAGTATGGTGCAGCAGAGTAAACAATTGTTTGTGCACCAGCGCACAGACAAGGGACTGTGGTGACTAGTTCAGTGCCACAGGTGAGCTCTAGTAAATTTTATAGTGCAATTGTCTTGTGAATAATATCCTTGCAAGGTATTGGAATTTCAGTTTAGAATCTCTGACGCTGAACAAACCATGTAATTATACATGATATGTAAATATCAGCATGCGTGTGTTCCAGTGCAATAATATAAATACAACACAATTTTCCACCTCGAAGCTGCTATTTTAACTATGAATAATAGGACATATAACGAACACTAAATAGCAATCAATACACTAATCATGTCCAGCAATGATACTTATGCATTACTTAATCTTTTTGAGTATTTTACAAATGTGTATATAACGAAAACACAAACACGCGCACTCATATACATATTTAATTAATTCATAATACTTATTTAAAGGTAACTCTTTGTTTATTTCTATTAATAACAAACAAGAATACTACAACAATTATTATTTTCGTACAAATATCTTAATATTATAACACCTGTAACAGTATAATAATTAATACCAACAAAAACATGGTAATAGATATAAACTAAATTAAATCGTAATTTCTTGGGAAATGAGCAGCAGTAACGAAGTGTTGGGCGCAATAAAACAATAGTAAAGCGTGAAAAGCAATTAATTGTTAAATATAAGAAAATATCAGAAGTGTAAATCCTATCATATAATAATCATAGGAAGTGTGGGAAAACTATTTTATTATTTCGGCAGCAGGTTTTTTCTGGTATTGAAAATACTAGTATACTGAGACCTTGTTACTTGAAACCGTTTTTAATTATTATATAGAAAAGTAGGTAAAAGTTTGGGAATGGCTTGAAAACATTTAGAGCTTGGAGTTGTTTTTAACATATTACTGATGAGCTATTACCATCGCCAGAGATATTACTTTCTATCATAATTATTATATAGAAAAGTAGGTAAAGGTTTGGGAATGGCTTGAAAACATTTAGAGCTTGGAGTTGTTTTTAACATATTACTGATGAGCTATTACCATCGCCAGAGATATTACTTTCTATCATAATTATTATATAGAAAAGTAGGTAAAAGTTTGGGAATGGCTTGAAACATTTAGAGCTTGGAGTTGTTTTTAACATATTACTGATGAGCTATTACCATCGCCAGAGATATTACTTTCTATCATAATTATTATATAGAAAAGTAGGTAAAAGTTTGGGAATGGCTTGAAAACATTTAGAGCTTGGAGTTGTTTTTAACATATTACTGATGAGCTATTACCATCGCCAGAGATATTACTGATGAGCTATTACCATCGCCAGAGATATTACTTTCTATCATAATTATTATATAGAAAAGTAGGTAAAAGTTTGGGAATGGCTTGAAAACATTTAGAGCTTGGAGTTGTTTTTAACATATTACTGATGAGCTATTACCATCGCCAGAGATATTACTTTCTATCATAATTATTATATAGAAAAGTAGGTAAAAGTTTGGGAATGGCTTGAAAACATTTAGAGCTTGGAGTTGTTTTTAACATATTACTGATGAGCTATTACCATCGCCAGAGATATTACTTTCTATCATAATTATTATATAGAAAAGTAGGTAAAAGTTTGGGAATGGCTTGAAAAACATTTAGAGCTTGGAGTTGTTTTTAACATATTACTGATGAGCTATTACCATCGCCAGAGATATTACTTTCTATCATAATTATTATATAGAAAAGTAGGTAAAAGTTTGGGAATGGCTTGAAAACATTTAGAGCTTGGAGTTGTTTTTAACATATTACTGATGAGCTATTACCATCGCCAGAGATATTACTTTCTATCATAATTATTATATAGAAAAAATAGGTAAAATTTTGGGAATGGCTTGAAAACATTTAGAGCTTGGAGTTGTTTTTAACATATTACTGATGAGCTATTACCATCGCCAGAGATATTACTTTCTATCATAATTATTATATAGAAAAAGTAGGTAAAATTTTGGGAATGGCTTGAAAACATTTAGAGCTTGGAGTTGTTTTTAACATATTACTGATGAGCTATTACCATCGCCAGAGATATTACTTTCTATCATAATTATTATATAAAAAATAGGTAAAATTTTGGGAATGGCTTGAAAACATTTAGAGCTTGGAGTTGTTTTTAACATATTACTGATGAGCTATTACCATCGCCAGAGATATTACTTTCTATCATAATTATTATATATATAGAAAAGTAGGTAAAATTTTTGGGAATGGCTTGAAAACATTTAGAGCTTGGAGTTGTTTTTTAACATATTACTGATGAGCTATTACCATCGCCAGAGATATTACTGATGAGCTATTACCATCGCCAGAGATATTACTTTCTATCATAATTATTATATAGAAAAGTAGGTAAAATTTTATGGGCATAGCTTAAACATAACTGATGAGCTATTACCATCGCCAGAGCTTGTTGGCTTGAAAACATTTAGAGCATAGTTGTTAAATTATTACTGATGAGCTATTACCATCGCCAGAGATATTACTGATGAGCTATTACCATCGCCAGTGATATTACTTTCTATCATAATTATTATTATAGAAAAGTAGGTTAAAATTTTGGGAATGGCTTGAAAACATTTAGAGCTTGGAGTTGTTTTTTTAACATATTACTGATGTGAAGCTATTACCATCGCCAGAGAGATTACTTTCTATCATAACTATTATATAGAAAAATTAGGTTAAATTTTGGGAATGGCTGAAAACATTTAGAGCTTAGAGTTGTTGTTTTTAACATATTACTGATGAGCTATTACCATGCCGAGATTTTACATGATGAGCTATTAAAAAAAAACAATCGCCAGAGGATATTACTTTCTATCATAATTATTAATTAGAAAAGTAGGTAAAATTTTGGAGATGGCTTGAAAAAATTTAGAGCTTGGAGTTGTTTTTTAACATATTATGATGAGCTATTACCATCGGGCCAGTGATATTACTTTCTATCATAATTATTATAATAAAAAATAGGTAAGTAAAAATTTTGGACAATGGCTTTGAAAACATTTAGAGCTTGGAGTTGTGTTTTTAACATATTACTGATGAGCTATTACCCATCGCCAGAGATATTACTTTCTATCATAATTATTATATAAAAGATAGGTAAAATTTTTGGGAATGGCTTGAAAAACCGCATTTAGAGCTTGGAGTTGTATTTTTAAACATATACTGATGAGCTATTACCATCGCCAGAGATATTACTTTCTATCATAATTATTATATAAAGAAAAGTAGGTAAAATTTTGGGAATGGCTTGAAAACATAAGTAGCTTTGGGAGCTTTAAATGAGCGTTTGTTTTTGAAGATCACTTATTTACTGCACTAATGAGTCCTCCTAGATTACCATCGCGCCCTAGAGATATACTTTCTATCAATACATTATTTATCAGCCGATCAAAAAATAGGTTAAAATTTTGGGAAATTGAGGCTTGAATAAACATTTAGAGCTTGGAGTTGTTTTTAAACATATTAACTGATGAGCTATTACCATCACCCTAGAGATATACTGATGAGCTATTACCATCGCCAGAGTTATTACTAGATGAGACTGTCCATCGCCAGAGATATTACTGATGAGCTATTACCATCGCCATGCGAATAGTTACTTTGTATAAATAATTATTAAAATTTACGAAAAGTAAGGCTTGAAAACATTAGATTTGGAAGTTGGTCCCCTTGAAAACATATTACCCTGGATGCCGCTCATTCGCATCGCCAGAGATACTACTGCAGCACACATCGCCCATATTACTGATGACTATTAACCAAACCCAGGCCAGAGATATTACTTTCTATCATAATTATTACTATAGAAATAGTTGGTAAAATTTTGGGAATGGCGTTTGAAAACATTTAGAGATTGGATGGTGTTTGTTTTTTTAAATAATACTGCATGAGCTATTAACCATCGCCAGAGATATTACTTTTCTAGCATAATTATTATATAAAAAAAAGTAGGTATAATTTTTGGTGGGAATGGGCTTGTGAAAACATTTAGAGCTTGGAGTTGTTTTTAACAAATTTACCTGATGTGCTGATTACCCATCGGCCAGAGATATTACTTCAATACCCTTCGCCAGAGAAATTACTTTCTAATCATAATTATTATATAGAAAAGTAAGGTTTTAAAAGATTTTTGGGAATGGCTTGAAAACATTTAGAGCTTGGAGTTGTTTTTAACATATTACTGATGAGCTATTACCATCGCCAGAGATATTACTTTCTATCATAATTATTTATATAAAAAATAGGTTAAATTTTGGGAATGGCTTGAAAACAATTTAGAGCTTGGAGTTGTTTTTTTAATATTACTATATTACCATCATATTACTGATGAGCTATTACCATCGCCAGAGATATTACTTTCTATCATTAATTATTATATAGAAAAGTAGGTAAAATTTTTGGGAATGGCTTGAAAACATATAGAGCTTCGGAGTTGTTTTTAACATATTACTGATGAGAGCTATTACCATCGCCAGAGATATTACATTCTATCATAATTATTATATAGAAAAAGTAGGTAAAATTTTGGGAATGGCTTGAAAAAACATTTAGAGCTTGGAGTTGTTTTTAACATATTTACTGATGAGCTATTTACCATCGCCAGAGATATTACTTTCTATCATAATTATTATATAGAAAAATAGGTAAAATTTTGGGACTGGCTTTGAAAACATTTAGAGCTTGGAGTTGTTTTTAAACATAATTACTGATGAGGCTATTACCATCGTCTCAGAGAATTACTGATGAGCTATTACCATCGCCCAAGAGATATTACTTTCTATCATAATTATTATATAGAAAAGTAGGTAAAATTTTGGGAATGGCTTGAAAACATTTAGAGCTTGGAGTTGTTTTTAACATATTACTGATGAGCTCATATACTGGTGAGCTATTACCATTGCCCGATGATCCATCAGATATATTACTATTCATCCATAATTATTATATAGAAAAAATAGGTAAAATTTTGGGAATGGCTTTGAAAACATTAATTTAGAGGCTTGGAGTTGTTTTTAACATTTTTAACTGATGAGCCTAGTTACCATCGCCAGAGATATTTACTTTCTATCCAATAATTGATTATATAAAAAAAATTAGGTAAAAAATTTTGGGAATGGCTTGTTGAAAACATTTAGAGCTTGGAGTTGTTTTTAACATATTACTGATGAGCTATTACCATCGCCAGAGATATTACTTTCTATCATAATTATTATATAAGAAAAGTAAGGTTAAAATTTTGGGAATGGCCTTGAAAACATTTTAGAGCTTGGAGTAATTTTTAACAATTACTGATGAGCTATTACCATCGCCAGAGAAAAACTGATGAGCTATTACCATCGCCAGAGATATTACTTTCTATCATAATTATTATATAAAAAAATTAGGTAAAATTTTTGGGAATGTGGCTTTGAAACCACATTTTTTAGAGCTTGGAGTTGTTTTTAAACATATTACTGATGAGCTATATACCGATCGCCAGAGATATTAACTGATGAGCGATTACCATTGCCAGAGATATTACTTTCTATCATAATTATTATATAAAAAAAAAGTTGGTAAAAATTTTGGAATGGCTTGAAAACATTTTTGAGCTTGGAGTTGTTTTTAACATATTACTGATGAGCTATTACCATCGCCAGAGATTATTACTTTCTATACATAATTATAATTATTATATAGAAAAAGTAGGTAAAAATTTTGGGAATGGCTTGCTTGAAATACAATTTAGAGCTTGGAGTTGTTTTTAACACTTTTTACTGATGAGCTAATTACCATCGCCAGAGATATTACTTTCTATCATATTTATTATATAGAAAAAGTAGGTTAAACTTTTGGGAACTGGCTTGAAAACATTTAGAGCTTGGAGTTGTTTTTAACATATTACTGATGAGCTATTACCATCGCCAGAGATTATTACTTTCTATCATAATTATTAATTCTATAAAAAAATAGGTAAAATTTTGGGGGAATGGCTTTTAAAAACATTTAGAGCTTGGAGTTGTTTTTTAACATATTACTGATGAGGCTATTACTCATCGCCAGATATATTACTTTCTATCATAATTATTATCATAGATTATATAGAAAAGTAGGTAAAATTTTGGGAATGGCTTGAAAACATTTAGAGCTTGGAGTTGTTTTTAACATATTACTGATGAGCTATTACCATCGCACAGAGATATTACTTTCTATCATATTATTATTATATAGGGAAAAGTAGGTAAACGTATGGGAATGGACTTGAAAACCTAATTACCAGCTTGGAGTTGTTTTTAAACATATTACTGATGAGCTTATTACCATCGCCAGAGATATTACTGATTCTATCATCCCAGAGATATTACTTTCTAGCATAGATTATTATAATAAAAAATAGGTAAAATTTTGGGAATGGCTTGAAAACATTTAGAGCTTGGGGAGTTGTTTTTAACATATTACTGATGAGCTATTACACATCGCCCAGAGCAGAGATATTACTTTCTATCATAATTATTATATAAAAAATAGGTAAAATGTTTGGGAATGGCATTGAAAACATTTAGAGCTTGGAGTTGTTTTTTTTAACAAAATTACTGATGAGGCTATTACCATCGCCAGAGATATTACTTTCTATCATAATTTTTATATAAAAAATAGGTAAAATTTTGGGAATGGCTTGATAGAAACATTTAGAGCTTGGAATTGTTTTTAACATATTAATACTGATGAGCTATTACCATCGCCAGAGATATTACTTTCTATCATAATTATATGTATACAAAAAATAGAGGTAAAATTTTGGGGGAATAGCTTGAAAACATTTAGGAGCTTGGAGTTGTTTTTAACATAAACATTTTACTGATGAGCTATTACCATCGCCAGAGATATTACTTTCTATACATAATTTATTACTATAGATAAAAGTAGGTAAAATTTTGGGAATGGCTTGAAAACATTAGAGCTTTTGGAGTTGTTTTTAACATTTTACATGATGAGCTATTAACCATCACCCTAGATATTACTGAAGAGCTAATTACACATCGCCAGAGTTATTACTGATGAGCTATTACCATCGCCAGAGATATTACTTTTCTATCATAATTATTATATAGAAAAGTAGGTAGAAAAATTTTAGGGAATGGCTTGAAAAACGATTTAGAGCTTGGAGTTGGTTTTGTATCTGTGAGCTCATATTACAGTTATATGATGAGCTATTACCATCGCCAGAGATTTTAACTGATGAGCTAATACCATCAAATTACTTTCTATCATAATTAATATATAGATAAGGTTAAAATTTTGGGAAATCGGCTTGTAAAACATTTAGAGCTTGGAAGTTGTTTTTAACATATATTACTGATGGATCTATTACCATGCCAAAGATAATTTCTTTCTATCATTATTATTATATAAAAAAAATAGGTAAAAATTTTGGGAATAGGAATTGAGCTTGGAAACATTACTGATGAGCTATTTGAGAGTTGTTTTATTGGATACAGCTTGGAGTTGTTTTGTAACATATTACTGATGAAAGCTATTACCATCGCCAGAGATATTACTTTCTATCATAATTATTATATAGAAAAGTAGGTAAAATTTTTGGGAATGGCTTGAAAACATTTAGAGCTTGGAGTTGTTTTTAACATATTACTGATGAGCTATTACCATCGCCAGAGATATTACTTTCTATCATAATTATTATATAGAAAAGTAGGTAAAAGTTTGGGAATGGCTTGAAAACATTTAGAGCTTGGAGTTGTTTTTAACATATTACTGATGAGCTATTACCATCGCCAGAGATATTACTTTCTATCATAATTATTAGATTTGCTGACATCGTTACATGCACCGGCTCCACGACTAATTAATTATGGTGTATACAGTGTAGCACTTTATAGTTAAGTGATATCTAGTTCGAGCTCTGCCTTTTAGAGCAAGAATCTATTACATGTTACATCACGTTCGAAATTACAGTTAATTACGTAACTGCCGTTTGCAGGAATCAAAGGTATAATAGCATTTGTACGGTAATCAAACATTTTCACATCACTTCTTCGTAAATGAGTTAAAGCTTGTTCTGAGAGTAGATTTACTGTCGACAAACTAATATATTTTATAACGTTACATCATGCAGACGATTCTGTTTTTACCGGCATCATAATTTCACATCAAAAATATTTATTTTCTTAAGTTTAATTTACATTTACTAAAAATATTATCCTGCACAGAATAATACTACCACAGCCCCCAAAGCACTTATAAACTAACAACTCAAATTTTTATATTTTACAACGTTACAAAATGCAGATGATTCCTTATTTATGTACGTACTTACATATGTACGTACGTAATATATGTATTTTTGTAATATTTTACAAATTTATTATTTTTTTAATATTATCCTGTACAGTATATTAATGTCAAAGGATCAAAACCCTTAACAAAATGAGAAACTCAAACTTTTATATTTTCAAGTTTTATAACATGCAGACGATACCATATTTATCTCCTTCATTCCACTTTTTTTATTTTACAAATTTTGCCATTTTAAAAAATATTATCCTGCATAGAATAATATTGTCGCAGGCCCTGAGGCACTTGACACACTAGCAGCGAACCTCAGTGTATGCACACCCTTGAGAGTACATTTACCAACATACAACATTTTCCTTTTAAAATGCTTTTTAGTTATTATTTAAGCTCTGCATAATTCTACAACCTCTCTGGGTGAAAGTGTTACAGTCTCCACCGTGCGCCGCGATACAAGTTCTACAGTAAACAAGATGTTCGGCTTTACTTAAAATTGGTTAATACCTAAATCTGGTACGTGGCTCAGTGAAACCGAAAACATGCAGTATTGTTAGTGGTAAATATGTTTCAATTGTGGAGCTTACATTTAGTTTACTTTTCGAGCTATTCATAGTTGGAAACTAACACCGGAAACACGTAATTATTTTATTCACTTCAAAACTATGCACATTGCGTTATATGCAGGGACAGGAAATAACTTCTGTAGGCTTTATTTCTTGTAACTGGCACCATCCCTTCATGTACCTTCTCTCGAGATCAGGCATAATAACGCAGTACCTGAAATAGTTTGTAATTTCAGAGCTCGACTGTCCTGATCTCCTGATCTCCTGGTCTCCATGAGACTGCTGACCAAGATCCATTAAGTATAAGATCAAGTTACCTATTCTTTAAAACGATTATCACCACAAAATATGACAGAAACAGTTCATAATTATGAAAATGCATATACAACTATCCACTTATACATATGAATTGAAGGCAGTGGATAGTTCATATGGCTTCATCGTTGGATGGTTAAGATGGCAGTATTATTGGCAGAACCTTAACCATCAACGACCACTATGTTGAAATAGTTATACAGAGATGCAATAATAAATTGCTTAAATTGAACCATTTTCCATTTCTCGATTAAGCTAAAATTTTTCGTATAAATTCAAATCCTGTGTCATCGTAGTTTTTAAACTTTTAGAACGATTGCTCAAGTAATTACAGCAGTTGGTTAATGTAATCTTATTGTTTAGAAACATTGTTATGGTGTGTGGGTTTGGTTTCTTTTTCTTGTAACACAAATTTAAACTATTAATTTAACGTAGCCACATATAGTTTCCGATATTCCCCGCTATAATGCATGTGATAAAAATAAATTAAAACGGACAATGTGAAAGGGAACTGAAGAAAGGAAAGGAAAGAAACTATAAGACAGCACAGGTGACGAGATATAGAGGAGCAAAGACGTCCAGAGAAGCTTGCAAATGAAACAGAGGAGGAGAAGCGTTTACGCTTGGATAGAAGTAAAATACTATAAAATAATTCACAAAAGAAACTCGAAGATCGATTAAATGTTTATCTTGAGCGACACAGAATAGCACGCTCTCAAGAATCTGTAGGAATTGATTTAAAAAATTATACATATATTAAATTATTGTTTATGCAGCAATAACCTAATTTAATTCCAATAAATATTGAATCACAACAAGTACTTACTCCGCAAGGACTCGAGTCCGGATCTCTCACTTGCCAGGCGAGCATGCTACCACTACACCACAGATCCCTTACTTTTTACGATTCAATAAATTTATTTGACCATTTCTGTCACATATGTGTTTAAATGACCACACTAACATATGCTCGGAAGCCCAAATATCGGTCGAGCGACTTGTAACGTTCATTAAATTTGTATAAACGCTTAATTGTTATTACACTTACCACTGAAACCAAAGACCTAGTTTATGACGATTTTTGTATATATTTTCCTCTTAATGGTGTTGTTTTCTATTTGTTTTTGGTGTTAAAAATGTCTTTATATAACAAAAGATTGATCATAACGAAGCTTAACTATCTTTTTTATTTTTAAATATCCGCCAGAAATTTTAAAATGTTGGATTTTACGTATCACACTGCAGGTGTGAAGATAAAAAATGTTTAATTTTGTATTTACTTCAACGATAAACTCAGGGCTAATTCGGTATGTAAGACTTATATTAAAAAATGCCCATACTTAAATATTTTAACTAGTAATATAAGATACACATGCTTTCATACTTCTTCATAAACCAAACAATTTTGTATTAACAGTCTGTTTAAACTGGAATGATATTTTAACTAGAATTTAAAATGTATTTTTCTGCACCTTTTATAACATGTTTTTAATTTAATTTTAAAATATTAAGGCCAATACGGCTTATTAAGTTAATCAAAAGTGTTAAGAATCAAAACAAACTGTTTCTTTAAACACGTTTTAAATGTGAACATTTTAGACCCTCCCGATTTTGACTAACTCTATTGTTAAAAATTCTATTCTCAGTTGTGTTGGATTGTGGCGAAACCAAGTTCATTATTGTAGTATGGTCTATTCTCACACAATCTACTATAAACGGCTCTTAGATGAAACACCATGTATAAGTGGTTTATATGCTCGAATGCTGCAGAGGCTTGTTCTTAGAATATAAGAGACAACATTAATACGCTCGGGCTCCCTTGTTTGAGAGACAAAGGAGCTCAGCATTGTATTGTTCATAATCAGCAGATTTGTATGCTGTCTACATGAAACCTCACCTCGTATTGTAGTCAGGGAAGCGTTTGTTGGACCAATGCATACATAAAATATCGGTTTTCAGCCTTATTTGTTGTTCATTATGAAAAACACTCGAGTAAAGTATTGCCTTTAATTTTATTACACAGGAGATAAATCAATAATTAGTTCAGAGTTCGGCCGCTAGGCTGCGCCACGTATCTTTGATTGTTACCGTTCAAATATTTGCTAACTAACCTCTCACTCCACAGATGGCAGTCCGAGCGCTCTCTCATTATGTGTCTGAATTTACAGCATTGGACGAGTTATCTGTTGTGTAAACTCATACAATCAAAGGTATTGCTTAAAGCACAGTTTGAAAGTCTGCTATAAGACAACAATATAACAATAATGATTGATGGCCCGTTTTTAGTGTATTTCTTTTGGTCTCCCGAGCCTTTTCATGGTATTCTTGGATTGTAAAAAATCTATTTGTTGTCAATCTATTCTTAGTGTATTTTACTGTATTATTTTAATTTATTTTCAAGATTCTCATCTAGAATAAAGTGTTTCATTTCGAAATACTTGTTTTTACCGTATGAAATACCTGTTAACCCTTCGTACGCGTTAAGCGGTATATATCGCCGATCGTAATTTGCCCGTAGCGCGCTAAGCGGTATAATTCGCGGTATCTCTTAACAACGTATTATAAACATTTAAGTTCCACGAAATGCCGTCAGATCGTGCATGAGTGCTTCTTTTGTCTTCCATTGTAATATTGGTGGAGCGTGACACATCAAGCTCTCGTCAGTCGCAACATCTGATTTTTGTTGGCCGTGACCGCCTGCGCGCGCACTCGGCCTGCCGTCTCTACGCTCGGAGCGGGTAAACTCGCTCGTGAAAACAACAGCTGAACGTGCATTGTTTGTTTAGTAACCTAACAGTGGAAAGACTCACTTTATGAAAAAAAAGGAAAAAAGGAACAGCTAGGTGCGTCGTGTGTTTGAAGAGAGGACTGAGGAAAGAAACCATTTATCTTTGCAAGACATGCGATGCCAAGCCTGCTGTCCATCCGGATGACTGTTTTGAAGTCTACCACAGTCAAGCTCAATTCTAACTTTGCAATTTTCTAACTGTTTCGTGTCTTCTAATTTAATTTTTAACAGTGTACCAAATCCAAATTATTTTGTTTTAAACTAATATGTATCAAGTCTTAAAAAATTAAATAAAAAAAATTGAAATTACTTGAAAACTTTTGTTATATATTTATGTAAATAATAAAAATAATTTTTTAATATAACATGTATTTTTATATAGTATATAACCAATATGTTCAATAAAAAAATAAACTTTAGAAAAAATAAAAAAATATTTAATTAAGCGTAACAGTAGATTTTTCTACTGATTATTTAGCGTACCAAGGGTTGAGTCATCAACGCAAAAGCTCCTAATATTTGTGTTGATTTTCCCTCATCACTGACTTGTACCTGTGACTTGCTCATACCTTTGACGTTCTGATGGCTGTGAACTGCTAACGTAACGATACTTTGATTTAAACTTAATAATAACTTGTTTTACTGCTTTCTGCTCTCTTTAAAACTTATGAAACTTAACTTTACTTGGACATATGTAACTTGATATGAAATATTTATTCCTGTACTTGTGTACTTATTTAAATTTTTGCTATTTGTGACTTTCTAAAGAATTTTTATTTCATACATGTAACTTTGATCAAATTTTTGTTTCTTTACTTCTGTACATTTGTTAGTGTTTATACCTGTAAGTTTATCCCTGTGACTAGCCAATACCTGTGTAATGTTGATTTCTCTACTTCCGCACGTATGTCAGCCCTACTTCCTGATCCCTGTGACTAGCCAATACCTGTGTAATGTTGATTTCTCTACTTCCGCACGTATGTCAGCCCTACTTCCTGATCCCTGTGACTAGCCAATACCTGTGTAATGTTGATTTCTCTACTTCCGCACGTATGTCAGCCCTACTTCCTGATCCCTGTGACTAGCCAATACCTGTGTAATGTTGATTTCTCTACTTCCGCACGTATGTCAGCCCTACTTCCTGATCCCTGTGACTAGCCAATACCTGTGTAATGTTGATTTATCTACTTCCGCACGTATGTCAGCCCTACTTCCTGATCCCTGTGACTAGCCAATACCTGTGTAATGTTGATTTCTCTACTTCCGCACGTATGTCAGCCCTACTTCCTGATCCCTGTGACTAGCCAATACCTGTGTAATGTTGATTTATCTACTTCCGCACGTATGTCAGCCCTACTTCCTGATCCCTGTGACTAGCCAATACCTGTGTAATGTTGATTTCTCTACTTCCGCACGTATGTCAGCCCTACTTCCTGATCCCTGTGACTAGCCAATACCTGTGTAATGTTGATTTCTCTACTTCCGCACGTATGTCAGCCCTACTTCCTGATCCCTGTGACTAGCCAATACCTATGTAATGTTGATTTCTCTAACTTCCGCACGTATGTCAGCCCTACTTCCTGATCCCTGTGACTAGCCAATACCTGTGTAATGTTGATTTCTCTACTTCCGCACGTATGTCAGCCCTACTTCCTGATCCCTGTGACTAGCCAATACCTGTGTAAATGTTGATTTCTCTACTTCCGCACGTATGTCAGCCCTACTTCCTGATCCCTGTGACTAGCCAATACCTGTGTAATGTTGATTTCTCTACTTCCGCACGTATGTCAGCCCTACTTCCTGTGATCCCGCACGTGTCACTAGCCTAATACCTGTGTAATGTTGATTTCTCTACTTCCGCACGTATGTCAGCCCTACTTCCTGATCCCTGTGACTAGCCAATACCTGTGTAATGTTGATTTCTCTACTTCCGCACGTATGTCAGCCCTACTTCCTGATCCCCGTGACTTCCTAATACCTGTTCAATGTCTGTACTTCCGTGCCTCGCACACGTAACGTTTTTGTCTCCACTACTTTAGGTACACGATTCAGTTTTATATTGCTTTAAAATATTCTTCGTTATTCCTAATAAACTTCATTAGGTACCAGATGTCTCAATTTGTGGATAACCAAATTTTTATAACAGTCGTCACATTCGCCAACCTTTACAGGATTTCCAGGATAGAGAGTTACATTAATGGAAAGTGTATTATTTCTATTATTACAATCTTATTTTAAAATATTTAGCTCCTGTGCCCCACTGTATCGACTGACAATGTTGGTTAATAGTGGGAAATATATGATAACATCAATTCTGCAAACCTTTTATAGTTAAAAAAACATTTATATTATAATTATGAGTAAGGATAAATTAATAAAAATTAATAGATTGTGCCAAGGATTTGATTTTAATATTTCAAAAAATTATAAAAATAGAAAAGTTTCTATGTTACTAGAGACACTGTGTTAAACTGCTTTCTCAGTAAATATTATTTGTGGAGAAAATGTTCTGGACCACGAGGTCTAGATATTTCAGGAAGATGCAGTAATCGCAACTTCATGAATATGAAATTGATAGTTGTGTGCAAAACACAAAAATAATCTAAATCTTTACATCTCAATGTAATTGGCAACAATACAAAGTCAGAAAATTCCACAGGTGTTCCGCTATATCCAATCCACATACTAGCCGGCAAGCATTCACTATAATGGCATACAGACTACCCCATAAACGTTCACTATGACGGCACACGGACTATCCCATGAGCGATCACTATGACGGCACACGGACTGGCCCATAAGCGATCACTGTGACGGCACACGGACTAAACCCATAAAAGTTCACTGTGACGGCACACGGACTAGCCCATAAGCGTTCACTATGACGGCACATGGACTAGTCCATAATAATAATAATAATATTCTTTATTGCGTGAAACAATTACAATATTGCATGGCATGCGTCAACGTAACTATATAAAGTACATAAGTATATCAGATAAATGATGTTGGTCAAGGTAAATACATACAATGTAATACAATTCTTGTATGTATCAGAACCGGGTATTTCGTGATTGTTGTTATTTTCAAAAAAGTTGTTATCCCAGCGGCCCATCATGAACTCATCAGTTGAGTAAAATGCCTTTCACATAAGAAAATGTTTTAGTCGAGTTTTGAATAGTTTTGTTTCATTGAGTTGTTTGATGTCCTCAGGGAGCCTATTGATTAGTCTGACTCCAACTTGAGATGGTAAGTGTTCGAAACCTGCCGTTCTGTGCTGTTCGACTCGAAAGTTATTCCTGCCCCTAGTCCCATATTGGTGGACATCCCTGCCCTCTACCAACTCGCATTTAAGTCGGCAGTACAAGGCCACCTCGAGAATATAGAGACAGGGAAGGGTCAGCAATCCAAGCTCCCTAAAGGCATATTTGCACGACTCTCTGGGGTTTAATTTTGAAAGAATTCTTACGGCTTTCTTTTGAGATCTGAAAACTCTTTCAAATCTGTACTTGAAACAGCTTCCCCACAATCTCAAGCCATATGTCAAATGTGGATGTATCAGACCGAAATAGGCCATTTTTAATACATCCACCGAACAAAATTTTGCAAGATTGCGCAGAACATAAATTCCCGAAGCAATCTTAGAGCAAACGTTTTCAATGTGATCGTCCCATGTCAGCCCCCGATCAAGGTACATTCCAAGGAACTTAATGGAGTCTGTTTCTTCCAGAAAGAACTCGTCCACCATCACCGCGGGTCGGAGCTCTTGCTCTTGTTGTTGCCGAAGGCAAAAATGTATGACGTTTGATTTTGAACTGTTTGTTTTCAGATTGAATCTGGAGAAATATTCGATGCATGAATTCAATTCAATGAATGACTCCATTTCAAGTTCGTTTTTTTATTTTGATCTGATGCAGAGAGTCGTATCGTCAGCATATTGAATCAATTTTCCATTCTGGATTGCAGAATTCAATCTGTTGACGTAAATTAGAAAAAGGACTGGCCCTAATATTGATCCCTGTGGGACACCGTAGGGCATTTTGACTTTGCCTGACAAGACACTCGCAATCTGCACGCACTGCTCCCTATCTTTCAAATAAGACGAGATCCAATCGTGCGGCAGTCCCCGAATACCACTTGACCACAACTGGTGCAACAGTGTTGCATGATGCACACAGTCAAAAGCTTTAGAGAGGTCGAGGAATATGCTTAGCACGTGCTCTCGCCTCTCTAGGCCCTCGACAACATTGTAAATTAAATTCGTTACAGCATCGATTGTCGACTTGTTTTTCCTGAACCCAAATTGTTCGGGACATAGAACCTCGTAACGATCAAGAAATTGTTCAAATTGCTTGAGAAAAGCTTTTTCAAAAATTTTGCTGAAAACTGGGAGTATAGAAATTGGACGATAGTTGCTTGGAATGCAAGCATCGTCCCTTTTTGAAAATTGGTATAACTTTGGCAATCTTCAATGCTGACGGAAATACGCCTTGAGCAAATGAAAGATTGATCAGTCGGGTGATTGGAGTCAAGAGGTATTTGAAGCAACCCCTGAGCAACCACACAGACATGCCATTGGTGTCACTGGATTTTTTCGGTCTCAAATCCCGCACGATACGGGCCACCTCCACCTCACTCACAGGAAAAAGAACCATAGACGAGATCGGTCTCGTCAATGGATCATCGCGAGGGCTATCCGAAAATGAGTCGTCTGGTTCAGCACAGTTGAAAAAAATTTGTTAAATTCACTTGCCACTTCAAACGGTTCATCAATTATTTTATTTGTTGTTTTAAGTGTTGGAGTTTAAAATTTGGAAAAACTTTGTTGTTTTGTGCTGTTTTTTATAATGTTCCAAGCGCTTTTTGAAAAATTTTCTGAATGTCTCAGTTTGGTTTCGACATCTCGTGCCTTGGCCATCCTTATTTCTTTTCGATAATTTTGCTTGAAATTTCGAAAAAAAGTTATGAATTGTTCGTTTTCGGTCCCTACATATATCTAATGATAAAACTTGAGCCTTTCTCTTGATTTGAGAATATCCTGAGTAATCCAGGTATCTCTTTTCCTTAGAAAACTCTCTTTAAAATTTTTGAAACTTTTGGGCAGGCGACATTTAAATGAAAAATTACTCGCTTTAAAAATGCATTGAAGGCTTCCTCCACTTGATCGAAAGAATTCAGGAATAACCACGACTCCTTCCTGAGACAATTGTTGAAAAGATCAACGTTTGCAGACTTTAAATCTCGTTTTATTTTCACGGAGGGAGGTTCAAATTTTGGTTTGGAGTGGGTAATTATGGCTTCCTGGGCGAAGTAATCCGAGATGGCCGCGTTCAGAACAGAGACCGAAACGTCTGGGATGTTTGTGATGACGTTGTCGATGGTCGGACTAACCCATAAGCGTTCACTATGACGGCACACAGACTAGTCCATGAGCGATCACTATGACGGCACACGGACTAGCCCATAAGCGTTCATTATGACGGCTCACGGACTAGTCCATGAGCGATCACTATGACGGCACACGGACTAGTCCATGAGCGATCACTATGACGGCACACGGACTGGCCCATAAGCGATCACTATAATGGTATACAGACAAGCCCATAAGCGTTCACTATAATGGTATACAGACTAGCCCATAAACGTTCATTATGACGGCACACGGACTAGCTCATGAGCGATCACTATGACGGCACATGGACTAGCCCATAAGCGTTCACTATGACTGCACACGGACTAGCCCATAAGCGATCACTATGACGGCACACGGACTAGCCCATAAGCGATCACTATGACGGCACATGGACTAGCGCATAAGCGTTCACTATGACTGCACACGGACTAGCCCATAAGCGTGCACTATGACTGCACACGGACTAACCCATAAGCGATCACTATGACGGCACACATACTAGCCCATAAGCGTGCACTATGACTGCACACGGACTAGTCCATAAGCGTGCACTATGACGGCACACGGACTAGCCCATAAGCGTTGCACTATGACGGCACACATACTATCCATAAGCGATCACTATGACTGCACACGGACTAGCCCATAAGCGATCACTATGACGGCACATACTAGCCCATAAGCGTGCACTATGACTGCACACGGACTAGCCCATAAGCGATCACTATGACGGCACACGGACTAGCCCATAAGCGTGCACTATGACTGCACACGGACTAACCCATAAGCGATCACTATGACGGCACACATACTAGCCCATAAGCGTGCACTATGACTGCACACGGACTAACCCATAAGCGATCACTATGACGGCACACATACTAGCCCATAAGCGTGCACTATGACTGCACACGGACTAGTCCATAAGCGTGCACTATGACGGCACACGGACTAACCCATAAGCGATCACTATGACGGCACACATACTAGCCCATAAGCGTGCACTATGACTGCACACGGACTAGTCCATAAGCGATCACTATGACGGCACACGGACTATACTGCCCATAAGCGTGCACTATGACTGCACACGGACTAACATAAGCGAGCGATCACTATGACGGCACACATACTAGCCCATAAGCGTGCACTATGACTGCACACGGACTAACCCATAAGCGATCACTATGACGGCACATGGACTAGCCCATAAGCGATGCACTATGACGGCACACGGACTAGCCCATAAGCGATCACTATGACGGCACACACATACTAGCCCATAAGCGTGCACTATGACTGCACACGGACTAACCCATAAGCGATCACTATGACGGCACACATACTAGCCCATAAGCGTGCACTATGACTGCACACGGACTAGCCCATAAGCGTGCACTATGACGGCACACGGACTAGCCCATAAGCGTGCACTATGACGGCACATGGACTAGCTCATAAGCGTTCACTATGACGGCACACATACTAGCCCATAAGCGTGCACTATGACTGCACACGGACTAGCCCATAAGCGATCACTATGACGGCACATGGACTAGCCCATAAGCGTGCACTATGACTGCACACGGACTAGCCCATAAGCGTGCACTATCATAATTCACTATGACTGCACACGGACTAATAACGTTCACTATGACGGCACATGACTAGCTATAAGCGATCACTATATGACGCAATACAAAGCACACGGACATACTAGCCGGCAAGCATTCACTATAAGCATACAGACTACCCCATAAGCGTTCACTATGACGGCACACGGACTAGCCCATAAGCGTATACTATGACGGCACGCAGACTAGCCTATAACAATACACAGATTTGGAGGCAAGCGTCCACTATTACGGTACACATTACAACTGGTAAGCGTTGACTATAACGATAAACAGTGATTGAAGTGACTGATTGCTGTTATTTTTGCGATTGTTTGAGAAACTTGTGTTTAAAGTGAGTGAGAGCGTGGATGTTCGATTGCACTTGTAATAATTGAAACGAAATTTCTCTTATGCTATCTGATAACATATTCACGTTTGGAGAGTCTTTTGTGCCAATGATGGAAAAGGTCTATAATAAGTTGTAGATCTTGAGAAACGTCAGAAATTGGTGAGAAATCATTAGTCGTTTTTTTATAAATAGTAGTGACTTGATTTCTTATTTATAAGTCTACAAAAGAATATACGCTATTTGTTAATTATTTGTTTAAAAAATTCCCGGTATATTGTCGAAACTACGTCAAAATCACCGCACCTTTGGTTGGTCCTGACCTAACACGTACATTCTGTACGATGATGGACCATAAAGATTGTGTAGCTGCAATAAAACAAAACTGTGGGTTTTATCTGAACTGAAACTGTGCTGTTTTGTGAAGCGTGTAGTTAACTTTATTACTTCAGCTTCCTCTCACCTTGCGATGGAATCCGAGTTTCTTTCCAAGAAAATAACCAACGGAATCGAGCAATTTAAAGATTACAATTAAGATAAAAGTGTGCACACCTGAATGTAAATGGGTTTTATTGTTCACATTAAGTCGTCTCCGAAAATTTCCCATTAGTCTTAACTTACGAGATCTTCCATTAAAGGACAACGTAGGCTTTCTGTGTAATCGCATGTCTTGTAAATACAGAGTGTAACAAAAAGGTTTGTTGGGTACTTTCGTGTGTGATTCTAGGCTAAAATATTGTATGTTTTTATTAATACATTATTATCTCTAAAACTAGTAAAGCTAAACAGAGCAAATTTTGCACAAAGTTTTGAATAGGTAAGAGGAAAATAGAAAAATAATTGTTTTATTTTCTGTAATAGTAACAAAAAAAGCGCTGTTTAAAATTTTTAAAGTCAAATAACAAAAGGACCAGTATAGTTTTAACATGTAGGCTACTAGGCACCAACTATTTGGAGAATTTTATTGCAATTTCAACTGTAATAATTTCAACGAAATCCGTCAAGGCATAAGCGAGCAAAACCACTTTAAAGGTACGCTAAATACATAGCCAGCCCAACCTTTCGTTACACCCTGTATATTACAGTATACGTTAGCTACGCTTATGCTCGTCGAACTTCCGACAGTACATTGTCGAATCCCGATTATGATTATTTATTGCATGATACAACATGATACATTTATTATTTGATTATTTTAGAATCACTACCGTATGGTTTGACAATTTGCTCTGTAAAAGCTCATAACCTGGTTTTTTCCTGAAATCGGTAGCGGAATCTTTTCTAAGCAGCATGCTGATTACCAGCCACGTTATTTTTGGTGAATTCAAATAGGATAAAACGTATTCAAGGTCAAGAATTTAGATTATATTTTTCCTAGCTCGATACACTTGAACACTCGATACACCTTCAGGTACAAACAAGGCAAACTCAATTGTGGGCAATACACTAGACTGAACGTGAATTTAAACGTATTCAAGGTCAAGAATTTAGATTATATTTTTCCTAGCTCGATACACTTGAACACTCGATACACCTTCAGGTACAAACAAGGCAAACTCAACTGTGGCACTGTTAATACACTAGACTGAACGTGAATTTAAAACGTATTCAAGGTCAAGAATTTAGATTATATTTTTCCTAGCTCGATACACTTGAACACTCGATACACCTTCAGGTACAAACAAGGCAAACTCAATTGTGGCACTGGGCACTGTTAATACACTAGACTGAACGTGAATTTAAACGTATTCAAGGTCAAGAATTTAGATTATATTTTTCCTAGCTCGATACACTTGAACACTCGATACACCTTCAGGTACAAACAAGGCAAACTCAATTGTGGCACTGGGCACTGTTAATACACTAGACTGAACGTGAATTTAAAACGTATTCAAGGTCAAGAATTTAGATTATAATTTTTCCTAGCTCGATACACTTGAACACTCGATACACCTTCAGGTACAAACAAGGCAAACTCAATTGTGGCACTGGGCACTGTTAATACACTAGACTGAACGTGAATTTAAACGTATTCAAGGTCAAGAATTTAGATTATATTTTTCCTAGCTCGATACACTTGAACACTCGATACACCTTCAGGTACAAACAAGGCAAACTCAATTGTGGCACTGGGCACTGTTAATACACTAGACTGAACGTGAATTTAAACGTATTCAAGGTCAAGAATTTAGATTATATTTTTCCTAGCTCGATACACTTGAACACTCGATACACCTTCAGGTACAAACAAGGCAAACTCAATTGTGGCACTGTTAATACACTAGACTGAACGTGAATTCAAATAGGATAAAACGTATTCAAGGTCAAGAATTTAGATTATATTTTTCCTAGCTCGATACACTTGAACACTCGATACACCTTCAGGTACAAACAAGGCAAACTCAATTGTGGCACTGGGCACTGTTAATACACTAGACTGAACGTGAATTTAAACGTCGGGAATAGACATATTTTAACCGTTAGTTAATAATATGGCCGTAGATATAGAAATTCTCAGTGTCACGTTCGTATATATATTTTCTTTATCAGGACAAGGCACACTCAACTTATAGCAGTGGAGATACCTAAGACCAGACGTAGATTACAAGGGCCAGAATTAACTTAGACGCTTTTTGATAGAAGTAGGTTTAACTGACCTTTCAATGTATATATTTTGAGGATCGTGGCATTGACACAGGCAAACACAACTGTGGCATCAATAATGTATGTCACTACACTCGAAAAACAAATAGGCTATGAACCAGTAAATATTGTATTTGACTTCTGAATCTCACACACATGTGAAGTGAAATGTAAGTACCAAATGTGTACATACTTCTGTTTTAAAACTATTATAGGGCTCCGTCATGTTACATCATAGATGCTTACAGGCTACGCCCTTATACGTGTTTTGAAAATTGCGTGCAAAGCCGCAGGTAAAAGCTTGCCATTTTATATTTTTGTGTATGTGAAGTTGCTTAAACATATTTTGGATGTTTCAGAAACATTTGTACAGCATATTTAGGTACGCATTAAAATGTAATGCCATAATGCAACAGTTTTTTTAATGTAGGTTTGAACAATTGGCACATTCAATTTGTAGGGTTACATTCAAAGGTTTCTAGAACTGAGGTTTCATTTGGATTCATACAAATTTCAAATGTTCATATACAATTTTTAATGTTTAATGTACGCAGATATGTTCTTAATCAGATAAAGCATTGATGTTAAAGCTCATAGTCAGAGTACTATACAGAGTGTCCCGTAACTCTCTGGACAAAGTATACCACGTTATTCCTGAGGTTAAGACAGACATATTTTACCATATAAACGTGGGTCTCCGATGCTTGGTTTCCCATCCGTCTGTCTGCATGTGCTTTTCCTAAAATAAATTATTAATATCTTAAAAAGTTATAAAATTAAATTATACCAAATTTGGCTCAAATGTTTATGAGAACTAGGCCATATACAGAAATATATATTGAGATTATCTTTAGTATTTTCAAAATGGCGGCCATTAAAACTTTTAAACTTTGAATATCTCGAAAATTATCACATTTTCTAATGAATTATAAAAATAACAATCACAGTAAATCTGCTCCACCATTTATTATTCGATTAAAATTATTTTAATGTCAATAGATTTGTGATTCTCTCTAAAAACTGTTATTCTTTCAATTCATTCAAAAAATGCTACTTATTAATATATTCAAAGTTTAAAGTTTTTAATGGCCACCATATTGAAAAAACTAAAGATAAGTTCATTATAAATATTTCAGTAAATGACTTTGTTCTCATAAACATTTGAGCCAAATTTCGTATAATTTAATGTATTACTTTTTAAGACATTAATTTATATTAGGCTTTTAAAAATGTGATTTGTCTGAAAAAGTTCTCCTTTGTTGGTCGATGTTTGTAATAACTTCTTTTCTGTATAACACATCTGTAATAATGAATGGTCTATATTTGAAACCTCTCATTAAAACTCACCAAAATTATATGACTTTGTATAAACCTTGTGTAACTATAACCATGTGACATTTACAAGCAGACATTTCATTGTAAATTCTAAAACTATTTCTGACATTTTAATTGAAATCCACCGTTAATTATACAGGAGCTAAGAACCAAGAAAAGGACTCTTCACTGTTTTTACAGAGGGAGTGAAAGGATAACGGAAATGAGAGGTCAGGAAGGACGTTTAGAGTGGGCGAAGTGCAGGAGTTTATTTACAGTCCTCTCCTTCATTCTTCATTTTACCCATTTTGAAAAGAAACTTAATTTTTCTAATTAATTAAACTATTTGTTTAAAACTTATGATATTACGTTTTAGTGGTAGGTAAATATTTCACCAAGTTGGATTATCTTGCTTTTTTGTCTCGTTACAGATTATAATGTAAAATTATAGATTACTCGTTATTTATATAATACTGCAAGTAAATTTAATAAAGTACATTTATTATAAACAGGAGTTGCTAATAATGTAATTCAATATTTAGATCGAATACTTTCATTATTCGCAAGATAGAACTGTGCAAAAATAGGTTACTCAAATAGCTTTACCCTTTTTCCAAAATGTATGAAAATTATACAATTATTAGCACATTGCTTTTACAGATTATGCAGGAAAATAGCTGTATATTTTGAGATATTTCGCTACATTGTTGCGTATGATTTAACCGCACATCACACTACAAAATAACAAGCAAAATAGCGTATTGGAATAAAATTGAAGAAGTTATGATACAATAACTCTTTAACTCTTAGAAATATTAACAATATTTTGGACATTCACTCGATGTGCTGTAAAGATTATTTCTGTCCGTCTGAAAACCAACTAAGCTATAGACTTGAAATTGTGAATATAACATTATTTCTATATGAGATTCTAATATTGTGCATGTCTTCCATGGGATGTTAGTGAACATTTTTAATTGGTCTTATGAGTATCCAATATGGCAACTAGAAGACAACAGAATAACTAAATTTCTATACAAACTGAGTGCAGTGATAGATGTTTAAGTGGCAGTTTACCCTCATTGGTTCATCGATACTTATATGATTTTAACGCAGGCGTAATACCTAACTTAATCAAAAAAATTTTGAATGTATCTCATGTGGCAAGATATGTCGAGAAATATTTCATATGCATACTTTTTTGCATGAAACTTAATTTCTGCAAAGACAAAAATGAGGTCTATGAAGGTGCATATCCAATCACAAAATTCTTCGAATCCTGAAAATCAGCTTTACATGAATTAAAATTAAAGGGTATATTACATATTATAGGTTGCTCTATTAACGTTTTTGAGACATTTTCAATTTTTTGCCAATTTTCTTTATTTTTTAATACGTTAAAATCTTAATACAAAGTGATATAAATGTTATAGTCCTATTATTTAACTTTACAAAGAAGCATCTCAGGAAAGAATACCCAGTTACTTGGCGTGATTAGAAGAATTGGAATAAGGGCAGGAAATGAGTACTGTGATTAGGCTCGGTCCTTTATTAACGAGAGAACGCTCCTTATATAAGTGCTTCCTTCCCAGGAAACCAGCAGAAGATTTTGACGCCAGAAATAAATTTGCATTAGGCTTGTGACAGGATGTTTAGATATCTTCTTATATTTGAAGCTAGTATGTATACACGTAATGCTGTATTTAATATTAAGTATTTTTTTAAAAAACCGTTATTTAGTTATTCTGAAAAATTTATTGATTCACGTTTTATTTATTACTTAAGTATTGTATTCCATTTTTCCATATGCTGTATGACACATCATATCGGTCTTATAAAGTATGTTTCAGAACACTTATAAGATATTTCATAGGACAATTTGTGAGCTAAACTAGTTTTGAACTATAGTAGAGGGTTTTACGTTTTTGGTATTGTTTGTGTTTTTTATTAAAACACAAGTTTCTAAGCTCTTACAAATACATTTACCGAATTTTTCACAGATTTTAACTTTCACAATTTCTGTTTAAAAAACTTGTAATGAAAATTTACATCAAACCATTTCAAGATGGTGCAATTTAAAAGCGTTGCTTTTAAAAAAAACTGATAACACACCCCATTTACAAACATTTTACAATAAACTTCTCCGGTATAGAAACTCTATGTATATGTAATGCTTTATTTTACTCGATATTTTAAGTCGATAAACGACTAAGTGTGAATATTTAACATAGTATCTTTAAAACATTATTTCCTTACATCCATTTGAATCATAAAAGAGAAACTGTGTGATTCTACTAAGTAGTCTTCAATAACGCTCAGCTAAATTCCATCGTTTGATATAAACCACCATTTAACTTTCTTGTCTACGTAGAAATAAAGTTTCATGCAAAATTTAAATTCAGTGGATAACATCTATATCTAGATATTTCGTTACATAATACATTCAAATTTTTACATTAATTTTGCTTCTATAGCAGCGTTTAAAAAGTAAAATATCCAATGAGTACTCCAACGCAAGAGTGCGCTGAAATAAAATCTTTAACGCTGACTTTCCTCTCTATTATTTTTTCTTCTACTCTATAAATGGAAATGCACGGTTTAATATATCACATGTTAAAACCTCACATGGTTTTGCTCAGTTTGTTTACAGATGTATGTATTCTGTTATTTTTTCGTTGCCATCACGGTTACCCATAAGAACGATGTACATATATTCACTAAACCTCAGCCGAATCCTACGGAATGACATACACCATCATCGAACTCAGTGTGCTCATCTATCTATATATCTATATATATATATATATATATATATATATATATATATATATATATCTATATATATAAAAATGAATGTTTGTATGTTTGTCCTTTATGGAATCGTGAACTATTGGACCGATCATGATGAAAATTTGTACGTATATGTATTTTTCCACGGAGAAGGTTTATAAGCTATGCCCATCCCTTTCCCGATTCAGGATTCCGCCCCACTGGTTACAGAAATACCCATAAGAAATGCATTGCAGCAAACATATGTTAACGTCTTTTCAAATTTTTAATCAGCTGTTCTTTGTAAACATATATTACACTTATAGTTTTAAGGGGAGCACTTCGTAAAAAATCTCAAAAAATTACAAATTTTTTTTTTTTTTTATTAAAGTTTGGAATTTCCCGATAACAATGGTGGTATTTAAATTTTTTTTATGATGACTAGAAGTGTCCGAAATATTTTTTTTTAAATAGGCCTGCAGGCAGTTTCGGGCCTGTAGCAGTCACACTTTGAATGGTGCTGTTATAGTACTACTTCGTTGCAGTCATGTTCATGATTTGGTTGGCAGTGACAGTTTGTTATGTCAACAACTTACACTAACCAACAAAACATCTGTTTTATAACCATTGCTTATAACCTAGGTAGCATACATGTTTTGGTTACTGACATTTTGTTTTAGAGAGTGAAAATTACGTAAATGATTATGGTTTTTTGTGAGTTTAGTGGAGAGTTCTGAGTATTTTTTGTTATAAGTGTAGTGAATTTTATAATGCCACGTTCAAAGCCTGCTTTCAAGAAACGCGTTTTCAAAGGAAATCAACATAACCCTCCAAACTAGTCCTAGGCCTAGTTTCTCAGGATCAAAGTAACAATCGAGGTACCAATTACTCCAAATGTGGATAGGCCAAGACCTCAAAGTGCATCTTCTAAGAAGGTCAGTCCTTTTTTGAAACAGTACCAATTGAATGAAAATGATGAGTCTGAAAACTGTATAGTAATATAGGATTGTTGAATGAGGCTCTTAGTAACGTTTCAGTGTGTAAAAATTGCCATGGCCAACTTGTTTACAAAGTAAAACACATTGTAGGCCTAGCATCAAAAATTATAGTCAGCTGTTCTGATTGTGAAAACACTATTACTGTGACAAACTCTGAATTAGTCAGGCCTAACACTAATCAGAATGGAGCAAAGTCTGATAGGCCTAACACATTTTATGACCTAAATCTTCGTTTGGTTTATGCTATGCGTAAACATAGGCAAAAGGTAGAGTGGCTGCGGAGGAAAATTTGCGCTTTTATGAATCTTACACCTCCGCCTTTGAGATATCATGAACATGAGCATTACTTGGGTTCAATTGCTGAGTTAGTGTGTAAGAAGTCAAATGCAAAGTGCTGTGCAAGAAGCTGTATCGGATAATGATGGTTGCAGAGACCCTCGCTATAGCTGCTGATGGCTCATGGCAGAAGCGGGGTCACCTTTCACTAAATGGGAGTGGTATCAGTGACATCTTTTTCAACCGGTAAGGTCCTAGACATCGAGATTTTTATCTAAATATTGCAGATGCACTAATAGACTAAACAACACGCATGGTGATGGCTGTATCGCAAACTTTGAAGGTTCTAGTGGAGCCATGGAAGTTGCTGGAGCAGTCGCAATTTTTCAGCGCTCGCAGGCATTGTATGAGGCTCGTTTACCTTGAATACCTTGGTGATGGAGACAGCAAGGCGTACTCCAGTGTATGCGAAGCCAAAGCCCTATGGTGATGACTGCCATAACAAAGATAGAATGCATAGGCCATGTCCAGAAACGGATGGGATCGAGATTAAAAAATCTAAAAGCTAAGACTAAAACACTCCCTGACGGCTCACGACTTGGCGGCAAGAACAAGCTAACAGATTCTGCCATTATTTCAGCTCCAAAAAATACTACGGATTGGCAATTAGACGCAACACAAACTCTGTTGAAGACATGGAAAAAAAGCCATTTGGGCAGAGTTTTTTCCATGTGATGTCTTCTAATGAAAGGCCTCAACATGGACTATGTCCAGATGATGAAGAAAACCTGGTGTAAGTACCGCAAAAGCCGTAAAATCCAATGAAAACTATGATCATGGCAGCCATTTTCACTTGCCTGAAAACCTAATGACATTTATTAAACCTATTTTTCAAGATCCTAGCCAATCCAAACTCTACTGGGCAAATGTACTAAGGGAAAAACTCAAAAATCCCAATGAGTCCCTCAACAATGTCATTTGGACCTACATACCTAAAAGAACATTTGTGGAGATTAAAACTTTGAAATTTGGCATATATGAAGCTGTTACAGCTTTTAATGATGGCTACATTGGCAAATGCAAAGTATTTCAAGAAATAGGAGTGTCACCAGGGCAGCATTTTATTACAGCAATGAAAAAAGCTTGACCGGCGGCGAATTTGGAAGGCAGCAGAGAAAGCTCAAGAAGATATAGAGAAAAAAATTAGACAGAAGAAAAACTTACTAAAAAGAAGTCTGGAGGATGAATATGAGGAGCAGGAAGGAGATCAGCCAGCCTATGCACCTGGAATGTACTGAAAAAGGTAATAAAGCAGTATTTTTTTTCCGTTTTTTGTGTTTTTCCGAAAGTTGCGGTTTTCAATACAAAAGTACATTTTTCTCAAAAAACTACAAATGGTAGGAATATATGAAATTTTTTTTTGTATGTTTGTAGCACTGTTTTACATATGTGGAACCACTAAAAACATCACATTTCACTGAGTTCAATATTTATATACATACATATACACATATTTATATAGGTTTTTGACAAGCGTTAAAACAAAAATATATAACTTTTAGGGTATATGCCAAAAAAATTTTTTTTTTGGTTTCCACGTGTTCCCCTAGAAGCCCTCTTTAAATGAAAAAAAAGAATTATGAAGATACCTCAAGTAGTTCTTGAGATAAGTGTACCTATGTTAACATTACGAAGATAGGGCGAAGTGCTCCCCTTAAAGCATAGAGTTAAGCTTAAGAGAAAACGACAAATTTTGTTTAAACTGTTTTTGCAATCACTGTTAAACATAGACTTTACTATCCAGATAATACAATTCAAATTTGGACGTAAAAAATTCACCTTTAACTGCAATATTTATTTAATATAAAACCATGCTCATGCTTGATCAGAAGAGTAATGCAGATATCATAATTACTATCTTACGTTGGCTACAAATATAAAGAATGTTATAAAATTCAACCTTAGTTTGTTTTTTTTTGACAGAAGTATGGTTCTCAAAACTCCGTGTGTACATATTCTCTCGATCGAGACAACAAAGCAAGCTCAATCGTGGGCATCGGAGATATAACTAATTTAATCTAAAATTTATTATAGTAAAACAAAAAATTTTACTAAGTAATATAAGGACTTCGGTTCTTAAGATTTGCGTGCGAAGCCGTGGGTAACAGCTAGATAGAGCAGGAATATGGTACATACCTTCATAATTACGCCCAAGAGGCTCACGATGGAACGACTATCAATTATCTCAGCAATGTTTAGAATGTGATAGAAAAAGAATAAGTGAATATAGTGTACTGTTTTCAACGGGAAATTGCGTGCGAAGCCGCGGGCAACTTTTGCAAAAAATTATTGAAATGCGCAGCAAAGCGCGCCGGGCCCGCTAGTATATATATATATATATAAATGAATGTTTGTGTGTTTGTCCTTTATGGAATGGTGAACAATTTGACTGATCGTTATGAAAATTTGTATGTATATGTATTTTTCGATGGAGAAGGTTTATATATTTTATGCCCATTGGTGTAATTCGCCACCAGGCAGTGCTACAAAACATAAAAGTTTTCAAAGCGCCTGCAAGTTATAAACAGCAATCACGACACAGTTACGTATAGTAAGTAGCCAAAAACTATTTGAAGGCGCTAAGATGGTGTATATATCTACATCGGTGTTGTAAACATAATTCGCTTGAACCAGAAGTGCTCAACCACGGGCAAAGCTTACGATAAGCGTGCGAAGCCGCGGGAAATAGATAGTTATAAATAAAACGTCATGCCGAATTTCACATCTAAAAAGTCAGTTTCTTCTTGAAGTTTGGTGCGGACAGACTGACAAAAATAAAACTTCTCAACCCCCACGTGATAGGCTTCGCTAACTCTCAGCCAACAAATAGGTTATTTTACACAATTTACTTTTATACCATGGATGGATAATTTATCAGGACAGGATCTCACAAGCTATTCATCAATAATCTTGTATGCATTTCACTTAAAAGCCAAGGAGCATGAGCATAGCTAACTGAGCATATATTACAAGACAAGTACATCACTGGAAATTATATTTATAACACATGAAATGACACACAAAGAAGCCCACACGTTTTCCTCTAGTGGAAGAACTTGCAAGTCAAAACTAATGGTACATTTTCGAAGACAATTTAATTTGGACAATAAAACCCCATTTACACTCAGGTGTGCACACGTTTATCTTAATTGCAATCTTTAAATTGTTCAATTCCGTTTGTTATTTTCTTGGAAAGAAACTCGGATTCCATCGCAAGGTGAGAGGAAGCTGAAGTAATAAAGTTAACTACACGCTTCACAACACAGCACAGTTTCAGTTCAGATAAACCCACAGTTTTGTTTTATTGCAGCTACATAATCTTTATGGTCCATCATCGTTAGGTCAGGGCCAACTAAAAGTGCGGTGATGTTGACGCAGTCTCAAAATATCCTGTAGGTATGCAGGTGTTTGTAAAACAAAGCTTTAACCATATTGTTATTTGGAATATAATAGACATCATTTCTGAAACAAATGCGTTTATACCATTTTGGACATTTCTCAGGATCTGTAATTAATTTAAACCCCTTTTCGATCATTAAAACAATCAAACTAGTCAGACGTGAGTATGTTGACAGGATAACAGGATTTCGGACTTTTGCCATCGTTATATTTTAAAAAAAGGTATAACACAATGTTTACAAAGTCTTCTTTCTGTTCTTCATTTTTGTATGTATAATACCTCCCCCACCTGACGAAGAGGATAGATTCCAATACTCGAAACGTTGTGTTATACTTTTGTAACATATATCGATGGTAAAAGTCTGAAATCCTGTTATCCTGTCAAACCTTCCATTGTCGATATCAAAATTTAAACAAAGGAATGAGTATGTTATTAAATTGCATTATTAAATTTTGATTCAACCATTTGTCTAACAATCGAACACCATTTTGTGTACCCATTAACCACACCTGTTTCCCTACCAACAGTAATGAACGCTATTAAGGAGTATCTTAAGGTTCCGTTAATATTGCTCAGCTGTTACTGCATTGGTTTAATAAGCAATCTGCACAAAGAATGCCCATTTGTAGCCATTAATTTTACTCACGGGAATGTTTCAACTGCAATCATCCAGTCAATGCCCACTTCCTTGTGTGTTTATCCCATACAGCACCGATTTTCATAACAATTTGGGGTTTTTCTACTTATCCCCTATTTGAAAGTGTTAAGTACTTATCCTCTATTTCGTGCTAGAAAGTTCTATAAGAAATAAAAATAAAAGTTTTTTTTAGGACTTTAAAAAAGGTTCTTTGAGTTTTTCCCGAAAATGGATTGGTTTTAGTTATTTTACGTGGAGACGTAAAATTTGGCGTTTCAAAATACCGATAAAATTTTAATAATGAACAATTCCGTTTATATTGGGTATGCATGTGTCATACAATACATGATTTTTTATAAGCTATACTTTTCCCTCTACAGGTTTTTGATTAAATGCTTTTTTCAGGTTATTTGCGAAAGCCCATCTGAAAACACGGTTTTCTGCCTGAGAACTGACAGTTTCACTTGCGAATAAATCTAAAAGTATTGACTTTCAGAAAAACTTCATAGAACAAAACTTGCTTAGAATTAGTCAATTTATCGATTTCCGCACTTATTTTTAGTGAAAACTTGCTCACCCCCGAGAAGAAGTGGCATCCATCTTCAGGGTAAAAGCAGCCCTGGCACAGGAGTATGGGATAAATACACAGCTTACACTTTTTACCGTAATTCACTGAACTATCAATCATACTCTGATAGCCACAAAATCAGGACACTGTTTCTGAAGATATGGAATGTTGATAATTAGTAGAATATATCAGTGGGAAAACAGGACTTAGAACTAATTTAGGTGTATGTGATTACTGTCTGGGCTACCCTAATAGTCTGCTATGTTATCCTTGGCCGTATGTTATCCAAGTAATTAGTGTTACTGACCCAATCATAATCCCTGGATACGAATTTGCTCTGAGTATCAGGGTCACATAATCCCGCCACGTCAACTTACATTTCAGTAAGTATTTCTGATACTTACATTCTGCAAACATCAGAAAGTGATGCAGGTCTTCATTTTTTTTACAATTACGTCTTTGAAGCATACGGTTCGGGCTGGAAATTAATAATGTAAAACTTCTAGAGTATCTTATTGAGAAGAGAAGTAAAGTTATTGTTTGAGAACTCGTAACTTTTCGAGTGCAACAAAATATTGAATCGACTTATTTCTTTCTCCATTGTGCTGTATTTCAATGATAATTAGACCAAAGATTATTTGCACTCTGTTCTAATGAGAATTATTGAAACAGTACAATACTGTCTAATTAATACGCCCAATGGAGGGTAAATTGGAAACCACTGTGATATAATAGTTTGTTATCTGTTACTTTTGGACGTATAACGCTCGTTTTAGGCAAACTATTATCAGAATCATTAATCATTTTTTTTTTTTTTTTCAAAATGACTTTTATCTTCTTTTGAATAATGTTTTAAAGAGTAGAAAAAGGACTTTAATATAGAAATAAATCTTAAAGTATGCTAAGCTGTAACTTACACTATTCAATAAACTGAAACGCACATTTCATTTTACAAAGCGATGCCAGTCCTATTGACCCTTCATATTGAACTTAGTGTTTTAATTAGTGCTACAAAATAATTAATTGATGTCAGTTTTCGAATATTACAAATTGTACTGTCTTTTATTGACTTTTCTTCGCAAATTACTTTTCAACAATTGTAAGAAAAAAATGCCAAGAACAGCGAAGTGGAGCGTAAAATATACAACAATACTGCAGACTGTATCCAACTGTACTTGTACTGTTATACATACCACTAACCGTATGTATTATACGCCATTATTTGTGAACTGGTGTATTGTATACCGCGCTATTTCTCAACTTGAGGGCGCAGTACCCCCCCCCCCCCCCCCGGGAGGCCTATAATATTTTCGGGGGAGGCGTCAGTCTAGTATAATAATAATAGCCAAGTAGCCAAGGGATAGCCAAGGGAAACACGGCTTGCAAGCAATACGATAATTATTACATGTCAGTTTGCTAATCAGCGATTCGTGACGCATAATTTGTTAGTGTAGTATACGGCAGTATGTTGGATCAGTAGTCATAACAACTGGGTCAGACGGGTTGTGGGATTTTTGTGGTCAGACCACTGCAAAATAAACGACTGTATAGTTATGGAGCCGTATAGCTTTATATTAAATATGGATTAATTTCTATTAACAAAATCTGTAATTCTTTTTAATGTAAAATTAACATTGCAATGTTACACTTAATATAAAATGTTGGCTATCCAGGAGTTGGAACGTCTGATTAAAATTTCTGTTGAGAAAAACCGCAAAACTTTTAAGCAGTATTAAACTGAAATGTGTACTGAAGTAGTTGAGAAAAGGCCTGTAGATATTACATATATAGGAGTTATTTTTCTTGTTTTCATTGTTATTATCCTATCTAAAATAATGAAAAATAACGAAAATGCTGTAGAAACTATGCAGTATATTAATGCACAGCGAGTGTGACGATATTTGTAATTTTGGTTACCCAGAAATTGAGACATCTGGTAATGAATTTTATTAGGAAAAATGAAGGATGTTTTAAAATAGTATTAAACTGAATTACGTACCTAAAGTAGTGGAGACAAAACGTAAATGGTTTCTAGTTAAAAAATAATATCGTTAACTTTCCTTTCCTTGTTGTTTTTTTTTTCATTTAAGCCTCAGCGTCAGCTATGCCGGCTTCGAAGTGCACTGGTTTTTTTATTTATAATTATTATTACATTTTTGGACCTCCCCGGGATTTGAACCCGTGATTTCTCGGTTAGAGAGCCGAGACTATAACCATTAGTCTACGGAGGAGGACTTTCCTCGTTGTTATTAAACATGTCTAAATAGCGAGCATGCTGTGAAAGTGACGCAGTGTTCTCGGCGGAGTCATGGAACAGCTGCAGGGAAAACTTGACTGTAATGTCTTTATTGTTAGCGGCGACTGTTTAGACCATTTATACTGTACTCTGCTCGCGTGACAGCCGGAGACACTGTCGCAGTTGTAATATAACAGTTACTTGAGCGAGGCACGGAAGTACACACATTGAACAGGTATCGGAAGTCACAGGTATAAAGTCACATAAATACCGAAATACTGAGATCAACATTATTTTAGCAAACCACAGGTACCAAAAACTTATACAAGTACGAAAAGGAGAAATTATTATTTCACAGCAAGTCACATGTCGCCAAGTAAAGTTGTCATAAGTTACAAAGAAGTGAAGAAATCATTAATATATGGTATAATTAACTAACACCTACAAATTCACAGATATTAATATGTCAAAGATAACAAAAGCAAATCATAGTTACTAAACAATTGTATAGGAATTTCAATAAAGATACTAGCAAATATTTGTGTTGATGTCAAGTAATAGGTATTTAATAGACGTGAACGCAAGTATTTCGAAATTTAACACTTAATTATTGGATGAGCGTTAGCGAATCCAATTACTCCAGGAGCAGGAAAAAATTCATTTTTGTCCACTTGTTATCTCGAAAACGAACTGTCGTATAAGTTTAAATATTGCATAAAGCTTCATATCTTGTGTCATGGTTGGCTTGAAAGTTGTGAAGTTATCTCTAACTTTCAGGGACAACTGAAACTCGACAACAATATTTTATTGCATCCTAGTGATATAGATGGTAATATAAAACTAAGCTTGTATCGGGTACACATTGTGGTGGTAGAGTTGCCCGGGGTGAAGTGGGAGGAGGGGAATGCAAAATAAAGTTACAGTCGTGGTTGGCTCGAAAGTTCTGAAGTTATCTCTAACTTTCAGCGACAACTGAAACTCGACAACAATATTTTATTGCATCCTAGTGATATAGATGGTAATATAAAACTAAGCCTGTATTGGGTACACATTGTGGTGGTAGAGTTGCCCGGGTGGAGTGGGAGGAGGGGAATGCAAAATAAAGTTACAGTCGTAGTTGGCTCGAAAGTTGTGAAGTTATCTCTAACTTTCAGCGACAACTGAAACTCAACAACAATATTTTATTGCATCCTAGTGATATAGATGGTAATATAAAACTAAGCTTGTATCGGGTACACATTGTGGTGGTAGAGTTGCCCGGGGTGGAGTGGGAGGAGGGGAATGCAAAATAAAGTTACAGTCGTGGTTGGCTCGAAAGTTCTGAAGTTATCTCTAACTTTCAGGGACAACTGAAACTCGACAACAATATTTTATTGCATCCTAGTGATATAGATGGTAATATAAAACTAAGCTTGTATTGGGCACACATTGTGGTGGTAGAGTTGCCCGGGTGGAGTGGGAGGAGGGGAATGCAAAATAAAGTTACAGTCGTGGTTGGCTCGAAAGTTCTGAAGTTATCTCTAACTTTCAGGGACAACTGAAACTCGACAACAATATTTTATTGCATCCTAGTGATATAGATGGTAATATAAAACTAAGCTTGCATTGGGCACACATTGTGGTGGTAGAGTTGCCCGGGGTGGAGTGGGAGGAGGGGAATGCAAAATAAAGTTACAGTCGTGGTTGGCTCGAAAGTTCTGAAGTTATCTCTAACTTTCAGGGACAACTGAAACTCGACAACAATATTTTATTGCATCCTAGTGATATAGATGGTAATATAAAACTAAGCTTGCATTGGGCACACATTGTGGTGGTAGAGTTGCCCGGGGTGGAGTGGGAGGAGGGGAATGCAAAATAAAGTTACAGTCGTGGTTGGCTCGAAAGTTCTGAAGTTATCTCTAACTTTCAGGGACAACTGAAACTCGACAACAATATTTTATTGCATCCTAGTGATATAGATGGTAATATAAAACTAAGCTTGCATTGGGCACACATTGTGGTGGTAGAGTTGCCCGGGGTGGAGTGGGAGGAGGGGAATGCAAAATAAAGTTACAGTCGTGGTTGGCTCGAAAGTTCTGAAGTTATCTCTAACTTTCAGGGACAACTGAAACTCGACAACAATATTTTATTGCATCCTAGTGATATAGATGGTAATATAAAACTAAGCTTGTATTGGGCACACATTGTGGTGGTAGAGTTGCCCGGGGTGGAGTGGGAGGAGGGGAATGCAAAATAAAGTTACAGTCGTGGTTGGCTCGAAAGTTCTGAAGTTATCTCTAACTTTCAGGGACAACTGAAACTCGACAACAATATTTTATTGCATCCTAGTGATATAGATGGTAATATAAAACTAAGCTTGTATTGGGCACACATTGTGGTGGTAGAGTTGCCCGGGGTGGAGTGGGAGGAGGGGAATGCAAAATAAAGTTACAGTCGTGGTTGGCTCGAAAGTTCTGAAGTTATCTCTAACTTTCAGGGACAACTGAAACTCGACAACAATATTTTATTGCATCCTAGTGATATAGATGGTAATATAAAACTAAGCTTGTATTGGGTACACATTGTGGTGGTAGAGTTGCCCGGGGTGGAGTGGGAGGAGGGGAATGCAAAATAAAGTTACAGTCGTGGTTGGCTCGAAAGTTCTGAAGTTATCTCTAACTTTCAGGGACAACTGAAACTCGACAACAATATTTTATTGCATCCTAGTGGTATAGATGGTAATATAAAACTAAGCTTGTATTGGGTACACATTGTGGTGGTAGAGTTGCCCGGGTGGAGTGGGAGGAGGGGAATGCAAAATAAAGTTACAGTCGTGGTTGGCTCGAAAGTTGTGAAGTTATCTCTAACTTTCAGGGACAACTGAAACTCGACAACAATATTTTATTGCATCCTAGTGATATAGATGGTAATATAAAACTAAGCTTGTATTGGGCACACATTGTGGTGGTAGAGTTGCCCGGGGTGGAGTGGGAGGAGGGGAATGCAAAATAAAGTTACAGTCGTGGTTGGCTCGAAAGTTCTGAAGTTATCTCTAACTTTCAGGGACAACTGAAACTCGACAACAATATTTTATTGCATCCTAGTGATATAGATGGTAATATAAAACTAAGCTTGTATTGGGCACACATTGTGGTGGTAGAGTTGCCCGGGTGGAGTGGGAGGAGGGGAATGCAAAATAAAGTTACAGTCGTGGTTGGCTCGAAAGTTCTGAAGTTATCTCTAACTTTCAGGGACAACTGAAACTCGACAACAATATTTTATTGCATCCTAGTGATATAGATGGTAATATAAAACTAAGCTTGTATTGGGCACACATTGTGGTGGTAGAGTTGCCCGGGGTGGAGTGGGAGGAGGGGAATGCAAAATAAAGTTACAGTCGTGGTTGGCTCGAAAGTTCTGAAGTTATCTCTAACTTTCAGGGACAACTGAAACTCGACAACAATATTTTATTGCATCCTAGTGGTATAGATGGTAATATAAAACTAAGCTTGTATTGGGTACACATTGTGGTGGTAGAGTTGCCCGGGGTGGAGTGGGAGGAGGGGAATGCAAAATAAAGTTACAGTCGTGGTTGGCTCGAAAGTTCTGAAGTTATCTCTAACTTTCAGGGACAACTGCAACTCGACAACAATATTTTATTGCATCCTAGTGGTATAGATGGTAATATAAAACTAAGCTTGTATTGGGCACACATTGTGGTGGTAGAGTTGCCCGGGGTGGAGTGGGAGGAGGGGAATGCAAAATAAAGTTACAGTCGTGGTTGGCTCGAAAGTTCTGAAGTTATCTCTAACTTTCAGGGACAACCTGAAACTCGACAACAATATTTTATTGCATCCTAGTGGTATAGATGGTAATATAAAACTAAGCTTGTATTGGGCACACATTGTGGTGGTAGAGTTGCCCGGGGTGGAGTGGGAGGAGGGGAATGCAAAATAAAGTTACAGTCGTGGTTGGCTCGAAAGTTCTGAAGTTATCTCTAACTTTCAGCGACAACTGAAACTCGACAACAATGGTCGGCTTATCCCAGTGGCGTCGATGTGAGACTCTCTTCTACGTTTAGTATTTTTTTTTCGCCTGTGACTGTTGTGGCTAAATATTATTACTTATATTATAAATACTGTTATTATTAACTTCCGGCACAGTTGGCAAACTACGATGTGCTGTGTGCTCACTAAATGTATAATTGATGATACATTAACAGCCTTGACAGTTAATTTTAACAACACTGATGGTATGACAACATTTTTTTATTTAACTTTTAATATTAGATTGTATTGTCTATAAACACGTTATTTATTTTCTATGTTAAGTAATAACCTTGATAAACAGTATTAATGTAAACGATAACCGTTCATTTTATAATTCAAATTAAAACTTTATGTTGTGACATAAACAATAACAATATTATACAAATCAATAAGCGATGCTGTCATGTTGAAAGTTTTGTCAAACTGAATTCAGAGCAAATTGAATACGACTAGGGCAAATTTTAAAAAATCAGTTAGAAACTATATTTGTTAATTTGTTCCTTCTTACTGAATGATATTATAGCATAATTCGGAAAAAATTTGTATGGACAATATTTTGAAACGTTACAAACGCTACATAAGAAATTTATGTAACTGCATATCAAAACATAACATGTAAGTGAGTAAAAGAAATTGTATAATTTATTTTTATAATTCCGAGACCTTGTCCCATTTTTCTGCGATAACTAATAACTTAGGCACACAGTTACATAGTTCCGCTAGAAAAGTTTGAACATTAGCTATATTGAAACATCAAGATGTATGTATGTAAGATGTATTGTATATAGTTATGGTTAACGATTTAGTTTCTTGTGTAAGCTCAAAATCTATAATGTTTGCAGCCTTGGTCACATCACTTATCAATCGCTTCCTTGTAGATAGAGACTAATAGCTTTCTTATACTAGTGAATGACTGGTACAGAGCCAACAAGTTTTCGATGAATGTAGAGAAAACAAAAAAAATCGTTTTGATTTTAGTAATGAAATGAATGACTGGTACAGAGCCAACAAGTTTTCGATGAATGTAGAGAAAACAAAAAAAATCGTTTTTATTTTAGTGATGAAATGAATGAATGAATGAAATGAATGAAATGAATGAAATGAATGAAATGAATTAATGAATGAAATCAAATGGGAAAAAGCATTTTTTTAAAGAGGCGGGATAAAGCTATCAAGCCCTCTCTATCACTCAACCTCATATCGTATGCTGTAAATGTACAATAGTATGATACAAACTGTGGTAAATTATTAACTTATACTTCAAATAGAAACTAATACAGCTGCTTAACCTATACAAAATTAAAAGGAATTAAAAGTAAAAATCCATATATTGAAATGAATTCAAAACTTAAAATACAAAAGAAAAGTTTACATTATATATAGTAATAAATACAAGAAAATTCAAAATTAGGAACAAGACTCAAAGAAATATTCAATCACTCTAACACACCGACTGATCACATTACCATAACAAGCAACACCACCCGTCACCCCACAGGCCCCCAGCGGCAAGCCCGTAACCCCCGCCCCACAGGCCCCCAGCGGCAAGCCCGTAACCCCCGCCCCACAGGCCCCCAGCGGCAAGCCCGTAACCCCCGCCTCACAGGCCCCCAGCGGCAAGCCCGTAACCCCCGCCCCACAGGCCCCCAGCGGCAAGCCCGTAACCCCCGCCCCACAGGCCCCCAGCGGCAAGCCCGTAAACCCCCGCCCCACAGGCCCCCAGCGGCAAGCCCGTAACCCCCGCCCCACAGGCCCCCAGCGGCAAGCCCGTAACCCCCGCCCCACAGGCCCCCAGCGGCAAGCCCGTAACCCCCGCCCCACAGGCCCCCAGCGGCAAGCCCGTAACCCCCGCCCCACAGGCCCCCAGCGGCAAGCCCGTAACCCCCGCCCCACAGGCCCCCAGCGGCAAGCCCGTAACCCCCGCCCCACAGGCCCCCAGCGGCAAGCCCGTAACCCCCGCCCCACAGGCCCCCAGCGGCAAGCCCGTAACCCCCGCCCCACAGGCCCCCAGCGGCAAGCCCGTAACCCCCGCCCCACAGGCCCCCAGCGGCAAGCCCGTAACCCCCGCCCCACAGGCCCCCAGCGGCAAGCCCGTAACCCCCGCCCCACAGGCCCCCAGCGGCAAGCCCGTAACTCCCGCCCCGAAGCGTTGCACGATACTCAATATATCTAATATCATCAGGGAGAGCGTTCCAAAAGTGACAAGCCTGAACAATAAACAACCTATTTGAAGTATTTTATCGATGAATTGGAATTGACAGTAATGTGGCTCGCCTTCTTGTAGATCGTTCACTGATATCAGAGATAAAGTTGAAATGATCGGACAGATAAACAGGATATTTTGTTTTGATAATTAACTGTAGAATATAAAGAGTGCAGAATTTACGTAGTTTATGAAGTTTCATGAGTGACCACTACTGAAAATATTGTGTAACTTGATCAAGACGTCTGAGATTAAAAATAAATCTAATACAATAGTTCTGAGCACGCCAGCGTCAGACTCCAGAGTCTGCTCAATTCTCAACGGTCACGTCATTCATCTCAACGTCACAGCAATCAAAGTATAAGAGTCTTAATAAGCATATCCTTAAAATTGAATGGCAGGTACAAGGCAAACCGCTCCAAACTGTGAATGCCAGCAGAGACTCTTCTGCACGTTATCGTAACTTGGTCAGTCCATTTGAGATTTATTTTCACAGTGAGTGCGAGATTTTACAGTTTGCTTTGGTAATTAAGTTTACGTTTCGGTGCGGTGCGGTATCAAAATTAATTCCCCTCCTGACACTTTGCCAACCATCGAATAAACTATACTTTTTAATTTGATAAGGGGGATTGATCCACACTCTTTACTCACACTGTATACTAAATTTTAATTAACAAAACGTTAGAAGAACAATGTAAGAATTACGCCAGTATTTAGAACATTGGGAATTGTTAATATCCACCATTACTACATAAGTGTGTTTCGAGTAACTTCGTTCGCGTCAACAGTAATGTCATAATCCAAATAAATTATACATCCATACTATATCATAATTTCTAATCATTTTGAAGGAGGCTTTAATAAGCGGCCTACACTGGTTATTCTATTGTTATTATCGAACGACTCGATATATTATGAAACTTCGATATCGTATAGTAATCGTACGTAACAGTATTTATAATACATTAAAACAAGAATAATACATTAAAACAAGAATAATACATTACAACTTTAATAAAGAGAAATTTAGCAATAACATTACAAAATAACAAAACCAACTATGGTCTACAAATCGGAAAAAACGTTACAATACTTACAGATTGCCCGGATAGCAGTGATCACCCACTTTTTTAAATAGAGGAAAGTATTCATGAGCCAAACCCACATGTGTATATCGAAATCTCTCACATACTTTCCTCATATTGATCGCCATTTTTAAATAGAGGAAATTATTCATGAGCCAAACCCACATGTGTATATCGAAATCTCTCACATACTTTCCTCATATTGATCGCCATTTTTAAATAGAGGAAAGTATTCATGAGCCAAACCCACATGTGTATATCGAAATCTCTCACATACTTTCCTCATATTGATCGCCATTTTTAAATAGAGGAAAGTATCATGAGCCAAACCCACATGTGTATATCGAAATCTCTCACATACTTTCCTCATATTGATCGCCATTTTTAAATAGAGGAAAGTATTCATGAGCCAAACCCACATGTGTATATCGAAATCTCTCACATACTTTCCTCATATTGATCGCCATTTTTAAATAGAGGAAAGTATCATGAGCCAAACCCACATGTGTATATCGAAATCTCTCACATACTTTCCTCATATTGATCGCCATTTTTAAATAGAGGAAAGTATCATGAGCCAAACCCACATGTGTATATCGAAATCTCTCACATACTTTCCTCATATTGATCGCCATTTTTAAATAGAGGAAATTATCATGAGCCAAACCCACATGTGTATATCAAAATCTCTCATATACTTTCCTCATATTGATCGCCATTTTTAAATAGAGGAAAGTATCATGAGCCAAACCCACATGTGTATATCGAAATCTCTCACATACTTTCCTCATATTGATCGCCATTTTTTAAATAGAGGAAAGTATCATGAGCCAAACCCACATGTGTATATCGAAATCTCTCACATACTTTCCTCATATTGATCGCCATTTTTAAATAGAGGAAAGTATCATGAGCCAAACCCACATGTGTATATCGAAATCTCTCACATACTTTCCTCATATTGATCGCCATTTTTAAATAGAGGAAAGTATCATGAGCCAAACCCACATGTGTATATCGAAATCTCTCACATACTTTCCTCATATTGATCGCCATTTTTAAATTCTCCAACAATTTTGTTACTTCGTGCTATTTATTTTTTACATTTAAAAACTACTATGACTAACACTGAAATCATATGTTTAAAAAATAATATTTAATTATTCATTCGGATATAAAAACAATCAATCCATTCGATAATAACAATCGTAGAACGAATGTAGACCGCACATTAAAGTCTACCCTTATTTTGTTAATTATGATTAATTAATTAAAAATAAACTTCACGTATCGCAACTTTACCCAAAATATAGTATAGTTTACGCCATATTTTATTACTCAAGGCTAAATTAAGTTAAACCACTGTTTCCAACTCCCTGTGGCGTTTTACACCTTGTTTTATCTGTTCACGTTGGCACGTAACTGAGGTTTGCGCTTCATTGGTTCAATTAACTCTGTAATTGTCTTCCTCCTACCTCACCTAGGCGCTAAATTTCTAAATTGCTCTGTTCAATTAGCAGATCAATACACCACTAATCCAGTCTCAGCGATGTAACTCTTTTGTATAAAATTACATGATTCTAGCGAGGGTCACTAATTAGCAAAATATCATTAATGTAACATAATTTATGGCTGTCAAGCATGAACAAAACCTTTTTGGTTCTCTTAAGAAAATAAGCTCAGAAATTGGACTTAATCCTAAAAGGACCTTTGCAATGCTTCCGGAGTGACAGGATATTCTGGATCAGTAAGGTCGGGGTAGGGGCCGCCTCCTGTCAAATCCATGAGGCATGTTTTTAGGCATTAATCTCAGTCATGTTTCCCTGAAAGAAGAGGAAGCCAGCTCTGTATTAGCATCTCCAGTCAAAGCAGGCAATGAGTGAATGCCCTATTTCTAGGCTAGCAACAGCCCTTAAACCTTAAGGCCCCTCACCTACTTAAAGTCATCTCGCAGTAGACTAGACCTATCGATCTACCCTTGCACCGCAATATCTCTCATTTGCGGTTAGTGATGTACCGCTCCTGGACATCCACAAGGTTGTTCAGATTTAAGAGACATGTCGTTTTTTACCAGTGTAGGCTTTAATAAGCCAGCCAGAATTTGACCCTCCTGGGCAGAGCTTGATAAGTGGTTATCAAAATTACACAAATAAGAAACATTTCAGTTGCTGTTAAATTATGAACTTTTGAAAAATTACTCCACGTCAGAAGAAAGAAATGTTTGTGTGAAGGAATATATAATATTTCGATTGAAAGTGGTCAGCCAAAACAAAAAATTAATTACTGACAATCTGATAGGGGCTCGTATTTACTTCTCTCGGATCAAAAAGTATAGAAACACTAGTTTAAAAATTGACAGCAAACTAGCGTAGTCAGGTCCAAGAACCTGTTGGTCTAGCTGGGTCGGGCGATTCGCGAGGGGTTTCGTGGGGGCCGAGGTTCGATCGGCGAATAGGTTTGCATATTTTGTGCAGTTGACCCTTGGTGGGGCGGCGTCGGAGGGTAAGGCGGGCGCTCCTCGTCCCTTGGTAGGTCAAAGACACTGGCACGTGGTTCTGACGAGAGGTTCAGACACAGCAAACCACCTCGACATGTCGCGTCCAGTGAACCAGCTAGGCCGATGTTAAGGGATGTCCCGGTGGGTGTCCCTTGGTGGTGGTAGTTAGTAGGCTCCCAGGGGCCATAACGTGGACGTGGTGGCGGCTTCCAGGAGAACGGCTTGAGGTCCCCTGCCGGTGGAAGTTGGTCTTCCGGCAAAATCATCAAGTCCCAGGTGTTTTCGCATTGAGGTCCCCATCGACAAGTGCAGGAAAGCCAGGTCGCAGCAGGCAGTCGAGGCAGTGCGGTTGGAGCAACCCCTCTGTGGCGGTTGTAGACGGGAAGCTATTCTCTAGCTTCCGTCCCGGGTAGCTTGACGGCAACTCGGGTGATTTTTTAGTCCCTGGGGATGGAAACTGCAACCAATAGGCACATGAGTCACGCTCGTGAACTAAGACTGCCGAGCCATCCGCGGGCCGGATTCCGGCAGCTGTCTATCAGTGCGATACACCTGGAAATTTGGGAATGTTTTGAAGGAGTCCGTCTGGCCGCTGAAGTGGGTCCTCCTGGAGTGAGACGAACGTCCCACGTCCATGTCCTGGAGAAGCTGACTGAGTTCCAAGCCTCTTGTCAGCAAGCCCGTTGGCATTCCAGCTGATGAAGGCGCCAAGCTTTACGCCATGGTTTTGGGGGGGGGAGGAGCCACAGCAAGTCCAATGGCCGTGACATCAATTTGACACCATGTTGGTAAGCTGGGCGATAATTTCAGAGATCCCTCGCCTTTGAGTTCTTGAGGCATGGAGGGTGGCAGGTGAATTTCTTATGTTTCGCTTCACAGGAGGGCGGCGGGGTAGAGTCCTCTGAGTTGGGGATAGTTGGGGGGTTTCGGGGCTTCAGTGGCGCGTGGTCCGGGGTTTAGGCAGCAGCGGACGGGGCGGCTTCCAGTCCTTGGGGCCTCTCTGGTTGCTGTACCTTCGATGGAAGGCGAGGCTCCGAGCCGGAGGGCTTTTTTCTCCCAAGAGACGGGTCCCTACGTTTTGCCCGGGTTTTCCGTGTAGGGCGGTGGCGGCGCCTTTTTCACCATCTGGAATTTCCTCTCCTGGTTTGGTGGTTGAGGACGTCAGGGACATACTTTTCCGAGCGACTGCTGGGCCAGGGTTTTCCCCGCGGTCTCGGCAGCTCAGCCCTGGCAAGGTGTTGGGATCTCTGCGATGTCTTGGCTTACCGTTTCGCATAGGAGAGCTGCCGCTCACGTCTTGTAGCCGTCCCGCAGCCCTATAGCTGGCCGAGTGGGCCTCGCCGCAATTGCAGGCACCTTGCCCGGGGTGGATGACCTCCTTCAGGCAAAGGCTTGCAGGGTGGGCCCTCGCCGCATCGGACGCAACGCAATGTCCCGGTGGCAGTGGCTGGAACCGTGTCCGTAGTCCCTTGGCATCGGTGGCACTGATCTGTCCTCCGGGTTCCGGGTATACTTCCTAATCTCCAGTTTGGCAGGAAGAATACACTCTGCAATTGTAGAATGTCCCGTGGGGGGGGTCTCAGGCCCATCGCCAATCCCGGCAGTGGTGATCAGCCACCAGGCCTGGTTGGCTGGCCGCTCCTGGGCTTTATAATTTAGCCCTCCACGATACCATAAGCCATGTCTATGGAGACTCGGCCACGATCTCCTCAGGACCAGAGTGGAAGGCAGGTCCTCTGACCACCACCTTCAGATGGCGCCTCGGTATGCCATAAGCGAAGTGCGGAACTACAGATTTTTGCAGGTATCGCTGTAAGGACCTAAAGTGGGGGGCTAACATACGAGTTTTGAGTCGGCCAGTGTCCCTGGCCGTGCACACTGCTACGAGGTCGGCCTCCTAGGAGCTGCTTCAGGGTCACTGCGTGGCTGTCCCCATCCCTTTTTGGACGTCCTGTATGACGGGCGGAAATGCGTGGGCCCACGGTCCCACCTCCCCAGTTCCGAGTCGAACAGTGTCGTCCTTTCTCGGCTCTTCTGGGGAATTGCCCGGGGTAGAGGCCGCCTGTCGCTTTCCGCAGAGACGCTTTTTGGGTCCGGCAGGGATGGCTCAGAGAGAGTCCCCCAGGCGAGGCCGAGTCCGTAGAACAGGGCCACTTGGGTGGAAGAAGCCCCCGGTGAGTTGGGGTGGCCTTTAAGAAGGCCTTTTTGGGCAGGTTGACCGACGCAGGTTTTCCTGTCCTCTCGGTCGCCGCACCCTGGCAGCTTTCCGGGATTGTCCGGAACTTCACCCGGGCCTGACATGTCCCGGTGGGAATAATTTTTTGCTTGCCTAAGCCAGCATGCAGAGTGCTGGGATCCGCTTGCCGGCGTGCTGACCGGTTGCGGGCTGCACCTGGCACTCCAGTTCGCACAATGGCAGGTCTCCGGTAAATTCCCGGACTTCACCCGGGCCCCCTGTTTTCTACTGGTCCCGGGTGGTGTCTAGATTGGCTGGGTTGAACCAGCTGGGCGAACCGGGGCAACAAGTTTCCCGGTGCGGTAAAGGTGGCCTTTACAAAAGGCCTTTTTGGGCCTTTGACCGGCGGCCAGGTTTTTCCCTGGCCTCCTGGGCGCTGCTCCTGGCAGCTTTCGGGGTAATCCCGACTTCACCCGGCCCTGTTCCTTACTGCTCCGGGTGGTGTAGATTGGCTGGGTTGAACCAGCTGAGGCATCCCGGGGCACAAGTTCCCGGTGCGGTAGGTGGCCTTTAACAAAGGCCTTTTTGGGCCTTTGACCGCGCAGGTTTTCCCCTGGCCTCTGGGCGCTGCATCCTGGCAGCTTCGGGGTAATCCCGACTTCACCCGGGGCCTTGATCCGCCGTCCCCGGGTGGAATGGTGTTTAGCTCGGGTCGTCCAGCGTGGATGGTCCCGGGCCTTTTAGAAGGGCCTTTTTGGGGCAGACAGCCTAGGCCCGCTTGGTAAGCGCCGCGCAGTACCCCAGTAGTGTCGCCAGCGTTCGGTAAACCGGTTCCGCCCATCTGGAACTCTGCCGGGTCGAATCCCTCTTCTTCCATCTCTTCTTTGCCGTGGTCGACTTGGTCGCTCTAGAAGGTCAAGTATAGTCTCCCGCAGTAGACAAGACCATCGATCTACCCTTTGCACGCAATATCTCCTCATTTGCGTTAGTGATGTACCGCTCCTGGACATCCACTACAAGGTTGTTCCAGATTTAAGAAACAAATCGTTTTTTTTAAAAGTGTGGTTTAATATAAATCAGCTCGAATTCGAACCCTCCTGGGCAGAGCTTGATAAGTGGTTGTCAAATCAACAACAAATAAGAAACATTTCAGCTGCTCTTAAGTTATGAACTTTTGAAATATTAACTCTACGTCAGAAGAAAGAAATTTCTTGTGCTGATGGTAATATATAATATTTTCGATCGAGAAGTAGTCAGGCAAACAAAATAATATATTACTGACAATCTATAAAGAAGATTGGTAAAGAAAAGTTTCTGTTTGTTCTAACCGCTGTGGTTTACAGCTGATAGAAGTGGTCAATAATAAATCAGCTGTTTAATGCCACTTACATATTTAAAACATTTTAGGGAAATACCTCCTGTACGCTATTTTTTTTGCTCCTACCTTAGTTTATTGCACAGTTCCAGAAAAACGGTTATCTGATCCGGTTTTGAAAAGTTTAGAACTTTAAACAACACTTTAAAAGTTAAATTACGAACTTCCCTTTGACCTTTTGATCACAAAGTCAATAGTGCTCTTGTTTAGGCTAAGAAGAAACTATGTACCACGTTTCAAGTCTCTAGGGGCTTTCTATCGAGAATTACCGACGGGCGGACAGACTTTCAGATGACGACACAATTTGAAGAAAGTACTTTCGGGTCCTTAATACAAGATTGCATTTAATCCAATTGCTTCCCAGAACATAAGATTTGAAGTAAAACTCGATTGATAGATTGATAACTTTGCAGTGAATAAAGTTACAAACAATAAAACTACACCGTTACAAGTATAATCACAATAGTTTATCGTATTTTTTACGATGAAAAAAATTGGAGAAGTAGCAGGATTTATAAGGACATTTTTACTAATTAAACTCTAAAAAAATAAAATGCTTTAATTTAGTTCAACTTTCCTAATTAAAGTAATTAGTTTTAATTTAAATAAATCTTTTTTCATAAGAAAACATACGTAATATGATTTAATAACATAAAAGTTTATTGCTTAAACAAATCTAAGGCTCTACTTTAGTAACTGCATTGTTATTATCGTGCTTCCACATTTACAGTAAACTGTGGTTCAAAAGTGACTTTTGTCATGAATTATGATACAAGTCCTGATTGTTTTCAAAGTAATAAACTAACGCTCGTTCTATCTCCACAAAAACGGCGCAGTTTATGTTATGTACTTCATAATCTTAACCACTGAAGAAGGTTTGCTGACCAAATATTTCTATTTTCCTTTGGCTAAGGTCCCGAAAAACAATTTTATACGTTATATCAATGATGTAGTTTACTTTTATTTAAATTTAAACAATTTTTCAAGTATACTATACAAAAAAGCAAACTATAGTATGAAAGAAGTATCATTACTATTTCTTGACGCTTTTTAAATAAACTCGGTGTTGATAAATTCAACTTTGTATAAACGAAATGGTTAAAAATATGAAGCGACACTTTTCCTTTGTTATAAATTTAAAAATTAAAGACAGATGAGTTACAGTGAGACCACTAGATTAAGGGTGACTTTTGAGTCTTTCGGCTTACGCTGACCCTGACCAGACTCTGTTAAAACATTTATTTATGTTTTTGATTTTTTTTGTGTATCAAGCTAAGAAAAATACAAGGTTATAAAAAAAATATTATCAATTCATATTTTTTACTTTTTTTCATACCCTCCCATTACGATCTCCGCTATGCGGCTAATGATCGAGATCTTTTTTGGAGAAATTTTCTTTATCGATTCCTAGAAAAAACCAGACTTTGTTTTTAAAAAATAGAAATTTGCTCTCGATTCCTAGACTAATAGAATAATGTGGAATAATTAATGAATTCATTAACAAAGTACCATTTTATCTTTTTGTTTAAGAGTGAGGATTTAATTAAATTATTCACCCCTGAGCTACCCTCTAAACTTCCCTCTCTTGACACCACAGAACACTCTAGCTGACATTGTTTCGCTCCTTACCTCAGGCAAGCCCTTTGAAAACTCGATATGAGGGTGTGCTATCCTGTATATCACTGCCCTCCCTCAACAAAACGGATTACAGAGTTCTAGCACTATTGCGTTACTGGAGCACGACTCTAACACAGTTCTCAGGTTCTGTCTCAGATAGAAGAGACTATGTCTGGAACGTTCACAACGCCGCAGTTGGGGGGATGGTGATCGACAAATATAAATTTCAAGAAGTTTCTTTGGCCTCTTAAGAATATATTTATTTTAAAGTAAATAGAAAGACGTTTGGAAATACGGTTATTGATAAACGTTGTATTATACACGAATATACATTAACATTGCTTCTCTTGTCTACATTGTCCCTTTTAATGAATGACTAAAACGTTAATTTCTGAACATTTTCCAAAAGCAGTAGTATACCTGTATAAACATTGTCAGGGGGGCTAGGGCCATTTTCTATTGTATACGCACATAAGATTTTTTATAGATAGATACTCGCAACTTTCCTCTAAGAGAGAAACCGATCGTCACCCGCCCTAGTTTTGTGGAGGTCGAAATGAGAGGGTATCAAAAGGGTTAAAAATACAAGGTATGAATTTTTATCTCAAATCATATTTCTAAGCTTATCACGCTTTAAACTAAACGTCAGACACGTAAATAAATTGAATTTTCAGTTTAGCTCCAGTTCACTTGCCTTTTATTGCAGCGTCTGATATCTGAAACTGTCTCAGACTTGACTCCTGGAAATTGGTGATAAGTTTACATCGTTTCGATATCAGATCTTTCGTTTTGAGCTTCTTCGTCGTCGACTTTATTGGATCTCTTCAGACGAACATGACTCCAGATTCCATGAGTGAAGTCTGAAACAGCGTCAGATACCAGACGCTGAAATAAAAGGAAGTTGAACCGGAGCTAAACTCAAAATTTAATAAGTCTAGTCTACTACGGAGGAGGTCTGTTGGAGTGAGTGGAGCTCCCTCCGTGTTAAACACAGTTGCTATCCTGGACATGAGGGACTGCTGGCTCCTGTCGACTTGACTGGAGAGGCTGGATCAAACTTACCATCTCATTCTTCTATGGTGTCATGACAGATATACAGCTCACTATCCCTCTTCATGGGATCTGGACAGTAGGCTCTTCACCCTAGTCTTACCGTCCCGTTTATTTATTTTGAATAAAAAAATTAATAATATTTATTTGTTATTCATTTTCGTTTACAATATTTGAAGCGCGCAGATAAACATATAACATGTCAATGTATGTTGGATAAATTACGCTACATTAAAATCAATAGATATAATCTCCTAAATTAAAATTACACATCCATGTAATAAAAACCATATAAATAACGTACGTCTCATTAAGAAAAAAAAACTCAGAAACACTGTAATAAGCTCGGGCAGTCAGATGTTGTTTTAGGGCACTTCTGAATTTGATAAAAATGCATTTCAACTTGAACAAGAATTTTATGTCTAGTGTATGCTCCCCGCTCATGTAATGTTAGATGACAGATTGGATATTGTGTTCTGACATGTTCTAACCGGTAGTGATGAAGAACTTGGTTATTATGAATGGTACTAATAATTAACCTTTAAAATTATAGGAGTTCGGAAATTAAATACAAGGCAGAGTAAATATGTCATATTATTGTAACACTTGTTGCATTTTCCTTGTTCTGAAACATTTTAACTGAAACATGATTCTAACAATACTTTTTTGAGTTTTAAAAACTGTGTGTGAGTTTACTGAGTTGCCACATAACATCACTCCATACCTCCTCAGATAGAAGTGCACGTATGCGTAATTAAAGTTAATACGATTAGTTACGCTTAAGACTCCCAAGTTAAAGCACGTGAAGCGTAGTTTACCTACTAAAAAAGTAACATGAGACTATAGCTGTCTACTACTACACCTAAAATCCTTGCAGAAGACATCAATCAACTCTATATCTTCACATATAAGGTTTCCTCAAAATTTGATCTCGTACAAACGTTAATGACTTGACTTTTTGTTCTGTTTCCATATGAGTAAAACTAAAGGTTTGCTTCACCTGAAGCTACAGAAAATAAAGTTTTGAGGTCTTCTTGATATGAATGTGTATCTGTTACTGTGGTAAAATCAGCAAATAGAAAGTATTATACTTAGGGCAAGGTATTTGGGAGGACGTTAATGTATAACAAAAATAAAACTGGGCCCAATACCGATCTCTGTGGAACTCCATGAGTTACTAGTTCCCGAGACGACCGGACTGAGATTCCGCCAACAGATCTAGGCTAATGACTCGCTGTTTCCTGAAGGTTAAATAGGAATATACTGCCACTCTGGAACCAATCATAAATATCCTTTTAGGACTAAGCTTCTTGTCCTAAGCGAACAAAATAAGAAAAATGTAAAGTTTCTTGTAACTTTAACAATGTCAAATGCAAAAAAAACCTGTTATCATTCCAAGATGGTGTTATTAGAATCAGTATTACACTTTCGAAATAGAATTATCTTCACGAATGATTGTATTGCAGCGTTTACTTTGCAATGTAATCCAAATCATCCAACGCTAAAACTCCATCTCTATGTGAGTGCCAATGATTACGTTTCATCCCCTCTGTCGATGATCATATGGAGTTTGTGGCAAACCTCATTACTGTCAACCACCTGTCTTTTTTCTACAGACCAACTTATATTGTGTGTAACTCTGTACACCGCATCACATACAGTATAGTGACTTTTAATTAGAAGTCAACATTATGAACACTAAATCTGCATGATCTGGAAATCTAAAACCTTTCACTTGCATTTCCTAACATTGAACGAATACAACTGATTCTAATATAGACATTTTGAAATAATCTTAATGTGGGATTACAAGGATGTCCACGCTGTTGTCGTCACGTCACTCACATTCGTCAATGTATATGTATTCTTCCTGTGCGATTAAACATTATTCAGGTTCATTAAAATTAAAATTTCGTTAACGATTATTCAAAAAGTGTTGCTAGAAACATTATCAGTATTTTCAAGAAAAGATCATTGTCGCAGTTTTATGAACAGCTGATTTAAATTTCTTACCGATAAAAAATCAACTATTTTGTTTTTAAATAGTACATGAAATTTAACTGTTCTTTCATATAACCATTTTGTTGAGTTTTTGGCTTCATTTACTGTAATGTACTTAAACTACTGTTATAACATTTAAAACACCTTGAAATAATAGTATTGTTTACTACAGTCAGAAATATGTAACGAAAAAATATTTGTTTCGTCTGCAAAAGATGAACAAAATGAGACTCAGAGTGTCTTATGTTTTCGTTTAAAATGTTGAGATATGATAATTTTGTATTTATCAAACTTTTTAATTGGACCACAAGGCTAAAATTTTAATTTTCATTCCAAAATTACCTTGAGTTTATTGTGAAAATGTTGATATCTTCACAACTGCACTCATTACGGTTTTCGGCCGCTATTTTAAAATAAAAAGTTTTTTCATACAAAATTGTTTGCTTACCTTTAAAATTATTTGTAATATTATGTTTAATTTTAAAACACCCTGAGAATCTCAATCAAAACTCAGACATACGGATGCATGACACATTCTGTACTTGAAATACAATGAGCAAATATAAACTGTGCTGAAATCTTAATATTGTGTCCAATTCACTATTCTGTTATATTCAGTTCTCCGGCAGTCGATTTAAAACATCTTATAGGAATCAAACATTGCCTTCATACACCATGTTTTAAAACAACATGCAATAAATATAAATGTAGTCTTTATCCATTTAATTACATTTACATTACTATAATGCTGTGTACTTATTACAATTTGGTACAAAATTAAAACTTAAATAATAAAAAATTTTGTTGATCAACGTTATTGTGTTTGATGTTAAACTGTACACTAGTGTTAGTGATGAAAAAGTGATGATCACAGAAACATCACATGCAACTAAACTAAAACGAACCAATGCACACTTTTGTGCTAATCACGTAGTTAAGCCCACTCATATCGCTGCGGAATATTCATTATAAAAGGTCACTTTACCAATATAAGTACCAATTATATGATATTTTAATTTTAGTATTACTAGGTATAATGAATAATTAAATCAAACAGAGTTCAAACATTTACTCGATATGAACCTTTTGCAGATTAAAAATAAATTCAAACATTCTTTTGTGGAGCCACTGGTTTATTAAAACCGAATGATCAATAATGATCGTACATCAATACGATATTACAATCGATACAGCCGATTGTCGATATTACTGAGGTCGAGACTTGTTGTTGTCTCTTGTCAATTTGCTCAATTAATCCTACATTGTAAAGCAATAGAGCTCTCCCAGGGGGCGGTGGTTACTGATGAGGGGGTTTGAAGGGCAAGGTTAAGGATGAATAATGCGTTTCATACAGTTTCTGTATTTTAAATGGGAAATAAAATAAATATACATAAAATTATTTATAAGGGCATTTTTATTTTCATTTTTACAAATAAGCTAACACAACGGACTATCGAAGGATCCAAAATGTTCATCCATCGGATTATCTTTTTTTATTAATCCAACCATTCCAACAAAGTAATTTCATCGCATATATTACTTACTATGTCATATGATCAAATGTCATAAATATTGTACTTAGTTTGTTTAGAAATCTGTTTATTCTGAGATTTTCGTTAAAAAAAATAACCCTAATACCTAATAATTATTTTTTTAGGTATATGTAAAAATCTTCGAATTTTACATCTACCTTAAATTTTTGCCATTTGGCACCAAAATCAATAGAATTCTTCTATTGATCAACAAGTCCAAAATACCTACAGGTATATCTCAAATCTTAAGTCTGTATGATCTACAAATTACAGTTTTCGCACGGATTAAAGACAAATAGCAATGAAAGATTTAAAGAAATATTACCGTTCATGTTTTACTAGATCGCCCGGATAGTATCATCGGTAGTATCCTATCTTGTTGGGATGTATGTGTTGATATCAAGGAGTAGTTCTGTCCATGCACGGGATGTATTTCTTGCTCAGAAAAAAAGTTATTCATACTATAGTTGAAGTTGGCAGGTTTGAACATGTAGAAATGTATCTAAATATCTTGTTGGGATGTATGTGTTGATATCAAGGAGTAGTTCTGTCCATGCACGGGATGTATTTCTTGCTCAGAAAAAAAGTGATTCATACTATAGTTGAAGTTGGCAGGTTTGAACATGTAGAAATGTATCTAAATATCTTGTTGGGATGTATGTGTTGATATCAAGGAGTAGTTCTGTCCATGCACGGGATGTATTTCTTGCTCAGAAAAAAAGTGATTCATACTATAGTCGGAGTTGGCAGGTTTGAACACTGTAGAAATGTATCTAAATATCTTGTTGGGATGTATGTGTTGATATCAAGGAGTAGTTCTGTCCATGCACGGGATGTATTTCTTGCTCATAAAAAAATGACTCATACTATAGTCGGAGTTGGCAGGTTTGAACACTGTAGAAATGTATCTAAATATCTTGTTGGGATGTATGTGTTGATATCGTGGAGTAGTTCTGTCCATGCACGGGATGTATTTCTTGCTCAGAAAAAAGTGACTCATACTATAGTCGGAGTTGGCAGGTTTGAACACTGTAGAAATGTATCTAAATATCTTGTTGGGATGTATGTGTTGATATCGTGGAGTAGTTCTGTCCATGCACGGGATGTATTTCTTGCTCAGAAAAAAGTGACTCATACTATAGTCGGAGTTGGCAGGTTTGAACACTGTAGAAATGTATCTAAATATCTTGTTGGGATGACTCATACTATAGTCGGAGTTGGCAGGTTTTGAACATGTAGAAATGTATCTAAATATCTTGTTGAGATGACTCATACTATAGTAGGAGTTGGCAGGTTTGAACATGTAGAAATGTATCTAAATATCTTGTTGGGATGACTCATTCTATAGTCGGAGTTGGCAGGTTTGAACATGTAGAAATGTATCTAAATATCTTGTTGGGATGACTCATATACTATAGTCGGAGTTGGCAGGTTTGAACATGTAGAAATGTATTTAAATATCTTGTTGGGATGTATGTGTTGATATCAAGGAGTAGTTCTGTCCATGCACGAGATGTATTTCTTGCTCATAAAAAAATGACTCATACTATAGTCGGAGTTGGCAGGTTTGAACACTGTAGAAATGTATCTAAATATCTTGTTGGGATGTATGTGTTGATATCAAGGAGTAGTTCTGTCCATGCACGGGATGTATTTCTTGCTCATAAAAAAATGACTCATACTATAGTCGGAGTTGGCAGGTTTGAACACTGTAGAAATGTATCTAAATATCTTGTTGGGATGTATGTGTTGATATCAAGGAGTAGTTCTGTCCATGCACGGGATGCATTTCTTGCTCATAAAAAAATGACTCATACTATAGTCGGAGTTGGCAGGTTTGAACACTGTAGAAATGTATCTAAATATCTTGTTGGGATGACTCATACTATAGTCGGAGTTGGCAGGTTTGAACACTGTAGAAATGTATCTAAATATCTTGTTGGGATGTATGTGTTGATATCGTGGAGTAGTTCTGTCCATGCACGGGATGCATTTCTTGTTCATAAAAAATGACTCATACTATAGTCGGAGTTGGCAGGTTTGAACACTGTAGAAATGTATCTAAATATCTTGTTGGGATGACTCATACTATAGTCGGAGTTGGCAGGTTTGAACATGTAGAAATGTATCTAAATATCTTGGACTACTAGCTTTGTTTTCATTGTATATTCTCCAAAGTTTGATTTATGTACGGAAACATTGAGAAAGGGTACAACAAAGAGGTGAGATCCATAGATATAAAACTAGATTTATGCATTTTGTTGACATGCCTCAACTAGACTCCACAAGAGTGATAAGAGCCCAGTGATTATGCCTAGTAAATGGCTGAATAAACCTCCTCTAGACAAAAGACACCTTAAAAACTCTAGTAATAAAATTAAAGTTGAGGAATTTCTGTTAAAAACGTGTTTTACTCAATCCAGGAGATCATGAATGGAATGTGGACCATCTTAGACTTTTAAGATATATCTAAGAATTTAATGTTGTGTTAAAATTTAAGACTTGCCTATGCATTTTTGAATAAAATATTTATATGACTAAAAATGATTCTGATTCTGTCGTCAATAAAAAGGCTGATTCTTGATTTAGCTGATCGCATTTCAATATTTCAACTGAGAAAAAATGTGTTTTGAATCGAACGTGACGTTTTCTTTCTCTCAGGCTCACACGAAAGCGAATTAGTCCAAATGTACTCATTCAGAGTACAACATTCTCAGAGAGGTGTGAGGATGGATTACTTTGTTCCTTGAGAGTGAATTTCCTATATCGTCCCCAGATATCCCGTAACTCATTCTTAACAATGGAACGCTGCACTGATCCACCCTTCTGTGGTAACTTATTCTGGAGAAATGGGTTGATTCAATCTGAGAGCCTCCGGCAAGATTTGAATTTGTCAGAGGCACTTTATATGTCGTATTTGGTGTAATTCGATTCTCGTTCAAGATCATTATTCTTGTCAACATTTAAAACACAAGTTTCCGCGTATTTGCACAAACCGTGCCAACAGTTAGAAATGAATCCGAGAATGCAATTCATTAGAAATTTTAATTATATATTACTTTCTAAATTTACATATATAAATGTACTAAAGAAGAATTTAATTTTTACTAAAAACAGATCTAATAATTGAGAAAACGTTTTACAAAATGTTTTTGTTGTTATTGTCACAGTTTTCCAAATAAAAGATAGCCTAATAATAAAACCTGTTTAAACGTTTGAGAGCATTAATATTTTCACAAGTAAATACGTTTATAGTCATCCAGTAAATACTTACATTTACAATAATTTTAAGAACGATAAAATTGCATCATTCTAAACACATACAAGGTAGGAGTACTCCACACCGCATGTCGCGTAACAGGCTGCGCTCAGCTTGCATGCAACCTCAGTTCGTTCTCAAGATATCTTGTAGATAAAGAGTCGTAAATCAAACTATACTCACTTTTTGAAATGTATTTTGAATAGTTATAAAATAAACAGAGAATTTTGTCAAAAACATGCATATGTATAAAAAGAAGAGTCTACGTTGTGACGAAAATCGGTACAAAGTGTGAGGATGGAGTGAAATTTAAATGCTCACATTCAGGTTTCCACGTCACGTTAATCCTTTTGAGCAAATCATAATACATTAGCAGTGGTTATACATCCGTTTCACACGTCGCACTCGCTGCTCACAAAATTAATGCTCTGCTCTTTAGCGTTACCTCAGTTATAAAAGCTGAGTGATTTCATCAACGCTAGACTTTCTTCCGTGTTACCTCAGTTATACAAGCTGGATAATTTCATCAACTACCAGACTTTTTTCGAGTACCTCAGTAATATGAGTTAGATACTTTCAGGATCGTTGCCTCAGTTATAAGAGCTTGAGAACTTCATAAACGATCAAGCTTTCTTTCGTGTGGATGGTCAAGAAAATGTAATTGAGCTTTTTTGTATTAAATGATAACTCAACTCTAAGTATTCATTTTCCGGTAACGCAACCATATTCTAAATTACCACATTATCACTTTTTCGCAAATGTCCATATGTGCGCTTTATTCGTGTAAGGGTTTTTTACTGATGAAGAAACTTTTCTCATCCACGCTAGTTCTTGGGGAAGTTCCAAATGGGAATGTATCAACAGGGTTTAAAATATTATATTATAGTGCTTTGTCTCCAAATCAAATTTTTCATAGCTTGTATCACGTAAAACAAACCGTCAGAAACATATACTCGTATAATGTTATTCAAGCGTCGCGTTCCACAGACCCTTAAAATGACAAATTTTATTCTGTTGATCTACGGGTCTAACAATGATGTATTATTTGTATGTCCAAAAGGAAAATTAAATTATTATCTTATCCTATTTTAAACCTTTTGATAGCCTCCCATTTCGGCCTCCACCTAAATGAGCGCGGCTGACAATCAGTTTCTTTCTTAGGGAAAATTTCCCTACCGATTTCAAGAAACCCAAGTATAAACTGTGCTTATTACATGCAAATTGGCTCTCAGCTCCTGGACTATTAGGATGAAACATAGGCATTACATTTCAGCTACACGGATTTGCTGCTTTCAACGTACCGAAACTATTCGAGTATAAAACATTTCCTTACATCCACAAATTATACAAACATTTATAAAATCGCTGAATACGAACAATATTAACCTCATGATTTATTTACGTAACAACGTTAAATGCGAAAAGCTGTATTAAATATTTAGGCACAAAATATACAAGCATTTTTTACTGGAGGAGAGTAAACAAGGTCTACCCTTATTCTCATCTCTTTAGTAAACAGCGTTCATTACGAAGCCTTATCTGGCTGTAGTCTGTCTTTATCTGGCTGTAGTCTGTCTTTATCTGGCTGTAGTCTGTCCTTATCTGGCTGTAGTCTGTCTTTATCTGGCTGTAGTCTGTCCTTATCTGGCTGTAGTCTGACTTTATCTGGCTGTAGTCTGTCCTTATCTGGCTGTAGTCTGTCTTTATCTGGCTGTAGTCTGTCTTTATCTGGCTGTAGTCTGTCTTTATCTGGCTGTAGTCTGTCTTTATCTGGCTGTAGTCTGTCCTTATCTGGCTGTAGTCTGTCTTTATCTGGCTGTAGTCTGTCTTTATCTGGCTGTAGTCTGTCTTTATCTGGCTGTAGTCTGTCCTTATCTGGCTGTAGTCTGTCCTTATCTGGCTGTAGTCTGTCCTTATCTGGCTGTAGTCTGTCTTTATCTGGCTGTAGTCTGTCTTTATCTGGCTGTAGTCTGTCCTTATCTGGCTGTAGTCTGTCTTTATCTGGCTGTAGTCTGTCCTTATCTGGCTGTAGTCTGTCCTTATCTGGCTGTAGTCTGTCTTTATCTGGCTGTAGTCTGTCCTTATCTGGCTGTAGTCTGTCCTTATCTGGCTGTAGTCTGTCTTTATCTGGCTGTAGTCTGTCCTTATCTGGCTGTAGTCTGTCTTTATCTGGCTGTAGTCTGTCCTTATCTGGCTGTAGTCTGTCTTTATCTGGCTGTAGTCTGTCCTTATCTGGCTGTAGTCTGTCCTTATCTGGCTGTAGTCTGTCCTTATCTGGCTGTAGTCTGTCCTTATCTGGCTGTAGTCTGTCCTTATCTGGCTGTAGTCTGTCTTTATCTGGCTGTAGTTTGTCTTTATCTGGCTGTAGTCTGTCCTTATCTGGCTGTAGTCTGTCCACCATTTGTTACGCTCACAAACTGTTTTCACTATTCCAATGTACATCGACATTTATGTCATTACGTACTTTATTATAACATGCGCAGTATAAATTGACATATAGTCACTAGTGCTTATATATGTGTAATTATATATAAATTAACACGCACTAATCACATTTATCACTCAAATGTGATCCCACCCAACCCATTCCATTCTCAGAACACTGTAATGGCTTTGCTATAAGCAGATCATGAATAGAATAAATAGTGCCAGGTGCAGCACGTTTCTTGTGTGTCACATCCTCATTAGTAGTGCACACACATTAATGACATTTTAATGGCTTTGCTATAAACATAAATAATCATAATATGTAATACCACTTGAAACTCATATATTGGGTGGCACTTTACTTTTAATATTAGATGGGTTTTTATATACATCACATATTATTAAACTTTTAAGAGAATCTTTTGAGAAGGGTGAAGGGGGAAAGGGGCGGACGTCACTGTATTAGATTTGATCAGGAGCAGTCCTTTTCCCTTTAACTCTATTGTATCACACACATTTCTTTCCCAACTGTTCTTAACTTTATTTATTACACATTCCACGTTATATGAATCAAATATATTGTCTAGTATTATTAACCTTAATGTGCAATGTTAAAATGTAATTAATAAATAGATCATGTGATCAAACAAGTTTTGGTACAAAGGGATAATGACACTATGGTTTCAATATTGTTTTATTGTATTAAATTATATACCAAATGTATTTAAAACCCTTGCAAATCAACACGAAAGCATAAACATGACCTTGCGTATCAACAGTGCACTGCAACAAGTTCATTAACAGCTGATTGAAACATAAAAGACAAAATAATCAGTGCTGCCAACTGAAAGCCTACCTTCTCATGTTGCATAGTGGCAATCCCTTTTGTTCCTTTGGTGGTTTATTTTCAACATTTCATATCTCGTTGTCTATCCTCGTTTTCTCCGTGGAACCAAAATACACAAATAAGTTTTTGAGAGCTATTCTAAAATATATGAATATAAAAAAGTAAATTTTGACAATCCCCGTTAATCTGCAAACCCTTCGATTGTAATCGTATATGAACAGCCTTGCATAAAAAGGTAACTTTAATTTATAAAAATACGAGCCACCTCAGTACATAAAATTACTTCGTTTCCAATTCTAATTATTGCAGTAATGAATTTAATAGGATGTTTAATTTTCAATTTATCTATTTTATACCAGGGATGGCCAATTGCTATGAATTTTAATTTTAATTTTACATCTCCTTAGAAGCTTTTTATAGCGTTTGCAAAAAAAAATTATTTTATTTACGTAACTTCAAGAATTATTGTTTTTGTCAAATAATAACAATATTCAATTGAATTATTACCAATTCCTATTCATTGTATTTATACCTCATTGGATTCAATTTCAGGATTTATACAAATTACAAGCAATTCATATTTTGCAGTATAACTTAACAACAAAATAAAAGCAAGAATTTAGACCTTTCTTAAAATTTAGTTGAGGAGATAAGCAACAAAAGCCGATGAGGAGAAAAATGTCTTAATACTAAAATGTGATGTCTTAAGTTTTAAATGAATAGTTTCATTTTATATTTTTTCTTCGTGTAAAATGAAGTTTCTTTACAAAATTGGTAAAATGAAGGAGGAGAAGTGGTCTGTAAATAAACTCCTCCTCTTTGTCCACTCTAAACGGTAACGTCCTTCCTGACCTCTTACTTCCGTTCTTCATTCACTATCTATATAAAAACAGTGGAGAGTCCTTTTCTTGGTTCTAGCTCTTGCATAATTAAGAGTGGATTCAATTGCAACCTCTGAAATCATTTAGCATTTACAATGAGTCTTTTTAATAAATGGTGTTTGCGTTTAGTGGTACTATAGGGTGATTTAAAAAAAGTGCCGGTTTTGACATAGCAAGGTAAGAGATTTTAGTAAAAAACTAAAAAATAAATCCATTAACATGTTCATATAACATTTCCGATTTCACGCATAAAAAATGATGTCATGCATGTTGCCTCCTCTACTGTCCGTGAAATTCATTCAACAACAATTGTCCATTTCCATTAGGTAGAATTTACTCGACAACCCGTAGAATTTCCTCCTTCATGTCAAAAATGTGTCGGGGTCTATTGCCATACACCAATTACAGCAAGTAACCCCAAAGATGAAAGTCACAAGGTGTCAAGTCACACGAATTTGTTTTTTCTATGGTCGGAATTCCGAGAAATTATGCGACCCATCAACTGCTCAGGGAGCTATACACTTTTTCGTGAACAGCGTGGCAGGAGCGACCATCCTGCTAAACCACCACTGAAAATTGGAATCGAAAGGTTATATAAAAATGTTGATGTGTTTATTCTTAATTTAACAACAATGACATTGCCTCATCTTGTCTTATATTACATGTTTGTATGACGTAAGGTCTAATGTTACTTTCCATTAACTCACTATTAATTGCGCTGCGGCCATGAAATTCAGTTTGTCTCGCACCCTTGATCTTGGCAGTAACAACAACGACATTGCCTCATCTTGTCTTATATTACATGTTTGTATGACGTAAGGTCTAATGTTACTTTCCATTAACTCACTATTAATTGCGCTGTGGCCATGAAATTCAGTTTGTCTCGCACCCTTGATCTTGGCAGTAACAACAACGACATTGCCCCATCTTGTCTTATATTACATGTTTGTATGACGTAAGGTCTATTGTTACTTTCCATTAACTCACTATTAATTGCGCTGTGGCCATGAAATTCAGTTTGTCTCGCACCCTTGATCTTGGCAGTAACAACAACGACATTGCCCCATCTTGTCTTATATTACATGTTTGTATGACGTAAGGTCTATTGTTACTTTCCATTAACTCACTATTAGTTGCGCTGCGGCCATGAAATTCAGTTTGTCTCGCACCCTTGATCTTGGCAGTAACAACAACGACATTGCCTCATCTTGTCTTATATTACATGTTTCTATGACGTAAGGTCTATTGTTACTTTCCATTAACTCACTATTAATTGCGCAGGTGCCATGAGAATCTCCCGTCCTTGGGTTGTGGCAGCTACAATTCTAACACTTTCTCACTTCGCTCGCACTGAAAACACATACAACACAGGTACGTTCTGCTAATTATTTAAATTTTATTGTTCTTCTGTACGAGGTTCCATTAACACATATTTATCCATGTCAATTTTAATTATAATACAAATATTTAAGATTGTGTCGATTACTCTATACAGCGTGTATACTTCTTCGAAGTATTTATTTCATATATTTAAGAATATATAGTTCATTCTAATTATTTAAGGAGGGTTTTTTCCAAACTTTAGACGATAAAAATCATTATTTTAAGTACTTAACTATACGGAAAGGTATTTCGTCTGAATTATAGAGATGAGGCATGTGGAATAAGTTTTTTGATTATAACAAAACGATTTAATGTATATTTACATAAAAACGTGCAATTGAAATGTCCTTTATCAAGGTCCAATGCTGTAATGTATGTACAATCAAATAAGTATATATGTAATTAATTATTATAAATTACTTTAGTATAAATAGATTCTAAGTATTAAAATTAAAACGTAAAAGGATTGCATACATGTTGAACTAAAAAATAAATAGTATTAAAAATGTTTCCCAAGATGAAAACTGCATACATTGCAGATAGTGCAATCGATTTTTATTCATTTTTTCGTTTTAAGTTAACCGTTTGGATAACTTCTTTTAACACATAAAATAAGAAACTTGTTTTCATCCCTACATAAACAACTTCAGGCATTTAGTATGACATTTAGGCAGTTTATAAATAAGGCCCACATAAAAATGGCAGGAAATTAAAATGTAGCCTATAACTGTTTCATGTACTTGAGTTCAGAGAGCGCCACGTTTATTTATTAATTTATAACTTGTGAAAATTATATTATTAAATAAATATAACTTATTCATGCCTCCATTTTAATATTATTTTCTTGGGGAATCTTTTTATAAATAAAAAACATGTCACACAGTCCAGTAAATGTTTCATGTATACAAGTAAATATTTTTCTACAACCATTTTCTTTTGTCGGGCTGTATACTCATGTTATGATATTCCAAAACGTTTACTTCAATTTGCTACCCTCATCTTGGAATCCTCTACTTTTCGTGTCTTCAAAAACGGTACTTGACCATAAAAAAACGGGTTTTGACCAATTCTACCAAAAAACGGTCACATCTTAACTCTAACCAACAAAAGCATCAACACCGTAACTATAGATGGTTATGTTAAGTAGAAATAATAGGAGAAAAATCCGAAGACAAACTATGAACCAACAAGGATATTAACACCTTCTTGCCATTATTTTTAAAGTTTTCTCCTTGAATCCTGGAAATTCAGGAACACCAGCATCATTTACTATCTTCTCATAGTCAATTTCAAACACTGAAACAAACCCAGCTCGTCGGGCAGTAGATTGTGAGATGGCCGACGTAAATACTGAACGTGTTGCAGGAATTTTGTACTTTTGACCGATTTTCTTCCGTGCTTCAAGAAGTTCAACACCGAGCTTTTGTCCTCGAAACTGTTTGGCCACGACCATGCCCCATCCGGCGATGTGCGGCTCTTCACCAAACACCTTGTTAAATTCCTCGTCTGATCTTTCCCAGAGGTCCCCCACTACACGACTCATTTTCGATTGGTTCGGTGACTGTAACCGCTCGACTATATTGCCAACCTCTTCATTTGTCTCTGGTGTACAAACGTACAGTACACTGACCCCAAGGAGCTCCAACAATTGACCTGATTCTCCAAGTTTGTACGCACCCACGGTTATACCATGACTCATGCAATAGGTCCAAATCACACGCAAATCTTTTTCGGCCAACGGGTCACTTTTTTCGTTCATGTAAGAAGATATTGCTTCGTCTGCAAGATAGTGATCTAACATCAGCTGGATCACTTCTTCTCGTTTAGCCGGATCATTTGGCACATCTTGAATGGAAACCCGAACTTTATTGCCAGTTCCATCGTCCGCCTCCACAACTTTCCATACGTTTAATGGTCCTTCGGGACGTTTCCAGCATGGTTCTGGTTGACCACCAATTTCTCCACCAGACTGCATGTTTGTTGTTGATAATATCCAACTTCAGTTCATTCAGTTTAGCTGAAAATAAAATTTGTATTCATTAAAAATGTCTCAATTGAATATTTTTAAATATTAAGAATAAAAGAAAGAAGTTTAAGATTATTTATCGCTATAAGAAATAATTGTGCCGGGACTGTGACACGCCGCTGTCGGCTGAGATCTAGTAGTGGTGGCGATTGTTTGCGACCGTCGCTGCTTCACGCTGCGGTTGACCAGTTCGCTCTCGTTCGAGTGAACCGCTCCATTTAATCTGGTACACTAGTAAATCGCGCCCAGATCGATCGCCGCGATTAGGCTTGCTTAATTATCGCTTACGTGTGAACCGGGCCTTATGGCATAGTCATGACGATGACGCATGTTGATAACAAGTTTTAGAGAATTTCACAGATTTTATATTCAATTAACGGCTTTTTCACGGTTTCACGGTCGGATGGGGACCCTGAAAAGTAATTGAATTTAGGATCAAAAAGTCAAAGGGAGTCCATCCGTTTGCCTGCCCATCTGTGCGATAACTCTTTACAGAAAACTCCAGGAGACTTGAAACTTGCTACAGATTCCTCTTGGTCTAAGAATCCTATTAACCTTTTGGTCAAAAGAGCAGTGAGACCGTCTGTCTATCCTTGTCGGAGGTAACATTTTTATTATTCTCTGTCAGGGCTTATGGTCTCCGATGTATCAGTTTATTTAATAGACACTTGTATAATCAACAGTGGGCTTTAGCGGTTATGTTGATACAATTACGTTCTTGTATCGTAAGCTTCGATCTCCAAGACATAACAAAGGATTAAGACCGAAAAGTAGTTGCAGGTATCTATGCCCCCTTATTCGCAGGTGGCTTGCATAACCCGTGTAATCTTCCAGATGTCCCGCACTAATGTCTACCAATGAGTCCTGGAGTCGCATGCTATGTACACAGATATTGTTTGATTGTAATAGATTATTATCAGAACCAATCAGTCATTGAGAATGGGTTTTATATCACGCATACTATTATTCTCAATTTATCCTCCTAATTCCTTTTCCAATCTGTTTCAATTCATTTAGCTAGGTATTGTTATAAGGCATCTACGCATCCAAGAACAAGGAAAAGGATTTTCTTTTGAAAATACTCTAATTATGAGGTGATAATAAGTTTCTTCACTCATCTCATAGACAAAATTTACTCTAATTATAAGTCTGACACTTGTAAAATTGAAACATACATACTCCATGGAATGATAAAAACTCTCTTGGTCGATCTTCAAACTCTGAGGCAGGGGAAACATGTATAACAAGTGTCGTTTAATTTAATTTTTTCCCCAATCACATCAAAATCAACAGTCGAACATATCAAGATATCAAAATGCTTCGAATTTTCAAATAACTATCTACCTAATGTGTCCTATAAGAGATATTTCAACCAAAGCTACCAAAGAGTAAATAAACAGCACAGAAGATAAAATAACTCTTATTCTGAAAATACTGTTTATTAGAAGACATCATTTGTTACTGAACATATCTTCAAATGGAGTTGAATTATATTTCAACCAAACAATATCTAGATATGTCAAGAGTGAGTTAAGAATATATTATGCGTCATTCTAAATTATAGGTCACCTAAACTTTACAATTGATTAAAATAGTTATATATATATATATATATAGGTAAATGCGCACGTTTTATGAAATAATTTGTTGTGTATTAAATAAATTGAAACAGTTCAACTTTTTTTCTCTCAAGCAAATAATAAACTGAGAATAGTCACAGTTCATGATAAAGTTTAAAACAGTTCCCATTTTTCTGGATGCACAAGTAAACCTTGCATGTTGAGGACTTCATTCTTGCTGTGTTTGCTGAACAACCAGGTAGCCGACTACGGTTCTTGGTTGCAGGTGTTAACATTTCTGGTTATTAACGTATACTTGGTCCGCAGTATATTTGGAGGATGGCTTACTCTTAGTGTCTTGTGAGGAGGAGGCAAAGAACATTCAATTTTTGATTGCCATCACCTGACTCTTCTAGGGTTCCGTAGGTGAGATAGTGTTCATCTTCTTCCATGAACTGCATCCAAGTCCAATATGTCGCGTATGCGTGTCCAAGATCATTTTGGTTTCACCTGTATTCAACCCAGCCAACCAATTGGGAATCTCCTAGCTGGGCCAAGTCTTCGTCATTTTCAGACTCCGGTCTCCAGTAGGCTCGTAATCTGGCACAAAGGTAGGAACAGTGTCCAGATCATGTACATCATCAGAGGCATCAATCTCGCTCATGTTTTCATTAAAAGCATTGTCCACAGTCTTAAAATTGATTCGAATCTGTAAAAAAAGTAGAATACTTCATTTAAAAGTGATATAGCCTAGTTATTATATATTTATAGCTCCATAATTTAAATTAGCAATTTCCTTCATGGAATATATTTTTAAACATACTTCCACAATGAAAACCTACCTAAAATATAACAGAAAACATAACAAACAAAATAACACCTCACAGGGAAAATTGAGACTCAAGTCAGTTTGAGTCCAAATGTTTCCTGGAGGCGACATCAAGGTTTCTAGGTTGCATAACAAAACTCAATTGCTATAAAGAGACAGCTAAGATATATATGTGTACTACATTTCTTTAAGGTATCTCAACAAATATAGAATTAACTTTCACTGTAATATTAAAACCTACTTACTTAATAAAAAACTACTTACGCAGAAGAGAACCAGCAAAACGTGGTTGAGGTGGATTCACCATATATGAAGCTATGCAGTACATACCAGACAGAAAGATGGTCTGATAGGTGGTGCTACCTTAGTAGACTTGCACTGAACTGAGGAACAGAGCAGCCAACATTTTCTTAAACTCTAGAAAAAATCCCCCAAAAAGTTTTTCTTCTCCTATAGACGACAAATGGACTGAAGGAGGTTATACAAACACGCATACAAGTGTAGAACATTGTAATATAAAAATCTACAGTAAAGGTAACGGCACATTGCTTGTACATGCTGCTTGTTTATTAGACACGACTATGACTTCTATTTTATAGGAAAAACATTTATTTTACTCAAGTTCCTTATAATTAACAACGATATGAAATCACTTTGACCAATTTCCTAATTTATCATTTTTTTTTTTTTTGTACCCACATATTATACATCATTACACAGTAACTAAAATAATTTTAAGTAGCCTATCTCGGTATAGTAGGCTCTAAAGAGTTCGTAGCATCACTAATCAGACAACGTACCACAGAACATGCTGTTGGTGGAGTGATACAATACTGTTAGCCTAGGTATCCAATTAAATAGTACATAATGTTCGAGGATTTTTTTTATTTATCGTACTTTCCTCACCTCAACTGTTTCCTTATTTTTTTCTATTCACTTTTTAAGCATTTCCATTTTTGAAAAACAACTAATAATGAGAAGTGGGTCAAGTATATATTTACCCATAACATAATAACTAAAATAGCCTACCAAATGTTTGTAAATTTTGGATTTATAATCGATTTAGGTTACGTTCCTTTTTGAAACATGAATATTAATTTAGTTTATATATTCCATAACCAACCACTTTTATGTTACCAAGTACGAATATTAAATGTAACAGTAACTTTGTTTTAAGGTTATGCTCAAATCCTAACAAACTCGTGTCTGACAAACTATTCAGACTATTTAGGCCTAAGATTGAGTACGATAATGTAGTAGATGTATAGATTAGTTGATTTACCTTAGAAGCCTTAGTAAGGGCAATCCATTTATATTGATATACTATCGAAATTTAACTTTATGGCCTACCTTTAAAAAGTAACGATACTTACTTCTGAAAGAAACCAAATCTAATTCAAGAGAGACGTAACAATTTGGTTATGAACCTCAATATCAAACTCAATATAATATTATTGTATTCTCGTTGACAGAAAAACTAAGTTTAAAGTAAAGGCTCTTATACAACATTCTCTCCTACATTGTTCGCCCGAGACATTCAACAAGTTCGTCAACAACAATCCTAGTGCTAGTTCGGTTCATTCACACATGGAGAGTGGAGACCAGGCTGTCATTTACTTCTTCTTCTTCGCATGCGGTGCTAGTAAGTATATTTCTCCAAAAGGAGCGCTAGTCAAGGTATCTTGTTTTTAATTGCATAATCATGTTTTGTTACGAATATCAAGCTGAGATGAATAAATCTTTATTAATCTTTATATACCGTTTATATTCTTGCAGTTTTCACTACTGTTTTAAAGTAATCTATCCATTTCTCCTAAAATATTTACATATTTATTTAATGTTCCTTAAACATGGAATTTTTATATTTTTACCTAATAGCAATGTTTTGAGGGATATTTTCATTCACTTCCATGACTAGGATGCAAATTGTGTTTGGCCAAACGTAATCTAATGGTTAAGATTTCGAAAATTGTGGTATGAGTATTCAACGAGCCACACTTTCCTTATTTGGACGACAAAAACAGTAAAAATTACGTTTAGTTTATTTTTCAGAGATTGCACTTTGCATCCACGTAAGGATTCATTGGCAGAAAGTTTGTTCGATAAAAGGAATATTTTTGGTAACAGATAATGACAATGTACTAAATCTTTTGTTTAAAGTTGTAATCCAGTGAAATCTTATGGAATTCATTTAACTCTTTTTTATAAATTAAGCTTTAAATGTTGAGTGTTTGTCCAGATGTGTTACCTCCAGATTGTCCAGCTTGTCCTGGAAATCGGCCACATTTTCATTGAGTTGTGGAATAGCAGCTCACGAGAGTGACCCTATCGCTTCTTACTCAAACAAAGCCCCGGTTTATACAATAACAAATACGTTCATGTTCTGTACCTAGATTGCAGCGATGCTAAGAGTATCACGGAACCAGTATATTAAGACCATGTCGATATCGTGTTCTCGGATAAGCTGCGAGAGGAGATCATCCGCACCTCTTTTTTCCTCATAAGTTTTTACTAGCTTTTTTCAGAGACCGTTGGAAGATAGAACAGGCCCTCGTATCAGGAAGGGCATGTTTAAGTTTTTCTGGGGATACCCTCGACCGGCCCCAGGAAAGACAACACCGGGCTTCCTCGTTACTCCACCCGTGACCGCCTCCCAAACTTAAAACTGTGGCCGTGACCTCTTCTTTCGGGCCGTATGTAGTCCGCCTTGAGGTGGCTTAAACCAAAGCATCGGAAGAACTTCGTCTATCCCAACCTCTAACGTATACTGTAATTGACCAAACCAACTTTTAACCGGGCGTGCACGAAAGCCTGCGTTAGCCACACGCACTACTAGGTGTACTATGGCCAGTCTCTATTCCCGCCTATTCGGATATGCCACAGAGACCTTCAGGCTCACCACGTCAGTTCCCATATTTCTGATGACGGCGGCCTTGACCTCGTCGACCATATCGAGTCTGTCCAGGTCTCGGATTTATAAAGCCACCATCGGCTAGTCGTCGAACGGCACCTCTTAACTCGATCGTAACCTTCAGTGCAACATTGAAAAGGTCGTGGTTTCACTACCAAGTTCCAGTTTTTGTTTGCCTGATGTCCCGAACCTCAGTGCCCAAGTCATCAGGCTTTATTTTCCCCCTATCTCCTTTAGCAAGTCTGCGTTAGTTCTGCCAGCGGCCAGTCTTGTGAGGAGTGTCTCTGGAAGGGCATTATTTGGGGCTTTATTTTCCCCGATATTATCTTTGGAAGGCAGTGCTACATCAGCCCTCTTCTCTACTTTTGCCACCCGTTTCCCCTTTGTACAGGCTCTCATTCGGTCAGCAGATGTAATCTGACTTGGACTCTCCTTGCTTAGGGCCAAGATTGCTTCGAGTCTCGAAATTGAGGACATTGGAGCTCCTACATGAGTGGCTAGAGCTCATACCTGTTCCGTTTTTGTATTGAGAGCGACCATGGACAAACCTTGCCCCGTGGCCAGTCTTTTATCCTCAACCGCCCTATTTTCTTCAGTGACCTCCAGAGAGGAGTTAAGCAACCCCTCCTTCCTCTTCCGTGACTCTAAATTAACATTTAATTACTTTAAATATATGTTTTGTACTTATTAAGCACTTTGATTCAATTATTTAAATTAAATACCTGGTATTCCACAAGACTGCGATTTGTCCATAAAAATAAACTGATTTTCACAATTAAAATACATTGGATTTTGAACAGATCTTCTTTGTCGTATTATGAAGGAGGAATTAGTTTAGCAATCTGCCCCTGTTATAGTCACATCTCAAGCGTATCCACTAAATACAAACTATGCAATATTGGCAGCCAACATATAGACAGACTTCACTGTTTTATTATATCTCAGAGCCATACATTTTTTCCATTTATGGATCTATTTTTGCTAATTGACTTCTGAATTTTATCCTGAATGTTATAATCTGCCCGGAAGCACAAAACGAGGGAGTGCCGCTGTGTTTTTTTCTACAGCCTAAGATCAAAAATTGACTACGACAAACTGTCCACAGGGTTGTGCAACACTAGTCAGAGTGTATTCCACTGCGATCCAGTGACCTGTGTCCCCTCGGATCTGTTGTGCAACGGGCTGCCTGACTGTCCGGCAGCTCAAGACGAAGGAGTGCTGCAATGTGGTGAGTTCTTGACAAAACGTATTAGGTACGTCAATAACACTAATATTTGACAAACCAGTTTCCAAGTAACAAGACCTTTAATATAAGCATGGTATAATAGTGTTTACAGCTGTCTCCTTAAAGAGGTACAAACAACACCAGTGGTTGAGGTGTATTGTAGCGCAAAACTAGAAAAGTAGGGTCATGGTAGAGTGACCAAACGTCCTGGAAGAAATAGGATTGTCCCGATTTTTAACGTGACATATGGTGTATCGAAGAACTGTATCGGGACATTCAAAAGTCCCGGATTACAGCTTTTAATTATAGTTATTATAGTGAATTCAAATATTTTGTGCAGCGACACGAGGTATTAATAAATATGAGTGTTTTTACTTAGCAATTTGATTTTCTCACTCGTCTGCCGTTTAACTGTACTGTCGTGCTCTATATCTATCCAATCTATAGACAGGCAATCATGTAAACATTGTTAACGGTTCTTTTCCGTTAATTCACTAACATTAGTTTTATGGTCTGGAATTCCGTTAATTCACTACCAATGATGTTTGTACTTATATCAGATTAAATTTTGGTTTTCTTTAGCCAATTGTGTTAGTTAATAATAGTAAATACCTGGAATGAAGTGATTTAAATAGCATCTAAAAAACATTTTACACGCATGGCATATGTTTTATTTATAATTCAAAAGGATAACCAGTGTACAATTGTTATTGTTGTAAATAGTACTGATCACTGCGGTCGCATGAAGATTGAAGGTTCATTTCGAACAAAGATCGTCGGATTAAAGCGGTTAATTCATTGTCTATTGAAAAGCGGGAAATCCTTAAACTCTGGTTGGCACATGCGCAGTGAGGAAATTCCTACGGATGGACCAATCGGAATACAGAATACGGAAACAATAGGATTTATCTTTTTTTTAGTGATAAACGCGCGCCGCTTGATCTGGGCTTGGAGTTTGCAAGCTCGAGTTATTTTTTTTTTTTTTTCTAAAAGAGCAAGCAGCGCGAGGCGCTGCGCAGCGGGCAAGCATCGCGTGATCTGAACTTTGAATAGGCAAGCTAGGGTCTTAAGTGACTTTTCATAATGAAATTTAATAGAGATATTATTTAAAATATTGGATTGGTAGTGAATTAACGGAAAAGAACCTTGTTAACTACCAATGACACTTGCCCCGCCACTGTCAAGTGTCAATTGTCAAACTGGACTGTTGCGCTCTATATCTATCCAATCTATAGACAGGCAATCATGTAAACATTGTTAACTACCAATGACACTTGCCCCGCCACTGTCAAGTGTCAATTGTCTGTACTGTCGCGCTCTATATCTATCCAATCTATAGACAGGCAATCATGTAAACATTGTTAACTACCAATGACACTTGCCCCGTCACTGTCAAGTGTATCAAACTGGACTGTCGCGCTCTATATCTATCCAATCTATAGACAGGCAATCATGTAAACATTGTTAACTACCAATGACACTTGCCCCGCCACTGTCAAGTGTCAATTGTCAAACTGTACTGTCGCGCTCTATATCTATCCAATCTATAGACAGGCAATCATGTAAACATTGTTAACTACCAATGACACTTGCCCAGCCACTGTCAAGTGTCAATTGTCAAACTGGACTGTTGCGCTCTATATCTATCCAATCTATAGACAGGCAATCATGTAAACATTGTTAACTACCAATGGCACTTGCCCCGCCACTGTCAAGTGTCAATTGTCAAACTGGACTGTTGCGCTCTATATCTATCCAATCTATAGACAGGCAATCATGTAAACATTGTTAACTACCAATGACACTTGCCCCCGCCACTGTCAAGTGTCAATTGTCTGTACTGTCGCGCTCTATATCTATCCAATCTATAGACAGGCAATCATGTAAACATTGTTAACTACCAATGACACTTGCCCCGCCACTGTCAAGTGTCAATTGTCAAACTGGACTGTTGCGCTCTATATCTATCCAATCTATAGACAGGCAATCATGTAAACATTGTTAACTACCAATGGCACTTGCCCCGCCACTGTCAAGTGTCAATTGTCAAACTAGGACTGTTGCGCTCTATATCTATCCAAATTATAGACAGGCAATCATGTAAACATTGTTAACTACCAATGGCACTTGCCCCGCCACTGTCAAGTGTCAATTGTCAAACTGGACTGTTGCGCTCTATATCTATCCAATCTATAGACAGGCAATCATGTAAACATTGATAAACTACCAATGCACTTGCCCCACCACTGTCAAGTGTCAATTGTCAAACTGGACTGTTGCGCTCTATATCTATCCAATCTATAGACAGGCAATCATGTAAAACATTGTTAACTACCAATGGCACTTGCCCCACCACTGTCAAGTGTCAATTGTCAAACTGGACTGTTGCGCTCTATATCTATCCAATCTATAGACAGGCAATCATGTAAAACATTGTTAACTACCAATGGCACTTGCCCGCCACTGTCAAGTGTCAATTGTCAAACTGGACTGTTGCGCTCTATATCTATCCAATCTATAGACAGGCAATCATGTAAACATTGTTAACTACCAATGCACTTGCCCCACCACTGTCAAGTGTCAATTGTCAAACTGGACTGTTGCGCTCTATATCTATCCAATCTATAGACAGGCAATCATGTAAACATTGTTAACTACCAATGACACTTGCCCCGCCACTGTCAAGTGTCAATTGTCTGAACTGTCGCGCTCTATATCTATCCAATCTATAGACAGGCAATCATGTAAACATTGTTAACTACCAATGACACTTGCCCCGCCACTGTCAAGTGTCAATTGTCTGTACTGTCGCGCTCTATATCTATCCAATCTATAGACGACAGGCAATCATGTAAACATTGTTAACTACCAATGGCACTTGCCCCACCACTGTCAAGTGTCAATTGTCAAACTGGACTGTTGCGCTCTATATCTATCCAAATCTATAGACAGGCAATCATGTAACATTGATAACTACCAATGACACTTGCCCCACCACTGTCAAGTGTCAATTGTCAAACTTGGACTGTTGCGCTCTATATCTATCCAATCTATAGACAGGCAATCATGTAAACATTGTTAACTACCAATGGACACTTGCCCCGCCACTGTCAAGTGTCAATTGTCAAACTGAAACTGTTGTTGCGCTCTATATCTATCCAATCTATAGACAGGCAATCATGTAAACATTGATAACTACAAATGACACTTGCCCCACCACTGTCAAGTGTCAATTGTCAAACTGGACTGTTTGCGCTCTATATCTATCCAATCTATAGACAGGCCAATTGTCAAACATTGACATTAAATACAAATGACAACTTCACTTCCCCACCACTGTCAAGTGTCAATTGTCAAACTGGACTGTTGCGCTCTCTATCCAATCTATCCAATCTATAGACAGGCCAATCATGTAAACATTGTTAACTACCAATGGCACTTGCCCCGCCACTGTCAAGTGCTCTATATCTATCCAAATCTCAATTATTGTTAACTACCAACTTGCCCGCCACTGGACTGAACTGTTGCGCTCTATATCTATCCAATCTATAGACAGGCAATCATGTAAACATTGTTAACTACCAATGACACTTGCCCCGCCACTGTCAAGTGTCAATTGTCAAAATCTGTGTAGTGTAATGTGATTATTGAGAAGGTTGTGTAAGTCAACTAAGAAACATGCACTCAGTTAGGCCTATTGATTAGTAGTTTTGTATTGGGGTGCAAATTCATTGACACATATCTTACTGTAAATCGTTATGAAAAGTTTTAACTTTATCAACAAAGGGCGTTTTGGTTACACAGCATTGTTCTGTAATAGGCTAATGGTTTTTATTCAGTAAGTGATAATATGGCCCCAACCAAACCTATCTATAAGTAGTGCTGAATAAATTATATATGCTCATGGATGTCATTGTTTTAATACATTCATTCTTAATTAAACAGATATAATGAATAGTATAGAAATTACATTTTGAACAATAACCTATAATATTATTAGTACCAGGAGTGTTGAATTTATAAGATATTTTGGTATCAGTTTACAAAATCGTGACCATGGAAAGGTATGTTAATTTTTTTTCCCTGAAAACTACAATTTTTCCTGAAAACAATAGTGAAGAAAAAATTCGTCGGCAACGAAAATCAAAGGAGTTACGATTTTTTTGAAATCCTCTGAAAACTCTGTTTTTGACAGTACCTCTGGCAATTTTACTGAAATGATGACGTTAATCCTGTCAACGATGCCTGCCCGCTGCGCAGTGCTGCGCACTGCTTGCTCTTTTAGAAAAAAAAATTAACTCGAGCTTGCAAAAGTCGAATCCCAGATCACGTGATGCCCCTGATCCTTAACACTCCAAGTGTTGTTCGACAAAATTTTGTCGGTTATTTTCCATTCTTAATGTAATAATGGCCGAAAGGCATCAATATAATACAATGATATACTTTCCCCCCAGTTTATATGCACCTGTGATAATAATACTTGGCTATAAATGCCCAACCCATGAAAAAAAAGTCCATTTTTCATGGTCACGGTATTGTAAATAAATACCGATATTTTAATAAAACAATCACTAATGAATAAAACAGCATTTCTTTCCAAGGATAATTAATTAAACCAATTGGTTGGTGGGAGGGGGAGTAAAAATTTGGAGGCTGAGTCTCTTAAGTATCACTTTTTATTCTCGCATCAGAATTCAATGGAAGATTAATAGGAGATATTAGAATCATACTGTGACTGCCCTTTTTACATTGTTTAGTATCGTGTAGCCTATTATTTAGAATACACCATTATTTTATTGGTAAATATTTACTTCAGCCACCTCATATTATTTGTTGTTTATTTGAAAGGTTGCTTATAAAGTAATTTTTTTAATTGAGTCTTGGAAAACCTGAAAATAAAAAAAGCTATTAGTTGAACAACGTATGAAAATATCTCTCGAGTTAGTACTGATCAATAGTAATACCTATTTAAAAACCTTACATATCTTATTTCAATGCTTAAGAGAGTTAAAATTATTACAAACTTGTCTTACAATATAATTCTACATAACAAGAGAACAATGACTGCACAGTTACTATTTCGCACAATAACAACATATAATATTTTATGAAATACTAAATAATATGTCCGCCCAAATATTTAATCTCATAGTTATAGTACTAATACAAACAAATGAAATAATAATAAATAAACAAATTCTTTGAACTGGCTCAACCTGTTCTAAAAGGTACCAGAATAAAATATTCTGAAATTATGAAGTATCTAAGAATAGTTCTAGATAAAACTCCCATATGGAATCTTAATATTGTGAATACTATATCCAAAGCAACAAAGACTTTTTTCGAAAAAATACTAGGACACACAGAACCAGAACAAAATTCCTATCTTGTTCTGCAAAAATCTCAGATTCTTAGGGCCAAAATAAATCTTAATGGCACTGATAAAGTTTTTAATGTTACATTACATAGCCAGTGTTGAGCAATGTTTAGCTGATATTTAATTGTAAAATCCTAAATGTTGGTCTCCAAAATTGAATTAGCTATAGCATGAAGCAGTCAATGTGCTGTATCAAATGTTTGGATGATAAGCCAAGAGTTTTTAAGATTGAAATTGATAGTCAGTCAAGCTAATTTAGGTGGAGGTCCAAGTAGGAAGGTGTCAAAAGGGTTAAAAATATGAAACAATAATTTTTGTTTATTCCCTCTTCTTATGCCCTTCTCCAAAACAAGCACGGCTCACAATTAATTTCTTCTTTAAGACACAAGATTCTCAGTTGAGTTGGCTCTCAGCTCCTGGAGTATTGGTTCTCTTGGTGTTGTAGGATGCTTGGCTAACGAGTTCCGCTGCTCCAACAGCTGTGTTGCTCTCGTCAGACGGTGTGATCGTGTGGTGGATTGTCCTCAAGGTGAAGACGAACTTGACTGTAGTAAGTATTGCATATTGCACAGATGTTAAATGTTCTTGGTTTATTGTTTCTGACAAAATCTATTAGCTAATCACATTAAATATTTTTATCAGATAGTCAATAATAGTATATTACTGAATACCCATTCATGAATCATAGGGCTGACAGGTCAGGGGCGTGGATCCAGTACTGATTTTTTGAGGGGGGCACCTTAGTTTTAGTTGACCATTCATTATCTTTACTGTTAAAGGTAATTTTGCATTTCACTACAGCAAAAATTACTTAAATGTTTAGAAAGAAATTTACCCGTACTCAAAATTAATTTATTAATTTAAATTTTTTTACAATATGAGAGTGATTCAGTTTTTTTTTTAATAAAAAACGTATTTTTCTAAATCTTGGAGGGCACCATCCCCTGTCCCTTAGATCCGCCACTGTGATAGGAGTTGCCGTGCTGATGCCTGCTGATAGAAAACATCAGAAAAGCAAGTCTGATATGCTGCTGCTTTTATCACTCTAGTTTCTGTTAATGTGTAGCACTATTCAGCGACAGATAAACAAAGAGAATAAAATAGTTCAGTAAGAAAGACATTAATATTGTTTGTAGCCTAATCTCATTCAGATTGTGTGTAGGATAAAATGCCATGAAAGATTCACCAGAAAGGCTTGCTCAAATAATCCAATAATAAGCATTGAAATTATTTACTTGGGAGGTAAATGACTTGATTTGAATAGGTGAAATAGTTTTTTACCAGAACGACATATCACTGCATAACACATAAATTTATTTTAATTTGTTACTTACAACTTAATAAATTTACTGTCCAAGATAAAGAAAATCGTGTATATTTATACATGTTATTTTTTATTTTATTACATGATTTTTTGTTGGAACTTTTTATGTTTGTTAAACGCACGAGAATTCATTTTTAACCCTTTGAGGTCTCAATAAAAATTGCTTCGGCAGTCCTCAGGTCGTATTTAATTTCTGTTAGTTAATATCCGGTTGACCTATTGTCGACATGCGAGCGTTCAGCGAAACTGCGGCGGTCGACCTATAGTCGATGACTGATCGCAAAGGGTTAAGATGACGAATGTATGATTACGGAACTAGAACAATTTCAGATACATTTTTTACAAATTCACATCTTGAAATCAAATAAAAGAAACATAACTTTCAAAAACCGGTATATATCATCTCTTTAATATTTGAAATTCTAGAGCATAAATATTAACATGGAAAAATCTATGATTCAACATATGTAAGCACATGACAACTTTTAATAATAAAAAATCAATTGTTTACTTTTTTCACTTGTTTTCAGCATTTGACACCTGAAGAAGTGGGTAGATACCACTTCTGAACATTTGTTTTTATATTGGAAACGTTTAAAAGGGCAACATTTCTATGGCCTTGTTTGCTATCCTTTTAAATCATCAATAATGCACTTTTAACAATGAATACAATCAAATGTCAGCCTGTCTTTTTTTTCCATAGTTTCATGTGACTGCTGAGATGGCTACTTTCTTATTCGTGTATGTTTCTATAATTATGTTGTATAGTCATATACAATGCATACCTCAATGATTTGTTTAATTACATTCAATCAATAGGGCAATCAAATGTATATACCAATGTGAACAATTTAAATGTGTTATCTGATGATTGTACTCAGTCCAAGACTCCTGACACTGATCCAAGTGCCTCGTGTGCACTCAGATCCCCTACGGTCATCAATCACCAACAGTGTCCCCAATTTACATTTACCAGCATTGTTAATTAATGGTTATTTATTTTAGATGATTATTAAATATATAATCTTTATACTAATATAAATTATCATCAGTCATCAACAGTGTTCCCTATTCGCATTGACCAGTTTTGTTAATTGTTATTTAATCTAGATTACTTTGTTAAGTACAGTACTTAATCTTCATACCAATATAAACTATCATCAGTCATCAACAGAGTTCCCTATTTTCATTGACCAGTTTTGTTCATTGTTATTTAATATGGATGATTTTATTAAATACATCATCTTCATACCAATATAAATTATCATTACTAATCAATTTGTTTCTGATCTGCATTGACCAATTTTTTGTTTTGAACAAATCATGTAATAAAATACATAATTTACATACCAATATAAATTATCATCAGTCATCAATTTTGTTTCTGATTTGCATTGAGCAATTTTGTTAATCGTTATTTAATCCAGATGATTAAATATGTAATCTTCATACTAAAATAAAGGAAATGAATCCAATTATTTAGATGTATAAGTTAGGTGTCATCACATCATTATTTCACTGCAATAACATGCCACATTAATGCCAAGTTTATAGTAATTTTCTTTAGATATTCATTTAGATAACATATCTCATTAAATTATTTTAATACATTGAAAAACTTTAAAAACTACAGGCAGATAGTTTGTATCTGTAATCCTTCAGGGCCCATCAGTGGTGTAACTAAAGGGGGATGAATCCCCCAAAGGCCCTAAAACATTTCAAATCTAGATGTATAACAGCAATGCAACTTGTTTGAACTGCAGCAGTTAAATGTTTTTACTTTAAACTGAATTTTTGTTCGAAATCATATATTGTATGTCAGTAATATGGGAGTACCGATGTCCGAGTGGTCTAAGACGCCTGACTTTGGATCTTAGACAGCGGAGGTTTAAATCCTACCTGTGACAGTAGCACTTTTTATCTGTACTGTATCGACTCTCCCGCTTATTCTGTTTGATAAGATCCTTGCACAGGCCAGAGGCCTGAGGATGGGCAGAATAAGGCTTAAAAGGGAATCGGCCTCTCCTTAAAAAAACTGTGATCACAAACTCGAGTGAAGCTAGACTCTGTTCTCACACACAGGCTTTTTGCCCACATGTGAGAACCTTCTCGTCTAATCTGTTAGCACTTTGTTGGTATACATATAATGTAATTAGGCTTGTATAATTTATAGAAGTTTAAATTTATTCCTTACCTCCCTCCAGTGTAGTCTGTTCATGCCCCCCCATTCCAAACCCTAGTTACACCACTTGTTCCGATGTATGTTATTTGTGACAGAAACATTCCTGTGTCCGGCCACACACTTCAAGTGTAACAACCACTTCTGCGTGCCTCTGCACTCCGTCTGCGACTTCAGAGACGATTGTGGAGACAACTCAGACGAACTCAGCTGTTGTGAGTCTTCTTGGAAAAACCCCTTGTCTGTTTCAAAATTTAAACAACCTTTAACAATGAATCTAGTTCACTCATTGAATCAAAACTTGCACATCGGTCTTAACATTTTACAAATTAATATCCAATGTCTCCGTAATAAATTATTAGAATTAGAACACTTGTCTAAACTTAAGCATATAGATATTATAAGCATTTGTGAGCACTGGTTACTAGAAGAGCAGATATCTTTATTTACACCTCAGGGCTACAAAAGCTGCAAGTATGGTGTGTCGCAAAGCCTCAAAAAATGGGGGTGCTGGTATTTTTATAAGAGATTCGCTTGAATATAGTGAAACTAGACCTAAAGCAAATTTAATCTAGAGCAAAATTTAGAAATTTCAGGAATAAAATTGGCCAATTTAGAAGTAGCAATAGTTTCTCTGTCATAGATCACCTTGTGGTAATATGGACTTATTTTTTGATAACTTTTGAACAAGCTATTAAAAAAGGTTTTGCAACATACTCTAAGTTAGTCATTGGAGGTGACTTCAACATACCATTCCCATAAAACCACTGACACAGTGACAACCACCTTTGTAAACATCTTACGCTCTCTTAACTTGGTAGCTATAAATAAGGCTCCTACAAGAAATGATTCGTGTCTCGATAACATCCTCGTACATTTTTTCAAGGGATTGTTATGAATTAAAAGTTTTGAATGACTGCATTTCCGATCATAATCCTCTTCTATTAAATCTAAAACTTGATAGATCATGTAGACCAAATGAGACAGTCACATCCTCAAAAAAATGTATGCGTAAGCAAAATGAGACACAAATTAAATTGTTTGCAGAAAGTTTGGAGAGTGAAAGGTGGGAAAATAATTGATACCTATAAAAGAAAAGAGATTGACATTTGAAACTTTATTTAACGGTTTTCTAAAAACATATAACAATATTTGTATCTATCATCTCCATTAGTTAAAATTGGTGTTAAAAGCAAGCAGACAAAGAAACTGTTGTGGTACAATGAAGATTTAAAAAGAGGTAGAGAAATAATGCTAGGTTATTTTGATGTTTTTAAGAATCTTAGAAAAACTGGGTCTCAGCATATGGAAGCGCATATAACCTTTATAAATTCTTCAAAAAAGAGTATAGAAAAAAAGCTCAACCTAGCAAAAAGGGCTTGTTTTGAAAATCATATAGAGGGAGCTAGTAATAAAATGTAAGGCTGCCTGGGAGGTAATTTCCTCAGAAACACAAAAACAACACAGGGTGTGACACCAACAAACACTTGATCCACACCTAACTAACCAGTATTTCATACAGTCGGTGGCAGACATTCAAACTAACATTGATAACACTGACATATTGGCAACCAACCTACTGGCTAACACTTTAACTAACTGTGTACCTCAATTTACTTGGTCATTAATCACCCCAACTGATGTAACTAAGGTAGCTGCTAAATTGTCAAACTCTAAAACTTCCGACTTTTATGGTATATTTAATTATATTGTCAAGAACACAATAAAACACATCAGTTCACCATTAGCTTTCATCTTCAATCAATGCTTATTACATGGATATTTTCACTGATCTTCTAAAAATTTCCAAGGTATTGCCAGTCTACAAAAAAGGGGACAGATCTCTGCCCCAAAGCTATCGCCCAATTTCTATAGTCCCCATCTTATCAAAAGTTTTTGAATCTATAATGTATCATCAACTTAATCAACATTTTGAGTCCAATAATATAATCAGTAAATAACCAACATGGCTTTCGTACCAATAAATCTACAACTTCTGCCGTTACAGAAATAGTCGTTAAAGCACTTCATGCTTTTGAACAAAAAAGGAGTCAGTTGCTTTAAACACTCATTGATTTAAGTAAGGCGTTTGATTGCGTGAATCATGGCATCCTCCTCGACAAACTTAAGATCTATGGTATATCAGAAAATTCCATTAATATATTGCAGTCATATCTATCGAATAGAGTACAATATGTTTCTGTTCAAGCTCAGCAGTCTACCACTCTTTCTGTGGCCACAGGTGTACCACAGGGTTCAGTTTTAGGGACCATTAATCTTATTCATCATTTTTATAAATGATCATCTGCCCTCTAATGTGTTTGTCTAACATTGTTATTTATGCTGATGACACACCACTCTTTTTTCATCTAATAAGCAGTTGAAATACTCTGAAAGAAAACATGGATGCATCTCACAGCTTGGCTTTAAATTGGTTCACTTCTAATAGACTGATATGTAATCAGGAGAAAACGCAAAAATCTGCTTCTCAGCTTATCTGAAAATTATGAAGATCAATCTGTAAAATTGTTGGGTTTTCATCTTGACAGCAAGCTTAATTGGAAATCACACATTGACCATGTATGTAGAAAAATATCTAGAGTCTTGTATCTAATGTGGAAACTGAGGGATTTTGTTAGCTGTGAATATTTTGAGAGTGGCATATTTTGCCTTTTTTCAATCACACATTTCCTATGGCATTGTTTTTGTGGGGTCACTCCAATGCTTGTGAATGATATATTCTTCTCATTCAAAAAAAAGTAGTTAGAACCATCAGTGGAAGCAGCTCTCTAGAACAATTGCAAACCACTTTTTATCAATCTCAAATTCATGACAGTTTATTAACCTTTACATTTTTCATATACTAGTCTATACAAAATTACAAATTACAGATTTCAATACCAGACAAGATTTTCATCAAACACAATACCAGGGGTAAAAAACAAATTAGATCTCCCTCAGCACAGGCTAGTCAAAACCGGCAACTCTTTTAAATTCAATTGCATAACTTTTTATAATAAGCTGCCTGCATCTGCTACAATGACTCCTTTCAATATTTTTAAACTAAAGATAAGTAACTGGCTCATATGCAATCCATTCTACTCTTTAAAAGAATTTTTAGATTCTGACATAAATATCATTTTTTGATTAGTTTGATTTGTAGATTTCTGATTTTTCTATACTGTATTCAGCTATAACGTAATTAACAAACATGTGCACACTCTTCATAGATTATATTAAACCTGTTACTTGGTCATAAAATTAGTATAATTATAGTACCCCAAACAATATTGTAATAACTAATTTTGTTGTTGTAAATATCAGTGCTGTATATTTTGACGATGCACCTATTTCATATTGTTGTGACCAATGGCTAATAAACTTCTTGATTCTTGATTCTTGAAATACGCTTTGTTTCATATACGTTTAAAATAGTCACTCGACCTCAAGTATACAGGGTGTCTCGTAACAAGTGACTTATATTTCAGAAATTAATTCAGATGATAAAAATAGAGGAAGTTTAATGAAACATGTGGTTTTTGAGCAATGCTTACATATTCTTGTGAAGTAAAAGCTTTTATCTTGTTAGTTCTTTTGATTCACAAATTTCAAAATAATAAAAATACGCATTGTGGGTTATAAACCAAAGCTTATCTGAATTTTATTGATTATATGACAGGATGGTGCAATGGGAGTACAATCTTGCCAACATTGTAAGATATTTAGACCAATTAATTGATGTTCTAACACAGCAATAAGATTATCAAGAGAAAGGTAATGATTAAATTTATCTTGACATATGAAAAATGTTTGTGTCATTAATTTTGTTATCACTTCATGGGTCTTACGTTAAACTATTTTCTATTATTTAAGAAATCTTCATTTTCCAAAAAAATTTGTTCAATTTGGTGCTTAGCAAAATAGTACAAATTACATTTCATATTATACTATATACAGGGTGAGTTTTAAGTCCCTTCCCCCCCCCCTATTTTTTTCTAAACCGTATAAGTTAGGAGGTTTTTAAACTCCGTACATATTCGTTAGACCTAAATATCTTGTTTTTCATGGGTTCATTGACTCTCCACCTCCAATGGGGGACGGTCCACGAGGAGTAAGCCGAGATTCTTAAATGTAAGCATAGGTTGATATGCACATCAAATTAAAGGTCTCTGTAAGTAGAATACAATGCCGCAAACCGGACCTCAAAAGGTTCATCCTAATGAAAATTACAGGGTGTTAAAATTTACAAAATAGTAATGTGTTATTATCTGCGTTTTATCGCGCAACTTTTTAAAAGTTCATTTCAAAGCAATTTTCTATTGCTGTTTATTCTTTAAAAGAAACTTTATTTTGTTGTGTTTAATGATTTTAAGGGATCACTGGAAGTCCGAGATCTAGGAGTTAACTAAAGGATTTAATAAGAAGTCGATCATGTGATGTGTCGTTTAACATTGCCTTTTAAAACGCTGGAAACGGTGCTACAATCTGAATTAAAAAAGGATAATTCGTAATTTTGTTAATAATGCCACCCCTCCTCGCGGGTTTAGCAATATTGTCGGCCTCGCTCAGTGGAGAAGGGCGTGAGTATTGGTAGAGCGCCAGGACAACCAAGTTCTTGCGCAGTTGACAGAGGACTACTAAGATTGACGGATACCCAGATGGTTACGGTTTGCTCGGTAATAAGGGCGCCACCCTTGTTGATGGGGTGTGATAGTCGCAGGTCTCCAACAAGGAACAGTTTCCTGCCCTCAGGTATGCTCAATCGAGACCACTACCAAGCACGCAAGAACTATTAGGTTTACGACACTAGCCTTAGGTACTTAAATTAGCCACAGATTTAGGTTGATTATTTTCTAATAGTAAGTTGCAAGGTCTCTAATTAAATATCAGGCTTAGTTTACCGTAGATATTTAATTCTGTAAAGACAAAATTATTATACTGAAATTTTACTAACTGACATACGCAAGCGACAAAAATATCAATGGCATGGTAATGGCTCACCTTAGCCTAACTCCTTATTTGAACAGCTGATTGGCGTCTAATCAGTGACCGTTCTGTTATTGCAGCAACAATGAATGCGCGCTTCTTCATTTTGGATGTAAAATTTCGTTACGTAGAGTGATCAGTTCTACATAACAATTGCTCAGGTTTAAAACAGAAAAGTACACGTCACAATAATAATTTGTACAGAATCTGGGGTCTGCATTTTTAAATGTAATCTTTGACATAGTCCCTGTGTCGTTGTAAAAGTGAAAGTTTTTTGTTATCTGGGAGACATGTTATGTTTGGTTTCAGTTACTTGGGCCATTAAGTATCTGACCTTGTTAGTTGCAGTGTGACTACTGACCTTGTTAGTTTTTAGTGCTGTTAAAGTTAGAAACATGTCTCGCACTCTTCAAGAAAAAGTTGACATGGTGTTTATTTTTGGTGCTTCTGGGAATAATTACCACGAAACAATGAGACGATTTAATGAAAACCATCCAGAAAGACCTGTTAGCAGAACCTATTTAAGGCAGTTAATAACAAAATTTAGAGAGACTGGTAGCGTTTACTGATGCAAAACGTTCAGGCCGTCCTCCTTTTGTCAGAAGAAGTTGATTTTGAGGTTCTTTGTACAGTCGTGGAAAATCCTCAAACCTCTTCGAAGACAAATAGCAGGACAATATCGGGGTATCACAACGCAAAGCAATAACTACCCTGAAGAAGCACAAAATTGCATCCCTACAAAATTATGCTACATCACGCATTAAATGAAGATGACCCGGACAGAAGATTGCAGTTCTGTGAAACTATGGATAGACTAATCATAGCAAATCCAACAACCGTAAATAATATCTGCTTTAGTGATGAGAGTACATTTTACGTAAATGGTTTAGTGAATAGACACAACTGCCGATACTGGGATAACTCTAATCCCCATGTTCACAGAGAACATCATACCCAGTATCCCCAGAAAGTAAATGTTTGGGCAGGTCTCTTTGGTAACCACGTGATTGGACCACTGTTTATTGACGTAAATTTAAATGGAGAAAGTTATTTACATATGCTCCAAAATAATATTCATCCATTAATAGAAAATACAATTCGCACTACTAATGTTGGGGAGTTTAATATCGAGAAGAAGTAAGGTTCCAACAGGACGGTGCTCCTCCACACTACGATGTTAATGTTCGTGGTTACCTTAATGTACATTTTCGTGAGAAGTGGATAGGACGGACGCGGGGCAATAGAATGGCCGGCACGGTCCCCTGACTTGAAACCCACTGGATTTTTTTTTTGTGGGGACACTTGAAGTCTGTGATTTATTGTACACCAGTCGCATGTGTGGAAGATCTTCGGAACAGAATTACTGAGGCCTGCAGGAAGGTAACACCAGAAATCCTAACCCGTGTAAGGAGTGAATTTGTTAACAGACTATACTACTGTCAGGAAGTAACAGGCAATCAGTTTTGAGCATCTACTACAATAAAAAGGGTAAGTAACAACCTACTAGTATCGGAATCATACAATATTAGAAACCGGAATCGCTGTTGAAATAAATATAAAATGGGTCTAAAACCTTTGTAAGACAACAATTCTTTAAATAAAATACTTACAAAGGCGACACAACACATGATCGACTTCTTATTAAATCCTTTAGTTAACTCCTAGATCTCGGACTTCCAGTGATCCCTTAAAATCATTAAACACAACAAAATAAAGTTTCTTTTAAAGAATAAACAGCAATAGGAAATTGCTTTGAAATAAACTTTTAAAAAGTTGCGCGATAAAACGCAGATAATAACACATTACTATTTTGTAAATTTTTAACACCCTGTAATTTTCATTAGGATGAACCTTTTGAGGTCCGGTTTGCGGCATTGTATTCTACTTACAGAGACCTTTAATTTGATGTGCATATCAACCTATGCTTACATTTAAGAATCTCGGCTTACTCCTCGTGGACCGTCCCCCATTGGAGGTGGAGAGTCAATGAACCCATGAAAAACAAGATATTTAGGTCTAACGAATATGTACGGAGTTTAAACCTCCTAACTTATATGGTTTAAAAAAAAAATAGGGGGGGAAGGGACTTAAAACTCACCCTGTATATGTGTGTATATATATAAATATATATATATATATATATATATATAATATATATATATAGCGAGCTCTGTGGTGTAATGGTAGCACATTCACCCGGCAAGTGAGAGATCCGGGTTCGACTCCCGGCGGAGCAAGTACTTTTTGTGATTCAATGTTTATTGAAATTAAATAAGGCTATTGCCATTTATACAAATTTAATGTACAGTATATATATATATATATATATATATATATATACTCTTTCTAAGGTATAAAAGACAGGGTTTAATGTAGAATCATATGCAATTGAAAGTGGATTTTGTTGGAATCTCTGTGTAGGATGTTTACTTTATAAATATTTCAAAATATATATACCTATTATAACGTGTTGTTCTTGTATGATATTTTAATTCAATAATTATTATATGTTTGTTGATAACACTTTAATATAAAAATTAATTTGATTTAAAAAGTTATTTTGATAATAATTTTAGTACTACATTGGTTGTAAACTGTTTTTTTGGACAACTTCGAATTATTCTGAACAAACAAATTATTTGATACCCTATTAAAGTCTCAGCCACCTACTTTCCAGTAAACTGTGGTAATTTATAACTAGCCATTTAAGAAAATTTGTTGCTAAACAAATAGATCCAGAAAATTTTCCTAATATCTGAGTAAATATTGTTCTACAAAATTCTGTATCCTTAATCACTAGCTGTATTCAGACACATTTACACCCTTATTGGGGTTGTAAAATTATGGGAATTGTCTCATTTAATATATAATCAAAATGCATCCAAACACTTTCAGAATTTTATATATTGTATATTAGTTTTTCAAAAAATAAATCCAAAAACTTTTGTCCTTTATCATTTAAATATTCAGAAAGTCTAAATTTGATAAGGAAAACAAAAATCAATCAAATATTGATGCAGGTATTGTTATCAACTGAGTTACTTTGTGACAATGGGGACTGATTGCCTGGGACCGGGATCCCTCTGTGACCATCTACCCAACTATCATAATGTCAGATTGTGATAGGTAATCTTGATTGTTATGTACAGCACACAGGTCATGTTGGCACACTGAGTTCCGTTGTGACAATGGGGAGTGCCTAGGCCTGGATCTCTCTGTGACAATCTGCCCGACTGTCATGATAAGTCAGATTGTGATAGATCATCTTGATTGTTACAGATCATGTTGGCACTCGGAGTTCCATTGTGACAATGGGGAGTGCCTGTGGCATGGTTCTCTCTGTGACAATCTGCCCGACTGTCATGATAAGTCAGATTGTGATAGGCCATCTTGATTGTTACAGATCATGTTGGCACAGTGAGTTCCGTTGTGACAATGGGGAGTGCCTGTGGCCTGGATCTCTCTGTGACAATCTGCCCGACTGTCATGATAAGTCAGATTGTGATAGGCCATCTTGATTGTTACAGATCATGTTGGCACTCGGAGTTCCATTGTGACAATGGGGAGTGCCTGTGGCATGGTTCTCTCTGTGACAATCTGCCTGACTGTCATGATAAGTCAGATTGTGATAGGTCATCTTGATTGTTACAGATCATGTTGGCACTCGGAGTTCCATTGTGACAATGGGGAGTGCCTGAGGCCGGGATCTGTCTGTGACAATCTGCCTGACTGTCATGATGTCAGATTGTGATAGTTAATCTTGATTGTTATATACAGCACACAGGTCATGTTGGCACTCGGAGTTCCGTTGTGACAATGGGGAGTGCCTCAGACCGGGATCTCTCTGTGACAATCTACCCGACTGTCAGGATTCAAGTGATGAGACAGATTGTGATTCAGGTAACAAATTTAAATACTCCTTCTGCCTCATTATTACGTAGTGTTAGATATAGTCTATGTTATATATCTTTAAGATCATCAATATTACAGTTCTATTTAAGTATTTTGTATATAAGTTTTAAATATTACCGTCATTCGACAAGTATAAAAATAATGTTGTTTAACTAGGTAAAATGTTGCTCTTAGTTATTCTCTGGATGGAGTTAGATGGAACATATACTCAAATTTAATATTAGATAAATTAAAATTATTGGGAATATCTATAAAAATATAATTGTTAACATCTTAAGTACGCATCCATTTTTATAATGATAAGGTGGAACTTTAAAATTATGTGGGTTGCTTGCTATTGCATACTGATTTTTGTCTATGTACTAAATATATTATAATAGCCAAATTAAAACACAATTTGTTCATACTGTCACTTTTGTAGATATGTTAGTTTTTCATTTGAGGTAAACATTAAAAAAATGTAAAGGTAATAAAATTGTTTTACAACAAGTTTTGAAACTTTTATGTGCACATTTGCTATGTTACATTATGTACATAATATGGTATTTTTCTTTGTTTGAAATAAAAAGTTTTTCAATTAATTATTTTTTTAATTTAAAAATGTCTTTCAAAATAATTTATATATGAGTTATGAGTTAATAACACTCTAAATCACACTGATTATTTTACCATTCAGTAAATGTATAGTGATATCCACAAGACTGGGGCACAGAAAGTAAATACAATTTAATCACCCGTACATTTGTGAAAAATAACAGAATTACACATGTTTAGGTACTTTATTTAATATATTGTTCGAGTTGTCGGTTTTTTATGTAATCGAAAACTTAAAATACCTGGAGCCGTGTATTTTAGAAGCAGGGCTCAAAACGTTAAGGAAACTTACATTTCAGATTTCTCTGATTTAACTGCACTATCAAAAACTATTAGTTATGAAGAAAACATTCTTATCATTATTAGTATAAAGATAAAGATTTTCAAGAAACTCAACGAACTAGTATATATCTTAATAATTGGGAAACAATTTCCATTTTGTTTTACAGTTTCTATTGTTCGTTTATAAATCGTAAGATTGCAATTCTGTTCTAATATTAATATATTGAGGTTTCTGCAACAAAGATAATAAATAAATAATTACAATAATTAGGTGACCCCAGGTTTTGGGGTGTGCTCTTATACCCAATAGAAAATTTAAAAGTTAATTTTAAATGGTGGTGACTCTGTGTGTAGCACTACTGTAGGTTAAAAACATGTTAAAATACAGGACATTTGGATATTTTTAATAATGTTCAAAAGTTTAGTGCACCTCTTTGAGCAGAAACGACTTAGTAGTATGCAAAACAATTTTTACAGACTGGTGCCATCTACACCATTTCAAATACTGTAAATGTTTATCTATCTTGCCTAACGAGTGATAGTGTGTTTGGACAGATGCGTTTGTAGACTGCGGCGATGGGACAAGAGTTCACCGCTATTACTGGTGTGACGGTTGGCCACACTGTCCCACCAACCATGCGGACGAACTTAACTGTAAGTAACAATTGTGGAGTTGTACTATTAGTCATAACCTTTGTATCAGTTGTGGTATTTAAATTATGTATACTGAAATTAGTTATATGTTACTTTCAGATGTTAAATAGGAAGAAGTTATTTAAACTATTATATGTGTATTATATTATTTAAACTCACTGTTATATGTGAGTTATTTAAACTAACATTGTTATATGTGGATTTAGAGAGAGCACTGGATGAAAATTTTACATGAAGCTTCTTGTCTTTATAGATAACTTCGATTTTGTCAAACCATGGGATTGGGCTGAGTGTTCTCGAACATTTGTACGTTGGTCTTACGGATAACCGTGATGACAACAGGAAAATTGCAGTACAAATAAATTTTTTAGACAAATTAACTACAATCATATGATATTTTAACTTGAGACATAGTAACGCATGTAGCATAATTAAATGAGCTATAGACCTTAAATTTTTGCATGTAATCTCAGCAGAGTCTGTTACACGACACGTGATGTGACACACTTCTACCTTGTTATAAGAAGTAGGGTACAATTAATTGTCAAAGAGAATTTTATTATTTTTGTCAGATGGATTTGGAGTGGATCCGGCCCACCAATAACCAACTTTTTTGTAACTTTTACTTTACAGTATGCAATGCTTTTGTACCAAATCACAGAGCAAAACAAGTTGGTATGCAAGAATTAAGGCTAATAAAGAAGTGTGTACATACTTTGTGAAGGTGTTTGAAGAAATATACACTCACCCTCTAACAACACAGCTCAAAAGTCTAATCAAAATACTTGAATAACTAAAAAAACTTTTTAGATCGTCATTCTTTCTTGTTTCTTTTATCCATTGCTTAAAAATATTGACCTCGTTAAATGTTTCTCCAAAAGAAGAATTAACGGTTTGCAGGGCTTTCACTAATACTCAATGCCTCTGCAATTTCTGAAAACGTCACAAACCTATTCGCTCTCTGAAGCCATTTCCGAAGCTAACATTATCGTAGAAATAAAAGTTGTAAACATTGATTTTACAGAGGAAATAAAAGGAAAGCAATGACAGATGGGCTTTGTGAAGACAAAGCAATTTGGTATTCACATGAAGAATTGTTTGTTGCTGGCATACACCAAATTAACAATGAATTTGAGTTCCAAATTCAAAGATTTTGAAACAAAAACAGTAAGTTTGGTTTATTAACTGGTTATAAAATACATAAAGAATTGAAATTAAAGACAGGTTAGCTGGCAGTCACATACGAAGAAGACAATAAACTAGAGTTCATGTTTGAAGTTGGAAGTTTGAAAGCATTATGCTTTGACAATTATTGATAAAGAAGATTGATAGTGTGTCAACTATGCCAAAGTTAATTTTGAAAGACTAACTGGAAGAGGTGTTTTCGAACATCACCTCAGGATTAAAATATTCCTCACCTCCAAGTATTGTTGCTACTATTGGTTAAAGAATATTCAGCGAGTTGGAACCTGTGTAGGAATTCTGTGACTCAACAGAGACTTGCAAATCTTGGTATTATTTATATAGAGTACAAACTTTTTCCCCTTAGTCAGCTATAGTGAAGTAATACAAATATTTGCTTCAAAAATTTGTAAAAAACTACGCCTGTAATCTTGACCTATATAATATCTGTACACGGTGCAACTACCAAGGAAAACTTGGATATTGTTCTCAAACTCGAAAAAATGGGTATTAGAATAATGACAAAATTGAAAACAAATGATAGTGTTAAAGACCTTTATAAAGAGCTCGAGATTTTTACAGTATATGGATTACACACACACACACATGTATATAAAGGAAGAAATATGTAAAAAAATTACAGTCCATCCATGTTAAGAGTGAGCCATAAGTACAGTACAAGATGTTGTATTATACTGGACAAACATAGACTGCAGTTTTATGAGAAAAACACTAATTTAATTGGAGAAAAATTTTTAACTATTCTACCATTAACAATAACTGCAAAGAAAAATAATGCAATATTTAAGAAATAAGTTTTTTGTCATACTTAATTTCTTTATCTTTATATTCATTTGACAAGTTTTATAATTTCGGGTTGAGCTGAGTTTTTTATACAACTGCAATGTATCAATTTGTGTTTTTGTATTTATTTGGTTTGTTTGTGTACTTACTTAAATTGTTGTTGCTAATTTATTGTTGATTACTGAAATATATTATTATTGTTATTGTTTTAGTTCCATAGTTTAAAAATTTTTCTTCTTAACTATTTATAATATTGTTAACTTTTTCTGTAGTTTTTGTTAAATTGATCGTTGTTATGGCTAAAGTTGCAATTATTGGGGCATTTGTGATTAGATTGACTATGGGATTAGGGTATCACATTATAACCTCTTAGTTTATAAGTATATTAGTTAAGTAATTTTTATGACGCTGTTCAATGTATACAAAATTTATATTCAATGAATAAAGAGATTTTCAATTCAAATTATTATTGCTCTTGCATGTAAGGAATTGGGCTTTGGGGAGTGGCAAATTCAAGCTTGCCTTCTTGGGTGAAACACGTAGATCAGAGAGGTGTATATCAGATATATGTTTCACCCAGGAAGGCAAGATACACATAGACGAGAAACTTTCCTGGAATTTAAAGTTCATTTGTGTTACAGGCAAGGAGTGCAATGTAACAGATGAGTTCCAGTGTCCCAACGGCCGCTGCATCCGATTGGCCAATGTCTGCGATTCCCAATGCGATTGTGTCGTCAACCTCACCGACTCGTCATGTGCTGACGAGGTTGACTGCATGCATATTTACACTGTGGAGTACGGTGAGCAGACATTTTTAATAAAGTCTATAACATATATCATGAAATTTGTATTTAATTTTAGTTAAATGAGTTTGAAAATCATTTCAAACTTTTTTCAATACTAATATTAAATGCAGTGCCATATAATTCTACCAGAAGACACGGCAGTTACCAAAGGCTTCAGACCGAGGGGAGCCATACTTAATTTTTTCTCAATGTATATATACTAATATACAGGGTGGAAAAAAAAGTATGGAAACGCTTTCACTAATTTTTGTATGGCTTCACTTATACAAATTAAATTTTGTCCATCACCACTTGTGTTAAGAACCTAGTTTTTGAGGGGACCAGTGGGGACATTTTATCTTTTCAGGGGGACGGCCCCGTGAGGAGTCGGACGAAAATCTTAAATGTAAGCATAGGCCGAGTTTGGTATCAAATTAAAGGTCTGAGTAAAGAGAAAACTCATTACCGCAAACCGCACTTAAAAAGGTTGACCCTATCCAGAGTACGGGCCGTTTGAATTTCATAAGTAACGTTTGATTAATTATTATTTCTCCGCAATTTCACAGTCTGAAGTAAACTGTTCTGGACTGAAAATGACACTTTATGGAACACAATTATCCAAAAGAATTTAATTAAAAATTATCTATGTATTACAAAAAAAATAACCATACCTTTTAAATGAGGTGCTCAAACTGCTCTCCGAACACTTGTTGGCAATGAGCTAGTCTATTATAAAAACCTACTGCAGTCATATTTTGAAGCATCTCAGGTGTAATTCTTCTTGCTTCTTCTATAAACGATTTATCAGCTCCTCAATGTTGGCTGGTTTAGTTTTATACACATTATCTTTTAAGAAGCCCCCACAAAAAGAAATCTAGTGGATTAAGATCCGGTGACCTAGCCGGCCACTCAACGGTACCCCTGCGACCAATCCAACGGTTAGGAAAACACTTCATCTAACAGATTGCGCACAAGGAACCGCAAATAGTAATGGGGCGGTGCTCCATCTTGCTGAAAACCATACTGCATTTTAAAATTTGCCCCAAGAGAGCACGCACTGCTTGGCAAAATGTTATTTGTCAACATATTTCGCCTGTTAGATTTCCATCTATCACAAAACGGTCCTAAATGTTATTGTTTATTATTCCAGTCCACATATTCACTTTCTGAGGCCTTTGTGTGTGGCCTTCTATCATCCAGTGTGGATTATGGTCGGCCCAAGGTCAACGGCAATTATGCCTATTTTAACTTGTCCATTAACAAAGAATGTAGCTTCATCTGAAAACAATATCGAACTTAAAAAAAATTGAATTTCGTCACACTTTCTCATCATTATTTGTCGCAAAATTCAGTCCTTCTATCAAAATCATCCTCTGCAAGTTCTTGGGTTAGGGTTACTTTAAAAGGGTGATACTTGTTTTTTGTGTAAAACATTCAACACTGAGGTATGGCTCATATCAAGATCTTCTGCAGCACTCTGGCCGAGGTGCTGGGGATTTTCAACAAATGTTTGGAGTACATCCAAAGATTTTTTTTCATTTGTTGCCGATTTAGGCTGCCACCTCTTTCGCGATCTTTGACTGTTCTAGTTTCTTCAAATCTTTTTATTGTCTTAAACACTGTTGACTTACTAATTGGGGGTCTATCAAGAAAAGTGTCATTAAACAAATGCGCTGTTTCTTCATAGGGACGAACTAGATATCCATACCCACGCATCATAAGCAGCGTGATTCTCTCAAACTCACTAAGTGACATTGCTTTTAAAACTAGTAGAATAAAATGTAAACACTTAAGTAAAAAAAATTATAACTATCGCCAGTACCTTCTAGTGAAAGGGACTTTCAACTTTATCTTTACGTGGAAAATTTATAAACGTAGACTAAATACCAAGCTGATATTAAAAATACAAAACTGTGGGAGTTTTGCTGTGACAGTACTGTTTGTATTGCCTAAACCAGTTTATGTTTTGCCTGAGATAAAAGGGCTAGAGGGACTGGACCTTGACCTCATGTTGATAAGGAGTTACGGTGGTATTATTGAATACTCTCAGTTTCTGAAGACAAGACAGGAAAAACCCCTATTTACTGTTATCCAACAAATGTAGAGGTAAAAAAAATAATTATTTTTTGTTGGAAATTGTTTTTCAAATTTTACATACACCGACATAAAACATACTACTGAAAGTAAATTAGTTACTTCACAAGATAAAATTACTATTTTTTCTTTGTCATGAAATTCATTACGGCTCGTACTCTGGATAGGGTCAACCTTTTTAGTGCGGTTTGCGGTAATGAGTTTCTCTTTACTAGACCTTTAATTTGATACCAAACTCGGCCTATGCTTACATTTAAGATTTTCATCCGACTCCTCACGGGCCGTCCCCCCCTGAAAAGATAAAATGTCCCCACTGGTCTCCAAAAACTAGGTTCTTAATACAAGTGGTGATGTACAAAATTTAATTTGTATAAGTGAAGCCATACAAAATTAGTGAAAGCGTTTCCATACTTTTTTTCCACCCTGTATATTTCAGTTTTACTCAGGAAATCTGTTATGTGAGCTTATCGTACAGTTTATTATGCTTTCAATCTTTGCTCAGCCATGCCTATATGTTGATGAAACGATTATAGAAGAAGTGGAAGGAGCTGGAGGAGTAATGTTTTATAATGTGAATAATACACGACCTTGAATCGTACACGACCTTGAATCGTACACGACCTTGAGTCATACACGACCTTGAGTCATACATGACCTTGAGTCATACACGACCTTGAATCGTACAAGGTCATACATACACCTTCACTGCTGTGGCTAGTCTTGGAGCTTCATTCCAAAGAGGGGAGAGGAGTTATAATATACATTGTATATTTAAGATTGGGCATAGGAATGACATTTTTAAGTGTATCATGGTAAGTGGACTAACTTCCAGAGCCTGGGACCACCTAAACTACATTTGTAATGTGTTTTGTTACATAATATCAAATCTTTGTGGATCTTAACAGATTTTGCATGTTGTGCTCACTTTATTCTCTTAGGACAAGAAGCTGAGACATTCCACTATTGTAGTCCTAAAAGGGTCTTTGCATTGCTTCTGGAATGACAGGATATTTTGGATGAGTAAGGTTGGGGTTAGGAGCCACCTCCTGTCAAGATCCACGAGGAAGGATTATGGCTATTAATCTTTGTCTTGTCTCCTTGGAAGAAATAGAAACCAGCATCCATATGGTTGTTCAGATTTAAGTGACACATCGGTTATTGCTGTACCCAGTGTAGGTTCAACTGGAAGGTTTAAACCAACCAGAAGTGGAACCCTCCTGGGGTGAGGGGTGTACTTTAGTAATCAAAATTTTCTATTTATTATATTATTAAACTGTGTTTTTATTAAATGACTAACTGCTGTTAGAACTAAACAGAACAGAGTCAGCTAAGTTGATGTATAAATAATTAGACTAAAATGAAAAATTAATAAAACTATTAGTTAATAACATATTCATTATTGTAGTATTTGTTAAATATATTAACGATATTTAAGACCTAATATTACAAACCCTCAGATATTTTTACACACACATTACACAGTTTTACAAATCAGGAGTATTATTAGCTATTACAGGATAGTCAGAAGTTGTATGGACATGAGTAAGCTTTGTTTAGAGAAGAAACATGTACAGTACTAAGTAAAGACGGTTTGTAGTATGGGAGTATTCATGTTGCGCTGCTATGTTTGTATGAGTTTGCATAAAATGTTAGTTTGTATTTTTAAGTTGCTAAACTGCCCTTGATGTCTTTTTAAAATCGGTTTTGATCAAAGCCAACATATTTTTTGTTCTGTAAGTTAGGACTTATTTTTGTATACATTTTCAACAAAACTAACAAAATTATCTTTGAAACCTCTACTTAGTTGCAAGTACACGAGCACAAAGTTCTACTATTTCGTCATCTCATTTACTTATGTAAATTTGATCTTATTCTTTGAAAACGAGACAAAAAGTGGTTGAATTTCCTTCCTTCATTTGTTTACTGTAATGAAACCGTGCCGGCAGTTCATTAATTATTTTCATCCCCAATTAAATAAGTGTTTAATTTAGGGCTTATGATAGCAAGTTAAAAGATAATTAATCGGCAAACTAATTATCCAGGCTTGTGTTCTTAACAAACAATGAAATGCTTTGTTGACTTGGTAAAGGGTAATTTTTCAACCAACAAAGCCAAAGCTCACAGATTTATTGAAGATCCGGCGCACATTGTGTTTCTGTGCTGTCACAAGTTGAATGATGCTACTGCTTTGTAATCTCCGCTTTCAAATCGTTTATTGTCTCACGAAAGGTGCAACGTTCACACAATTAGTCATTCACTCTATGTAAAAAGAGTACTGTATCTCTTATTGTTATCTATCAGTGTGCTATTGATGTTTTTTAGGGTTTTTGTTACAATATAAAACCATGCTTTAAATATACTGATAGTGATGCTGTCAAACAAATATTAATTAACTATGGAATAAAATAAGTCAATTGATTTTATTCAATACTTATCATGCATACTGAAATTATTAAAAGTTCTTTGTTTGTTTCAAAAACCATAGATTTTTATTAGTTTAACTTAAAATCTTACAAATTTTTTATGGTGTAAAATAATGTTATTATTTTAACATTTAGTGATATATTTAAAATTTATTAAATGTATTATTTTTTTAAATATCTTTATTTGAATTCTTTTTTATTTTTAGCTTGCCCAAGTATTTAATCCTCTGAGTTAATTCAGTTATGGAAGCAAGGGTACTGTACTTTGATACATACTTTGCTTGCCCAAGTATTTAATACTCTGAGTTAATTCAGTTATGGAAGCAAGGGTACTGTACTTTGATACATACTTTGCTTGCCCAAGTATTTAATACTCTGAGTTAATTCAGTTATGGAAGCAAGGGTACTGTACTTTGATACATACTTTGCTTGCCCAAGTATTTAATACTCTGAGTTAATTCAGTTATGGAAGCAAGGGTACTGTACTTTGATACATACTTTGCTTGCCCAAGTATTTAATACTCTGAGTTAATTCAGTTATGGAAGCAAGGGTACTGTACTTTGATACATACTTTGCTTGCCCAAGTATTTAATACTCTGAGTTAATTCAGTTATGGAAGCAAGGGTACTGTACTTTGATACATACTTTGCTTGCCCAAGTATTTAATACTCTGAGTTAATTCAGTTATGGAAGCAAGGGTACTGTACTTTGATACATACTTTGCTTGCCCAAGTATTTAATACTCTGAGTTAATTCAGTTATGGAAGCAAGGGTACTGTACTTTGATACATACTTTGCTTGCCCAAGTATTTAATCCTCTGAGTTAATTCAGTTATGGAAGCAAGGGTACTGTACTTTGATACATACTTTGCTTGCCCAAGTATTTAATCCTCTGAGTTAATTCAGTTATGGAAGCAAGGGTACTGTACTTTGATACATACTTTGCTTGCCCAAGTATTTAATACTCTGAGTTAATTCAGTTATGGAAGCAAGGGTACTGTACTTTGATACATACTTTGCTTGCCCAAGTATTTAATACTCTGAGTTAATTCAGTTATGTACTGTACTTTGATACATACTTTGCTTGGCCTACTGTATTGATACACTCTGAGTTCTGTGTATGCATGGAAACTACTACACAGTTTGCTAAAACGTGTTTTAGTTGTCGTACTTTGTGTTTTAAAAATCGTAAATAGATAAGCTTATTAAACTGAATTTTCTTTGAAAATAATATTATAATGCTTGCAGTTAGTATTTTCTCTTTTTAAGTTCATGCATCGCCATGACAACAGCTGATCAACATTACACAAATTATAATTCATGAAAACATGCTTTTCTTGTACAAGTATGTGAACCTGTAGATAGATATCCTAATTAACAAATTATACTAGTCTTGTAAATACTTTGCTAGCAGGTCTTTTTACATGATATGCATGCATCACCACGAGTCGCGGATGTTCGCAGTTGATCGATAATACGTAAATTACCGATCATTAAAACACGTGTTGTCTAACTTTGTGTATAAATAGTCCTTACGGCTCAGTCAGAAGAAGTTGGTAGATTTTTTGACTGGTGATAAATTAATTTATTCTTATCAATTTACGGGATTTAAATGTACTCTATATCCCGAAGACCATTCAAAATACAATAAAACATTTACAACAAAAAGTTGCGGAATTGTTATAAACATTATAGAACAGTTTTTTTTCTATAGGTTATAAAATAACGGAGTTGTGAATTTTTTTTTTTTAGTTTAAATTAAAATGGGTGCCACAATGGAAAGAAATGGTGTTCAAAGCTGGCCAAAGAATTTAGTTGAAGTATTTAAAAAATCAGTTTTTGTGACAAGTTTAAACTTGTTTCAGCAGTCCTACAACCAGTTCTTGGTGATATAAAAGTTCTCAAAGTATTTACATGTAATTAATACTGAAAATCTTGAAATCGTTCAAGATACCAAAAAACTATTTATTATAAAATGTTTAGTAAATCTTATAAGCATTCCAAAACATTTTTTTGTTTTTTCTAAGTTTGTAAATAACAGAGTTATGAATTTTTTTAAAGATTAAATGCCTGCCATATTGAAATGGAACGGCATACCAAGCTGGCCAGGAACATTTAAAAGATCAATTTTTATACCAAGTTTCAACTTGTTTGGGCATTTTTGGGACAGCTATCATTTTCACAAGCCGCATAACATGGCATATATATATATATATATATAAAACATTTTGAACTTGGAAGGGGTTTTGGGCTTTGAAGCATACGTTTAGAGAGGTTATGCAGAAATGTTCAATAAGTGGTAAGATTGAAATAGCCTTATTTTGTATACAATATCTACCTCGTATATTACCAAATCAACAAATTATTGTGTTTTTGTCAATAATATTTTGCTTTCATTATGTATTTTTCTTGATTTTATCACACAAAATGATCTGAAGTATTTACATGTATTAAAACTGCTTAGACTGCCGAACACTACACATACAGTAATATAAGATTAATGTTGTAAAATATGTTTCTTCAATCTATACATATCTTTCCCAGTTTGATTAGTAAAACATGCCCTAAAATTGCTATGTCAAGATGATGCTTTTTATACATTACTTTTGTAGTGGTTTTAAAAAACACCCTAAAGGTCGCCGATTTTTTGCTTCAAAGGTCACTGAAAGTCATTAAAATTGCTTTACATGATACTCCAGCTTTAGAATCTCTTTTATAGATTAGTAGTATTAATCCTCAACAGCTCAATCTAAGTAAATTTAACCGAAAGCTATTGGCTAGCAGGGGTTGCAACGTGCAGACCCGGTGTGGCTCTCGGTTGCTCCGTGCCACCTCTCCCACAGAATTCCGGGAAGCTTCGATGTATTCAGCCGCAGTACCTGTGTGACGGTTACAATGACTGCCACAACGGCAACTTCCTCTCCGATGAGTTTGGCTGCGGTAAGTATTAAAGTTAATTGTCTATAATGAATCCAATGACGTAGCCAGTGAGGGCGTCCAAGGGATCCGGATCCCTCCCAAATTTTTAATTGTTTAAATTACTTTTTTAGTAAACGATTATTATTTTTTAATAACTTAGTATTACTGACATGTACTGCTGAAAGATCGTTCTCGAAACAGATACGGGAAAATACTTACTTTGGGAAAATATCAGTTGTCTTGATACCCCTTCAAAATTCTTTCCTGGCTACGTTATTGAATGAATTAATGAAAATCCCTCTATATTGAGGTGAAAATGTTGATACTTATGAAAAACATCTTATGAGAAATCAGTATTGATCATTAAGATGTTATTTCTTCCACACTGTTATGATTACACTTGTAATAAGAGAGAGCATTACTTCCGAGTTATTTTATATTTATGTTTTGTACTGGTTTTGGTGGAATAAATATGATTATTTCATAATATCATTTTATACAGTAATACACATCAAAATAGAGATAAATGATGCTGTATACACAAAGATTTGTGTATACTATGTACTAAACGGTGTATACCATTGGCGATAAATGAAGAAAAATCTTTAAAAGGTTGACTTGTCATATTTTTAAAATTTGTTAATGTTCAATTTGGGAGTGCTCTGTATAAATTCATTGCAATTATCAAAACGTTTCATACTCACTGAGGAAACTTTTTTTACTTTATAACTCAATTAATATGTTAATACAAATTTTACAAAACCAAAAAATGTTATAGTTTGTAAGTGCAACATAAAATAATGTATTTAATTATGTTGTGGGTATATGTAGGTACAGTTTAGTAAAATGTTCACTAAAAATATAATAAATTGTTCCTCAACATAAGAATTGGTTTTTTTAAATAAATTATATTGTCTTTTACTATTTAACATAGAGAATAAAGCTTAGAAATAATTAATTATCTTTAGTTTCAAAAACTAATTTCATATATGTTAATGGAAATGTTGTAATTGTTATTTACGTGTGTTGAACAGACACATGTTTTAGCCTAAATTGCAACTTATAGACCAGGTATTAACAAGTGAAGGTTGATGGGTGTACATAGGGTGCTTAGCTGACTAATTATTTACTCTGTCCACACCCTGTAGAAATAGGCAATATTCTTTATTTACAAATTCGTGGAGAATTGTAAAAGCGCATTAAACAAATAATAAAAATTGATATTTACAAAGTCAGACACCCTATATTGACTCCAATATTCAGTTTTCTACATTGTCAATACATTGTAGAGAGTTTAATCATGAAAATACAAGTAGTATGAAATCATAAATAATAAATTGCATACACTCAATAAGGTTTGTTAATCAATAATAAAGTAACAACGTTATTGTAAATGTTTAAGAACTGTCGAACCGCGTGGTAGAAGTGACGAAACTGTTCCGCTGTCAAGATGGCCGCTATCTACCTCTATTGCTGCGCTGCGACCGCAAGTCAGACTGCCTGCTTGGAGACGACGAAGTGGATTGTCCTGGTGCGTTATTTTTGTTAGGTTTGTTAGTTTAAGTCAAATATCAACTTTGTTTACGTTAGA